>NC_088891.1:22868027-23489201 GCF_037157495.1 Lathamus discolor | reverse complement strand
TCAAATTTTCGTGCTTTACTCTGCTGTGCTCAGAGAGCACCAGGCAGAAGAGATGTTGGATTCAAATGCAATTTAAGGTAGGAAAGTGAGGAGAGACAGCAATGTGTGTGTCATCCTTGCAAAGCCCACTGTGTGCTTAACGTGCCCAGCAACATCTTTCACCCCTGGTTCTTTTCCTGTGGGAGAAGAGTTCAAACGTTCGTGCTTTACTCTGTTGTGCTCAGAGAGCACCAGGCACCAGAGAGGTTGGATTCAAATGCACTTTGAGTTGGGAAAGTGAGGAGAGACCGCAATGTGTGTGTCACCCTTGCAAAGCTCACTGTGTGCTGAACATGCCCAGCTACACCATTCACTCCTGGTTCTTTACCTGTGGGAACCGAGATCAAACGTTCGTGCTTTACTTTGCTGTGCTCAGCCGGCACCAGGCACGAGAGATGTTGTATTCAAATGCACTTTGAGGTAGGAAAGTGAGGAGAGAGAGCAATGAGTGTGTCATCCTTGCAAAGCCCACTATGTGCTGAACATGCCCAGCAACATCTTTCCCTCCTGCCTCTTTTCCTGGGGGAGCAGAATTCAAATTTTCGTGCTTTACTCTGCTGTGCTCAGAGAGCACCAGGCAGAAGAGATGTTGGATTCAAATGCAATTTAAGGAAGGAAAGTGAGGAGAGACAGCAATGTGTGTGTCATCCTTGCAAAGCCCACTGTGTGCTTAACGTGCCCAGCAACATCTTTCACCCCTGGTTCTTTTCCTGTGGGAGAAGAGTTCAAACGTTCGTGCTTTACTCTGTTGTGCTCAGAGAGCACCAGGCACCAGAGAGGTTGGATTCAAATGCACTTTGAGTTAGGAAAGTGAGGAGTGACAGCAATGTGTGTGTCATCCTTGCAAAGCCCATTGTGTGCTGAACGTGCCCAACAACATCTTTCACCCCTGGTTCTTTACCTGTGGCAGAAGAGTTCAAACGTTCGTGCTTTACTCTGCTGTGCTCAGAGAGCACCAGGCACCAAAGAATTTTGATTCAAAAGCACTTTGAGGTAGGAAAGTGAGGAGAGAGAGCAATGTGAGTGTCACCTTTGCAAAGCTCACTGGGTGCTGAAGGCGCCCAGCCATGACTTTCACTCCTGCCTCTTTAGGTCTGGGAGCAGAGTTCAAACGTTCGTGCTTTATTCTGCTATGCACAGCAGACACCAGGCACCGGAGATGATTGTTTCAAATGCACTTTAAGGTAGAAAGAGAGGAGAGACAGCAATGTGTATGCCACCATTGCAAAGCTTACTGTGTGCTGAAGCCGCCCAGAAACATCATTCGCTCCTGGATGTTCAGCTCTGGAAGCAGAGTTCAAACGTTCCTTTCCTACTCTGCTCTGCTCAGCCAGCTCCAGACTCAACAGATGTTGGATTCAAATGCACATTCAGGTTGGAAAGTGAGAGAGAGCAATGTGTGTGTCACTCTTGCAAAGCTCACTGGGTGCTGAAGATGGCGAGAGAGATCTTTCACTGCAGGCTCTTTGGCTGTGGGAGCAGAGTTCAAACGTTCGTTTCCTAAGCTGCTCTGCTCAGCCAGCTCCAGACTCCACAGATGTTGGATTCAAATGCACTTTGAGGTAGGAAAGTGAGGAGAGACAGCAATGTGTGTGTCACCCTTGCAAAGCTCACTGCGTGCTGAACATGCCCAGCTACACCTTTCACTCCTGGTTCTTTACCTGTGGGAACAGAGATCAAACGTTCGTGCTTTACTTTGCTGAGCTCAGAGAGCACCAGGCAGAAGAGATGTTTGATTCAAATGCACTTTGAGTTAGGAAAGTGAGGAGTGACAGCAATGTGTGTGTCACCCTTGCAAAGCTCACTGGGTGCTGAAGATGGCGAGAGAGATCTTTCAGTCCGGGCTCTTTGGCTGTGGGAGCAGAGTTCAAACGTTCGTTTCCTAAGCTGCTCTGCTCAGCCAGCTCCAGGCTCCGCAGATGTTGAATACAAATGCACTTTGAGGTAGGGATGTAAGGAGAGACAGCAATGTGTGTGTCATCCTTGCAAAGCCCATTGTGTGCTGAACGTGCCCAACAACATCTTTCACCCCTGGTTCTTTACCTGTGGCAGAAGAGCTCAAACGTTCGTGCTTTGCTGTGCTCAGAGAGCACCAATCACCAGAGAATTTGGATTCAAAAGCACTTTGAGGTTGGAAAGTGAGATAGAGAGAGCAATGAGTGTGTCACCTTTGCAAAGCTCACTGGGTGCTGAAGGCGCCCAGCCACGACTTTCACTCCTGCCTCTTTAGGTCTGGGAGCAGAGTTCAGACGTTCGTGCTTTACTCTGCTATGCACAGCAGGCACCAGGCACCGGAGATGATTGTTTCAAATGCACATTAAGGTAGAAAGAGAGAGACAGCAATGTGTGTGTCACCATTGCAAAGCTCGCTGTGTGCTGAAGACGCCCAGAAACATCATTCGCTCCTGGATGTTCAGCTCTGGGAGCAGAGTACAAACGTTCCTTTCCTACTCTGCTCTGCTCAGCCAGCTCCAGAATCCACAGATGTTGGGTTCAAATGCACTTTGAGGTAGGGAAGTAAGGAGAGACAGCAATGTGTGTGTCACCCTTGCAAAGCTCACTGCGTGCTGAACATGCCCAGCTACACCATTCACTCCTGGTTCTTTACCTGTGGGATCAGAGATCAAACGTTCGTGCTTTACTCTGCTGTGCTCAGAGAGCACCAGGCAGAAGAGATGTTGGATTCAAATGCAATTTAAGGTAGGAAAGTGAGGAGAGACAGCAATGTGTGTGTCATCCTTGCAAAGCCCACTGTGTGCTGAACGTGCCCAGCAACATCTTTGACCCCTGGTTCTGTTCCTGTGGGAGAAGAGTTCAAACGTTCGTGCTTTACTCTGTTGTGCTCAGAGAGCACCAGGCACCAGAGAGGTTGGATTCAAATGCACTTTGATGTAGGAAAGTGAGGAGAGACCGCAATGTGTGTCTCACCCTTGCAAAGCTCACTGCGTGCTGAACATGCCCAGCTACACCATTCACTCCTGGTTCTTTACCTGTGGGAACCGAGATCAAACGTTCGTGCTTTACTTTGCTGTGCTCAGCCGGCACCAGGCACGAGAGATGTTGTATTCAAATGCACTTTGAGGTGGGAAAGTGAGGAGAGAGAGCAATGAGTGTGTCATCCTTGCAAAGCCCACTATGTGCTGAACATGCCCACCAACATCTTTCCCTCCTGCCTCTTTTCCTGGGGGAGCAGAATTCAAATTTTTGTGCTTTACTCTGCTGTGCTCAGAGAGCACCAGGCAGAAGAGATGTTGGATTCAAATGCAATTTAAGGTAGGAAAGTGAGGAGAGACAGCAATGTGTGTGTCATCCTTGCAAAGCCCACTGTGTGCTTAACGTGCCCAGCAACATCTTTCACCCCTGGTTCTTTTCCTGTGGGAGAAGAGTTCAAACGTTCGTGCTTTACTCTGTTGTGCTCAGAGAGCACCAGGCACCAGAGAGGTTGGATTCAAATGCACTTTGAGTTGGGAAAGTGAGGAGAGACCGCAATGTGTGTGTCACCCTTGCAAAGCTCACTGCGTGCTGAACATGCCCAGCTACACCATTCACTCCTGGTTCTTTACCTGTGGGAACCGAGATCAAACGTTCGTGCTTTACTTTGCTGTGCTCAGCCGGCACCAGGCACGAGAGATGTTGTATTCAAATGCACTTTGAGGTAGGAAAGTGAGGAGAGAGAGCAATGAGTGTGTCATCCTTGCAAAGCCCACTATGTGCTGAACATGCCCAGCAACATCTTTCCCTCCTGCCTCTTTTCCTGGGGGAGCAGAATTCAAATTTTCGTGCTTTACTCTGCTGTGCTCAGAGAGCACCAGGCAGAAGAGATGTTGGATTCAAATGCAATTTAAGGTAGGAAAGTGAGGAGAGACAGCAATGTGTGTGTCATCCTTGCAAAGCCCACTGTGTGCTTAACATGCCCAGCAACATCTTTCACCCCTGGTTCTTTTCCTGTGGGAGAAGAGTTCAAACGTTCGTGCTTTACTCTGTTGTGCTCAGAGAGCACCAGGCACCAGAGAGGTTGGATTCAAATGCACTTTGAGTTGGGAAAGTGAGGAGAGACCGCAATGTGTGTGTCACCCTTGCAAAGCTCACTGTGTGCTGAACATGCCCAGCTACACCATTCACTCCTGGTTCTTTACCTGTGGGAACCGAGATCAAACGTTCGTGCTTTACTTTGCTGTGCTCAGCCGGCACCAGGCACGAGAGATGTTGTATTCAAATGCACTTTGAGGTAGGAAAGTGAGGAGAGAGAGCAATGAGTGTGTCATCCTTGCAAAGCCCACTATGTGCTGAACATGCCCAGCAACATCTTTCCCTCCTGCCTCTTTTCCTGGGGGAGCAGAATTCAAATTTTCGTGCTTTACTCTGCTGTGCTCAGAGAGCACCAGGCAGAAGAGATGTTGGATTCAAATGCAATTTAAGGAAGGAAAGTGAGGAGAGACAGCAATGTGTGTGTCATCCTTGCAAAGCCCACTGTGTGCTTAACGTGCCCAGCAACATCTTTCACCCCTGGTTCTTTTCCTGTGGGAGAAGAGATCAAACGTTCGTGCTTTACTCTGTTGTGCTCAGAGAGCACCAGGCACCAGAGAGGTTGGATTCAAATGCACTTTGAGTTAGGAAAGTGAGGAGTGACAGCAATGTGTGTGTCATCCTTGCAAAGCCCATTGTGTGCTGAACGTGCCCAACAACATCTTTCACCCCTGGTTCTTTACCTGTGGCAGAAGAGTTCAAACGTTCGTGCTTTACTCTGCTGTGCTCAGAGAGCACCAGGCACCAAAGAATTTTGATTCAAAAGCACTTTGAGGTAGGAAAGTGAGGAGAGAGAGCAATGTGAGTGTCACCTTTGCAAAGCTCACTGGGTGCTGAAGGCGCCCAGCCACGACTTTCACTCCTGCCTCTTTAGGTCTGGGAGCAGAGTTCAAACGTTCGTGCTTTACTCTGCTATGCACAGCAGACACCAGGCACCGGAGATGATTGTTTCAAATACACTTTAAGGTAGAAAGAGAGGAGAGACAGCAATGTGTATGCCACCATTGCAAAGCTTACTGTGTGCTGAAGCCGCCCAGAAACATCATTCGCTCCTGGATGTTCAGCTCTGGAAGCAGAGTTCAAACGTTCCTTTCCTACTCTGCTCTGCTCAGCCAGCTCCAGACTCAACAGATGTTGGATTCAAATGCACTTTCAGGTTGGAAAGTGAGAGAGAGCAATGTGTGTGTCACTCTTGCAAAGCTCACTGGGTGCTGAAGATGGCGAGAGAGATCTTTCACTGCAGGCTCTTTGGCTGTGGGAGCAGAGTTCAAACGTTCGTTTCCTAAGCTGCTCTGCTCAGCCAGCTCCAGGCTCCGCAGATGTTGAATACAAATGCACTTTGAGGTAGGGATGTAAGGAGAGACAGCAATGTGTGTGTCATCCTTGCAAAGCCCATTGTGTGCTGAACGTGCCCAACAACATCTTTCACCCCTGGTTCTTTACCTGTGGCAGAAGAGCTCAAACGTTCGTGCTTTGCTGTGCTCAGAGAGCACCAATCACCAGAGAATTTGGATTCAAAAGCACTTTGAGGTTGGAAAGTGAGATAGAGAGAGCAATGAGTGTGTCACCCTTGCAAAGCTCACTGGGTGCTGAAGGCGCCCAGCCACGACTTTCACTCCTGCCTCTTTAGGTCTGGGAGCAGAGTTCAAACGTTCGTGCTTTACTCTGCTATGCACAGCAGGCACCAGGCGCCGGAGATGATTGTTTCAAATGCACATTAAGGTAGAAAGAGAGAGACAGCAATGTGTGTGTCACCATTGCAAAGCTCGCTGTGTGCTGAAGCCGCCCAGAAACATCATTCGCTCCTGGATGTTCAGCTCTGGGAGCAGAGTACAAACGTTCCTTTCCTACTCTGCTCTGCTCAGCCAGCTCCAGACTCAACAGATGTTGGATTCAAATGCACTTTCAGGTTGGAAAGTGAGAGAGAGCAATGTGTGTGTCACTCTTGCAAAGCTCACTGGGTGCTGAAGATGGCGAGAGAGATCTTTCACTGCAGGCTCTTTGGCTGTGGGAGCAGAGTTCAAACGTTCGTTTCCTAAGCTGCTCTGCTCAGCCAGCTCCAGACTCCACAGATGTTGGATTCAAATGCACTTTGAGGTAGGAAAGTGAGGAGAGAGAGCAATGAGTGTGTCATCCTTGCAAAGCCCACTATGTGCTGAACATGCCCAGCAACATCTTTCCCTCCTGCCTCTTTTCCTGGGGGAGCAGAATTCAAATTTTCGTGCTTTACTCTGCTGTGCTCAGAGAGCACCAGGCAGAAGAGATGTTGGATTCAAATGCAATTTAAGGTAGGAAAGTGAGGAGAGACAGCAATGTGTGTGTCATCCTTTCAAAGCCCACTGTGTGCTTAACGTGCCCAGCAACATCTTTCACCCCTGGTTCTTTTCCTGTGGGAGAAGAGTTCAAACGTTCGTGCTTTACTCTGTTGTGCTCAGAGAGCACCAGGCACCAGAGAGGTTGGATTCAAATGCACTTTGAGTTAGGAAAGTGAGGAGTGACAGCAATGTGTGTGTCACCCTTGCAAAGCTCACTGGGTGCTGAAGATGGCGAGAGAGATCTTTCAGTCCGGGCTATTTGGCTGTGGGAGCAGAGTTCAAACGTTCGTTTCCTAAGCTGCTCTGCTCAGCCAGCTCCAGGCTCCGCAGATGTTGAATACAAATGCACTTTGAGGTAGGGATGTAAGGAGAGACAGCAATGTGTGTGTCACCCTTGCAAAGCCCATTGTGTGCTGAACGTGCCCAACAACATCTTTCACCCCTGGTTCTTTACCTGTGGCAGAAGAGTTCAAACGTTCGTGCTTTACTCTGCTGTGCTCAGAGAGCACCAGGCACCAAAGAATTTTGATTCAAAAGCACTTTGAGGTAGGAAAGTGAGGAGAGAGAGCAATGTGAGTGTCACCTTTGCAAAGCTCACTGGGTGCTGAATGCGCCCAGCCACGACTTTCACTCCTGCCTCTTTAGGTCTGGGAGCAGAGTTCAAACGTTCGTGCTTTACTCTGCTATGCACAGCAGACACCAGGCACTGGAGATGATTGTTTCAAATGCACTTTAAGGTAGAAAGAGAGGAGAGACAGCAATGTGTATGCCACCATTGCAAAGCTTACTGTGTGCTGAAGCCGCCCAGAAACGTCATTCGCTCCTGGATGTTCAGCTCTGGAAGCAGAGTTCAAACGTTCCTTTCCTACTCTGCTCTGCTCAGCCAGCTCCAGACTCAACAGATGTTGGATTCAAATGCACTTTCAGGTTGGAAAGTGAGAGAGAGCAATGTGTGTGTCACTCTTGCAAAGCTCACTGGGTGCTGAAGATGGCGAGAGAGATCTTTCACTGCAGGCTCTTTGGCTGTGGGAGCAGAGTTCAAACGTTCGTTTCCTAAGCTGCTCTGCTCAGCCAGCTCCAGACTCCACAGATGTTGGATTCAAATGCACTTTGAGGTAGGAAAGTGAGGAGAGACAGCAATGTGTGTGTCACCCTTGCAAAGCTCACTGCGTGCTGAACATGCCCAGCTACACCTTTCACTCCTGGTTCTTTACCTGTGGGAACAGAGATCAAACGTTCGTGCTTTACTTTGCTGAGCTCAGAGAGCACCAGGCAGAAGAGATGTTTGATTCAAATGCACTTTGAGGCAGGAAAGTGAGGAGAGACAGCAAAGAGTGAGTTATCCTAGCAAAGCCATCTGCGTGCTGAACATGCCCAGCTACACCATTCACTCCTGGTTCTTTACCTGTGGGAACCGAGATCAAACGTTCGTGCTTTACTTTGCTGTGCTCAGCCGGCACCAGGCACGAGAGATGTTGTATTCAAATGCACTTTGAGGTAGGAAAGTGAGGAGAGAGGGCAATGTGAGTGTCACCTTTGCAAAGCTCACTGGGTGCTGAATGCGCCCAGCCACGACTTTCACTCCTGCCTCTTTAGGTCTGGGAGCAGAGTTCAAACGTTCGTGCTTTACTCTGCTATGCACAGCAGACACCAGGCACTGGAGATGATTGTTTCAAATGCACTTTAAGGTAGAAAGAGAGGAGAGACAGCAATGTGTATGCCACCATTGCAAAGCTTACTGTGTGCTGAAGCCGCCCAGAAACGTCATTCGCTCCTGGATGTTCAGCTCTGGAAGCAGAGTTCAAACGTTCCTTTCCTACTCTGCTCTGCTCAGCCAGCTCCAGACTCAACAGATGTTGGATTCAAATGCACTTTCAGGTTGGAAAGTGAGAGAGAGCAATGTGTGTGTCACTCTTGCAAAGCTCACTGGGTGCTGAAGATGGCGAGAGAGATCTTTCACTGCAGGCTCTTTGGCTGAGGGAGCAGAGTTCAAACGTTCGTTTCCTAAGCTGCTCTGCTCAGCCAGCTCCAGACTCCACAGATGTTGGATTCAAATGCACTTTGAGGTAGGAAAGTGAGGAGAGACAGCAATGTGTGTGTCACCCTTGCAAAGCTCACTGCGTGCTGAACATGCCCAGCTACACCTTTCACTCCTGGTTCTTTACCTGTGGGAACAGAGATCAAACGTTCGTGCTTTACTTTGCTGAGCTCAGAGAGCACCAGGCAGAAGAGATGTTTGATTCAAATGCACTTTGAGGCAGGAAAGTGAGGAGAGACAGCAAAGAGTGAGTTATCCTAGCAAAGCCATCTGCGTGCTGAACATGCCCAGCTACACCATTCACTCCTGGTTCTTTACCTGTGGGAACCGAGATCAAACGTTCGTGCTTTACTTTGCTGTGCTCAGCCGGCACCAGGCACGAGAGATGTTGTATTCAAATGCACTTTGAGGTAGGAAAGTGAGGAGAGAGAGCAATGAGTGTGTCATCCTTGCAAAGCCCACTATGTGCTGAACATGCCCAGCAACATCTTTCCCTCCTGCCTCTTTTCCTGGGGGAGCAGAATTCAAATTTTCGTGCTTTACTCTGCTGTGCTCAGAGAGCACCAGGCAGAAGAGATGTTGGATTCAAATGCAATTTAAGGTAGGAAAGTGAGGAGAGACAGCAATGTGTGTGTCATCCTTGCAAAGCCCACTGTGTGCTTAACGTGCCCAGCAACATCTTTCACCCCTGGTTCTTTTCCTGTGGGAGAAGAGTTCAAACGTTCGTGCTTTACTCTGCTGTGCTCAGAGAGCACCAGGCACCAGAGAGGTTGGATTCAAATGCACTTTGAGTTGGGAAAGTGAGGAGAGACCGCAATGTGTGTGTCACCCTTGCAAAGCTCACTGCGTGCTGAACATGCCCAGCTACACCATTCACTCCTGGTTCTTTACCTGTGGGAACCGAGATCAAACGTTCGTGCTTTACTTTGCTGTGCTCAGCCGGCACCAGGCACGAGAGATGTTGTATTCAAATGCACTTTGAGGTAGGAAAGTGAGGAGAGAGAGCAATGAGTGTGTCATCCTTGCAAAGCCCACTATGTGCTGAACATGCCCAGCAACATCTTTCCCTCCTGCCTCTTTTCCTGGGGGAGCAGAATTCAAATTTTCGTGCTTTACTCTGCTGTGCTCAGAGAGCACCAGGCAGAAGAGATGTTGGATTCAAATGCAATTTAAGGAAGGAAAGTGAGGAGAGACAGCAATGTGTGTGTCATCCTTGCAAAGCCCACTGTGTGCTTAACGTGCCCAGCAACATCTTTCACCCCTGGTTCTTTTCCTGTGGGAGAAGAGTTCAAACGTTCGTGCTTTACTCTGTTGTGCTCAGAGAGCACCAGGCACCAGAGAGGTTGGATTCAAATGCACTTTGAGTTAGGAAAGTGAGGAGTGACAGCAATGTGTGTGTCATCCTTGCAAAGCCCATTGTGTGCTGAACATGCCCAACAACATCTTTCACCCCTGGTTCTTTACCTGTGGCAGAAGAGTTCAAACGTTCGTGCTTTACTCTGCTGTGCTCAGAGAGCACCAGGCACCAAAGAATTTTGATTCAAAAGCACTTTGAGGTAGGAAAGTGAGGAGAGAGAGCAATGTGAGTGTCACCTTTGCAAAGCTCACTGGGTGCTGAAGGCGCCCAGCCACGACTTTCACTCCTGCCTCTTTAGGTCTGGGAGCAGAGTTCAAACGTTCGTGCTTTACTCTGCTATGCACAGCAGACACCAGGCACCGGAGATGATTGTTTCAAATACACTTTAAGGTAGAAAGAGAGGAGAGACAGCAATGTGTATGCCACCATTGCAAAGCTTACTGTGTGCTGAAGCCGCCCAGAAACATCATTCGCTCCTGGATGTTCAGCTCTGGAAGCAGAGTTCAAACGTTCCTTTCCTACTCTGCTCTGCTCAGCCAGCTCCAGACTCAACAGATGTTGGATTCAAATGCACTTTCAGGTTGGAAAGTGAGAGAGAGCAATGTGTGTGTCACTCTTGCAAAGCTCACTGGGTGCTGAAGATGGCGAGAGAGATCTTTCACTGCAGGCTCTTTGGCTGTGGGAGCAGAGTTCAAACGTTCGTTTCCTAAGCTGCTCTGCTCAGCCAGCTCCAGGCTCCGCAGATGTTGAATACAAATGCACTTTGAGGTAGGAAAGTGAGGAGAGAGAGCAATGAGTGTGTCATCCTTGCAAAGCCCACTATGTGCTGAACATGCCCAGCAACATCTTTCCCTCCTGCCTCTTTTCCTGGGGGAGCAGAATTCAAATTTTCGTGCTTTACTCTGCTGTGCTCAGAGAGCACCAGGCAGAAGAGATGTTGGATTCAAATGCAATTTAAGGTAGGAAAGTGAGGAGAGACAGCAATGTGTGTGTCATCCTTGCAAAGCCCACTGTGTGCTTAACGTGCCCAGCAACATCTTTCACCCCTGGTTCTTTTCCTGTGGGAGAAGAGTTCAAACGTTCGTGCTTTACTCTGTTGTGCTCAGAGAGCACCAGGCACCAGAGAGGTTGGATTCAAATGCACTTTGAGTTAGGAAAGTGAGGAGTGACAGCAATGTGTGTGTCACCCTTGCAAAGCTCACTGGGTGCTGAAGATGGCGAGAGAGATCTTTCAGTCCGGGCTCTTTGGCTGTGGGAGCAGAGTTCAAACGTTCGTTTCCTAAGCTGCTCTGCTCAGCCAGCTCCAGGCTCCGCAGATGTTGAATACAAATGCACTTTGAGGTAGGGATGTAAGGAGAGACAGCAATGTGTGTGTCATCCTTGCAAAGCCCACTGTGTGCTTAACGTGCCCAGCAACATCTTTCACCCCTGGTTCTTTTCCTGTGGGAGAAGAGTTCAAAGGTTCGTGCTTTACTCTGTTGTGCTCAGAGAGCACCAGGCACCAGAGAGGTTGGATTCAAATGCACTTTGAGTTAGGAAAGTGAGGAGTGACAGCAATGTGTGTGTCACCCTTGCAAAGCTCACTGGGTGCTGAAGATGGCGAGAGAGATCTTTCAGTCCGGTCTCTTTGGCTGTGGGAGCAGAGTTCAAACGTTCGTTTCCTAAGCTGCTCTGCTCAGCCAGCTCCAGGCTCCGCAGATGTTGAATACAAATGCACTTTGAGGTAGGGATGTAAGGAGAGACAGCAATGTGTGTGTCATCCTTGCAAAGCCCATTGTGTGCTGAACGTGCCCAACAACATCTTTCACCCCTGGTTCTTTACCTGTGGCAGAAGAGTTCAAACGTTCGTGCTTTACTCTGCTGTGCTCAGAGAGCACCAGGCACCAAAGAATTTTGATTCAAAAGCACTTTGAGGTAGGAAAGTGAGGAGAGAGAGCAATGTGAGTGTCACCTTTGCAAAGCTCACTGGGTGCTGAATGCGCCCAGCCACGACTTTCACTCCTGCCTCTTTAGGTCTGGGAGCAGAGTTCAAACGTTCGTGCTTTACTCTGCTATGCACAGCAGACACCAGGCACCGGAGATGATTGTTTCAAATGCACTTTAAGGTAGAAAGAGAGGAGAGACAGCAATGTGTATGCCACCATTGCAAAGCTTACTGTGTGCTGAAGCCGCCCAGAAACGTCATTCGCTCCTGGATGTTCAGCTCTGGAAGCAGAGTTCAAACGTTCCTTTCCTACTCTGCTCTGCTCAGCCAGGTCCAGACTCAACAGATGTTGGATTCAAATGCACTTTCAGGTTGGAAAGTGAGAGAGAGCAATGTGTGTGTCACTCTTGCAAAGCTCACTGGGTGCTGAAGATGGCGAGAGAGATCTTTCACTGCAGGCTCTTTGGCTGTGGGAGCAGAGTTCAAACGTTCGTTTCCTAAGCTGCTCTGCTCAGCCAGCTCCAGACTCCACAGATGTTGGATTCAAATGCACTTTGAGGTAGGAAAGTGAGGAGAGACAGCAATGTGTGTGTCACCCTTGCAAAGCTCACTGCGTGCTGAACATGCCCAGCTACACCTTTCACTCCTGGTTCTTTACCTGTGGGAACAGAGATCAAACGTTCGTGCTTTACTTTGCTGAGCTCAGAGAGCACCAGGCAGAAGAGATGTTTGATTCAAATGCACTTTGAGGCAGGAAAGTGAGGAGAGACAGCAAAGAGTGAGTTATCCTAGCAAAGCCATCTGCGTGCTGAACATGCCCAGCTACACCATTCACTCCTGGTTCTTTACCTGTGGGAACCGAGATCAAACGTTCGTGCTTTACTTTGCTGTGCTCAGCCGGCACCAGGCACGAGAGATGTTGTATTCAAATGCACTTTGAGGTAGGAAAGTGAGGAGAGAGAGCAATGAGTGTGTCATCCTTGCAAAGCCCACTATGTGCTGAACATGCCCAGCAACATCTTTCCCTCCTGCCTCTTTTCCTGGGGGAGCAGAATTCAAATTTTCGTGCTTTACTCTGCTGTGCTCAGAGAGCACCAGGCAGAAGAGATGTTGGATTCAAATGCAATTTAAGGTAGGAAAGTGAGGAGAGACAGCAATGTGTGTGTCATCCTTGCAAAGCCCACTGTGTGCTTAACGTGCTCAGCAACATCTTTCACCCCTGGTTCTTTTCCTGTGGGAGAAGAGTTCAAACGTTCGTGCTTTACTCTGCTGTGCTCTGAGAGCACCAGGCACCAGAGAGGTTGGATTCAAATGCACATTGAGGTAGGAAAGTGAGGAGAGACAGCAATGTGTGTGTCATCCTTGCAAAGCCCACTGTGTGCTTAACGTGCCCAGCAACATCTTTCACCCCTGGTTCTTTTCCTGTGGGAGAAGAGTTCAAACGTTCGTGCTTTACTCTGCTGTGCTCTGAGAGCACCAGGCACCAGAGAGGTTGGATTCAAATGCACATTGAGGTAGGAAAGTGAGTAGTGACAGCAAAGTGTGTGCCACTTTTGCAAAGCTCACTGGGTGCTGAAGATGGCGAGAGAGATCTTTCACTCCGTTCTCTTTGGCTGTGGGAGCAGAGTTCAAACGTTCGTTTCCTAAGCTGCTCTGCTCAGCCAGCTCCAGGCTCCGCAGATGTTGAATACAAATGCCCTTTGAGGTAGGGATGTAAGGAGAGACAGCAATGTGTGTGTCACCCTTGCAAAGCTCACTGCGTGCTGAACATGCCCAGCTACACCATTCACTCCTGGTTCTTTACCTGTGGGAACCGAGATCAAACGTTCGTGCTTTACTTTGCTGTGCTCAGCCGGCACCAGGCACGAGAGATGTTGTATTCAAATGCACTTTGAGGTGGGAAAGTGAGGAGAGAGAGCAATGAGTGTGTCATCCTTGCAAAGCCCACTATGTGCTGAACATGCCCACCAACATCTTTCCCTCCTGCCTCTTTTCCTGGGGGAGCAGAATTCAAATTTTTGTGCTTTACTCTGCTGTGCTCAGAGAGCACCAGGCAGAAGAGATGTTGGATTCAAATGCAATTTAAGGTAGGAAAGTGAGGAGAGACAGCAATGTGTGTGTCATCCTTGCAAAGCCCACTGTGTGCTTAACGTGCCCAGCAACATCTTTCACCCCTGGTTCTTTTCCTGTGGGAGAAGAGTTCAAACGTTCGTGCTTTACTCTGTTGTGCTCAGAGAGCACCAGGCACCAGAGAGGTTGGATTCAAATGCACTTTGAGTTGGGAAAGTGAGGAGAGACCGCAATGTGTGTGTCACCCTTGCAAAGCTCACTGCGTGCTGAACATGCCCAGCTACACCATTCACTCCTGGTTCTTTACCTGTGGGAACCGAGATCAAACGTTCGTGCTTTACTTTGCTGTGCTCAGCCGGCACCAGGCACGAGAGATGTTGTATTCAAATGCACTTTGAGGTAGGAAAGTGAGGAGAGAGAGCAATGAGTGTGTCATCCTTGCAAAGCCCACTATGTGCTGAACATGCCCAGCAACATCTTTCCCTCCTGCCTCTTTTCCTGGGGGAGCAGAATTCAATTTTTCGTGCTTTACTCTGCTGTGCTCAGAGAGCACCAGGCAGAAGAGATGTTGGATTCAAATGCAATTTAAGGAAGGAAAGTGAGGAGAGACAGCAATGTGTGTGTCATCCTTGCAAAGCCCACTGTGTGCTTAACGTGCCCAGCAACATCTTTCACCCCTGGTTCTTTTCCTGTGGGAGAAGAGTTCAAACGTTCGTGCTTTACTCTGTTGTGCTCAGAGAGCACCAGGCACCAGAGAGGTTGGATTCAAATGCACTTTGAGTTAGGAAAGTGAGGAGTGACAGCAATGTGTGTGTCATCCTTGCAAAGCCCATTGTGTGCTGAACGTGCCCAACAACATCTTTCACCCCTGGTTCTTTACCTGTGGCAGAAGAGTTCAAACGTTCGTGCTTTACTCTGCTGTGCTCAGAGAGCACCAGGCACCAAAGAATTTTGATTCAAAAGCACTTTGAGGTAGGAAAGTGAGGAGAGAGAGCAATGTGAGTGTCACCTTTGCAAAGCTCACTGGGTGCTGAAGGCGCCCAGCCACGACTTTCACTCCTGCCTCTTTAGGTCTGGGAGCAGAGTTCAAACGTTCGTGCTTTACTCTGCTATGCACAGCAGACACCAGGCACCGGAGATGATTGTTTCAAATACACTTTAAGGTAGAAAGAGAGGAGAGACAGCAATGTGTATGCCACCATTGCAAAGCTTACTGTGTGCTGAAGCCGCCCAGAAACATCATTCGCTCCTGGATGTTCAGCTCTGGAAGCAGAGTTCAAACGTTCCTTTCCTACTCTGCTCTGCTCAGCCAGCTCCAGACTCAACAGATGTTGGATTCAAATGCACTTTCAGGTTGGAAAGTGAGAGAGAGCAATGTGTGTGTCACTCTTGCAAAGCTCACTGGGTGCTGAAGATGGCGAGAGAGATCTTTCACTGCAGGCTCTTTGGCTGTGGGAGCAGAGTTCAAACGTTCGTTTCCTAAGCTGCTCTGCTCAGCCAGCTCCAGGCTCCGCAGATGTTGAATACAAATGCACTTTGAGGTAGGGATGTAAGGAGAGACAGCAATGTGTGTGTCATCCTTGCAAAGCCCATTGTGTGCTGAACGTGCCCAACAACATCTTTCACCCCTGGTTCTTTACCTGTGGCAGAAGAGCTCAAACGTTCGTGCTTTGCTGTGCTCAGAGAGCACCAATCACCAGAGAATTTGGATTCAAAAGCACTTTGAGGTTGGAAAGTGAGATAGAGAGAGCAATGAGTGTGTCACCCTTGCAAAGCTCACTGGGTGCTGAAGGCGCCCAGCCACGACTTTCACTCCTGCCTCTTTAGGTCTGGGAGCAGAGTTCAAACGTTCGTGCTTTACTCTGCTATGCACAGCAGGCACCAGGCGCCGGAGATGATTGTTTCAAATGCACATTAAGGTAGAAAGAGAGAGACAGCAATGTGTGTGTCACCATTGCAAAGCTCGCTGTGTGCTGAAGCCGCCCAGAAACATCATTCGCTCCTGGATGTTCAGCTCTGGGAGCAGAGTACAAACGTTCCTTTCCTACTCTGCTCTGCTCAGCCAGCTCCAGACTCAACAGATGTTGGATTCAAATGCACTTTCAGGTTGGAAAGTGAGAGAGAGCAATGTGTGTGTCACTCTTGCAAAGCTCACTGGGTGCTGAAGATGGCGAGAGAGATCTTTCACTGCAGGCTCTTTGGCTGTGGGAGCAGAGTTCAAACGTTCGTTTCCTAAGCTGCTCTGCTCAGCCAGCTCCAGACTCCACAGATGTTGGATTCAAATGCACTTTGAGGTAGGAAAGTGAGGAGAGACAGCAATGTGTGTGTCACCCTTGCAAAGCTCACTGCGTGCTGAACATGCCCAGCTACACCTTTCACTCCTGGTTCTTTACCTGTGGGAACAGAGATCAAACGTTCGTGCTTTACTTTGCTGAGCTCAGAGAGCACCAGGCAGAAGAGATGTTTGATTCAAATGCACTTTGAGGCAGGAAAGTGAGGAGAGACAGCAAAGAGTGAGTTATCCTAGCAAAGCCATCTGCGTGCTGAACATGCCCAGCTACACCATTCACTCCTGGTTCTTTACCTGTGGGAACCGAGATCAAACGTTCGTGCTTTACTTTGCTGTGCTCAGCCGGCACCAGGCACGAGAGATGTTGTATTCAAATGCACTTTGAGGTAGGAAAGTGAGGAGAGAGAGCAATGAGTGTGTCATCCTTGCAAAGCCCACTATGTGCTGAACATGCCCAGCAACATCTTTCCCTCCTGCCTCTTTTCCTGGGGGAGCAGAATTCAAATTTTCGTGCTTTACTCTGCTGTGCTCAGAGAGCACCAGGCAGAAGAGATGTTGGATTCAAATGCAATTTAAGGTAGGAAAGTGAGGAGAGACAGCAATGTGTGTGTCATCCTTGCAAAGCCCACTGTGTGCTTAACGTGCTCAGCAACATCTTTCACCCCTGGTTCTTTTCCTGTGGGAGAAGAGTTCAAACGTTCGTGCTTTACTCTGCTGTGCTCTGAGAGCACCAGGCACCAGAGAGGTTGGATTCAAATGCACATTGAGGTAGGAAAGTGAGGAGAGACAGCAATGTGTGTGTCATCCTTGCAAAGCCCACTGTGTGCTTAACGTGCCCAGCAACATCTTTCACCCCTGGTTCTTTTCCTGTGGGAGAAGAGTTCAAACGTTCGTGCTTTACTCTGCTGTGCTCTGAGAGCACCAGGCACCAGAGAGGTTGGATTCAAATGCACATTGAGGTAGGAAAGTGAGTAGTGACAGCAAAGTGTGTGCCACTTTTGCAAAGCTCACTGGGTGCTGAAGATGGCGAGAGAGATCTTTCACTCCGTTCTCTTTGGCTGTGGGAGCAGAGTTCAAACGTTCGTTTCCTAAGCTGCTCTGCTCAGCCAGCTCCAGGCTCCGCAGATGTTGAATACAAATGCCCTTTGAGGTAGGGATGTAAGGAGAGACAGCAATGTGTGTGTCACCCTTGCAAAGCTCACTGCGTGCTGAACATGCCCAGCTACACCATTCACTCCTGGTTCTTTACCTGTGGGAACCGAGATCAAACGTTCGTGCTTTACTTTGCTGTGCTCAGCCGGCACCAGGCACGAGAGATGTTGTATTCAAATGCACTTTGAGGTGGGAAAGTGAGGAGAGAGAGCAATGAGTGTGTCATCCTTGCAAAGCCCACTATGTGCTGAACATGCCCACCAACATCTTTCCCTCCTGCCTCTTTTCCTGGGGGAGCAGAATTCAAATTTTTGTGCTTTACTCTGCTGTGCTCAGAGAGCACCAGGCAGAAGAGATGTTGGATTCAAATGCAATTTAAGGTAGGAAAGTGAGGAGAGACAGCAATGTGTGTGTCATCCTTGCAAAGCCCACTGTGTGCTTAACGTGCCCAGCAACATCTTTCACCCCTGGTTCTTTTCCTGTGGGAGAAGAGTTCAAACGTTCGTGCTTTACTCTGTTGTGCTCAGAGAGCACCAGGCACCAGAGAGGTTGGATTCAAATGCACTTTGAGTTGGGAAAGTGAGGAGAGACCGCAATGTGTGTGTCACCCTTGCAAAGCTCACTGCGTGCTGAACATGCCCAGCTACACCATTCACTCCTGGTTCTTTACCTGTGGGAACCGAGATCAAACGTTCGTGCTTTACTTTGCTGTGCTCAGCCGGCACCAGGCACGAGAGATGTTGTATTCAAATGCACTTTGAGGTAGGAAAGTGAGGAGAGAGAGCAATGAGTGTGTCATCCTTGCAAAGCCCACTATGTGCTGAACATGCCCAGCAACATCTTTCCCTCCTGCCTCTTTTCCTGGGGGAGCAGAATTCAATTTTTCGTGCTTTACTCTGCTGTGCTCAGAGAGCACCAGGCAGAAGAGATGTTGGATTCAAATGCAATTTAAGGAAGGAAAGTGAGGAGAGACAGCAATGTGTGTGTCATCCTTGCAAAGCCCACTGTGTGCTTAACGTGCCCAGCAACATCTTTCACCCCTGGTTCTTTTCCTGTGGGAGAAGAGTTCAAACGTTCGTGCTTTACTCTGTTGTGCTCAGAGAGCACCAGGCACCAGAGAGGTTGGATTCAAATGCACTTTGAGTTAGGAAAGTGAGGAGTGACAGCAATGTGTGTGTCATCCTTGCAAAGCCCATTGTGTGCTGAACGTGCCCAACAACATCTTTCACCCCTGGTTCTTTACCTGTGGCAGAAGAGTTCAAACGTTCGTGCTTTACTCTGCTGTGCTCAGAGAGCACCAGGCACCAAAGAATTTTTATTCAAAAGCACTTTGAGGTAGGAAAGTGAGGAGAGAGAGCAATGTGAGTGTCACCTTTGCAAAGCTCACTGGGTGCTGAAGGCGCCCAGCCACGACTTTCACTCCTGCCTCTTTAGGTCTGGGAGCAGAGTTCAAACGTTCGTGCTTTACTCTGCTATGCACAGCAGACACCAGGCACCGGAGATGATTGTTTCAAATACACTTTAAGGTAGAAAGAGAGGAGAGACAGCAATGTGTATGCCACCATTGCAAAGCTTACTGTGTGCTGAAGCCGCCCAGAAACATCATTCGCTCCTGGATGTTCAGCTCTGGAAGCAGAGTTCAAACGTTCCTTTCCTACTCTGCTCTGCTCAGCCAGCTCCAGACTCAACAGATGTTGGATTCAAATGCACTTTCAGGTTGGAAAGTGAGAGAGAGCAATGTGTGTGTCACTCTTGCAAAGCTCACTGGGTGCTGAAGATGGCGAGAGAGATCTTTCACTGCAGGCTCTTTGGCTGTGGGAGCAGAGTTCAAACGTTCGTTTCCTAAGCTGCTCTGCTCAGCCAGCTCCAGGCTCCGCAGATGTTGAATACAAATGCACTTTGAGGTAGGAAAGTGAGGAGAGAGAGCAATGAGTGTGTCATCCTTGCAAAGCCCACTATGTGCTGAACATGCCCAGCAACATCTTTCCCTCCTGCCTCTTTTCCTGGGGGAGCAGAATTCAAATTTTCGTGCTTTACTCTGCTGTGCTCAGAGAGCACCAGGCAGAAGAGATGTTGGATTCAAATGCAATTTAAGGTAGGAAAGTGAGGAGAGACAGCAATGTGTGTGTCATCCTTGCAAAGCCCACTGTGTGCTTAACGTGCCCAGCAACATCTTTCACCCCTGGTTCTTTTCCTGTGGGAGAAGAGTTCAAACGTTCGTGCTTTACTCTGTTGTGCTCAGAGAGCACCAGGCACCAGAGAGGTTGGATTCAAATGCACTTTGAGTTAGGAAAGTGAGGAGTGACAGCAATGTGTGTGTCACCCTTGCAAAGCTCACTGGGTGCTGAAGATGGCGAGAGAGATCTTTCAGTCCGGGCTCTTTGGCTGTGGGAGCAGAGTTCAAACGTTCGTTTCCTAAGCTGCTCTGCTCAGCCAGCTCCAGGCTCCGCAGATGTTGAATACAAATGCACTTTGAGGTAGGGATGTAAGGAGAGACAGCAATGTGTGTGTCATCCTTGCAAAGCCCACTGTGTGCTTAACGTGCCCAGCAACATCTTTCACCCCTGGTTCTTTTCCTGTGGGAGAAGAGTTCAAAGGTTCGTGCTTTACTCTGTTGTGCTCAGAGAGCACCAGGCACCAGAGAGGTTGGATTCAAATGCACTTTGAGTTAGGAAAGTGAGGAGTGACAGCAATGTGTGTGTCACCCTTGCAAAGCTCACTGGGTGCTGAAGATGGCGAGAGAGATCTTTCAGTCCGGTCTCTTTGGCTGTGGGAGCAGAGTTCAAACGTTCGTTTCCTAAGCTGCTCTGCTCAGCCAGCTCCAGGCTCCGCAGATGTTGAATACAAATGCACTTTGAGGTAGGGATGTAAGGAGAGACAGCAATGTGTGTGTCATCCTTGCAAAGCCCATTGTGTGCTGAACGTGCCCAACAACATCTTTCACCCCTGGTTCTTTACCTGTGGCAGAAGAGTTCAAACGTTCGTGCTTTACTCTGCTGTGCTCAGAGAGCACCAGGCACCAAAGAATTTTGATTCAAAAGCACTTTGAGGTAGGAAAGTGAGGAGAGAGAGCAATGTGAGTGTCACCTTTGCAAAGCTCACTGGGTGCTGAATGCGCCCAGCCACGACTTTCACTCCTGCCTCTTTAGGTCTGGGAGCAGAGTTCAAACGTTCGTGCTTTACTCTGCTATGCACAGCAGACACCAGGCACCGGAGATGATTGTTTCAAATGCACTTTAAGGTAGAAAGAGAGGAGAGACAGCAATGTGTATGCCACCATTGCAAAGCTTACTGTGTGCTGAAGCCGCCCAGAAACGTCATTCGCTCCTGGATGTTCAGCTCTGGAAGCAGAGTTCAAACGTTCCTTTCCTACTCTGCTCTGCTCAGCCAGGTCCAGACTCAACAGATGTTGGATTCAAATGCACTTTCAGGTTGGAAAGTGAGAGAGAGCAATGTGTGTGTCACTCTTGCAAAGCTCACTGGGTGCTGAAGATGGCGAGAGAGATCTTTCACTGCAGGCTCTTTGGCTGTGGGAGCAGAGTTCAAACGTTCGTTTCCTAAGCTGCTCTGCTCAGCCAGCTCCAGACTCCACAGATGTTGGATTCAAATGCACTTTGAGGTAGGAAAGTGAGGAGAGACAGCAATGTGTGTGTCACCCTTGCAAAGCTCACTGCGTGCTGAACATGCCCAGCTACACCTTTCACTCCTGGTTCTTTACCTGTGGGAACAGAGATCAAACGTTCGTGCTTTACTTTGCTGAGCTCAGAGAGCACCAGGCAGAAGAGATGTTTGATTCAAATGCACTTTGAGGCAGGAAAGTGAGGAGAGACAGCAAAGAGTGAGTTATCCTAGCAAAGCCATCTGCGTGCTGAACATGCCCAGCTACACCATTCACTCCTGGTTCTTTACCTGTGGGAACCGAGATCAAACGTTCGTGCTTTACTTTGCTGTGCTCAGCCGGCACCAGGCACGAGAGATGTTGTATTCAAATGCACTTTGAGGTAGGAAAGTGAGGAGAGAGAGCAATGAGTGTGTCATCCTTGCAAAGCCCACTATGTGCTGAACATGCCCAGCAACATCTTTCCCTCCTGCCTCTTTTCCTGGGGGAGCAGAATTCAAATTTTCGTGCTTTACTCTGCTGTGCTCAGAGAGCACCAGGCAGAAGAGATGTTGGATTCAAATGCAATTTAAGGTAGGAAAGTGAGGAGAGACAGCAATGTGTGTGTCATCCTTGCAAAGCCCACTGTGTGCTTAACGTGCTCAGCAACATCTTTCACCCCTGGTTCTTTTCCTGTGGGAGAAGAGTTCAAACGTTCGTGCTTTACTCTGCTGTGCTCTGAGAGCACCAGGCACCAGAGAGGTTGGATTCAAATGCACATTGAGGTAGGAAAGTGAGGAGAGACAGCAATGTGTGTGTCATCCTTGCAAAGCCCACTGTGTGCTTAACGTGCCCAGCAACATCTTTCACCCCTGGTTCTTTTCCTGTGGGAGAAGAGTTCAAACGTTCGTGCTTTACTCTGCTGTGCTCTGAGAGCACCAGGCACCAGAGAGGTTGGATTCAAATGCACATTGAGGTAGGAAAGTGAGTAGTGACAGCAAAGTGTGTGCCACTTTTGCAAAGCTCACTGGGTGCTGAAGATGGCGAGAGAGATCTTTTCCGTTCTCTTTGGCTGTGGGAGCAGAGTTCAAACGTTCGTTTCCTAAGCTGCTCTGCTCAGCCAGCTCCAGGCTCCGCAGATGTTGAATACAAATGCCCTTTGAGGTAGGGATGTAAGGAGAGACAGCAATGTGTGTGTCACCCTTGCAAAGCTCACTGCGTGCTGAACATGCCCAGCTACACCATTCACTCCTGGTTCTTTACCTGTGGGAACCGAGATCAAACGTTCGTGCTTTACTTTGCTGTGCTCAGCCGGCACCAGGCACGAGAGATGTTGTATTCAAATGCACTTTGAGGTGGGAAAGTGAGGAGAGAGAGCAATGAGTGTGTCATCCTTGCAAAGCCCACTATGTGCTGAACATGCCCACCAACATCTTTCCCTCCTGCCTCTTTTCCTGGGGGAGCAGAATTCAAATTTTTGTGCTTTACTCTGCTGTGCTCAGAGAGCACCAGGCAGAAGAGATGTTGGATTCAAATGCAATTTAAGGTAGGAAAGTGAGGAGAGACAGCAATGTGTGTGTCATCCTTGCAAAGCCCACTGTGTGCTTAACGTGCCCAGCAACATCTTTCACCCCTGGTTCTTTTCCTGTGGGAGAAGAGTTCAAACGTTCGTGCTTTACTCTGTTGTGCTCAGAGAGCACCAGGCACCAGAGAGGTTGGATTCAAATGCACTTTGAGTTGGGAAAGTGAGGAGAGACCGCAATGTGTGTGTCACCCTTGCAAAGCTCACTGCGTGCTGAACATGCCCAGCTACACCATTCACTCCTGGTTCTTTACCTGTGGGAACCGAGATCAAACGTTCGTGCTTTACTTTGCTGTGCTCAGCCGGCACCAGGCACGAGAGATGTTGTATTCAAATGCACTTTGAGGTAGGAAAGTGAGGAGAGAGAGCAATGAGTGTGTCATCCTTGCAAAGCCCACTATGTGCTGAACATGCCCAGCAACATCTTTCCCTCCTGCCTCTTTTCCTGGGGGAGCAGAATTCAATTTTTCGTGCTTTACTCTGCTGTGCTCAGAGAGCACCAGGCAGAAGAGATGTTGGATTCAAATGCAATTTAAGGAAGGAAAGTGAGGAGAGACAGCAATGTGTGTGTCATCCTTGCAAAGCCCACTGTGTGCTTAACGTGCCCAGCAACATCTTTCACCCCTGGTTCTTTTCCTGTGGGAGAAGAGTTCAAACGTTCGTGCTTTACTCTGTTGTGCTCAGAGAGCACCAGGCACCAGAGAGGTTGGATTCAAATGCACTTTGAGTTAGGAAAGTGAGGAGTGACAGCAATGTGTGTGTCATCCTTGCAAAGCCCATTGTGTGCTGAACGTGCCCAACAACATCTTTCACCCCTGGTTCTTTACCTGTGGCAGAAGAGTTCAAACGTTCGTGCTTTACTCTGCTGTGCTCAGAGAGCACCAGGCACCAAAGAATTTTGATTCAAAAGCACTTTGAGGTAGGAAAGTGAGGAGAGAGAGCAATGTGAGTGTCACCTTTGCAAAGCTCACTGGGTGCTGAAGGCGCCCAGCCACGACTTTCACTCCTGCCTCTTTAGGTCTGGGAGCAGAGTTCAAACGTTCGTGCTTTACTCTGCTATGCACAGCAGACACCAGGCACCGGAGATGATTGTTTCAAATACACTTTAAGGTAGAAAGAGAGGAGAGACAGCAATGTGTATGCCACCATTGCAAAGCTTACTGTGTGCTGAAGCCGCCCAGAAACATCATTCGCTCCTGGATGTTCAGCTCTGGAAGCAGAGTTCAAACGTTCCTTTCCTACTCTGCTCTGCTCAGCCAGCTCCAGACTCAACAGATGTTGGATTCAAATGCACTTTCAGGTTGGAAAGTGAGAGAGAGCAATGTGTGTGTCACTCTTGCAAAGCTCACTGGGTGCTGAAGATGGCGAGAGAGATCTTTCACTGCAGGCTCTTTGGCTGTGGGAGCAGAGTTCAAACGTTCGTTTCCTAAGCTGCTCTGCTCAGCCAGCTCCAGGCTCCGCAGATGTTGAATACAAATGCACTTTGAGGTAGGGATGTAAGGAGAGACAGCAATGTGTGTGTCATCCTTGCAAAGCCCATTGTGTGCTGAACGTGCCCAACAACATCTTTCACCCCTGGTTCTTTACCTGTGGCAGAAGAGCTCAAACGTTCGTGCTTTGCTGTGCTCAGAGAGCACCAATCACCAGAGAATTTGGATTCAAAAGCACTTTGAGGTTGGAAAGTGAGATAGAGAGAGCAATGAGTGTGTCACCCTTGCAAAGCTCACTGGGTGCTGAAGGCGCCCAGCCACGACTTTCACTCCTGCCTCTTTAGGTCTGGGAGCAGAGTTCAAACGTTCGTGCTTTACTCTGCTATGCACAGCAGGCACCAGGCGCCGGAGATGATTGTTTCAAATGCACATTAAGGTAGAAAGAGAGAGACAGCAATGTGTGTGTCACCATTGCAAAGCTCGCTGTGTGCTGAAGCCGCCCAGAAACATCATTCGCTCCTGGATGTTCAGCTCTGGGAGCAGAGTACAAACGTTCCTTTCCTACTCTGCTCTGCTCAGCCAGCTCCAGACTCAACAGATGTTGGATTCAAATGCACTTTCAGGTTGGAAAGTGAGAGAGAGCAATGTGTGTGTCACTCTTGCAAAGCTCACTGGGTGCTGAAGATGGCGAGAGAGATCTTTCACTGCAGGCTCTTTGGCTGTGGGAGCAGAGTTCAAACGTTCGTTTCCTAAGCTGCTCTGCTCAGCCAGCTCCAGACTCCGCAGATGTTGGATTCAAATGCACTTTGAGGTAGGAAAGTGAGGAGAGAGAGCAATGAGTGTGTCATCCTTGCAAAGCCCACTATGTGCTGAACATGCCCAGCAACATCTTTCCCTCCTGCCTCTTTTCCTGGGGGAGCAGAATTCAAATTTTCGTGCTTTACTCTGCTGTGCTCAGAGAGCACCAGGCAGAAGAGATGTTGGATTCAAATGCAATTTAAGGTAGGAAAGTGAGGAGAGACAGCAATGTGTGTGTCATCCTTGCAAAGCCCACTGTGTGCTTAACGTGCCCAGCAACATCTTTCACCCCTGGTTCTTTTCCTGTGGGAGAAGAGTTCAAACGTTCGTGCTTTACTCTGTTGTGCTCAGAGAGCACCAGGCACCAGAGAGGTTGGATTCAAATGCACTTTGAGTTAGGAAAGTGAGGAGTGACAGCAATGTGTGTGTCACCCTTGCAAAGCTCACTGGGTGCTGAAGATGGCGAGAGAGATCTTTCAGTCCGGGCTATTTGGCTGTGGGAGCAGAGTTCAAACGTTCGTTTCCTAAGCTGCTCTGCTCAGCCAGCTCCAGGCTCCGCAGATGTTGAATACAAATGCACTTTGAGGTAGGGATGTAAGGAGAGACAGCAATGTGTGTGTCATCCTTGCAAAGCCCATTGTGTGCTGAACGTGCCCAACAACATCTTTCACCCCTGGTTCTTTACCTGTGGCAGAAGAGTTCAAACGTTCGTGCTTTACTCTGCTGTGCTCAGAGAGCACCAGGCACCAAAGAATTTTGATTCAAAAGCACTTTGAGGTAGGAAAGTGAGGAGAGAGAGCAATGTGAGTGTCACCTTTGCAAAGCTCACTGGGTGCTGAATGCGCCCAGCCACGACTTTCACTCCTGCCTCTTTAGGTCTGGGAGCAGAGTTCAAACGTTCGTGCTTTACTCTGCTATGCACAGCAGACACCAGGCACTGGAGATGATTGTTTCAAATGCACTTTAAGGTAGAAAGAGAGGAGAGACAGCAATGTGTATGCCACCATTGCAAAGCTTACTGTGTGCTGAAGCCGCCCAGAAACGTCATTCGCTCCTGGATGTTCAGCTCTGGAAGCAGAGTTCAAACGTTCCTTTCCTACTCTGCTCTGCTCAGCCAGGTCCAGACTCAACAGATGTTGGATTCAAATGCACTTTCAGGTTGGAAAGTGAGAGAGAGCAATGTGTGTGTCACTCTTGCAAAGCTCACTGGGTGCTGAAGATGGCGAGAGAGATCTTTCACTGCAGGCTCTTTGGCTGTGGGAGCAGAGTTCAAACGTTCGTTTCCTAAGCTGCTCTGCTCAGCCAGCTCCAGACTCCACAGATGTTGGATTCAAATGCACTTTGAGGTAGGAAAGTGAGGAGAGACAGCAATGTGTGTGTCACCCTTGCAAAGCTCACTGCGTGCTGAACATGCCCAGCTACACCTTTCACTCCTGGTTCTTTACCTGTGGGAACAGAGATCAAACGTTCGTGCTTTACTTTGCTGAGCTCAGAGAGCACCAGGCAGAAGAGATGTTTGATTCAAATGCACTTTGAGGCAGGAAAGTGAGGAGAGACAGCAAAGAGTGAGTTATCCTAGCAAAGCTCACTGCGTGCTGAACATGCCCAGCTACACCATTCACTCCTGGTTCTTTACCTGTGGGAACCGAGATCAAACGTTCGTGCTTTACTTTGCTGTGCTCAGCCGGCACCAGGCACGAGAGATGTTGTATTCAAATGCACTTTGAGGTAGGAAAGTGAGGAGAGAGAGCAATGTGAGTGTCACCTTTGCAAAGCTCACTGGGTGCTGAATGCGCCCAGCCACGACTTTCACTCCTGCCTCTTTAGGTCTGGGAGCAGAGTTCAAACGTTCGTGCTTTACTCTGCTATGCACAGCAGACACCAGGCACTGGAGATGATTGTTTCAAATGCACTTTAAGGTAGAAAGAGAGGAGAGACAGCAATGTGTATGCCACCATTGCAAAGCTTACTGTGTGCTGAAGCCGCCCAGAAACGTCATTCGCTCCTGGATGTTCAGCTCTGGAAGCAGAGTTCAAACGTTCCTTTCCTACTCTGCTCTGCTCAGCCAGCTCCAGACTCAACAGATGTTGGATTCAAATGCACTTTCAGGTTGGAAAGTGAGAGAGAGCAATGTGTGTGTCACTCTTGCAAAGCTCACTGGGTGCTGAAGATGGCGAGAGAGATCTTTCACTGCAGGCTCTTTGGCTGTGGGAGCAGAGTTCAAACGTTCGTTTCCTAAGCTGCTCTGCTCAGCCAGCTCCAGACTCCACAGATGTTGGATTCAAATGCACTTTGAGGTAGGAAAGTGAGGAGAGACAGCAATGTGTGTGTCACCCTTGCAAAGCTCACTGCGTGCTGAACATGCCCAGCTACACCTTTCACTCCTGGTTCTTTACCTGTGGGAACAGAGATCAAACGTTCGTGCTTTACTTTGCTGAGCTCAGAGAGCACCAGGCAGAAGAGATGTTTGATTCAAATGCACTTTGAGGCAGGAAAGTGAGGAGAGACAGCAAAGAGTGAGTTATCCTAGCAAAGCCATCTGCGTGCTGAACATGCCCAGCTACACCATTCACTCCTGGTTCTTTACCTGTGGGAACCGAGATCAAACGTTCGTGCTTTACTTTGCTGTGCTCAGCCGGCACCAGGCACGAGAGATGTTGTATTCAAATGCACTTTGAGGTAGGAAAGTGAGGAGAGAGAGCAATGAGTGTGTCATCCTTGCAAAGCCCACTATGTGCTGAACATGCCCAGCAACATCTTTCCCTCCTGCCTCTTTTCCTGGGGGAGCAGAATTCAAATTTTCGTGCTTTACTCTGCTGTGCTCAGAGAGCACCAGGCAGAAGAGATGTTGGATTCAAATGCAATTTAAGGTAGGAAAGTGAGGAGAGACAGCAATGTGTGTGTCATCCTTGCAAAGCCCACTGTGTGCTTAACGTGCTCAGCAACATCTTTCACCCCTGGTTCTTTTCCTGTGGGAGAAGAGTTCAAACGTTCGTGCTTTACTCTGCTGTGCTCTGAGAGCACCAGGCACCAGAGAGGTTGGATTCAAATGCACATTGAGGTAGGAAAGTGAGGAGAGACAGCAATGTGTGTGTCATCCTTGCAAAGCCCACTGTGTGCTTAACGTGCCCAGCAACATCTTTCACCCCTGGTTCTTTTCCTGTGGGAGAAGAGTTCAAACGTTCGTGCTTTACTCTGCTGTGCTCTGAGAGCACCAGGCACCAGAGAGGTTGGATTCAAATGCACATTGAGGTAGGAAAGTGGGTAGTGACAGCAAAGTGTGTGCCACTTTTGCAAAGCTCACTGGGTGCTGAAGATGGCGAGAGAGATCTTTCACTCCGTTCTCTTTGGCTGTGGGAGCAGAGTTCAAACGTTCGTTTCCTAAGCTGCTCTGCTCAGCCAGCTCCAGGCTCCGCAGATGTTGAATACAAATGCCCTTTGAGGTAGGGATGTAAGGAGAGACAGCAATGTGTGTGTCACCCTTGCAAAGCTCACTGCGTGCTGAACATGCCCAGCTACACCATTCACTCCTGGTTCTTTACCTGTGGGAACCGAGATCAAACGTTCGTGCTTTACTTTGCTGTGCTCAGCCGGCACCAGGCACGAGAGATGTTGTATTCAAATGCACTTTGAGGTAGGAAAGTGAGGAGAGAGAGCAATGAGTGTGTCATCCTTGCAAAGCCCACTATGTGCTGAACATGCCCAGCAACATCTTTCCCTCCTGCCTCTTTTCCTGGAGGAGCAGAATTCAAATTTTCGTGCTTTACTCTGCTGTGCTCAGAGAGCACCAGGCAGAAAAGATGTTGGATTCAAATGCAATTTAGGGTAGGAAAGTGAGGAGAGACAGCAATGTGTGTGTCATCCTTGCAAAGCCCACTGTGTGCTTAACGTGCCCAGCAACATCTTTCACCCCTGGTTCTTTTCCTGTGGGAGAAGAGTTCAAACGTTCGTGCTTTACTCTGTTGTGCTCAGAGAGCACCAGGCACCAGAGAGGTTGGATTCAAATGCACATTGAGGTAGGAAAGTGAGGAGTGACAGCAATGTGTGTGTCACCCTTGCAAAGCTCACTGGGTGCTGAAGATGGCGAGAGAGATCTTTCAGTCCGGGCTCTTTGGCTGTGGGAGCAGAGTTCAAACGTTCGTTTCCTAAGCTGCTCTGCTCAGCCAGCTCCAGGCTCCGCAGATGTTGAATACAAATGCACTTTGAGGTAGGGATGTAAGGAGAGACAGCAATGTGTGTGTCATCCTTGCAAAGCCCATTGTGTGCTGAACGTGCCCAACAACATCTTTCACCCCTGGTTCTTTACCTGTGGCAGAAGAGTTCAAACGTTCGTGCTTTACTCTGCTGTGCTCAGAGAGCACCAGGCACCAAAGAATTTTGATTCAAAAGCACTTTGAGGTAGGAAAGTGAGGAGAGAGAGCAATGTGAGTGTCACCTTTGCAAAGCTCACTGGGTGCTGAATGCGCCCAGCCACGACTTTCACTCCTGCCTCTTTAGGTCTGGGAGCAGAGTTCAAACGTTCGTGCTTTACTCTGCTATGCACAGCAGACACCAGGCACTGGAGATGATTGTTTCAAATGCACTTTAAGGTAGAAAGAGAGGAGAGACAGCAATGTGTATGCCACCATTGCAAAGCTTACTGTGTGCTGAAGCCGCCCAGAAACGTCATTCGCTCCTGGATGTTCAGCTCTGGAAGCAGAGTTCAAACGTTCCTTTCCTACTCTGCTCTGCTCAGCCAGCTCCAGACTCAACAGATGTTGGATTCAAATGCACTTTCAGGTTGGAAAGTGAGAGAGAGCAATGTGTGTGTCACTCTTGCAAAGCTCACTGGGTGCTGAAGATGGCGAGAGAGATCTTTCACTGCAGGCTCTTTGGCTGTGGGAGCAGAGTTCAAACGTTCGTTTCCTAAGCTGCTCTGCTCAGCCAGCTCCAGACTCCACAGATGTTGGATTCAAATGCACTTTGAGGTAGGAAAGTGAGGAGAGACAGCAATGTGTGTGTCACCCTTGCAAAGCTCACTGCGTGCTGAACATGCCCAGCTACACCTTTCACTCCTGGTTCTTTACCTGTGGGAACAGAGATCAAACGTTCGTGCTTTACTTTGCTGAGCTCAGAGAGCACCAGGCAGAAGAGATGTTTGATTCAAATGCACTTTGAGGCAGGAAAGTGAGGAGAGACAGCAAAGAGTGAGTTATCCTAGCAAAGCCATCTGCGTGCTGAACATGCCCAGCTACACCATTCACTCCTGGTTCTTTACCTGTGGGAACCGAGATCAAACGTTCGTGCTTTACTTTGCTGTGCTCAGCCGGCACCAGGCACGAGAGATGTTGTATTCAAATGCACTTTGAGGTAGGAAAGTGAGGAGAGAGAGCAATGAGTGTGTCATCCTTGCAAAGCCCACTATGTGCTGAACATGCCCAGCAACATCTTTCCCTCCTGCCTCTTTTCCTGGGGGAGCAGAATTCAAATTTTCGTGCTTTACTCTGCTGTGCTCAGAGAGCACCAGGCAGAAGAGATGTTGGATTCAAATGCAATTTAAGGTAGGAAAGTGAGGAGAGACAGCAATGTGTGTGTCATCCTTGCAAAGCCCACTGTGTGCTTAACGTGCTCAGCAACATCTTTCACCCCTGGTTCTTTTCCTGTGGGAGAAGAGTTCAAACGTTCGTGCTTTACTCTGCTGTGCTCTGAGAGCACCAGGCACCAGAGAGGTTGGATTCAAATGCACATTGAGGTAGGAAAGTGAGGAGAGACAGCAATGTGTGTGTCATCCTTGCAAAGCCCACTGTGTGCTTAACGTGCCCAGCAACATCTTTCACCCCTGGTTCTTTTCCTGTGGGAGAAGAGTTCAAACGTTCGTGCTTTACTCTGCTGTGCTCTGAGAGCACCAGGCACCAGAGAGGTTGGATTCAAATGCACATTGAGGTAGGAACGTGAGTAGTGACAGCAAAGTGTGTGCCACTTTTGCAAAGCTCACTGGGTGCTGAAGATGGCGAGAGAGATCTTTCACTCCGTTCTCTTTGGCTGTGGGAGCAGAGTTCAAACGTTCGTTTCCTAAGCTGCTCTGCTCAGCCAGCTCCAGGCTCCGCAGATGTTGAATACAAATGCCCTTTGAGGTAGGGATGTAAGGAGAGACAGCAATGTGTGTGTCACCCTTGCAAAGCTCACTGCGTGCTGAACATGCCCAGCTACACCATTCACTCCTGGTTCTTTACCTGTGGGAACCGAGATCAAACGTTCGTGCTTTACTTTGCTGTGCTCAGCCGGCACCAGGCACGAGAGATGTTGTATTCAAATGCACTTTGAGGTAGGAAAGTGAGGAGAGAGAGCAATGAGTGTGTCATCCTTGCAAAGCCCACTATGTGCTGAACATGCCCAGCAACATCTTTCCCTCCTGCCTCTTTTCCTGGGGGAGCAGAATTCAAATTTTCGTGCTTTACTCTGCTGTGCTCAGAGAGCACCAGGCAGAAGAGATGTTGGATTCAAATGCAATTTAAGGTAGGAAAGTGAGGAGAGACAGCAATGTGTGTGTCATCCTTGCAAAGCCCACTGTGTGCTTAACGTGCCCAGCAACATCTTTCACCCCTGGTTCTTTTCCTGTGGGAGAAGAGTTCAAAGGTTCGTGCTTTACTCTGTTGTGCTCAGAGAGCACCAGGCACCAGAGAGGTTGGATTCAAATGCACTTTGAGTTAGGAAAGTGAGGAGTGACAGCAATGTGTGTGTCACCCTTGCAAAGCTCACTGGGTGCTGAAGATGGCGAGAGAGATCTTTCAGTCCGGTCTCTTTGGCTGTGGGAGCAGAGTTCAAACGTTCGTTTCCTAAGCTGCTCTGCTCAGCCAGCTCCAGGCTCCGCAGATGTTGAATACAAATGCACTTTGAGGTAGGGATGTAAGGAGAGACAGCAATGTGTGTGTCATCCTTGCAAAGCCCATTGTGTGCTGAACGTGCCCAACAACATCTTTCACCCCTGGTTCTTTACCTGTGGCAGAAGAGTTCAAACGTTCGTGCTTTACTCTGCTGTGCTCAGAGAGCACCAGGCACCAAAGAATTTTGATTCAAAAGCACTTTGAGGTAGGAAAGTGAGGAGAGAGAGCAATGTGAGTGTCACCTTTGCAAAGCTCACTGGGTGCTGAATGCGCCCAGCCACGACTTTCACTCCTGCCTCTTTAGGTCTGGGAGCAGAGTTCAAACGTTCGTGCTTTACTCTGCTATGCACAGCAGACACCAGGCACCGGAGATGATTGTTTCAAATGCACTTTAAGGTAGAAAGAGAGGAGAGACAGCAATGTGTATGCCACCATTGCAAAGCTTACTGTGTGCTGAAGCCGCCCAGAAACGTCATTCGCTCCTGGATGTTCAGCTCTGGAAGCAGAGTTCAAACGTTCCTTTCCTACTCTGCTCTGCTCAGCCAGGTCCAGACTCAACAGATGTTGGATTCAAATGCACTTTCAGGTTGGAAAGTGAGAGAGAGCAATGTGTGTGTCACTCTTGCAAAGCTCACTGGGTGCTGAAGATGGCGAGAGAGATCTTTCACTGCAGGCTCTTTGGCTGTGGGAGCAGAGTTCAAACGTTCGTTTCCTAAGCTGCTCTGCTCAGCCAGCTCCAGACTCCACAGATGTTGGATTCAAATGCACTTTGAGGTAGGAAAGTGAGGAGAGACAGCAATGTGTGTGTCACCCTTGCAAAGCTCACTGCGTGCTGAACATGCCCAGCTACACCTTTCACTCCTGGTTCTTTACCTGTGGGAACAGAGATCAAACGTTCGTGCTTTACTTTGCTGAGCTCAGAGAGCACCAGGCAGAAGAGATGTTTGATTCAAATGCACTTTGAGGCAGGAAAGTGAGGAGAGACAGCAAAGAGTGAGTTATCCTAGCAAAGCCATCTGCGTGCTGAACATGCCCAGCTACACCATTCACTCCTGGTTCTTTACCTGTGGGAACCGAGATCAAACGTTCGTGCTTTACTTTGCTGTGCTCAGCCGGCACCAGGCACGAGAGATGTTGTATTCAAATGCACTTTGAGGTAGGAAAGTGAGGAGAGAGAGCAATGAGTGTGTCATCCTTGCAAAGCCCACTATGTGCTGAACATGCCCAGCAACATCTTTCCCTCCTGCCTCTTTTCCTGGGGGAGCAGAATTCAAATTTTCGTGCTTTACTCTGCTGTGCTCAGAGAGCACCAGGCAGAAGAGATGTTGGATTCAAATGCAATTTAAGGTAGGAAAGTGAGGAGAGACAGCAATGTGTGTGTCATCCTTGCAAAGCCCACTGTGTGCTTAACGTGCCCAGCAACATCTTTCACCCCTGGTTCTTTTCCTGTGGGAGAAGAGTTCAAACGTTCGTGCTTTACTCTGCTGTGCTCTGAGAGCACCAGGCACCAGAGAGGTTGGATTCAAATGCACATTGAGGTAGGAAAGTGAGTAGTGACAGCAAAGTGTGTGCCACTTTTGCAAAGCTCACTGGGTGCTGAAGATGGCGAGAGAGATCTTTCACTCCGGGCTCTTTGGCTGTGGGAGCAGAGTTCAAACGTTCGTTTCCTAAGCTGCTCTGCTCAGCCAGCTCCAGGCTCCGCAGATGTTGAATACAAATGCACTTTGAGGTAGGGATGTAAGGAGAGACAGCAATGTGTGTGTCACCCTTGCAAAGCTCACTGCGTGCTGAACATGCCCAGCTTCACCATTCACTCCTGGTTCTTTACCTGTGGGAACCGAGATCAAACGTTCGTGCTTTACTTTGCTGTGCTCAGCCGGCACCAGGCACGAGAGATGTTGTATTCAAATGCACTTTGAGGTAGGAAAGTGAGGAGAGAGAGCAATGAGTGTGTCATCCTTGCAAAGCTCACTATGTGCTGAACATGCCCAGCAACATCTTTCCCTCCTGCCTCTTTTCCTGGGGGAGCAGAATTCAAATTTTCGTGCTTTACTCTGCTGTGCTCAGAGAGCACCAGGCAGAAGAGATGTTGGATTCAAATGCAATTTAAGGTAGGAAAGTGAGGAGAGACAGCAATGTGTGTGTCATCCTTGCAAAGCCCACTGTGTGCTTAACGTGCCCAGCAACATCTTTCACCCCTGGTTCTTTTCCTGTGGGAGAAGAGTTCAAACGTTCGTGCTTTACTCTGCTGTGCTCTGAGAGCACCAGGCACCAGAGAGGTTGGATTCAAATGCACATTGAGGTAGGAAAGTGAGGAGAGACAGCAATGTGTGTGTCATCCTTGCAAAGCCCACTGTGTGCTTAACGTGCCCAGCAACATCTTTCACCCCTGGTTCTTTTCCTGTGGGAGAAGAGTTCAAACGTTCGTGCTTTACTCTGCTGTGCTCAGAGAGCACCAGGCACCAGAGAGGTTGGATTCAAATGCACTTTGAGTTAGGAAAGTGAGGAGTGACAGCAATGTGTGTGTCACCCTTGCAAAGCTCACTGGGTGCTGAAGATGGCGAGAGAGATCTTTCAGTCCGGGCTCTTTGGCTGTGGGAGCAGAGTTCAAACGTTCGTTTCCTAAGCTGCTCTGCTCAGCCAGCTCCAGGCTCCGCAGATGTTGAATACAAATGCACTTTGAGGTAGGGATGTAAGGAGAGACAGCAATGTGTGTGTCATCCTTGCAAAGCCCATTGTGTGCTGAACGTGCCCAACAACATCTTTCACCCCTGGTTCTTTACCTGTGGCAGAAGAGTTCAAACGTTCGTGCTTTACTCTGCTGTGCTCAGAGAGCACCAGGCACCAAAGAATTTTGATTCAAAAGCACTTTGAGGTAGGAAAGTGAGGAGAGAGAGCAATGTGAGTGTCACCTTTGCAAAGCTCACTGGGTGCTGAAGGCGCCCAGCCGCGACTTTCACTCCTGCCTCTTTAGGTCTGGGAGCAGAGTTCAAACGTTCGTGCTTTACTCTGCTATGCACAGCAGACACCAGGCACTGGAGATGATTGTTTCAAATGCACTTTAAGGTAGAAAGAGAGGAGAGACAGCAATGTGTATGCCACCATTGCAAAGCTTACTGTGTGCTGAAGCCGCCCAGAAACGTCATTCGCTCCTGGATGTTCAGCTCTGGAAGTTCAAACGTTCCTTTCCTACTCTGCTCTGCTCAGCCAGGTCCAGACTCAACAGATGTTGGATTCAAATGCACTTTCAGGTTGGAAAGTGAGAGAGAGCAATGTGTGTGTCACTCTTGCAAAGCTCACTGGGTGCTGAAGATGGCGAGAGAGATCTTTCATTGCAGGCTCTTTGGCTGTGGGAGCAGAGTTCAAACGTTCGTTTCCTAAGCTGCTCTGCTCAGCCAGCTCCAGACTCCACAGATGTTGGATTCAAATGCACTTTGAGGTAGGAAAGTGAGGAGAGACAGCAATGTGTGTGTCACCCTTGCAAAGCTCACTGCGTGCTGAACATGCCCAGCTACACCTTTCACTCCTGGATCTTTACCTGTGGGAACAGAGATCAAACGTTCGTGCTTTACTTTGCTGAGCTCAGAGAGCACCAGGCAGAAGAGATGTTTGATTCAAATGCACTTTGAGGCAGGAAAGTGAGGAGAGACAGCAAAGACTGAGTTATCCTAGCAAAGCCATCTGCGTGCTGAACATGCCCAGCTACACCATTCACTCCTGGTTCTTTACCTGTGGGAACCGAGATCAAACGTTCGTGCTTTACTTTGCTGTGCTCAGCCGGCACCAGGCACGAGAGATGTTGTATTCAAATGCACTTTGAGGTAGGAAAGTGAGGAGAGAGAGCAATGAGTGTGTCATCCTTGCAAAGCCCACTATGTGCTGAACATGCCCAGCAACATCTTTCCCTCCTGCCTCTTTTCCTGGGGGAGCAGAATTCAAATTTTCGTGCTTTACTCTGCTGTGCTCAGAGAGCACCAGGCAGAAGAGATGTTGGATTCAAATGCAATTTAAGGTAGGAAAGTGAGGAGAGACAGCAATGTGTGTGTCATCCTTGCAAAGCCCACTGTGTGCTTAACGTGCCCAGCAACATCTTTCACCCCTGGTTCTTTTCCTGTGGGAGAAGAGTTCAAACGTTCGTGCTTTACTCTGCTGTGCTCTGAGAGCACCAGGCACCAGAGAGGTTGGATTCAAATGCACTTTGAGTTAGGAAAGTGAGGAGTGACAACAATGTGTGTGTCACCCTTGCAAAGCTCACTGGGTGCTGAAGATGGCGAGAGAGATCTTTCAGTCCGGGCTCTTTGGCTGTGGGAGCAGAGTTCAAACGTTCGTTTCCTAAGCTGCTCTGCTCAGCCAGCTCCAGGCTCCGCAGATGTTGAATACAAATGCACTTTGAGGTAGGGATGTAAGGAGAGACAGCAATGTGTGTGTCACCCTTGCAAAGCTCACTGCGTGCTGAACATGCCCAGCTACACCATTCACTCCTGGTTCTTTACCTGTGGGAACCGAGATCAAACGTTCGTGCTTTACTTTGCTGTGCTCAGCCGGCACCAGGCACGAGAGGTGTTGTATTCAAATGCACTTTGAGGTAGGAAAGTGAGGAGAGAGAGCAATGAGTGTGTCATCCTTGCAAAGCCCACTATGTGCTGAACATGCCCAGCAACATCTTTCCCTCCTGCCTCTTTTCCTGGGGGAGCAGAATTCAAATTTTCGTGCTTTACTCTGCTGTGCTCAGAGAGCACCAGGCAGAAGAGATGTTGGATTCAAATGCAATTTAAGGTAGGAAAGTGAGGAGAGACAGCAATGTGTGTGTCATCCTTGCAAAGCCCACTGTGTGCTTAACGTGCCCAGCAACATCTTTCACCCCTGGTTCTTTTCCTGTGGGAGAAGAGTTCAAACGTTCGTGCTTTACTCTGCTGTGCTCTGAGAGCACCAGGCACCAGAGAGGTTGGATTCAAATGCACATTGAGGTAGGAAAGTGAGTAGTGACAGCAAAGTGTGTGCCACTTTTGCAAAGCTCACTGGGTGCTGAAGATGGCGAGAGAGATCTTTCACTCCGGGCTCTTTGGCTGTGGGAGCAGAGTTCAAACGTTCGTTTCCTAAGCTGCTCTGCTCAGCCAGCTCCAGGCTCCGCAGATGTTGAATACAAATGCCCTTTGAGGTAGGGATGTAAGGAGAGACAGCAATGTGTGTGTCACCCTTGCAAAGCTCACTGCGTGCTGAACATGCCCAGCTACACCATTCACTCCTGGTTCTTTACCTGTGGGAACCGAGATCAAACGTTCGTGCTTTACTTTGCTGTGCTCAGCCGGCACCAGGCACGAGAGATGTTGTATTCAAATGCACTTTGAGGTAGGAAAGTGAGGAGAGAGAGCAATGAGTGCGTCATCCTTGCAAAGCCCACTATGTGCTGAACATGCCCAGCAACATCTTTCCCTCCTGCCTCTTTTCCTGGGGGAGCAGAATTCAAATTTTCGTGCTTTACTCTGCTGTGCTCAGAGAGCACCAGGCAGAAGAGATGTTGGATTCAAATGCAATTTAAGGTAGGAAAGTGAGGAGAGACAGCAAAGAGTGAGTTATCCTAGCAAAGCCCACTGTGTGCTTAACGTGCCCAGCAACATCTTTCACCCCTGGTTCTTTTCCTGTGGGAGAAGAGTTCAAACGTTCGTGCTTTACTCTGCTGTGCTCTGAGAGCACCAGGCACCAGAGAGGTTGGATTCAAATGCACATTGAGGTAGGAAAGTGAGTAGTGACAGCAAAGTGTGTGCCACTTTTGCAAAGCTCACTGGGTGCTGAAGATGGCGAGAGAGATCTTTCACTCCGGGCTCTTTGGCTGTGGGAGCAGAGTTCAAACGTTCGTTTCCTAAGCTGCTCTGCTCAGCCAGCTCCAGGCTCCGCAGATGTTGAATACAAATGCCCTTTGAGGTAGGGATGTAAGGAGAGACAGCAATGTGTGTGTCACCCTTGCAAAGCTCACTGCGTGCTGAACATGCCCAGCTACACCATTCACTCCTGGTTCTTTACCTGTGGGAACCGAGATCAAACGTTCGTGCTTTACTTTGCTGTGCTCAGCCGGCACCAGGCACGAGAGGTGTTGTATTCAAATGCACTTTGAGGTAGGAAAGTGAGGAGAGAGAGCAATGAGTGTGTCATCCTTGCAAAGCCCACTATGTGCTGAACATGCCCAGCAACATCTTTCCCTCCTGCCTCTTTTCCTGGGGGAGCAGAATTCAAATTTTCGTGCTTTACTCTGCTGTGCTCAGAGAGCACCAGGCAGAAGAGATGTTGGATTCAAATGCAATTTAAGGTAGGAAAGTGAGGAGAGACAGCAATGTGTGTGTCATCCTTGCAAAGCCCACTGTGTGCTTAACGTGCCCAGCAACATCTTTCACCCCTGGTTCTTTTCCTGTGGGAGAAGAGTTCAAACGTTCGTGCTTTACTCTGCTGTGCTCTGAGAGCACCAGGCACCAGAGAGGTTGGATTCAAATGCACATTGAGGTAGGAAAGTGAGTAGTGAGAGCAAAGTGTGTGCCACTTTTGCAAAGCTCACTGGGTGCTGAAGATGGCGAGAGAGATCTTTCACTCCGGGCTCTTTGGCTGTGGGAGCAGAGTTCAAACGTTCGTTTCCTAAGCTGCTCTGCTCAGCCAGCTCCAGGCTCCGCAGATGTTGAATACAAATGCCCTTTGAGGTAGGGATGTAAGGAGAGACAGCAATGTGTGTGTCACCCTTGCAAAGCTCACTGCGTGCTGAACATGCCCAGCTACACCATTCACTCCTGGTTCTTTACCTGTGGGAACCGAGATCAAACGTTCGTGCTTTACTTTGCTGTGCTCAGCCGGCACCAGGCACGAGAGATGTTGTATTCAAATGCACTTTGAGGTAGGAAAGTGAGGAGAGAGAGCAATGAGTGCGTCATCCTTGCAAAGCCCACTATGTGCTGAACATGCCCAGCAACATCTTTCCCTCCTGCCTCTTTTCCTGGGGGAGCAGAATTCAAATTTTCGTGCTTTACTCTGCTGTGCTCTGAGAGCACCAGGCAGAAGAGATGTTGGATTCAAATGCAATTTAAGGTAGGAAAGTGAGGAGAGACAGCAATGTGTGTGTCATCCTTGCAAAGCCCACTGTGTGCTTAACGTGCCCAGCAACATCTTTCACCCCTGGTTCTTTTCCTGTGGGAGAAGAGTTCAAACGTTCGTGCTTTACTCTGCTGTGCTCTGAGAGCACCAGGCACCAGAGAGGTTGGATTCAAACGCACATTGAGGTAGGAAAGTGAGTAGTGACAGCAAAGTGTGTGCCACTTTTGCAAAGCTCACTGGGTGCTGAAGATGGCGAGAGAGATCTTTCACTCCGGGCTCTTTGGCTGTGGGAGCAGAGCTCAAACGTTCGTTTCCTAAGCTGCTCTGCTCAGCCAGCTCCAGGCTCCGCAGATGTTGAATACATCTTTGAATACATCTTTGAATACCCTTTGAGGTAGGGATGTAAGGAGAGACAGCAATGTGTGTGTCACCCTTGCAAAGCTCACTGCGTGCTGAACATGCCCAGCTACACCATTCACTCCTGGTTCTTTACCTGTGGGAACCGAGATCAAACGTTCGTGCTTTACTTTGCTGTGCTCAGCCGGCACCAGGCACGAGAGATGTTGTATTCAAATGCACTTTGAGGTAGGAAAGTGAGGAGAGAGTGCAATGAGTGTGTCATCCTTGCAAAGCCCACTATGTGCTGAACATGCCCAGCAACATCTTTCCCTCCTGCCTCTTTTCCTGGGGGAGCAGAATTCAAATTTTCGTGCTTTACTCTGCTGTGCTCAGAGAGCACCAGGCAGAAGAGATGTTGGATTCAAATGCAATTTAAGGTAGGAAAGTGAGGAGAGACAGCAATGTGTGTGTCATCCTTGCAAAGCCCACTGTGTGCTTAACGTGCCCAGCAACATCTTTCACCCCTGGTTCTTTTCCTGTGGGAGAAGAGTTCAAACGTTCGTGCTTTACTCTGCTGTGCTCTGAGAGCACCAGGCACCAGAGAGGTTGGATTCAAATGCACATTGAGGTAGGAAAGTGAGTAGTGACAGCAAAGTGTGTGCCACTTTTGCAAAGCTCACTGGGTGCTGAAGATGGCGAGAGAGATCTTTCACTCCGGGCTCTTTGGCTGTGGGAGCAGAGTTCAAACGTTCGTTTCCTAAGCTGCTCTGCTCAGCCAGCTCCAGGCTCCGCAGATGTTGAATACAAATGCCCTTTGAGGTAGGGATGTAAGGAGAGACAGCAATGTGTGTGTCACCCTTGCAAAGCTCACTGCGTGCTGAACATGCCCAGCTACACCATTCACTCCTGGTTCTTTACCTGTGGGAACCGAGATCAAACGTTCGTGCTTTACTTTGCTGTGCTCAGCCGGCACCAGGCACGAGAGATGTTGTATTCAAATGCACTTTGAGGTAGGAAAGTGAGGAGAGAGAGCAATGAGTGTGTCATCCTTGCAAAGCCCACTATGTGCTGAACATGCCCAGCAACATCTTTCCCTCCTGCCTCTTTTCCTGGGGGAGCAGAATTCAAATTTTCGTGCTTTACTCTGCTGTGCTCAGAGAGCACCAGGCAGAAGAGATGTTGGATTCAAATGCAATTTAAGGTAGGAAAGTGAGGAGAGACAGCAATGTGTGTGTCATCCTTGCAAAGCCCACTGTGTGCTTAACGTGCCCAGCAACATCTTTCACCCCTGGTTCTTTTCCTGTGGGAGAAGAGTTCAAACGTTCGTGCTTTACTCTGCTGTGCTCTGAGAGCACCAGGCACCAGAGAGGTTGGATTCAAATGCACATTGAGGTAGGAAAGTGAGTAGTGACAGCAAAGTGTGTGCCACTTTTGCAAAGCTCACTGGGTGCTGAAGATGGCGAGAGAGATCTTTCACTCCGGGCTCTTTGGCTGTGGGAGCAGAGTTCAAACGTTCGTTTCCTAAGCTGCTCTGCTCAGCCAGCTCCAGGCTCCGCAGATGTTGAATACAAATGCCCTTTGAGGTAGGGATGTAAGGAGAGACAGCAATGTGTGTGTCACCCTTGCAAAGCTCACTGCGTGCTGAACATGCCCAGCTACACCATTCACTCCTGGTTCTTTACCTGTGGGAACCGAGATCAAACGTTCGTGCTTTACTTTGCTGTGCTCAGCCGGCACCAGGCACGAGAGATGTTGTATTCAAATGCACTTTGAGGTAGGAAAGTGAGGAGAGAGTGCAATGAGTGTGTCATCCTTGCAAAGCCCACTATGTGCTGAACATGCCCAGCAACATCTTTCCCTCCTGCCTCTTTTCCTGGGGGAGCAGAATTCAAATTTTCGTGCTTTACTCTGCTGTGCTCAGAGAGCACCAGGCAGAAGAGATGTTGGATTCAAATGCAATTTAAGGTAGGAAAGTGAGGAGAGACAGCAATGTGTGTGTCATCCTTGCAAAGCCCACTGTGTGCTTAACGTGCCCAGCAACATCTTTCACCCCTGGTTCTTTTCCTGTGGGAGAAGAGTTCAAACGTTCGTGCTTTACTCTGCTGTGCTCTGAGAGCACCAGGCACCAGAGAGGTTGGATTCAAATGCACATTGAGGTAGGAAAGTGAGTAGTGACAGCAAAGTGTGTGCCACTTTTGCAAAGCTCACTGGGTGCTGAAGATGGCGAGAGAGATCTTTCACTCCGGGCTCTTTGGCTGTGGGAGCAGAGTTCAAACGTTCGTTTCCTAAGCTGCTCTGCTCAGCCAGCTCCAGGCTCCGCAGATGTTGAATACAAATGCCCTTTGAGGTAGGGATGTAAGGAGAGACAGCAATGTGTGTGTCACCCTTGCAAAGCTCACTGCGTGCTGAACATGCCCAGCTACACCATTCACTCCTGGTTCTTTACCTGTGGGAACCGAGATCAAACGTTCGTGCTTTACTTTGCTGTGCTCAGCCGGCACCAGGCACGAGAGATGTTGTATTCAAATGCACTTTGAGGTAGGAAAGTGAGGAGAGAGAGCAATGAGTGTGTCATCCTTGCAAAGCCCACTATGTGCTGAACATGCCCAGCAACATCTTTCCCTCCTGCCTCTTTTCCTGGGGGAGCAGAATTCAAATTTTCGTGCTTTACTCTGCTGTGCTCAGAGAGCACCAGGCAGAAGAGATGTTGGATTCAAATGCAATTTAAGGTAGGAAAGTGAGGAGAGACAGCAATGTGTGTGTCATCCTTGCAAAGCCCACTGTGTGCTTAACGTGCCCAGCAACATCTTTCACCCCTGGTTCTTTTCCTGTGGGAGAAGAGTTCAAACGTTCGTGCTTTACTCTGCTGTGCTCTGAGAGCACCAGGCACCAGAGAGGTTGGATTCAAATGCACATTGAGGTAGGAAAGTGAGTAGTGACAGCAAAGTGTGTGCCACTTTTGCAAAGCTCACTGGGTGCTGAAGATGGCGAGAGAGATCTTTCACTCCGGGCTCTTTGGCTGTGGGAGCAGAGTTCAAACGTTCGTTTCCTAAGCTGCTCTGCTCAGCCAGCTCCAGGCTCCGCAGATGTTGAATACAAATGCCCTTTGAGGTAGGGATGTAAGGAGAGACAGCAATGTGTGTGTCACCCTTGCAAAGCTAACTGCGTGCTGAACATGCCCAGCTACACCATTCACTCCTGGTTCTTTACCTGTGGGAACCGAGATCAAACGTTCGTGCTTTACTTTGCTGTGCTCAGCCGGCACCAGGCACGAGAGATGTTGTATTCAAATGCACTTTGAGGTAGGAAAGTGAGGAGAGAGAGCAATGAGTGTGTCATCCTTGCAAAGCCCACTATGTGCTGAACATGCCCAGCAACATCTTTCCCTCCTGCCTCTTTTCCTGGGGGAGCAGAATTCAAATTTTCGTGCTTTACTCTGCTGTGCTCGGAGAGCACCAGGCAGAAGAGATGTTGGATTCAAATGCAATTTAAGGTAGGAAAGTGAGGAGAGACAGCAAAGAGTGAGTTATCCTAGCAAAGCCCACTGCGTGCTTAACGTGCCCAGCAACATCTTTCACCCCTGGTTCTTTTCCTGTGGGTGAAGAGTTCAAACGTTCGTGCTTTACTCTGCTGTGCTCTGAGAGCACCAGGCACCAGAGAGGTTGGATTCAAATGCACATTGAGGTAGGAAAGTGAGTAGTGACAGCAAAGTGTGTGCCACTTTTGCAAAGCTCACTGGGTGCTGAAGATGGCGAGAGAGATCTTTCACTCCGGGCTCTTTGGCTGTGGGAGCAGAGTTCAAACGTTCGTTTCCTAAGCTGCTCTGCTCAGCCAGCTCCAGGCTCCGCAGATGTTGAATACAAATGCCCTTTGAGGTAGGGATGTAAGGAGAGACAGCAATGTGTGTGTCACCCTTGCAAAGCTCACTGCGTGCTGAACATGCCCAGCTACACCATTCACTCCTGGTTCTTTACCTGTGGGAACCGAGATCAAACGTTCGTGCTTTACTTTGCTGTGCTCAGCCGGCACCAGGCACGAGAGATGTTGTATTCAAATGCACTTTGAGGTAGGAAAGTGAGGAGAGAGAGCAATGAGTGCGTCATCCTTGCAAAGCCCACTATGTGCTGAACATGCCCAGCAACATCTTTCCCTCCTGCCTCTTTTCCTGGGGGAGCAGAATTCAAATTTTCGTGCTTTACTCTGCTGTGCTCAGAGAGCACCAGGCAGAAGAGATGTTGGATTCAAATGCAATTTAAGGTAGGAAAGTGAGGAGAGACAGCAATGTGTGTGTCATCCTTGCAAAGCCCACTGTGTGCTTAACGTGCCCAGCAACATCTTTCACCCCTGGTTCTTTTCCTGTGGGAGAAGAGTTCAAACGTTCGTGCTTTACTCTGCTGTGCTCTGAGAGCACCAGGCACCAGAGAGGTTGGATTCAAATGCACATTGAGGTAGGAAAGTGAGTAGTGACAGCAAAGTGTGTGCCACTTTTGCAAAGCTCACTGGGTGCTGAAGATGGCGAGAGAGATCTTTCACTCCGGGCTCTTTGGCTGTGGGAGCAGAGTTCAAACGTTCGTTTCCTAAGCTGCTCTGCTCAGCCAGCTCCAGGCTCCGCAGATGTTGAATACAAATGCCCTTTGAGGTAGGGATGTAAGGAGAGACAGCAATGTGTGTGTCACCCTTGCAAAGCTCACTGCGTGCTGAACATGCCCAGCTACACCATTCACTCCTGGTTCTTTACCTGTGGGAACCGAGATCAAACGTTCGTGCTTTACTTTGCTGTGCTCAGCCGGCACCAGGCACGAGAGATGTTGTATTCAAATGCACTTTGAGGTAGGAAAGTGAGGAGAGAGAGCAATGAGTGTGTCATCCTTGCAAAGCCCACTATGTGCTGAACATGCCCAGCAACATCTTTCCCTCCTGCCTCTTTTCCTGGGGGAGCAGAATTCAAATTTTCGTGCTTTACTCTGCTGTGCTCAGAGAGCACCAGGCAGAAGAGATGTTGGATTCAAATGCAATTTAAGGTAGGAAAGTGAGGAGAGACAGCAAAGAGTGAGTTATCCTAGCAAAGCCCACTGTGTGCTTAACGTGCCCAGCAACATCTTTCACCCCTGGTTCTTTTCCTGTGGGTGAAGAGTTCAAACGTTCGTGCTTTACTCTGCTGTGCTCTGAGAGCACCAGGCACCAGAGAGGTTGGATTCAAATGCACATTGAGGTAGGAAAGTGAGTAGTGACAGCAAAGTGTGTGCCACTTTTGCAAAGCTCACTGGGTGCTGAAGATGGCGAGAGAGATCTTTCACTCCGGGCTCTTTGGCTGTGGGAGCAGAGTTCAAACGTTCGTTTCCTAAGCTGCTCTGCTCAGCCAGCTCCAGGCTCCGCAGATGTTGAATACAAATGCCCTTTGAGGTAGGGATGTAAGGAGAGACAGCAATGTGTGTGTCACCCTTGCAAAGCTCACTGCGTGCTGAACATGCCCAGCTACACCATTCACTCCTGGTTCTTTACCTGTGGGAACCGAGATCAAACGTTCGTGCTTTACTTTGCTGTGCTCAGCCGGCACCAGGCACGAGAGATGTTGTATTCAAATGCACTTTGAGGTAGGAAAGTGAGGAGAGAGAGCAATGAGTGCGTCATCCTTGCAAAGCCCACTATGTGCTGAACATGCCCAGCAACATCTTTCCCTCCTGCCTCTTTTCCTGGGGGAGCAGAATTCAAATTTTCGTGCTTTACTCTGCTGTGCTCTGAGAGCACCAGGCAGAAGAGATGTTGGATTCAAATGCAATTTAAGGTAGGAAAGTGAGGAGAGACAGCAATGTGTGTGTCATCCTTGCAAAGCCCACTGTGTGCTTAACGTGCCCAGCAACATCTTTCACCCCTGGTTCTTTTCCTGTGGGAGAAGAGTTCAAACGTTCGTGCTTTACTCTGCTGTGCTCTGAGAGCACCAGGCACCAGAGAGGTTGGATTCAAATGCACATTGAGGTAGGAAAGTGAGTAGTGACAGCAAAGTGTGTGCCACTTTTGCAAAGCTCACTGGGTGCTGAAGATGGCGAGAGAGATCTTTCACTCCGGGCTATTTGGCTGTGGGAGCAGAGCTCAAACGTTCGTTTCCTAAGCTGCTCTGCTCAGCCAGCTCCAGGCTCCGCAGATGTTGAATACATCTTTGAATACATCTTTGAATACCCTTTGAGGTAGGGATGTAAGGAGAGACAGCAATGTGTGTGTCACCCTTGCAAAGCTCACTGCGTGCTGAACATGCCCAGCTACACCATTCACTCCTGGTTCTTTACCTGTGGGAACCGAGATCAAACGTTCGTGCTTTACTTTGCTGTGCTCAGCCGGCACCAGGCACGAGAGATGTTGTATTCAAATGCACTTTGAGGTAGGAAAGTGAGGAGAGAGAGCAATGAGTGTGTCATCCTTGCAAAGCCCACTATGTGCTGAACATGCCCAGCAACATCTTTCCCTCCTGCCTCTTTTCCTGGGGGAGCAGAATTCAAATTTTCGTGCTTTACTCTGCTGTGCTCAGAGAGCACCAGGCAGAAGAGATGTTGGATTCAAATGCAATTTAAGGTAGGAAAGTGAGGAGAGACAGCAATGTGTGTGTCATCCTTGCAAAGCCCACTGTGTGCTTAACGTGCCCAGCAACATCTTTCACCCCTGGTTCTTTTCCTGTGGGAGAAGAGTTCAAACGTTCGTGCTTTACTCTGCTGTGCTCTGAGAGCACCAGGCACCAGAGAGGTTGGATTCAAATGCACATTGAGGTAGGAAAGTGAGTAGTGACAGCAAAGTGTGTGCCACTTTTGCAAAGCTCACTGGGTGCTGAAGATGGCGAGAGAGATCTTTCACTCCAGGCTCTTTGGCTGTGGGAGCAGAGTTCAAACGTTCGTTTCCTAAGCTGCTCTGCTCAGCCAGCTCCAGGCTCCGCAGATGTTGAATACAAATGCCCTTTGAGGTAGGGATGTAAGGAGAGACAGCAATGTGTGTGTCACCCTTGCAAAGCTCACTGCGTGCTGAACATGCCCAGCTACACCATTCACTCCTGGTTCTTTACCTGTGGGAACCGAGATCAAACGTTCGTGCTTTACTTTGCTGTGCTCAGCCGGCACCAGGCACGAGAGATGTTGTATTCAAATGCACTTTGAGGTAGGAAAGTGAGGAGAGAGAGCAATGAGTGTGTCATCCTTGCAAAGCCCACTATGTGCTGAACATGCCCAGCAACATCTTTCCCTCCTGCCTCTTTTCCTGGGGGAGCAGAATTCAAATTTTCGTGCTTTACTCTGCTGTGCTCAGAGAGCACCAGGCAGAAGAGATGTTGGATTCAAATGCAATTTAAGGTAGGAAAGTGAGGAGAGACAGCAATGTGTGTGTCATCCTTGCAAAGCCCACTGTGTGCTTAACGTGCCCAGCAACATCTTTCACCCCTGGTTCTTTTCCTGTGGGAGAAGAGTTCAAACGTTCGTGCTTTACTCTGCTGTGCTCTGAGAGCACCAGGCACCAGAGAGGTTGGATTCAAATGCACATTGAGGTAGGAAAGTGAGTAGTGACAGCAAAGTGTGTGCCACTTTTGCAAAGCTCACTGGGTGCTGAAGATGGCGAGAGAGATCTTTCACTCCGGGCTCTTTGGCTGTGGGAGCAGAGTTCAAACGTTCGTTTCCTAAGCTGCTCTGCTCAGCCAGCTCCAGGCTCCGCAGATGTTGAATACAAATGCCCTTTGAGGTAGGGATGTAAGGAGAGACAGCAATGTGTGTGTCACCCTTGCAAAGCTAACTGCGTGCTGAACATGCCCAGCTACACCATTCACTCCTGGTTCTTTACCTGTGGGAACCGAGATCAAACGTTCGTGCTTTACTTTGCTGTGCTCAGCCGGCACCAGGCACGAGAGATGTTGTATTCAAATGCACTTTGAGGTAGGAAAGTGAGGAGAGAGAGCAATGAGTGTGTCATCCTTGCAAAGCCCACTATGTGCTGAACATGCCCAGCAACATCTTTCCCTCCTGCCTCTTTTCCTGGGGGAGCAGAATTCAAATTTTCGTGCTTTACTCTGCTGTGCTCAGAGAGCACCAGGCAGAAGAGATGTTGGATTCAAATGCAATTTAAGGTAGGAAAGTGAGGAGAGACAGCAATGTGTGTGTCATCCTTGCAAAGCCCACTGTGTGCTTAACGTGCCCAGCAACATCTTTCACCCCTGGTTCTTTTCCTGTGGGAGAAGAGTTCAAACGTTCGTGCTTTACTCTGCTGTGCTCTGAGAGCACCAGGCACCAGAGAGGTTGGATTCAAATGCACATTGAGGTAGGAAAGTGAGTAGTGACAGCAAAGTGTGTGCCACTTTTGCAAAGCTCACTGGGTGCTGAAGATGGCGAGAGAGATCTTTCACTCCGGGCTCTTTGGCTGTGGGAGCAGAGTTCAAACGTTCGTTTCCTAAGCTGCTCTGCTCAGCCAGCTCCAGGCTCCGCAGATGTTGAATACAAATGCCCTTTGAGGTAGGGATGTAAGGAGAGACAGCAATGTGTGTGTCACCCTTGCAAAGCTCACTGCGTGCTGAACATGCCCAGCTACACCATTCACTCCTGGTTCTTTACCTGTGGGAACCGAGATCAAACGTTCGTGCTTTACTTTGCTGTGCTCAGCCGGCACCAGGCACGAGAGATGTTGTATTCAAATGCACTTTGAGGTAGGAAAGTGAGGAGAGAGAGCAATGAGTGTGTCATCCTTGCAAAGCCCACTATGTGCTGAACATGCCCAGCAACATCTTTCCCTCCTGCCTCTTTTCCTGGGGGAGCAGAATTCAAATTTTCGTGCTTTACTCTGCTGTGCTCAGAGAGCACCAGGCAGAAGAGATGTTGGATTCAAATGCAATTTAAGGTAGGAAAGTGAGGAGAGACAGCAATGTGTGTGTCATCCTTGCAAAGCCCACTGTGTGCTTAACGTGCCCAGCAACATCTTTCACCCCTGGTTCTTTTCCTGTGGGAGAAGAGTTCAAACGTTCGTGCTTTACTCTGCTGTGCTCTGAGAGCACCAGGCACCAGAGAGGTTGGATTCAAATGCACATTGAGGTAGGAAAGTGAGTAGTGACAGCAAAGTGTGTGCCACTTTTGCAAAGCTCACTGGGTGCTGAAGATGGCGAGAGAGATCTTTCACTCCGGGCTCTTTGGCTGTGGGAGCAGAGTTCAAACGTTCGTTTCCTAAGCTGCTCTGCTCAGCCAGCTCCAGGCTCCGCAGATGTTGAATACAAATGCCCTTTGAGGTAGGGATGTAAGGAGAGACAGCAATGTGTGTGTCACCCTTGCAAAGCTAACTGCGTGCTGAACATGCCCAGCTACACCATTCACTCCTGGTTCTTTACCTGTGGGAACCGAGATCAAACGTTCGTGCTTTACTTTGCTGTGCTCAGCCGGCACCAGGCACGAGAGATGTTGTATTCAAATGCACTTTGAGGTAGGAAAGTGAGGAGAGAGAGCAATGAGTGTGTCATCCTTGCAAAGCCCACTATGTGCTGAACATGCCCAGCAACATCTTTCCCTCCTGCCTCTTTTCCTGGGGGAGCAGAATTCAAATTTTCGTGCTTTACTCTGCTGTGCTCAGAGAGCACCAGGCAGAAGAGATGTTGGATTCAAATGCAATTTAAGGTAGGAAAGTGAGGAGAGACAGCAATGTGTGTGTCATCCTTGCAAAGCCCACTGTGTGCTTAACGTGCCCAGCAACATCTTTCACCCCTGGTTCTTTTCCTGTGGGAGAAGAGTTCAAACGTTCGTGCTTTACTCTGCTGTGCTCTGAGAGCACCAGGCACCAGAGAGGTTGGATTCAAATGCACATTGAGGTAGGAAAGTGAGTAGTGACAGCAAAGTGTGTGCCACTTTTGCAAAGCTCACTGGGTGCTGAAGATGGCGAGAGAGATCTTTCACTCCGGGCTCTTTGGCTGTGGGAGCAGAGTTCAAACGTTCGTTTCCTAAGCTGCTCTGCTCAGCCAGCTCCAGGCTCCGCAGATGTTGAATACAAATGCCCTTTGAGGTAGGGATGTAAGGAGAGACAGCAATGTGTGTGTCACCCTTGCAAAGCTCACTGCGTGCTGAACATGCCCAGCTACACCATTCACTCCTGGTTCTTTACCTGTGGGAACCGAGATCAAACGTTCGTGCTTTACTTTGCTGTGCTCAGCCGGCACCAGGCACGAGAGGTGTTGTATTCAAATGCACTTTGAGGTAGGAAAGTGAGGAGAGAGAGCAATGAGTGTGTCATCCTTGCAAAGCCCACTATGTGCTGAACATGCCCAGCAACATCTTTCCCTCCTGCCTCTTTTCCTGGGGGAGCAGAATTCAAATTTTCGTGCTTTACTCTGCTGTGCTCAGAGAGCACCAGGCAGAAGAGATGTTGGATTCAAATGCAATTTAAGGTAGGAAAGTGAGGAGAGACAGCAATGTGTGTGTCATCCTTGCAAAGCCCACTGTGTGCTTAACGTGCCCAGCAACATCTTTCACCCCTGGTTCTTTTCCTGTGGGAGAAGAGTTCAAACGTTCGTGCTTTACTCTGCTGTGCTCTGAGAGCACCAGGCACCAGAGAGGTTGGATTCAAATGCACATTGAGGTAGGAAAGTGAGTAGTGAGAGCAAAGTGTGTGCCACTTTTGCAAAGCTCACTGGGTGCTGAAGATGGCGAGAGAGATCTTTCACTCCGGGCTCTTTGGCTGTGGGAGCAGAGTTCAAACGTTCGTTTCCTAAGCTGCTCTGCTCAGCCAGCTCCAGGCTCCGCAGATGTTGAATACAAATGCCCTTTGAGGTAGGGATGTAAGGAGAGACAGCAATGTGTGTGTCACCCTTGCAAAGCTAACTGCGTGCTGAACATGCCCAGCTACACCATTCACTCCTGGTTCTTTACCTGTGGGAACCGAGATCAAACGTTCGTGCTTTACTTTGCTGTGCTCAGCCGGCACCAGGCACGAGAGATGTTGTATTCAAATGCACTTTGAGGTAGGAAAGTGAGGAGAGAGAGCAATGAGTGTGTCATCCTTGCAAAGCCCACTATGTGCTGAACATGCCCAGCAACATCTTTCCCTCCTGCCTCTTTTCCTGGGGGAGCAGAATTCAAATTTTCGTGCTTTACTCTGCTGTGCTCAGAGAGCACCAGGCAGAAGAGATGTTGGATTCAAATGCAATTTAAGGTAGGAAAGTGAGGAGAGACAGCAATGTGTGTGTCATCCTTGCAAAGCCCACTGTGTGCTTAACGTGCCCAGCAACATCTTTCACCCCTGGTTCTTTTCCTGTGGGAGAAGAGTTCAAACGTTCGTGCTTTACTCTGCTGTGCTCTGAGAGCACCAGGCACCAGAGAGGTTGGATTCAAATGCACATTGAGGTAGGAAAGTGAGTAGTGACAGCAAAGTGTGTGCCACTTTTGCAAAGCTCACTGGGTGCTGAAGATGGCGAGAGAGATCTTTCACTCCGGGCTCTTTGGCTGTGGGAGCAGAGTTCAAACGTTCGTTTCCTAAGCTGCTCTGCTCAGCCAGCTCCAGGCTCCGCAGATGTTGAATACAAATGCACTTTGAGGTAGGGATGTAAGGAGAGACAGCAATGTGTGTGTCACCCTTGCAAAGCTCACTGCGTGCTGAACATGCCCAGCTACACCATTCACTCCTGGTTCTTTACCTGTGGGAACCGAGATCAAACGTTCGTGCTTTACTTTGCTGTGCTCAGCCGGCACCAGGCACGAGAGGTGTTGTATTCAAATGCACTTTGAGGTAGGAAAGTGAGGAGAGAGAGCAATGAGTGTGTCATCCTTGCAAAGCCCACTATGTGCTGAACATGCCCAGCAACATCTTTCCCTCCTGCCTCTTTTCCTGGGGGAGCAGAATTCAAATTTTCGTGCTTTACTCTGCTGTGCTCAGAGAGCACCAGGCAGAAGAGATGTTGGATTCAAATGCAATTTAAGGTAGGAAAGTGAGGAGAGACAGCAATGTGTGTGTCATCCTTGCAAAGCCCACTGTGTGCTTAACGTGCCCAGCAACATCTTTCACCCCTGGTTCTTTTCCTGTGGGAGAAGAGTTCAAACGTTCGTGCTTTACTCTGCTGTGCTCTGAGAGCACCAGGCACCAGAGAGGTTGGATTCAAATGCACATAGAGGTAGGAAAGTGAGTAGTGAGAGCAAAGTGTGTGCCACTTTTGCAAAGCTCACTGGGTGCTGAAGATGGCGAGAGAGATCTTTCACTCCGGGCTCTTTGGCTGTGGGAGCAGAGTTCAAACGTTCGTTTCCTAAGCTGCTCTGCTCAGCCAGCTCCAGGCTCCGCAGATGTTGAATACAAATGCCCTTTGAGGTAGGGATGTAAGGAGAGACAGCAATGTGTGTGTCACCCTTGCAAAGCTAACTGCGTGCTGAACATGCCCAGCTACACCATTCACTCCTGGTTCTTTACCTGTGGGAACCGAGATCAAACGTTCGTGCTTTACTTTGCTGTGCTCAGCCGGCACCAGGCACGAGAGATGTTGTATTCAAATGCACTTTGAGGTAGGAAAGTGAGGAGAGAGAGCAATGAGTGTGTCATCCTTGCAAAGCCCACTATGTGCTGAACATGCCCAGCAACATCTTTCCCTCCTGCCTCTTTTCCTGGGGGAGCAGAATTCAAATTTTCGTGCTTTACTCTGCTGTGCTCAGAGAGCACCAGGCAGAAGAGATGTTGGATTCAAATGCAATTTAAGGTAGGAAAGTGAGGAGAGACAGCAATGTGTGTGTCATCCTTGCAAAGCCCACTGTGTGCTTAACGTGCCCAGCAACATCTTTCACCCCTGGTTCTTTTCCTGTGGGAGAAGAGTTCAAACGTTCGTGCTTTACTCTGCTGTGCTCTGAGAGCACCAGGCACCAGAGAGGTTGGATTCAAATGCACATTGAGGTAGGAAAGTGAGTAGTGACAGCAAAGTGTGTGCCACTTTTGCAAAGCTCACTGGGTGCTGAAGATGGCGAGAGAGATCTTTCACTCCGGGCTCTTTGGCTGTGGGAGCAGAGTTCAAACGTTCGTTTCCTAAGCTGCTCTGCTCAGCCAGCTCCAGGCTCCGCAGATGTTGAATACAAATGCACTTTGAGGTAGGGATGTAAGGAGAGACAGCAATGTGTGTGTCACCCTTGCAAAGCTCACTGCGTGCTGAACATGCCCAGCTACACCATTCACTCCTGGTTCTTTACCTGTGGGAACCGAGATCAAACGTTCGTGCTTTACTTTGCTGTGCTCAGCCGGCACCAGGCACGAGAGGTGTTGTATTCAAATGCACTTTGAGGTAGGAAAGTGAGGAGAGAGAGCAATGAGTGTGTCATCCTTGCAAAGCCCACTATGTGCTGAACATGCCCAGCAACATCTTTCCCTCCTGCCTCTTTTCCTGGGGGAGCAGAATTCAAATTTTCGTGCTTTACTCTGCTGTGCTCAGAGAGCACCAGGCAGAAGAGATGTTGGATTCAAATGCAATTTAAGGTAGGAAAGTGAGGAGAGACAGCAATGTGTGTGTCATCCTTGCAAAGCCCACTGTGTGCTTAACGTGCCCAGCAACATCTTTCACCCCTGGTTCTTTTCCTGTGGGAGAAGAGTTCAAACGTTCGTGCTTTACTCTGCTGTGCTCTGAGAGCACCAGGCACCAGAGAGGTTGGATTCAAATGCACATTGAGGTAGGAAAGTGAGTAGTGACAGCAAAGTGTGTGCCACTTTTGCAAAGCTCACTGGGTGCTGAAGATGGCGAGAGAGATCTTTCACTCCGGGCTCTTTGGCTGTGGGAGCAGAGTTCAAACGTTCGTTTCCTAAGCTGCTCTGCTCAGCCAGCTCCAGGCTCCGCAGATGTTGAATACAAATGCCCTTTGAGGTAGGGATGTAAGGAGAGACAGCAATGTGTGTGTCACCCTTGCAAAGCTCACTGCGTGCTGAACATGCCCAGCTACACCATTCACTCCTGGTTCTTTACCTGTGGGAACCGAGATCAAACGTTCGTGCTTTACTTTGCTGTGCTCAGCCGGCACCAGGCACGAGAGGTGTTGTATTCAAATGCACTTTGAGGTAGGAAAGTGAGGAGAGAGAGCAATGAGTGTGTCATCCTTGCAAAGCCCACTATGTGCTGAACATGCCCAGCAACATCTTTCCCTCCTGCCTCTTTTCCTGGGGGAGCAGAATTCAAATTTTCGTGCTTTACTCTGCTGTGCTCAGAGAGCACCAGGCAGAAGAGATGTTGGATTCAAATGCAATTTAAGGTAGGAAAGTGAGGAGAGACAGCAATGTGTGTGTCATCCTTGCAAAGCCCACTGTGTGCTTAACGTGCCCAGCAACATCTTTCACCCCTGGTTCTTTTCCTGTGGGAGAAGAGTTCAAACGTTCGTGCTTTACTCTGCTGTGCTCTGAGAGCACCAGGCACCAGAGAGGTTGGATTCAAATGCACATTGAGGTAGGAAAGTGAGTAGTGACAGCAAAGTGTGTGCCACTTTTGCAAAGCTCACTGGGTGCTGAAGATGGCGAGAGAGATCTTTCACTCCGGGCTCTTTGGCTGTGGGAGCAGAGCTCAAACGTTCGTTTCCTAAGCTGCTCTGCTCAGCCAGCTCCAGGCTCCGCAGATGTTGAATACAAATGCCCTTTGAGGTAGGGATGTAAGGAGAGACAGCAATGTGTGTGTCACCCTTGCAAAGCTCACTGCGTGCTGAACATGCCCAGCTACACCATTCACTCCTGGTTCTTTACCTGTGGGAACCGAGATCAAACGTTCGTGCTTTACTTTGCTGTGCTCAGCCGGCACCAGGCACGAGAGGTGTTGTATTCAAATGCACTTTGAGGTAGGAAAGTGAGGAGAGAGAGCAATGAGTGTGTCATCCTTGCAAAGCCCACTATGTGCTGAACATGCCCAGCAACATCTTTCCCTCCTGCCTCTTTTCCTGGGGGAGCAGAATTCAAATTTTCGTGCTTTACTCTGCTGTGCTCAGAGAGCACCAGGCAGAAGAGATGTTGGATTCAAATGCAATTTAAGGTAGGAAAGTGAGGAGAGACAGCAATGTGTGTGTCATCCTTGCAAAGCCCACTGTGTGCTTAACGTGCCCAGCAACATCTTTCACCCCTGGTTCTTTTCCTGTGGGAGAAGAGTTCAAACGTTCGTGCTTTACTCTGCTGTGCTCTGAGAGCACCAGGCACCAGAGAGGTTGGATTCAAATGCACATTGAGGTAGGAAAGTGAGTAGTGAGAGCAAAGTGTGTGCCACTTTTGCAAAGCTCACTGGGTGCTGAAGATGGCGAGAGAGATCTTTCACTCCGGGCTCTTTGGCTGTGGGAGCAGAGTTCAAACGTTCGTTTCCTAAGCTGCTCTGCTCAGCCAGCTCCAGGCTCCGCAGATGTTGAATACAAATGCCCTTTGAGGTAGGGATGTAAGGAGAGACAGCAATGTGTGTGTCACCCTTGCAAAGCTCACTGCGTGCTGAACATGCCCAGCTACACCATTCACTCCTGGTTCTTTACCTGTGGGAACCGAGATCAAACGTTCGTGCTTTACTTTGCTGTGCTCAGCCGGCACCAGGCACGAGAGATGTTGTATTCAAATGCACTTTGAGGTAGGAAAGTGAGGAGAGAGAGCAATGAGTGCGTCATCCTTGCAAAGCCCACTATGTGCTGAACATGCCCAGCAACATCTTTCCCTCCTGCCTCTTTTCCTGGGGGAGCAGAATTCAAATTTTCGTGCTTTACTCTGCTGTGCTCTGAGAGCACCAGGCAGAAGAGATGTTGGATTCAAATGCAATTTAAGGTAGGAAAGTGAGGAGAGACAGCAATGTGTGTGTCATCCTTGCAAAGCCCACTGTGTGCTTAACGTGCCCAGCAACATCTTTCACCCCTGGTTCTTTTCCTGTGGGAGAAGAGTTCAAACGTTCGTGCTTTACTCTGCTGTGCTCTGAGAGCACCAGGCACCAGAGAGGTTGGATTCAAACGCACATTGAGGTAGGAAAGTGAGTAGTGACAGCAAAGTGTGTGCCACTTTTGCAAAGCTCACTGGGTGCTGAAGATGGCGAGAGAGATCTTTCACTCCGGGCTCTTTGGCTGTGGGAGCAGAGCTCAAACGTTCGTTTCCTAAGCTGCTCTGCTCAGCCAGCTCCAGGCTCCGCAGATGTTGAATACATCTTTGAATACATCTTTGAATACCCTTTGAGGTAGGGATGTAAGGAGAGACAGCAATGTGTGTGTCACCCTTGCAAAGCTCACTGCGTGCTGAACATGCCCAGCTACACCATTCACTCCTGGTTCTTTACCTGTGGGAACCGAGATCAAACGTTCGTGCTTTACTTTGCTGTGCTCAGCCGGCACCAGGCACGAGAGATGTTGTATTCAAATGCACTTTGAGGTAGGAAAGTGAGGAGAGAGTGCAATGAGTGTGTCATCCTTGCAAAGCCCACTATGTGCTAAACATGCCCAGCAACATCTTTCCCTCCTGCCTCTTTTCCTGGGGGAGCAGAATTCAAATTTTCGTGCTTTACTCTGCTGTGCTCAGAGAGCTCCAGGCAGAAGAGATGTTGGATTCAAATGCAATTTAAGGTAGGAAAGTGAGGAGAGACAGCAATGTGTGTGTCATCCTTGCAAAGCCCACTGTGTGCTTAACGTGCCCAGCAACATCTTTCACCCCTGGTTCTTTTCCTGTGGGAGAAGAGTTCAAACGTTCGTGCTTTACTCTGCTGTGCTCTGAGAGCACCAGGCACCAGAGAGGTTGGATTCAAATGCACATTGAGGTAGGAAAGTGAGTAGTGACAGCAAAGTGTGTGCCACTTTTGCAAAGCTCACTGGGTGCTGAAGATGGCGAGAGAGATCTTTCACTCCGGGCTCTTTGGCTGTGGGAGCAGAGTTCAAACGTTCGTTTCCTAAGCTGCTCTGCTCAGCCAGCTCCAGGCTCCGCAGATGTTGAATACAAATGCCCTTTGAGGTAGGGATGTAAGGAGAGACAGCAATGTGTGTGTCACCCTTGCAAAGCTAACTGCGTGCTGAACATGCCCAGCTACACCATTCACTCCTGGTTCTTTACCTGTGGGAACCGAGATCAAACGTTCGTGCTTTACTTTGCTGTGCTCAGCCGGCACCAGGCACGAGAGATGTTGTATTCAAATGCACTTTGAGGTAGGAAAGTGAGGAGAGAGAGCAATGAGTGTGTCATCCTTGCAAAGCCCACTATGTGCTGAACATGCCCAGCAACATCTTTCCCTCCTGCCTCTTTTCCTGGGGGAGCAGAATTCAAATTTTCGTGCTTTACTCTGCTGTGCTCAGAGAGCACCAGGCAGAAGAGATGTTGGATTCAAATGCAATTTAAGGTAGGAAAGTGAGGAGAGACAGCAATGTGTGTGTCATCCTTGCAAAGCCCACTGTGTGCTTAACGTGCCCAGCAACATCTTTCACCCCTGGTTCTTTTCCTGTGGGAGAAGAGTTCAAACGTTCGTGCTTTACTCTGCTGTGCTCTGAGAGCACCAGGCACCAGAGAGGTTGGATTCAAATGCACATTGAGGTAGGAAAGTGAGTAGTGACAGCAAAGTGTGTGCCACTTTTGCAAAGCTCACTGGGTGCTGAAGATGGCGAGAGAGATCTTTCACTCCGGGCTCTTTGGCTGTGGGAGCAGAGTTCAAACGTTCGTTTCCTAAGCTGCTCTGCTCAGCCAGCTCCAGGCTCCGCAGATGTTGAATACAAATGCACTTTGAGGTAGGGATGTAAGGAGAGACAGCAATGTGTGTGTCACCCTTGCAAAGCTCACTGCGTGCTGAACATGCCCAGCTACACCATTCACTCCTGGTTCTTTACCTGTGGGAACCGAGATCAAACGTTCGTGCTTTACTTTGCTGTGCTCAGCCGGCACCAGGCACGAGAGGTGTTGTATTCAAATGCACTTTGAGGTAGGAAAGTGAGGAGAGAGAGCAATGAGTGTGTCATCCTTGCAAAGCCCACTATGTGCTGAACATGCCCAGCAACATCTTTCCCTCCTGCCTCTTTTCCTGGGGGAGCAGAATTCAAATTTTCGTGCTTTACTCTGCTGTGCTCAGAGAGCACCAGGCAGAAGAGATGTTGGATTCAAATGCAATTTAAGGTAGGAAAGTGAGGAGAGACAGCAATGTGTGTGTCATCCTTGCAAAGCCCACTGTGTGCTTAACGTGCCCAGCAACATCTTTCACCCCTGGTTCTTTTCCTGTGGGAGAAGAGTTCAAACGTTCGTGCTTTACTCTGCTGTGCTCTGAGAGCACCAGGCACCAGAGAGGTTGGATTCAAATGCACATTGAGGTAGGAAAGTGAGTAGTGACAGCAAAGTGTGTGCCACTTTTGCAAAGCTCACTGGGTGCTGAAGATGGCGAGAGAGATCTTTCACTCCGGGCTCTTTGGCTGTGGGAGCAGAGTTCAAACGTTCGTTTCCTAAGCTGCTCTGCTCAGCCAGCTCCAGGCTCCGCAGATGTTGAATACAAATGCCCTTTGAGGTAGGGATGTAAGGAGAGACAGCAATGTGTGTGTCACCCTTGCAAAGCTCACTGCGTGCTGAACATGCCCAGCTACACCATTCACTCCTGGTTCTTTACCTGTGGGAACCGAGATCAAACGTTCGTGCTTTACTTTGCTGTGCTCAGCCGGCACCAGGCACGAGAGATGTTGTATTCAAATGCACTTTGAGGTAGGAAAGTGAGGAGAGAGAGCAATGAGTGCGTCATCCTTGCAAAGCCCACTATGTGCTGAACATGCCCAGCAACATCTTTCCCTCCTGCCTCTTTTCCTGGGGGAGCAGAATTCAAATTTTCGTGCTTTACTCTGCTGTGCTCAGAGAGCACCAGGCAGAAGAGATGTTGGATTCAAATGCAATTTAAGGTAGGAAAGTGAGGAGAGACAGCAATGTGTGTGTCATCCTTGCAAAGCCCACTGTGTGCTTAACGTGCCCAGCAACATCTTTCACCCCTGGTTCTTTTCCTGTGGGAGAAGAGTTCAAACGTTCGTGCTTTACTCTGCTGTGCTCTGAGAGCACCAGGCACCAGAGAGGTTGGATTCAAATGCACATTGAGGTAGGAAAGTGAGTAGTGACAGCAAAGTGTGTGCCACTTTTGCAAAGCTCACTGGGTGCTGAAGATGGCGAGAGAGATCTTTCACTCCGGGCTCTTTGGCTGTGGGAGCAGAGTTCAAACGTTCGTTTCCTAAGCTGCTCTGCTCAGCCAGCTCCAGGCTCCGCAGATGTTGAATACAAATGCCCTTTGAGGTAGGGATGTAAGGAGAGACAGCAATGTGTGTGTCACCCTTGCAAAGCTCACTGCGTGCTGAACATGCCCAGCTACACCATTCACTCCTGGTTCTTTACCTGTGGGAACCGAGATCAAACGTTCATGCTTTACTTTGCTGTGCTCAGCCGGCACCAGGCACGAGAGGTGTTGTATTCAAATGCACTTTGAGGTAGGAAAGTGAGGAGAGAGAGCAATGAGTGTTTCATCCTTGCAAAGCCCACTATGTGCTGAACATGCCCAGCAACATCTTTCCCTCCTGCCTCTTTTCCTGGGGGAGCAGAATTCAAATTTTCGTGCTTTACTCTGCTGTGCTCAGAGAGCACCAGGCAGAAGAGATGTTGGATTCAAATGCAATTTAAGGTAGGAAAGTGAGGAGAGACAGCAATGTGTGTGTCATCCTTGCAAAGCCCACTGTGTGCTTAACGTGCCCAGCAACATCTTTCACCCCTGGTTCTTTTCCTGTGGGAGAAGAGTTCAAACGTTCGTGCTTTACTCTGCTGTGCTCTGAGAGCACCAGGCACCAGAGAGGTTGGATTCAAATGCACATTGAGGTAGGAAAGTGAGTAGTGACAGCAAAGTGTGTGCCACTTTTGCAAAGCTCACTGGGTGCTGAAGATGGCGAGAGAGATCTTTCACTCCGGGCTCTTTGGCTGTGGGAGCAGAGTTCAAACGTTCGTTTCCTAAGCTGCTCTGCTCAGCCAGCTCCAGGCTCCGCAGATGTTGAATACAAATGCCCTTTGAGGTAGGGATGTAAGGAGAGACAGCAATGTGTGTGTCACCCTTGCAAAGCTCACTGCGTGCTGAACATGCCCAGCTACACCATTCACTCCTGGTTCTTTACCTGTGGGAACCGAGATCAAACGTTCGTGCTTTACTTTGCTGTGCTCAGCCGGCACCAGGCACGAGAGATGTTGTATTCAAATGCACTTTGAGGTAGGAAAGTGAGGAGAGAGAGCAATGAGTGCGTCATCCTTGCAAAGCCCACTATGTGCTGAACATGCCCAGCAACATCTTTCCCTCCTGCCTCTTTTCCTGGGGGAGCAGAATTCAAATTTTCGTGCTTTACTCTGCTGTGCTCAGAGAGCACCAGGCAGAAGAGATGTTGGATTCAAATGCAATTTAAGGTAGGAAAGTGAGGAGAGACAGCAATGTGTGTGTCATCCTTGCAAAGCCCACTGTGTGCTTAACGTGCCCAGCAACATCTTTCACCCCTGGTTCTTTTCCTGTGGGAGAAGAGTTCAAACGTTCGTGCTTTACTCTGCTGTGCTCTGAGAGCACCAGGCACCAGAGAGGTTGGATTCAAATGCACATTGAGGTAGGAAAGTGAGTAGTGACAGCAAAGTGTGTGCCACTTTTGCAAAGCTCACTGGGTGCTGAAGATGGCGAGAGAGATCTTTCACTCCGGGCTCTTTGGCTGTGGGAGCAGAGTTCAAACGTTCGTTTCCTAAGCTGCTCTGCTCAGCCAGCTCCAGGCTCCGCAGATGTTGAATACAAATGCCCTTTGAGGTAGGGATGTAAGGAGAGACAGCAATGTGTGTGTCACCCTTGCAAAGCTCACTGCGTGCTGAACATGCCCAGCTACACCATTCACTCCTGGTTCTTTACCTGTGGGAACCGAGATCAAACGTTCATGCTTTACTTTGCTGTGCTCAGCCGGCACCAGGCACGAGAGGTGTTGTATTCAAATGCACTTTGAGGTAGGAAAGTGAGGAGAGAGAGCAATGAGTGTGTCATCCTTGCAAAGCCCACTATGTGCTGAACATGCCCAGCAACATCTTTCCCTCCTGCCTCTTTTCCTGGGGGAGCAGAATTCAAATTTTCGTGCTTTACTCTGCTGTGCTCAGAGAGCACCAGGCAGAAGAGATGTTGGATTCAAATGCAATTTAAGGTAGGAAAGTGAGGAGAGACAGCAATGTGTGTGTCATCCTTGCAAAGCCCACTGTGTGCTTAACGTGCCCAGCAACATCTTTCACCCCTGGTTCTTTTCCTGTGGGAGAAGAGTTCAAACGTTCGTGCTTTACTCTGCTGTGCTCTGAGAGCACCAGGCACCAGAGAGGTTGGATTCAAATGCACATTGAGGTAGGAAAGTGAGTAGTGACAGCAAAGTGTGTGCCACTTTTGCAAAGCTCACTGGGTGCTGAAGATGGCGAGAGAGATCTTTCACTCCGGGCTCTTTGGCTGTGGGAGCAGAGTTCAAACGTTCGTTTCCTAAGCTGCTCTGCTCAGCCAGCTCCAGGCTCCGCAGATGTTGAATACAAATGCCCTTTGAGGTAGGGATGTAAGGAGAGACAGCAATGTGTGTGTCACCCTTGCAAAGCTAACTGCGTGCTGAACATGCCCAGCTACACCATTCACTCCTGGTTCTTTACCTGTGGGAACCGAGATCAAACGTTCGTGCTTTACTTTGCTGTGCTCAGCCGGCACCAGGCACGAGAGATGTTGTATTCAAATGCACTTTGAGGTAGGAAAGTGAGGAGAGAGAGCAATGAGTGTGTCATCCTTGCAAAGCCCACTATGTGCTGAACATGCCCAGCAACATCTTTCCCTCCTGCCTCTTTTCCTGGGGGAGCAGAATTCAAATTTTCGTGCTTTACTCTGCTGTGCTCAGAGAGCACCAGGCAGAAGAGATGTTGGATTCAAATGCAATTTAAGGTAGGAAAGTGAGGAGAGACAGCAATGTGTGTGTCATCCTTGCAAAGCCCACTGTGTGCTTAACGTGCCCAGCAACATCTTTCACCCCTGGTTCTTTTCCTGTGGGAGAAGAGTTCAAACGTTCGTGCTTTACTCTGCTGTGCTCTGAGAGCACCAGGCACCAGAGAGGTTGGATTCAAATGCACATTGAGGTAGGAAAGTGAGTAGTGACAGCAAAGTGTGTGCCACTTTTGCAAAGCTCACTGGGTGCTGAAGATGGCGAGAGAGATCTTTCACTCCGGGCTCTTTGGCTGTGGGAGCAGAGTTCAAACGTTCGTTTCCTAAGCTGCTCTGCTCAGCCAGCTCCAGGCTCCGCAGATGTTGAATACAAATGCACTTTGAGGTAGGGATGTAAGGAGAGACAGCAATGTGTGTGTCACCCTTGCAAAGCTCACTGCGTGCTGAACATGCCCAGCTACACCATTCACTCCTGGTTCTTTACCTGTGGGAACCGAGATCAAACGTTCGTGCTTTACTTTGCTGTGCTCAGCCGGCACCAGGCACGAGAGGTGTTGTATTCAAATGCACTTTGAGGTAGGAAAGTGAGGAGAGAGAGCAATGAGTGTGTCATCCTTGCAAAGCCCACTATGTGCTGAACATGCCCAGCAACATCTTTCCCTCCTGCCTCTTTTCCTGGGGGAGCAGAATTCAAATTTTCGTGCTTTACTCTGCTGTGCTCAGAGAGCACCAGGCAGAAGAGATGTTGGATTCAAATGCAATTTAAGGTAGGAAAGTGAGGAGAGACAGCAATGTGTGTGTCATCCTTGCAAAGCCCACTGTGTGCTTAACGTGCCCAGCAACATCTTTCACCCCTGGTTCTTTTCCTGTGGGAGAAGAGTTCAAACGTTCGTGCTTTACTCTGCTGTGCTCTGAGAGCACCAGGCACCAGAGAGGTTGGATTCAAATGCACATTGAGGTAGGAAAGTGAGTAGTGAGAGCAAAGTGTGTGCCACTTTTGCAAAGCTCACTGGGTGCTGAAGATGGCGAGAGAGATCTTTCACTCCGGGCTCTTTGGCTGTGGGAGCAGAGTTCAAACGTTCGTTTCCTAAGCTGCTCTGCTCAGCCAGCTCCAGGCTCCGCAGATGTTGAATACAAATGCCCTTTGAGGTAGGGATGTAAGGAGAGACAGCAATGTGTGTGTCACCCTTGCAAAGCTCACTGCGTGCTGAACATGCCCAGCTACACCATTCACTCCTGGTTCTTTACCTGTGGGAACCGAGATCAAACGTTCGTGCTTTACTTTGCTGTGCTCAGCCGGCACCAGGCACGAGAGATGTTGTATTCAAATGCACTTTGAGGTAGGAAAGTGAGGAGAGAGAGCAATGAGTGCGTCATCCTTGCAAAGCCCACTATGTGCTGAACATGCCCAGCAACATCTTTCCCTCCTGCCTCTTTTCCTGGGGGAGCAGAATTCAAATTTTCGTGCTTTACTCTGCTGTGCTCTGAGAGCACCAGGCAGAAGAGATGTTGGATTCAAATGCAATTTAAGGTAGGAAAGTGAGGAGAGACAGCAATGTGTGTGTCATCCTTGCAAAGCCCACTGTGTGCTTAACGTGCCCAGCAACATCTTTCACCCCTGGTTCTTTTCCTGTGGGAGAAGAGTTCAAACGTTCGTGCTTTACTCTGCTGTGCTCTGAGAGCACCAGGCACCAGAGAGGTTGGATTCAAACGCACATTGAGGTAGGAAAGTGAGTAGTGACAGCAAAGTGTGTGCCACTTTTGCAAAGCTCACTGGGTGCTGAAGATGGCGAGAGAGATCTTTCACTCCGGGCTCTTTGCTGTGGGAGCAGAGCTCAAACGTTCGTTTCCTAAGCTGCTCTGCTCAGCCAGCTCCAGGCTCCGCAGATGTTGAATACATCTTTGAATACATCTTTGAATACCCTTTGAGGTAGGGATGTAAGGAGAGACAGCAATGTGTGTGTCACCCTTGCAAAGCTCACTGCGTGCTGAACATGCCCAGCTACACCATTCACTCCTGGTTCTTTACCTGTGGGAACCGAGATCAAACGTTCGTGCTTTACTTTGCTGTGCTCAGCCGGCACCAGGCACGAGAGATGTTGTATTCAAATGCACTTTGAGGTAGGAAAGTGAGGAGAGAGTGCAATGAGTGTGTCATCCTTGCAAAGCCCACTATGTGCTGAACATGCCCAGCAACATCTTTCCCTCCTGCCTCTTTTCCTGGGGGAGCAGAATTCAAATTTTCGTGCTTTACTCTGCTGTGCTCAGAGAGCTCCAGGCAGAAGAGATGTTGGATTCAAATGCAATTTAAGGTAGGAAAGTGAGGAGAGACAGCAATGTGTGTGTCATCCTTGCAAAGCCCACTGTGTGCTTAACGTGCCCAGCAACATCTTTCACCCCTGGTTCTTTTCCTGTGGGAGAAGAGTTCAAACGTTCGTGCTTTACTCTGCTGTGCTCTGAGAGCACCAGGCACCAGAGAGGTTGGATTCAAATGCACATTGAGGTAGGAAAGTGAGTAGTGACAGCAAAGTGTGTGCCACTTTTGCAAAGCTCACTGGGTGCTGAAGATGGCGAGAGAGATCTTTCACTCCGGGCTCTTTGGCTGTGGGAGCAGAGTTCAAACGTTCGTTTCCTAAGCTGCTCTGCTCAGCCAGCTCCAGGCTCCGCAGATGTTGAATACAAATGCCCTTTGAGGTAGGGATGTAAGGAGAGACAGCAATGTGTGTGTCACCCTTGCAAAGCTAACTGCGTGCTGAACATGCCCAGCTACACCATTCACTCCTGGTTCTTTACCTGTGGGAACCGAGATCAAACGTTCGTGCTTTACTTTGCTGTGCTCAGCCGGCACCAGGCACGAGAGATGTTGTATTCAAATGCACTTTGAGGTAGGAAAGTGAGGAGAGAGAGCAATGAGTGTGTCATCCTTGCAAAGCCCACTATGTGCTGAACATGCCCAGCAACATCTTTCCCTCCTGCCTCTTTTCCTGGGGGAGCAGAATTCAAATTTTCGTGCTTTACTCTGCTGTGCTCAGAGAGCACCAGGCAGAAGAGATGTTGGATTCAAATGCAATTTAAGGTAGGAAAGTGAGGAGAGACAGCAAAGAGTGAGTTATCCTAGCAAAGCCCACTGTGTGCTTAACGTGCCCAGCAACAACTTTCACCACTGGTTCTTTTCCTGTGGGTGAAGAGTTCAAACGTTCGTGCTTTACTCTGCTGTGCTCTGAGAGCACCAGGCACCAGAGAGGTTGGATTCAAATGCACATTGAGGTAGGAAAGTGAGTAGTGACAGCAAAGTGTGTGCCACTTTTGCAAAGCTCACTGGGTGCTGAAGATGGCGAGAGAGATCTTTCACTCCGGGCTCTTTGGCTGTGGGAGCAGAGTTCAAACGTTCGTTTCCTAAGCTGCTCTGCTCAGCCAGCTCCAGGCTCCGCAGATGTTGAATACAAATGCCCTTTGAGGTAGGGATGTAAGGAGAGACAGCAATGTGTGTGTCACCCTTGCAAAGCTCACTGCGTGCTGAACATGCCCAGCTACACCATTCACTCCTGGTTCTTTACCTGTGGGAACCGAGATCAAACGTTCGTGCTTTACTTTGCTGTGCTCAGCCGGCACCAGGCACGAGAGATGTTGTATTCAAATGCACTTTGAGGTAGGAAAGTGAGGAGAGAGAGCAATGAGTGTGTCATCCTTGCAAAGCCCACTATGTGCTGAACATGCCCAGCAACATCTTTAACTCCTGCCTCTTTTCCTGGGGGAGCAGAATTCAAATTTTCGTGCTTTACTCTGCTGTGCTCAGAGAGCACCAGGCAGAAGAGATGTTGGATTCAAATGCAATTTAAGGTAGGAAAGTGAGGAGAGACAGCAATGTGTGTGTCATCCTTGCAAAGCCCACTGTGTGCTTAACGTGCCCAGCAACATCTTTCACCCCTGGTTCTTTTCCTGTGGGAGAAGAGTTCAAACGTTCGTGCTTTACTCTGCTGTGCTCTGAGAGCACCAGGCACCAGAGAGGTTGGATTCAAATGCACATTGAGGTAGGAAAGTGAGTAGTGACAGCAAAGTGTGTGCCACTTTTGCAAAGCTCACTGGGTGCTGAAGATGGCGAGAGAGATCTTTCACTCCGGGCTCTTTGGCTGTGGGAGCAGAGTTCAAACGTTCGTTTCCTAAGCTGCTCTGCTCAGCCAGCTCCAGGCTCCGCAGATGTTGAATACAAATGCCCTTTGAGGTAGGGATGTAAGGAGAGACAGCAATGTGTGTGTCACCCTTGCAAAGCTCACTGCGTGCTGAACATGCCCAGCTACACCATTCACTCCTGGTTCTTTACCTGTGGGAACCGAGATCAAACGTTCGTGCTTTACTTTGCTGTGCTCAGCCGGCACCAGGCACGAGAGATGTTGTATTCAAATGCACTTTGAGGTAGGAAAGTGAGGAGAGAGAGCAATGAGTGTGTCATCCTTGCAAAGCCCACTATGTGCTGAACATGCCCAGCAACATCTTTCCCTCCTGCCTCTTTTCCTGGGGGAGCAGAATTCAAATTTTCGTGCTTTACTCTGCTGTGCTCAGAGAGCACCAGGCAGAAGAGATGTTGGATTCAAATGCAATTTAAGGTAGGAAAGTGAGGAGAGACAGCAAAGAGTGAGTTATCCTAGCAAAGCCCACTGTGTGCTTAACGTGCCCAGCAACATCTTTCACCCCTGGTTCTTTTCCTGTGGGAGAAGAGTTCAAACGTTCGTGCTTTACTCTGCTGTGCTCTGAGAGCACCAGGCACCAGAGAGGTTGGATTCAAACGCACATTGAGGTAGGAAAGTGAGTAGTGACAGCAAAGTGTGTGCCACTTTTGCAAAGCTCACTGGGTGCTGAAGATGGCGAGAGAGATCTTTCACTCCGGGCTCTTTGGCTGTGGGAGCAGAGCTCAAACGTTCGTTTCCTAAGCTGCTCTGCTCAGCCAGCTCCAGGCTCCGCAGATGTTGAATACATCTTTGAATACATCTTTGAATACCCTTTGAGGTAGGGATGTAAGGAGAGACAGCAATGTGTGTGTCACCCTTGCAAAGCTCACTGCGTGCTGAACATGCCCAGCTACACCATTCACTCCTGGTTCTTTACCTGTGGGAACCGAGATCAAACGTTCGTGCTTTACTTTGCTGTGCTCAGCCGGCACCAGGCACGAGAGATGTTGTATTCAAATGCACTTTGAGGTAGGAAAGTGAGGAGAGAGAGCAATGAGTGTGTCATCCTTGCAAAGCCCACTATGTGCTGAACATGCCCAGCAACATCTTTCCCTCCTGCCTCTTTTCCTGGGGGAGCAGAATTCAAATTTTCGTGCTTTACTCTGCTGTGCTCAGAGAGCACCAGGCAGAAGAGATGTTGGATTCAAATGCAATTTAAGGTAGGAAAGTGAGGAGAGACAGCAATGTGTGTGTCATCCTTGCAAAGCCCACTGTGTGCTTAACGTGCCCAGCAACATCTTTCACCCCTGGTTCTTTTCCTGTGGGAGAAGAGTTCAAACGTTCGTGCTTTACTCTGCTGTGCTCTGAGAGCACCAGGCACCAGAGAGGTTGGATTCAAACGCACATTGAGGTAGGAAAGTGAGTAGTGACAGCAAAGTGTGTGCCACTTTTGCAAAGCTCACTGGGTGCTGAAGATGGCGAGAGAGATCTTTCACTCCGGGCTCTTTGGCTGTGGGAGCAGAGCTCAAACGTTCGTTTCCTAAGCTGCTCTGCTCAGCCAGCTCCAGGCTCCGCAGATGTTGAATACATCTTTGAATACATCTTTGAATACCCTTTGAGGTAGGGATGTAAGGAGAGACAGCAATGTGTGTGTCACCCTTGCAAAGCTCACTGCGTGCTGAACATGCCCAGCTACACCATTCACTCCTGGTTCTTTACCTGTGGGAACCGAGATCAAACGTTCGTGCTTTACTTTGCTGTGCTCAGCCGGCACCAGGCACGAGAGATGTTGTATTCAAATGCACTTTGAGGTAGGAAAGTGAGGAGAGAGTGCAATGAGTGTGTCATCCTTGCAAAGCCCACTATGTGCTGAACATGCCCAGCAACATCTTTCCCTCCTGCCTCTTTTCCTGGGGGAGCAGAATTCAAATTTTCGTGCTTTACTCTGCTGTGCTCAGAGAGCTCCAGGCAGAAGAGATGTTGGATTCAAATGCAATTTAAGGTAGGAAAGTGAGGAGAGACAGCAATGTGTGTGTCATCCTTGCAAAGCCCACTGTGTGCTTAACGTGCCCAGCAACATCTTTCACCCCTGGTTCTTTTCCTGTGGGAGAAGAGTTCAAACGTTCGTGCTTTACTCTGCTGTGCTCTGAGAGCACCAGGCACCAGAGAGGTTGGATTCAAATGCACATTGAGGTAGGAAAGTGAGTAGTGACAGCAAAGTGTGTGCCACTTTTGCAAAGCTCACTGGGTGCTGAAGATGGCGAGAGAGATCTTTCACTCCGGGCTCTTTGGCTGTGGGAGCAGAGTTCAAACGTTCGTTTCCTAAGCTGCTCTGCTCAGCCAGCTCCAGGCTCCGCAGATGTTGAATACAAATGCCCTTTGAGGTAGGGATGTAAGGAGAGACAGCAATGTGTGTGTCACCCTTGCAAAGCTAACTGCGTGCTGAACATGCCCAGCTACACCATTCACTCCTGGTTCTTTACCTGTGGGAACCGAGATCAAACGTTCGTGCTTTACTTTGCTGTGCTCAGCCGGCACCAGGCACGAGAGATGTTGTATTCAAATGCACTTTGAGGTAGGAAAGTGAGGAGAGAGAGCAATGAGTGTGTCATCCTTGCAAAGCCCACTATGTGCTGAACATGCCCAGCAACATCTTTCCCTCCTGCCTCTTTTCCTGGGGGAGCAGAATTCAAATTTTCGTGCTTTACTCTGCTGTGCTCAGAGAGCACCAGGCAGAAGAGATGTTGGATTCAAATGCAATTTAAGGTAGGAAAGTGAGGAGAGACAGCAAAGAGTGAGTTATCCTAGCAAAGCCCACTGTGTGCTTAACGTGCCCAGCAACATCTTTCACCCCTGGTTCTTTTCCTGTGGGTGAAGAGTTCAAACGTTCGTGCTTTACTCTGCTGTGCTCTGAGAGCACCAGGCACCAGAGAGGTTGGATTCAAATGCACATTGAGGTAGGAAAGTGAGTAGTGACAGCAAAGTGTGTGCCACTTTTGCAAAGCTCACTGGGTGCTGAAGATGGCGAGAGAGATCTTTCACTCCGGGCTCTTTGGCTGTGGGAGCAGAGTTCAAACGTTCGTTTCCTAAGCTGCTCTGCTCAGCCAGCTCCAGGCTCCGCAGATGTTGAATACAAATGCCCTTTGAGGTAGGGATGTAAGGAGAGACAGCAATGTGTGTGTCACCCTTGCAAAGCTCACTGCGTGCTGAACATGCCCAGCTACACCATTCACTCCTGGTTCTTTACCTGTGGGAACCGAGATCAAACGTTCGTGCTTTACTTTGCTGTGCTCAGCCGGCACCAGGCACGAGAGGTGTTGTATTCAAATGCACTTTGAGGTAGGAAAGTGAGGAGAGAGAGCAATGAGTGTGTCATCCTTGCAAAGCCCACTATGTGCTGAACATGCCCAGCAACATCTTTCCCTCCTGCCTCTTTTCCTGGGGGAGCAGAATTCAAATTTTCGTGCTTTACTCTGCTGTGCTCAGAGAGCACCAGGCAGAAGAGATGTTGGATTCAAATGCAATTTAAGGTAGGAAAGTGAGGAGAGACAGCAATGTGTGTGTCATCCTTGCAAAGCCCACTGTGTGCTTAACGTGCCCAGCAACATCTTTCACCCCTGGTTCTTTTCCTGTGGGAGAAGAGTTCAAACGTTCGTGCTTTACTCTGCTGTGCTCTGAGAGCACCAGGCACCAGAGAGGTTGGATTCAAATGCACATTGAGGTAGGAAAGTGAGTAGTGAGAGCAAAGTGTGTGCCACTTTTGCAAAGCTCACTGGGTGCTGAAGATGGCGAGAGAGATCTTTCACTCCGGGCTCTTTGGCTGTGGGAGCAGAGTTCAAACGTTCGTTTCCTAAGCTGCTCTGCTCAGCCAGCTCCAGGCTCCGCAGATGTTGAATACAAATGCCCTTTGAGGTAGGGATGTAAGGAGAGACAGCAATGTGTGTGTCACCCTTGCAAAGCTCACTGCGTGCTGAACATGCCCAGCTACACCATTCACTCCTGGTTCTTTACCTGTGGGAACCGAGATCAAACGTTCGTGCTTTACTTTGCTGTGCTCAGCCAGCACCAGGCACGAGAGATGTTGTATTCAAATGCACTTTGAGGTAGGAAAGTGAGGAGAGAGAGCAATGAGTGCGTCATCCTTGCAAAGCCCACTATGTGCTGAACATGCCCAGCAACATCTTTCCCTCCTGCCTCTTTTCCTGGGGGAGCAGAATTCAAATTTTCGTGCTTTACTCTGCTGTGCTCTGAGAGCACCAGGCAGAAGAGATGTTGGATTCAAATGCAATTTAAGGTAGGAAAGTGAGGAGAGACAGCAATGTGTGTGTCATCCTTGCAAAGCCCACTGTGTGCTTAACGTGCCCAGCAACATCTTTCACCCCTGGTTCTTTTCCTGTGGGAGAAGAGTTCAAACGTTCGTGCTTTACTCTGCTGTGCTCTGAGAGCACCAGGCACCAGAGAGGTTGGATTCAAACGCACATTGAGGTAGGAAAGTGAGTAGTGACAGCAAAGTGTGTGCCACTTTTGCAAAGCTCACTGGGTGCTGAAGATGGCGAGAGAGATCTTTCACTCCGGGCTCTTTGGCTGTGGGAGCAGAGCTCAAACGTTCGTTTCCTAAGCTGCTCTGCTCAGCCAGCTCCAGGCTCCGCAGATGTTGAATACATCTTTGAATACATCTTTGAATACCCTTTGAGGTAGGGATGTAAGGAGAGACAGCAATGTGTGTGTCACCCTTGCAAAGCTCACTGCGTGCTGAACATGCCCAGCTACACCATTCACTCCTGGTTCTTTACCTGTGGGAACCGAGATCAAACGTTCGTGCTTTACTTTGCTGTGCTCAGCCGGCACCAGGCACGAGAGATGTTGTATTCAAATGCACTTTGAGGTAGGAAAGTGAGGAGAGAGTGCAATGAGTGTGTCATCCTTGCAAAGCCCACTATGTGCTGAACATGCCCAGCAACATCTTTCCCTCCTGCCTCTTTTCCTGGGGGAGCAGAATTCAAATTTTCGTGCTTTACTCTGCTGTGCTCAGAGAGCTCCAGGCAGAAGAGATGTTGGATTCAAATGCAATTTAAGGTAGGAAAGTGAGGAGAGACAGCAATGTGTGTGTCATCCTTGCAAAGCCCACTGTGTGCTTAACGTGCCCAGCAACATCTTTCACCCCTGGTTCTTTTCCTGTGGGAGAAGAGTTCAAACGTTCGTGCTTTACTCTGCTGTGCTCTGAGAGCACCAGGCACCAGAGAGGTTGGATTCAAATGCACATTGAGGTAGGAAAGTGAGTAGTGACAGCAAAGTGTGTGCCACTTTTGCAAAGCTCACTGGGTGCTGAAGATGGCGAGAGAGATCTTTCACTCCGGGCTCTTTGGCTGTGGGAGCAGAGTTCAAACGTTCGTTTCCTAAGCTGCTCTGCTCAGCCAGCTCCAGGCTCCGCAGATGTTGAATACAAATGCCCTTTGAGGTAGGGATGTAAGGAGAGACAGCAATGTGTGTGTCACCCTTGCAAAGCTAACTGCGTGCTGAACATGCCCAGCTACACCATTCACTCCTGGTTCTTTACCTGTGGGAACCGAGATCAAACGTTCGTGCTTTACTTTGCTGTGCTCAGCCGGCACCAGGCACGAGAGATGTTGTATTCAAATGCACTTTGAGGTAGGAAAGTGAGGAGAGAGAGCAATGAGTGTGTCATCCTTGCAAAGCCCACTATGTGCTGAACATGCCCAGCAACATCTTTCCCTCCTGCCTCTTTTCCTGGGGGAGCAGAATTCAAATTTTCGTGCTTTACTCTGCTGTGCTCAGAGAGCACCAGGCAGAAGAGATGTTGGATTCAAATGCAATTTAAGGTAGGAAAGTGAGGAGAGACAGCAAAGAGTGAGTTATCCTAGCAAAGCCCACTGTGTGCTTAACGTGCCCAGCAACAACTTTCACCACTGGTTCTTTTCCTGTGGGTGAAGAGTTCAAACGTTCGTGCTTTACTCTGCTGTGCTCTGAGAGCACCAGGCACCAGAGAGGTTGGATTCAAATGCACATTGAGGTAGGAAAGTGAGTAGTGACAGCAAAGTGTGTGCCACTTTTGCAAAGCTCACTGGGTGCTGAAGATGGCGAGAGAGATCTTTCACTCCGGGCTCTTTGGCTGTGGGAGCAGAGTTCAAACGTTCGTTTCCTAAGCTGCTCTGCTCAGCCAGCTCCAGGCTCCGCAGATGTTGAATACAAATGCCCTTTGAGGTAGGGATGTAAGGAGAGACAGCAATGTGTGTGTCACCCTTGCAAAGCTCACTGCGTGCTGAACATGCCCAGCTACACCATTCACTCCTCGTTCTTTACCTGTGGGAACCGAGATCAAACGTTCGTGCTTTACTTTGCTGTGCTCAGCCGGCACCAGGCACGAGAGATGTTGTATTCAAATGCACTTTGAGGTAGGAAAGTGAGGAGAGAGAGCAATGAGTGTGTCATCCTTGCAAAGCCCACTATGTGCTGAACATGCCCAGCAACATCTTTAACTCCTGCCTCTTTTCCTGGGGGAGCAGAATTCAAATTTTCGTGCTTTACTCTGCTGTGCTCAGAGAGCACCAGGCAGAAGAGATGTTGGATTCAAATGCAATTTAAGGTAGGAAAGTGAGGAGAGACAGCAATGTGTGTGTCATCCTTGCAAAGCCCACTGTGTGCTTAACGTGCCCAGCAACATCTTTCACCCCTGGTTCTTTTCCTGTGGGAGAAGAGTTCAAACGTTCGTGCTTTACTCTGCTGTGCTCTGAGAGCACCAGGCACCAGAGAGGTTGGATTCAAATGCACATTGAGGTAGGAAAGTGAGTAGTGACAGCAAAGTGTGTGCCACTTTTGCAAAGCTCACTGGGTGCTGAAGATGGCGAGAGAGATCTTTCACTCCGGGCTCTTTGGCTGTGGGAGCAGAGTTCAAACGTTCGTTTCCTAAGCTGCTCTGCTCAGCCAGCTCCAGGCTCCGCAGATGTTGAATACAAATGCCCTTTGAGGTAGGGATGTAAGGAGAGACAGCAATGTGTGTGACACCCTTGCAAAGCTCACTGCGTGCTGAACATGCCCAGCTACACCATTCACTCCTGGTTCTTTACCTGTGGGAACCGAGATCAAACGTTCGTGCTTTACTTTGCTGTGCTCAGCCGGCACCAGGCACGAGAGATGTTGTATTCAAATGCACTTTGAGGTAGGAAAGTGAGGAGAGAGAGCAATGAGTGTGTCATCCTTGCAAAGCCCACTATGTGCTGAACATGCCCAGCAACATCTTTCCCTCCTGCCTCTTTTCCTGGGGGAGCAGAATTCAAATTTTCGTGCTTTACTCTGCTGTGCTCAGAGAGCACCAGGCAGAAGAGATGTTGGATTCAAATGCAATTTAAGGTAGGAAAGTGAGGAGAGACAGCAAAGAGTGAGTTATCCTAGCAAAGCCCACTGTGTGCTTAACGTGCCCAGCAACATCTTTCACCCCTGGTTCTTTTCCTGTGGGAGAAGAGTTCAAACGTTCGTGCTTTACTCTGCTGTGCTCTGAGAGCACCAGGCACCAGAGAGGTTGGATTCAAACGCACATTGAGGTAGGAAAGTGAGTAGTGACAGCAAAGTGTGTGCCACTTTTGCAAAGCTCACTGGGTGCTGAAGATGGCGAGAGAGATCTTTCACTCCGGGCTCTTTGGCTGTGGGAGCAGAGCTCAAACGTTCGTTTCCTAAGCTGCTCTGCTCAGCCAGCTCCAGGCTCCGCAGATGTTGAATACATCTTTGAATACATCTTTGAATACCCTTTGAGGTAGGGATGTAAGGAGAGACAGCAATGTGTGTGTCACCCTTGCAAAGCTCACTGCGTGCTGAACATGCCCAGCTACACCATTCACTCCTGGTTCTTTACCTGTGGGAACCGAGATCAAACGTTCGTGCTTTACTTTGCTGTGCTCAGCCGGCACCAGGCACGAGAGATGTTGTATTCAAATGCACTTTGAGGTAGGAAAGTGAGGAGAGAGAGCAATGAGTGTGTCATCCTTGCAAAGCCCACTATGTGCTGAACATGCCCAGCAACATCTTTCCCTCCTGCCTCTTTTCCTGGGGGAGCAGAATTCAAATTTTCGTGCTTTACTCTGCTGTGCTCAGAGAGCACCAGGCAGAAGAGATGTTGGATTCAAATGCAATTTAAGGTAGGAAAGTGAGGAGAGACAGCAATGTGTGTGTCATCCTTGCAAAGCCCACTGTGTGCTTAACGTGCCCAGCAACATCTTTCACCCCTGGTTCTTTTCCTGTGGGAGAAGAGTTCAAACGTTCGTGCTTTACTCTGCTGTGCTCTGAGAGCACCAGGCACCAGAGAGGTTGGATTCAAACGCACATTGAGGTAGGAAAGTGAGTAGTGACAGCAAAGTGTGTGCCACTTTTGCAAAGCTCACTGGGTGCTGAAGATGGCGAGAGAGATCTTTCACTCCGGGCTCTTTGGCTGTGGGAGCAGAGCTCAAACGTTCGTTTCCTAAGCTGCTCTGCTCAGCCAGCTCCAGGCTCCGCAGATGTTGAATACATCTTTGAATACATCTTTGAATACCCTTTGAGGTAGGGATGTAAGGAGAGACAGCAATGTGTGTGTCACCCTTGCAAAGCTCACTGCGTGCTGAACATGCCCAGCTACACCATTCACTCCTGGTTCTTTACCTGTGGGAACCGAGATCAAACGTTCGTGCTTTACTTTGCTGTGCTCAGCCGGCACCAGGCACGAGAGATGTTGTATTCAAATGCACTTTGAGGTAGGAAAGTGAGGAGAGAGTGCAATGAGTGTGTCATCCTTGCAAAGCCCACTATGTGCTGAACATGCCCAGCAACATCTTTCCCTCCTGCCTCTTTTCCTGGGGGAGCAGAATTCAAATTTTCGTGCTTTACTCTGCTGTGCTCAGAGAGCTCCAGGCAGAAGAGATGTTGGATTCAAATGCAATTTAAGGTAGGAAAGTGAGGAGAGACAGCAATGTGTGTGTCATCCTTGCAAAGCCCACTGTGTGCTTAACGTGCCCAGCAACATCTTTCACCCCTGGTTCTTTTCCTGTGGGAGAAGAGTTCAAACGTTCGTGCTTTACTCTGCTGTGCTCTGAGAGCACCAGGCACCAGAGAGGTTGGATTCAAATGCACATTGAGGTAGGAAAGTGAGTAGTGACAGCAAAGTGTGTGCCACTTTTGCAAAGCTCACTGGGTGCTGAAGATGGCGAGAGAGATCTTTCACTCCGGGCTCTTTGGCTGTGGGAGCAGAGTTCAAACGTTCGTTTCCTAAGCTGCTCTGCTCAGCCAGCTCCAGGCTCCGCAGATGTTGAATACAAATGCCCTTTGAGGTAGGGATGTAAGGAGAGACAGCAATGTGTGTGTCACCCTTGCAAAGCTAACTGCGTGCTGAACATGCCCAGCTACACCATTCACTCCTGGTTCTTTACCTGTGGGAACCGAGATCAAACGTTCGTGCTTTACTTTGCTGTGCTCAGCCGGCACCAGGCACGAGAGATGTTGTATTCAAATGCACTTTGAGGTAGGAAAGTGAGGAGAGAGAGCAATGAGTGTGTCATCCTTGCAAAGCCCACTATGTGCTGAACATGCCCAGCAACATCTTTCCCTCCTGCCTCTTTTCCTGGGGGAGCAGAATTCAAATTTTCGTGCTTTACTCTGCTGTGCTCAGAGAGCACCAGGCAGAAGAGATGTTGGATTCAAATGCAATTTAAGGTAGGAAAGTGAGGAGAGACAGCAAAGAGTGAGTTATCCTAGCAAAGCCCACTGTGTGCTTAACGTGCCCAGCAACATCTTTCACCCCTGGTTCTTTTCCTGTGGGTGAAGAGTTCAAACGTTCGTGCTTTACTCTGCTGTGCTCTGAGAGCACCAGGCACCAGAGAGGTTGGATTCAAATGCACATTGAGGTAGGAAAGTGAGTAGTGACAGCAAAGTGTGTGCCACTTTTGCAAAGCTCACTGGGTGCTGAAGATGGCGAGAGAGATCTTTCACTCCGGGCTCTTTGGCTGTGGGAGCAGAGTTCAAACGTTCGTTTCCTAAGCTGCTCTGCTCAGCCAGCTCCAGGCTCCGCAGATGTTGAATACAAATGCCCTTTGAGGTAGGGATGTAAGGAGAGACAGCAATGTGTGTGTCACCCTTGCAAAGCTCACTGCGTGCTGAACATGCCCAGCTACACCATTCACTCCTGGTTCTTTACCTGTGGGAACCGAGATCAAACGTTCGTGCTTTACTTTGCTGTGCTCAGCCGGCACCAGGCACGAGAGGTGTTGTATTCAAATGCACTTTGAGGTAGGAAAGTGAGGAGAGAGAGCAATGAGTGTGTCATCCTTGCAAAGCCCACTATGTGCTGAACATGCCCAGCAACATCTTTCCCTCCTGCCTCTTTTCCTGGGGGAGCAGAATTCAAATTTTCGTGCTTTACTCTGCTGTGCTCAGAGAGCACCAGGCAGAAGAGATGTTGGATTCAAATGCAATTTAAGGTAGGAAAGTGAGGAGAGACAGCAATGTGTGTGTCATCCTTGCAAAGCCCACTGTGTGCTTAACGTGCCCAGCAACATCTTTCACCCCTGGTTCTTTTCCTGTGGGAGAAGAGTTCAAACGTTCGTGCTTTACTCTGCTGTGCTCTGAGAGCACCAGGCACCAGAGAGGTTGGATTCAAATGCACATTGAGGTAGGAAAGTGAGTAGTGAGAGCAAAGTGTGTGCCACTTTTGCAAAGCTCACTGGGTGCTGAAGATGGCGAGAGAGATCTTTCACTCCGGGCTCTTTGGCTGTGGGAGCAGAGTTCAAACGTTCGTTTCCTAAGCTGCTCTGCTCAGCCAGCTCCAGGCTCCGCAGATGTTGAATACAAATGCCCTTTGAGGTAGGGATGTAAGGAGAGACAGCAATGTGTGTGTCACCCTTGCAAAGCTCACTGCGTGCTGAACATGCCCAGCTACACCATTCACTCCTGGTTCTTTACCTGTGGGAACCGAGATCAAACGTTCGTGCTTTACTTTGCTGTGCTCAGCCAGCACCAGGCACGAGAGATGTTGTATTCAAATGCACTTTGAGGTAGGAAAGTGAGGAGAGAGAGCAATGAGTGCGTCATCCTTGCAAAGCCCACTATGTGCTGAACATGCCCAGCAACATCTTTCCCTCCTGCCTCTTTTCCTGGGGGAGCAGAATTCAAATTTTCGTGCTTTACTCTGCTGTGCTCTGAGAGCACCAGGCAGAAGAGATGTTGGATTCAAATGCAATTTAAGGTAGGAAAGTGAGGAGAGACAGCAATGTGTGTGTCATCCTTGCAAAGCCCACTGTGTGCTTAACGTGCCCAGCAACATCTTTCACCCCTGGTTCTTTTCCTGTGGGAGAAGAGTTCAAACGTTCGTGCTTTACTCTGCTGTGCTCTGAGAGCACCAGGCACCAGAGAGGTTGGATTCAAACGCACATTGAGGTAGGAAAGTGAGTAGTGACAGCAAAGTGTGTGCCACTTTTGCAAAGCTCACTGGGTGCTGAAGATGGCGAGAGAGATCTTTCACTCCGGGCTCTTTGGCTGTGGGAGCAGAGCTCAAACGTTCGTTTCCTAAGCTGCTCTGCTCAGCCAGCTCCAGGCTCCGCAGATGTTGAATACATCTTTGAATACATCTTTGAATACCCTTTGAGGTAGGGATGTAAGGAGAGACAGCAATGTGTGTGTCACCCTTGCAAAGCTCACTGCGTGCTGAACATGCCCAGCTACACCATTCACTCCTGGTTCTTTACCTGTGGGAACCGAGATCAAACGTTCGTGCTTTACTTTGCTGTGCTCAGCCGGCACCAGGCACGAGAGATGTTGTATTCAAATGCACTTTGAGGTAGGAAAGTGAGGAGAGAGTGCAATGAGTGTGTCATCCTTGCAAAGCCCACTATGTGCTAAACATGCCCAGCAACATCTTTCCCTCCTGCCTCTTTTCCTGGGGGAGCAGAATTCAAATTTTCGTGCTTTACTCTGCTGTGCTCAGAGAGCTCCAGGCAGAAGAGATGTTGGATTCAAATGCAATTTAAGGTAGGAAAGTGAGGAGAGACAGCAATGTGTGTGTCATCCTTGCAAAGCCCACTGTGTGCTTAACGTGCCCAGCAACATCTTTCACCCCTGGTTCTTTTCCTGTGGGAGAAGAGTTCAAACGTTCGTGCTTTACTCTGCTGTGCTCTGAGAGCACCAGGCACCAGAGAGGTTGGATTCAAATGCACATTGAGGTAGGAAAGTGAGTAGTGACAGCAAAGTGTGTGCCACTTTTGCAAAGCTCACTGGGTGCTGAAGATGGCGAGAGAGATCTTTCACTCCGGGCTCTTTGGCTGTGGGAGCAGAGTTCAAACGTTCGTTTCCTAAGCTGCTCTGCTCAGCCAGCTCCAGGCTCCGCAGATGTTGAATACAAATGCCCTTTGAGGTAGGGATGTAAGGAGAGACAGCAATGTGTGTGTCACCCTTGCAAAGCTAACTGCGTGCTGAACATGCCCAGCTACACCATTCACTCCTGGTTCTTTACCTGTGGGAACCGAGATCAAACGTTCGTGCTTTACTTTGCTGTGCTCAGCCGGCACCAGGCACGAGAGATGTTGTATTCAAATGCACTTTGAGGTAGGAAAGTGAGGAGAGAGAGCAATGAGTGTGTCATCCTTGCAAAGCCCACTATGTGCTGAACATGCCCAGCAACATCTTTCCCTCCTGCCTCTTTTCCTGGGGGAGCAGAATTCAAATTTTCGTGCTTTACTCTGCTGTGCTCAGAGAGCACCAGGCAGAAGAGATGTTGGATTCAAATGCAATTTAAGGTAGGAAAGTGAGGAGAGACAGCAATGTGTGTGTCATCCTTGCAAAGCCCACTGTGTGCTTAACGTGCCCAGCAACATCTTTCACCCCTGGTTCTTTTCCTGTGGGAGAAGAGTTCAAACGTTCGTGCTTTACTCTGCTGTGCTCTGAGAGCACCAGGCACCAGAGAGGTTGGATTCAAATGCACATTGAGGTAGGAAAGTGAGTAGTGACAGCAAAGTGTGTGCCACTTTTGCAAAGCTCACTGGGTGCTGAAGATGGCGAGAGAGATCTTTCACTCCGGGCTCTTTGGCTGTGGGAGCAGAGTTCAAACGTTCGTTTCCTAAGCTGCTCTGCTCAGCCAGCTCCAGGCTCCGCAGATGTTGAATACAAATGCACTTTGAGGTAGGGATGTAAGGAGAGACAGCAATGTGTGTGTCACCCTTGCAAAGCTCACTGCGTGCTGAACATGCCCAGCTACACCATTCACTCCTGGTTCTTTACCTGTGGGAACCGAGATCAAACGTTCGTGCTTTACTTTGCTGTGCTCAGCCGGCACCAGGCACGAGAGGTGTTGTATTCAAATGCACTTTGAGGTAGGAAAGTGAGGAGAGAGAGCAATGAGTGTGTCATCCTTGCAAAGCCCACTATGTGCTGAACATGCCCAGCAACATCTTTCCCTCCTGCCTCTTTTCCTGGGGGAGCAGAATTCAAATTTTCGTGCTTTACTCTGCTGTGCTCAGAGAGCACCAGGCAGAAGAGATGTTGGATTCAAATGCAATTTAAGGTAGGAAAGTGAGGAGAGACAGCAATGTGTGTGTCATCCTTGCAAAGCCCACTGTGTGCTTAACGTGCCCAGCAACATCTTTCACCCCTGGTTCTTTTCCTGTGGGAGAAGAGTTCAAACGTTCGTGCTTTACTCTGCTGTGCTCTGAGAGCACCAGGCACCAGAGAGGTTGGATTCAAATGCACATTGAGGTAGGAAAGTGAGTAGTGACAGCAAAGTGTGTGCCACTTTTGCAAAGCTCACTGGGTGCTGAAGATGGCGAGAGAGATCTTTCACTCCGGGCTCTTTGGCTGTGGGAGCAGAGTTCAAACGTTCGTTTCCTAAGCTGCTCTGCTCAGCCAGCTCCAGGCTCCGCAGATGTTGAATACAAATGCCCTTTGAGGTAGGGATGTAAGGAGAGACAGCAATGTGTGTGTCACCCTTGCAAAGCTCACTGCGTGCTGAACATGCCCAGCTACACCATTCACTCCTGGTTCTTTACCTGTGGGAACCGAGATCAAACGTTCATGCTTTACTTTGCTGTGCTCAGCCGGCACCAGGCACGAGAGGTGTTGTATTCAAATGCACTTTGAGGTAGGAAAGTGAGGAGAGAGAGCAATGAGTGTGTCATCCTTGCAAAGCCCACTATGTGCTGAACATGCCCAGCAACATCTTTCCCTCCTGCCTCTTTTCCTGGGGGAGCAGAATTCAAATTTTCGTGCTTTACTCTGCTGTGCTCAGAGAGCACCAGGCAGAAGAGATGTTGGATTCAAATGCAATTTAAGGTAGGAAAGTGAGGAGAGACAGCAATGTGTGTGTCATCCTTGCAAAGCCCACTGTGTGCTTAACGTGCCCAGCAACATCTTTCACCCCTGGTTCTTTTCCTGTGGGAGAAGAGTTCAAACGTTCGTGCTTTACTCTGCTGTGCTCTGAGAGCACCAGGCACCAGAGAGGTTGGATTCAAATGCACATTGAGGTAGGAAAGTGAGTAGTGAGAGCAAAGTGTGTGCCACTTTTGCAAAGCTCACTGGGTGCTGAAGATGGCGAGAGAGATCTTTCACTCCGGGCTCTTTGGCTGTGGGAGCAGAGTTCAAACGTTCGTTTCCTAAGCTGCTCTGCTCAGCCAGCTCCAGGCTCCGCAGATGTTGAATACAAATGCCCTTTGAGGTAGGGATGTAAGGAGAGACAGCAATGTGTGTGTCACCCTTGCAAAGCTCACTGCGTGCTGAACATGCCCAGCTACACCATTCACTCCTGGTTCTTTACCTGTGGGAACCGAGATCAAACGTTCATGCTTTACTTTGCTGTGCTCAGCCGGCACCAGGCACGAGAGGTGTTGTATTCAAATGCACTTTGAGGTAGGAAAGTGAGGAGAGAGAGCAATGAGTGTGTCATCCTTGCAAAGCCCACTATGTGCTGAACATGCCCAGCAACATCTTTCCCTCCTGCCTCTTTTCCTGGGGGAGCAGAATTCAAATTTTCGTGCTTTACTCTGCTGTGCTCAGAGAGCACCAGGCAGAAGAGATGTTGGATTCAAATGCAATTTAAGGTAGGAAAGTGAGGAGAGACAGCAATGTGTGTGTCATCCTTGCAAAGCCCACTGTGTGCTTAACGTGCCCAGCAACATCTTTCACCCCTGGTTCTTTTCCTGTGGGAGAAGAGTTCAAACGTTCGTGCTTTACTCTGCTGTGCTCTGAGAGCACCAGGCACCAGAGAGGTTGGATTCAAATGCACATTGAGGTAGGAAAGTGAGTAGTGACAGCAAAGTGTGTGCCACTTTTGCAAAGCTCACTGGGTGCTGAAGATGGCGAGAGAGATCTTTCACTCCGGGCTCTTTGGCTGTGGGAGCAGAGTTCAAACGTTCGTTTCCTAAGCTGCTCTGCTCAGCCAGCTCCAGGCTCCGCAGATGTTGAATACAAATGCCCTTTGAGGTAGGGATGTAAGGAGAGACAGCAATGTGTGTGTCACCCTTGCAAAGCTAACTGCGTGCTGAACATGCCCAGCTACACCATTCACTCCTGGTTCTTTACCTGTGGGAACCGAGATCAAACGTTCGTGCTTTACTTTGCTGTGCTCAGCCGGCACCAGGCACGAGAGATGTTGTATTCAAATGCACTTTGAGGTAGGAAAGTGAGGAGAGAGAGCAATGAGTGTGTCATCCTTGCAAAGCCCACTATGTGCTGAACATGCCCAGCAACATCTTTCCCTCCTGCCTCTTTTCCTGGGGGAGCAGAATTCAAATTTTCGTGCTTTACTCTGCTGTGCTCAGAGAGCACCAGGCAGAAGAGATGTTGGATTCAAATGCAATTTAAGGTAGGAAAGTGAGGAGAGACAGCAATGTGTGTGTCATCCTTGCAAAGCCCACTGTGTGCTTAACGTGCCCAGCAACATCTTTCACCCCTGGTTCTTTTCCTGTGGGAGAAGAGTTCAAACGTTCGTGCTTTACTCTGCTGTGCTCTGAGAGCACCAGGCACCAGAGAGGTTGGATTCAAATGCACATTGAGGTAGGAAAGTGAGTAGTGACAGCAAAGTGTGTGCCACTTTTGCAAAGCTCACTGGGTGCTGAAGATGGCGAGAGAGATCTTTCACTCCGGGCTCTTTGGCTGTGGGAGCAGAGTTCAAACGTTCGTTTCCTAAGCTGCTCTGCTCAGCCAGCTCCAGGCTCCGCAGATGTTGAATACAAATGCACTTTGAGGTAGGGATGTAAGGAGAGACAGCAATGTGTGTGTCACCCTTGCAAAGCTCACTGCGTGCTGAACATGCCCAGCTACACCATTCACTCCTGGTTCTTTACCTGTGGGAACCGAGATCAAACGTTCGTGCTTTACTTTGCTGTGCTCAGCCGGCACCAGGCACGAGAGGTGTTGTATTCAAATGCACTTTGAGGTAGGAAAGTGAGGAGAGAGAGCAATGAGTGTGTCATCCTTGCAAAGCCCACTATGTGCTGAACATGCCCAGCAACATCTTTCCCTCCTGCCTCTTTTCCTGGGGGAGCAGAATTCAAATTTTCGTGCTTTACTCTGCTGTGCTCAGAGAGCACCAGGCAGAAGAGATGTTGGATTCAAATGCAATTTAAGGTAGGAAAGTGAGGAGAGACAGCAATGTGTGTGTCATCCTTGCAAAGCCCACTGTGTGCTTAACGTGCCCAGCAACATCTTTCACCCCTGGTTCTTTTCCTGTGGGAGAAGAGTTCAAACGTTCGTGCTTTACTCTGCTGTGCTCTGAGAGCACCAGGCACCAGAGAGGTTGGATTCAAATGCACATTGAGGTAGGAAAGTGAGTAGTGAGAGCAAAGTGTGTGCCACTTTTGCAAAGCTCACTGGGTGCTGAAGATGGCGAGAGAGATCTTTCACTCCGGGCTCTTTGGCTGTGGGAGCAGAGTTCAAACGTTCGTTTCCTAAGCTGCTCTGCTCAGCCAGCTCCAGGCTCCGCAGATGTTGAATACAAATGCCCTTTGAGGTAGGGATGTAAGGAGAGACAGCAATGTGTGTGTCACCCTTGCAAAGCTCACTGCGTGCTGAACATGCCCAGCTACACCATTCACTCCTGGTTCTTTACCTGTGGGAACCGAGATCAAACGTTCGTGCTTTACTTTGCTGTGCTCAGCCGGCACCAGGCACGAGAGATGTTGTATTCAAATGCACTTTGAGGTAGGAAAGTGAGGAGAGAGAGCAATGAGTGCGTCATCCTTGCAAAGCCCACTATGTGCTGAACATGCCCAGCAACATCTTTCCCTCCTGCCTCTTTTCCTGGGGGAGCAGAATTCAAATTTTCGTGCTTTACTCTGCTGTGCTCTGAGAGCACCAGGCAGAAGAGATGTTGGATTCAAATGCAATTTAAGGTAGGAAAGTGAGGAGAGACAGCAATGTGTGTGTCATCCTTGCAAAGCCCACTGTGTGCTTAACGTGCCCAGCAACATCTTTCACCCCTGGTTCTTTTCCTGTGGGAGAAGAGTTCAAACGTTCGTGCTTTACTCTGCTGTGCTCTGAGAGCACCAGGCACCAGAGAGGTTGGATTCAAACGCACATTGAGGTAGGAAAGTGAGTAGTGACAGCAAAGTGTGTGCCACTTTTGCAAAGCTCACTGGGTGCTGAAGATGGCGAGAGAGATCTTTCACTCCGGGCTCTTTGGCTGTGGGAGCAGAGCTCAAACGTTCGTTTCCTAAGCTGCTCTGCTCAGCCAGCTCCAGGCTCCGCAGATGTTGAATACATCTTTGAATACATCTTTGAATACCCTTTGAGGTAGGGATGTAAGGAGAGACAGCAATGTGTGTGTCACCCTTGCAAAGCTCACTGCGTGCTGAACATGCCCAGCTACACCATTCACTCCTGGTTCTTTACCTGTGGGAACCGAGATCAAACGTTCGTGCTTTACTTTGCTGTGCTCAGCCGGCACCAGGCACGAGAGATGTTGTATTCAAATGCACTTTGAGGTAGGAAAGTGAGGAGAGAGTGCAATGAGTGTGTCATCCTTGCAAAGCCCACTATGTGCTGAACATGCCCAGCAACATCTTTCCCTCCTGCCTCTTTTCCTGGGGGAGCAGAATTCAAATTTTCGTGCTTTACTCTGCTGTGCTCAGAGAGCTCCAGGCAGAAGAGATGTTGGATTCAAATGCAATTTAAGGTAGGAAAGTGAGGAGAGACAGCAATGTGTGTGTCATCCTTGCAAAGCCCACTGTGTGCTTAACGTGCCCAGCAACATCTTTCACCCCTGGTTCTTTTCCTGTGGGAGAAGAGTTCAAACGTTCGTGCTTTACTCTGCTGTGCTCTGAGAGCACCAGGCACCAGAGAGGTTGGATTCAAATGCACATTGAGGTAGGAAAGTGAGTAGTGACAGCAAAGTGTGTGCCACTTTTGCAAAGCTCACTGGGTGCTGAAGATGGCGAGAGAGATCTTTCACTCCGGGCTCTTTGGCTGTGGGAGCAGAGTTCAAACGTTCGTTTCCTAAGCTGCTCTGCTCAGCCAGCTCCAGGCTCCGCAGATGTTGAATACAAATGCCCTTTGAGGTAGGGATGTAAGGAGAGACAGCAATGTGTGTGTCACCCTTGCAAAGCTAACTGCGTGCTGAACATGCCCAGCTACACCATTCACTCCTGGTTCTTTACCTGTGGGAACCGAGATCAAACGTTCGTGCTTTACTTTGCTGTGCTCAGCCGGCACCAGGCACGAGAGATGTTGTATTCAAATGCACTTTGAGGTAGGAAAGTGAGGAGAGAGAGCAATGAGTGTGTCATCCTTGCAAAGCCCACTATGTGCTGAACATGCCCAGCAACATCTTTCCCTCCTGCCTCTTTTCCTGGGGGAGCAGAATTCAAATTTTCGTGCTTTACTCTGCTGTGCTCAGAGAGCACCAGGCAGAAGAGATGTTGGATTCAAATGCAATTTAAGGTAGGAAAGTGAGGAGAGACAGCAAAGAGTGAGTTATCCTAGCAAAGCCCACTGTGTGCTTAACGTGCCCAGCAACATCTTTCACCCCTGGTTCTTTTCCTGTGGGAGAAGAGTTCAAACGTTCGTGCTTTACTCTGCTGTGCTCTGAGAGCACCAGGCACCAGAGAGGTTGGATTCAAACGCACATTGAGGTAGGAAAGTGAGTAGTGACAGCAAAGTGTGTGCCACTTTTGCAAAGCTCACTGGGTGCTGAAGATGGCGAGAGAGATCTTTCACTCCGGGCTCTTTGGCTGTGGGAGCAGAGCTCAAACGTTCGTTTCCTAAGCTGCTCTGCTCAGCCAGCTCCAGGCTCCGCAGATGTTGAATACATCTTTGAATACATCTTTGAATACCCTTTGAGGTAGGGATGTAAGGAGAGACAGCAATGTGTGTGTCACCCTTGCAAAGCTCACTGCGTGCTGAACATGCCCAGCTACACCATTCACTCCTGGTTCTTTACCTGTGGGAACCGAGATCAAACGTTCGTGCTTTACTTTGCTGTGCTCAGCCGGCACCAGGCACGAGAGATGTTGTATTCAAATGCACTTTGAGGTAGGAAAGTGAGGAGAGAGAGCAATGAGTGTGTCATCCTTGCAAAGCCCACTATGTGCTGAACATGCCCAGCAACATCTTTCCCTCCTGCCTCTTTTCCTGGGGGAGCAGAATTCAAATTTTCGTGCTTTACTCTGCTGTGCTCAGAGAGCACCAGGCAGAAGAGATGTTGGATTCAAATGCAATTTAAGGTAGGAAAGTGAGGAGAGACAGCAATGTGTGTGTCATCCTTGCAAAGCCCACTGTGTGCTTAACGTGCCCAGCAACATCTTTCACCCCTGGTTCTTTTCCTGTGGGAGAAGAGTTCAAACGTTCGTGCTTTACTCTGCTGTGCTCTGAGAGCACCAGGCACCAGAGAGGTTGGATTCAAACGCACATTGAGGTAGGAAAGTGAGTAGTGACAGCAAAGTGTGTGCCACTTTTGCAAAGCTCACTGGGTGCTGAAGATGGCGAGAGAGATCTTTCACTCCGGGCTCTTTGGCTGTGGGAGCAGAGCTCAAACGTTCGTTTCCTAAGCTGCTCTGCTCAGCCAGCTCCAGGCTCCGCAGATGTTGAATACATCTTTGAATACATCTTTGAATACCCTTTGAGGTAGGGATGTAAGGAGAGACAGCAATGTGTGTGTCACCCTTGCAAAGCTCACTGCGTGCTGAACATGCCCAGCTACACCATTCACTCCTGGTTCTTTACCTGTGGGAACCGAGATCAAACGTTCGTGCTTTACTTTGCTGTGCTCAGCCGGCACCAGGCACGAGAGATGTTGTATTCAAATGCACTTTGAGGTAGGAAAGTGAGGAGAGAGTGCAATGAGTGTGTCATCCTTGCAAAGCCCACTATGTGCTGAACATGCCCAGCAACATCTTTCCCTCCTGCCTCTTTTCCTGGGGGAGCAGAATTCAAATTTTCGTGCTTTACTCTGCTGTGCTCAGAGAGCTCCAGGCAGAAGAGATGTTGGATTCAAATGCAATTTAAGGTAGGAAAGTGAGGAGAGACAGCAATGTGTGTGTCATCCTTGCAAAGCCCACTGTGTGCTTAACGTGCCCAGCAACATCTTTCACCCCTGGTTCTTTTCCTGTGGGAGAAGAGTTCAAACGTTCGTGCTTTACTCTGCTGTGCTCTGAGAGCACCAGGCACCAGAGAGGTTGGATTCAAATGCACATTGAGGTAGGAAAGTGAGTAGTGACAGCAAAGTGTGTGCCACTTTTGCAAAGCTCACTGGGTGCTGAAGATGGCGAGAGAGATCTTTCACTCCGGGCTCTTTGGCTGTGGGAGCAGAGTTCAAACGTTCGTTTCCTAAGCTGCTCTGCTCAGCCAGCTCCAGGCTCCGCAGATGTTGAATACAAATGCCCTTTGAGGTAGGGATGTAAGGAGAGACAGCAATGTGTGTGTCACCCTTGCAAAGCTAACTGCGTGCTGAACATGCCCAGCTACACCATTCACTCCTGGTTCTTTACCTGTGGGAACCGAGATCAAACGTTCGTGCTTTACTTTGCTGTGCTCAGCCGGCACCAGGCACGAGAGATGTTGTATTCAAATGCACTTTGAGGTAGGAAAGTGAGGAGAGAGAGCAATGAGTGTGTCATCCTTGCAAAGCCCACTATGTGCTGAACATGCCCAGCAACATCTTTCCCTCCTGCCTCTTTTCCTGGGGGAGCAGAATTCAAATTTTCGTGCTTTACTCTGCTGTGCTCAGAGAGCACCAGGCAGAAGAGATGTTGGATTCAAATGCAATTTAAGGTAGGAAAGTGAGGAGAGACAGCAAAGAGTGAGTTATCCTAGCAAAGCCCACTGTGTGCTTAACGTGCCCAGCAACATCTTTCACCCCTGGTTCTTTTCCTGTGGGAGAAGAGTTCAAACGTTCGTGCTTTACTCTGCTGTGCTCTGAGAGCACCAGGCACCAGAGAGGTTGGATTCAAATGCACATTGAGGTAGGAAAGTGAGTAGTGACAGCAAAGTGTGTGCCACTTTTGCAAAGCTCACTGGGTGCTGAAGATGGCGAGAGAGATCTTTCACTCCGGGCTCTTTGGCTGTGGGAGCAGAGTTCAAACGTTCGTTTCCTAAGCTGCTCTGCTCAGCCAGCTCCAGGCTCCGCAGATGTTGAATACAAATGCCCTTTGAGGTAGGGATGTAAGGAGAGACAGCAATGTGTGTGTCACCCTTGCAAAGCTCACTGCGTGCTGAACATGCCCAGCTACACCATTCACTCCTGGTTCTTTACCTGTGGGAACCGAGATCAAACGTTCGTGCTTTACTTTGCTGTGCTCAGCCGGCACCAGGCACGAGAGATGTTGTATTCAAATGCACTTTGAGGTAGGAAAGTGAGGAGAGAGAGCAATGAGTGTGTCATCCTTGCAAAGCCCACTATGTGCTGAACATGCCCAGCAACATCTTTCCCTCCTGCCTCTTTTCCTGGGGGAGCAGAATTCAAATTTTCGTGCTTTACTCTGCTGTGCTCAGAGAGCACCAGGCAGAAGAGATGTTGGATTCAAATGCAATTTAAGGTAGGAAAGTGAGGAGAGACAGCAAAGAGTGAGTTATCCTAGCAAAGCCCACTGTGTGCTTAACGTGCCCAGCAACATCTTTCACCCCTGGTTCTTTTCCTGTGGGAGAAGAGTTCAAACGTTCGTGCTTTACTCTGCTGTGCTCTGAGAGCACCAGGCACCAGAGAGGTTGGATTCAAACGCACATTGAGGTAGGAAAGTGAGTAGTGACAGCAAAGTGTGTGCCACTTTTGCAAAGCTCACTGGGTGCTGAAGATGGCGAGAGAGATCTTTCACTCCGGGCTCTTTGGCTGTGGGAGCAGAGCTCAAACGTTCGTTTCCTAAGCTGCTCTGCTCAGCCAGCTCCAGGCTCCGCAGATGTTGAATACATCTTTGAATACATCTTTGAATACCCTTTGAGGTAGGGATGTAAGGAGAGACAGCAATGTGTGTGTCACCCTTGCAAAGCTCACTGCGTGCTGAACATGCCCAGCTACACCATTCACTCCTGGTTCTTTACCTGTGGGAACCGAGATCAAACGTTCGTGCTTTACTTTGCTGTGCTCAGCCGGCACCAGGCACGAGAGATGTTGTATTCAAATGCACTTTGAGGTAGGAAAGTGAGGAGAGAGAGCAATGAGTGTGTCATCCTTGCAAAGCCCACTATGTGCTGAACATGCCCAGCAACATCTTTCCCTCCTGCCTCTTTTCCTGGGGGAGCAGAATTCAAATTTTCGTGCTTTACTCTGCTGTGCTCAGAGAGCACCAGGCAGAAGAGATGTTGGATTCAAATGCAATTTAAGGTAGGAAAGTGAGGAGAGACAGCAATGTGTGTGTCATCCTTGCAAAGCCCACTGTGTGCTTAACGTGCCCAGCAACATCTTTCACCCCTGGTTCTTTTCCTGTGGGAGAAGAGTTCAAACGTTCGTGCTTTACTCTGCTGTGCTCTGAGAGCACCAGGCACCAGAGAGGTTGGATTCAAATGCACATTGAGGTAGGAAAGTGAGTAGTGACAGCAAAGTGTGTGCCACTTTTGCAAAGCTCACTGGGTGCTGAAGATGGCGAGAGAGATCTTTCACTCCGGGCTCTTTGGCTGTGGGAGCAGAGTTCAAACGTTCGTTTCCTAAGCTGCTCTGCTCAGCCAGCTCCAGGCTCCGCAGATGTTGAATACAAATGCACTTTGAGGTAGGGATGTAAGGAGAGACAGCAATGTGTGTGTCACCCTTGCAAAGCTCACTGCGTGCTGAACATGCCCAGCTACACCATTCACTCCTGGTTCTTTACCTGTGGGAACCGAGATCAAACGTTCGTGCTTTACTTTGCTGTGCTCAGCCGGCACCAGGCACGAGAGATGTTGTATTCAAATGCACTTTGAGGTAGGAAAGTGAGGAGAGAGAGCAATGAGTGTGTCATCCTTGCAAAGCCCACTATGTGCTGAACATGCCCAGCAACATCTTTCCCTCCTGCCTCTTTTCCTGGGGGAGCAGAATTCAAATTTTCGTGCTTTACTCTGCTGTGCTCAGAGAGCACCAGGCAGAAGAGATGTTGGATTCAAATGCAATTTAAGGTAGGAAAGTGAGGAGAGACAGCAAAGAGTGAGTTATCCTAGCAAAGCCCACTGTGTGCTTAACGTGCCCAGCAACATCTTTCACCCCTGGTTCTTTTCCTGTGGGAGAAGAGTTCAAACGTTCGTGCTTTACTCTGCTGTGCTCTGAGAGCACCAGGCACCAGAGAGGTTGGATTCAAATGCACATTGAGGTAGGAAAGTGAGTAGTGACAGCAAAGTGTGTGCCACTTTTGCAAAGCTCACTGGGTGCTGAAGATGGCGAGAGAGATCTTTCACTCCGGGCTCTTTGGCTGTGGGAGCAGAGTTCAAACATTCGTTTCCTAAGCTGCTCTGCTCAGCCAGCTCCAGGCTCCGCAGATGTTGAATACAAATGCCCTTTGAGGTAGGGATGTAAGGAGAGACAGCAATGTGTGTGTCACCCTTGCAAAGCTCACTGCGTGCTGAACATGCCCAGCTACACCATTCACTCCTGGTTCTTTACCTGTGGGAACCGAGATCAAACGTTCGTGCTTTACTTTGCTGTGCTCAGCCGGCACCAGGCACGAGAGATGTTGTATTCAAATGCACTTTGAGGTAGGAAAGTGAGGAGAGAGAGCAATGAGTGTGTCATCCTTGCAAAGCCCACTATGTGCTGAACATGCCCAGCAACATCTTTCCCTCCTGCCTCTTTTCCTGGGGGAGCAGAATTCAAATTTTCGTGCTTTACTCTGCTGTGCTCAGAGAGCACCAGGCAGAAGAGATGTTGGATTCAAATGCAATTTAAGGTAGGAAAGTGAGGAGAGACAGCAATGTGTGTGTCATCCTTGCAAAGCTCACTGTGTGCTTAACGTGCCCAGCAACATCTTTCACCCCTGGTTCTTTTCCTGTGGGAGAAGAGTTCAAACGTTCGTGCTTTACTCTGTTGTGCTCAGAGAGCACCAGGCACCAGAGAGGTTGGATTCAAATGCACTTTGAGTTAGGAAAGTGAGGAGTGACAGCAATGTGTGTGTCACCCTTGCAAAGCTCACTGGGTGCTGAAGATGGCGAGAGAGATCTTTCAGTCCGGGCTCTTTGGCTGTGGGAGCAGAGTTCAAACGTTCGTTTCCTAAGCTGCTCTGCTCAGCCAGCTCCAGGCTCCGCAGATGTTGAATACAAATGCACTTTGAGGTAGGGATGTAAGGAGAGACAGCAATGTGTGTGTGATCCTTGCAAAGCCCATTGTGTGCTGAACGTGCCCAACAACATCTTTCACCCCTGGTTCTTTACCTGTGGCAGAAGAGTTCAAACGTTCGTGCTTTACTCTGCTGTGCTCAGAGAGCACCAGGCACCAAAGAATTTTGATTCAAAAGCACTTTGAGGTAGGAAAGTGAGGAGAGAGAGCAATGTGAGTGTCACCTTTGCAAAGCTCACTGGGTGCTGAAGGCGCCCAGCCGCGACTTTCACTCCTGCCTCTTTAGGTCTGGGAGCAGAGTTCAAACGTTCGTGCTTTACTCTGCTATGCACAGCAGACACCAGGCACCGGAGATGATTGTTTCAAATGCACTTTAAGGTAGAAAGAGAGGAGAGACAGCAATGTGTATGTCACCATTGCAAAGCTTACTGTGTGCTGAAGCCGCCCAGAAACGTCATTCGCTCCTGGATGTTCAGCTCTGGAAGCAGAGTTCAAACGTTCCTTTCCTACTCTGCTCTGCTCAGCCAGCTCCAGACTCAACAGATATTGGATTCAAATGCACTTTCAGGTTGGAAAGTGAGAGAGAGCAATGTGTGTGTCACTCTTGCAAAGCTCACTGGGTGCTGAAGATGGCGAGAGAGATCTTTCACTACAGGCTCTTTGGCTGTGGGAGCAGAGTTCAAACGTTCGTTTCCTAAGCTGCTCTGCTCAGCCAGCTCCAGACTCCACAGATGTTGGATTCAAATGCACTTTGAGGTAGGAAAGTGAGGAGAGACAGCAATGTGTGTGTCACCCTTGCAAAGCTCACTGCGTGCTGAACATGCCCAGCTACACCTTTCACTCCTGGTTCTTTACCTGTGGGAACAGAGATCAAACGTTCGTGCTTTACTTTGCTGAGCTCAGAGAGCACCAGGCAGAAGAGATGTTTGATTCAAATGCACTTTGAGGCAGGAAAGTGAGGAGAGACAGCAAAGAGTGAGTTATCCTAGCAAAGCCATCTGCGTGCTGAACATGCCCAGCTACACCATTCACTCCTGGTTCTTTACCTGTGGGAACCGAGATCAAACGTTCGTGCTTTACTTTGCTGTGCTCAGCCGGCACCAGGCACGAGAGATGTTGTATTCAAATGCACTTTGAGGTAGGAAAGTGAGGAGAGAGAGCAATGAGTGTGTCATCCTTGCAAAGCCCACTATGTGCTGAACATGCCCAGCAACATCTTTCCCTCCTGCCTCTTTTCCTGGGGGAGCAGAATTCAAATTTTCGTGCTTTACTCTGCTGTGCTCAGAGAGCACCAGGCAGAAGAGATGTTGGATTCAAATGCAATTTAAGGTAGGAAAGTGAGGAGAGACAGCAATGTGTGTGTCATCCTTGCAAAGCCCACTGTGTGCTTAACGTGCCCAGCAACATCTTTCACCCCTGGTTCTTTTCCTGTGGGAGAAGAGTTCAAACGTTCGTGCTTTACTCTGCTGTGCTCTGAGAGCACCAGGCACCAGAGAGGTTGGATTCAAATGCACTTTGAGTTAGGAAAGTGAGGAGTGACAGCAATGTGTGTGTCACCCTTGCAAAGCTCACTGGGTGCTGAAGATGGCGAGAGAGATCTTTCAGTCCGGGCTCTTTGGCTGTGGGAGCAGAGTTCAAACGTTCGTTTCCTAAGCTGCTCTGCTCAGCCAGCTCCAGGCTCCGCAGATGTTGAATACAAATGCACTTTGAGGTAGGGATGTAAGGAGAGACAGCAATGTGTGTGTCATCCTTGCAAAGCCCATTGTGTGCTGAACGTGCCCAACAACATCTTTCACCCCTGGTTCTTTACCTGTGGCAGAAGAGTTCAAACGTTCGTGCTTTACTCTGCTGTGCTCAGAGAGCACCAGGCACCAAAGAATTTTGATTCAAAAGCACTTTGAGGTAGGAAAGTGAGGAGAGAGAGCAATGTGAGTGTCACCTTTGCAAAGCTCACTGGGTGCTGAAGGCGCCCAGCCACGACTTTCACTCCTGCCTCTTTAGGTCTGGGAGCAGAGTTCAAACGTTCGTGCTTTACTCTGCTATGCACAGCAGACACCAGGCACCGGAGATGATTGTTTCAAATGCACTTTAAGGTAGAAAGAGAGGAGAGACAGCAATGTGTATGCCACCATTGCAAAGCTTACTGTGTGCTGAAGCCGCCCAGAAACGTCATTCGCTCCTGGATGTTCAGCTCTGGAAGCAGAGTTCAAACGTTCCTTTCCTACTCTGCTCTGCTCAGCCAGCTCCAGACTCAACAGATGTTGGATTCAAATGCACTTTCAGGTTGGAAAGTGAGAGAGAGCAATGTGTGTGTCACTCTTGCAAAGCTCACTGGGTGCTGAAGATGGCGAGAGAGATCTTTCACTGCAGGCTCTTTGGCTGTGGGAGCAGAGTTCAAACGTTTGTTTCCTAAGCTGCTCTGCTCAGCCAGCTCCAGACTCCACAGATGTTGGATTCAAATGCACTTTGAGGTAGGAAAGTGAGGAGAGACAGCAATGTGTGTGTCACCCTTGCAAAGCTCACTGCGTGCTGAACATGCCCAGCTACACCTTTCACTCCTGGTTCTTTACCTGTGGGAACAGAGATCAAACGTTCGTGCTTTACTTTGCTGAGCTCAGAGAGCACCAGGCAGAAGAGATGTTTGATTCAAATGCACTTTGAGGCAGGAAAGTGAGGAGAGACAGCAAAGAGTGAGTTATCCTAGCAAAGCCATCTGCGTGCTGAACATGCCCAGCTACACCATTCACTCCTGGTTCTTTACCTGTGGGAACCGAGATCAAACGTTCGTGCTTTACTTTGCTGTGCTCAGCCGGCACCAGGCACGAGAGATGTTGTATTCAAATGCACTTTGAGGTAGGAAAGTGAGGAGAGAGAGCAATGAGTGTGTCATCCTTGCAAAGCCCACTATGTGCTGAACATGCCCAGCAACATCTTTCCCTCCTGCCTCTTTTCCTGGGGGAGCAGAATTCAAATTTTCGTGCTTTACTCTGCTGTGCTCAGAGAGCACCAGGCAGAAGAGATGTTGGATTCAAATGCAATTTAAGGTAGGAAAGTGAGGAGAGACAGCAATGTGTGTGTCATCCTTGCAAAGCCCACTGTGTGCTTAACGTGCCCAGCAACATCTTTCACCCCTGGTTCTTTTCCTGTGGGAGAAGAGTTCAAACGTTCGTGCTTTACTCTGCTGTGCTCTGAGAGCACCAGGCACCAGAGAGGTTGGATTCAAATGCACATTGAGGTAGGAAAGTGAGTAGTGACAGCAAAGTGTGTGCCACTTTTGCAAAGCTCACTGGGTGCTGAAGATGGCGAGAGAGATCTTTCACTCCGGGCTCTTTGGCTGTGGGAGCAGAGCTCAAACGTTCGTTTCCTAAGCTGCTCTGCTCAGCCAGCTCCAGGCTCCGCAGATGTTGAATACAAATGCCCTTTGAGGTAGGGATGTAAGGAGAGACAGCAATGTGTGTGTCACCCTTGCAAAGCTCACTGCGTGCTGAACATGCCCAGCTACACCATTCACTCCTGGTTCTTTACCTGTGGGAACCGAGATCAAACGTTCGTGCTTTACTTTGCTGTGCTCAGCCGGCACCAGGCACGAGAGATGTTGTATTCAAATGCACTTTGAGGTAGGAAAGTGAGGAGAGAGAGCAATGAGTGTGTCATCCTTGCAAAGCCCACTATGTGCTGAACATGCCCAGCAACATCTTTCCCTCCTGCCTCTTTTCCTGGGGGAGCAGAATTCAAATTTTCGTGCTTTACTCTGCTGTGCTCAGAGAGCACCAGGCAGAAGAGATGTTGGATTCAAATGCAATTTAAGGTAGGAAAGTGAGGAGAGACAGCAATGTGTGTGTCATCCTTGCAAAGCCCACTGTGTGCTTAACGTGCCCAGCAACATCTTTCACCCCTGGTTCTTTTCCTGTGGGAGAAGAGTTCAAACGTTCGTGCTTTACTCTGCTGTGCTCTGAGAGCACCAGGCACCAGAGAGGTTGGATTCAAATGCACATTGAGGTAGGAAAGTGAGTAGTGACAGCAAAGTGTGTGCCACTTTTGCAAAGCTCACTGGGTGCTGAAGATGGCGAGAGAGATCTTTCACTCCGGGCTCTTTGGCTGTGGGAGCAGAGTTCAAACGTTCGTTTCCTAAGCTGCTCTGCTCAGCCAGCTCCAGGCTCCGCAGATGTTGAATACATCTTTGAATACATCTTTGAATACCCTTTGAGGTAGGGATGTAAGGAGAGACAGCAATGTGTGTGTCACCCTTGCAAAGCTCACTGCGTGCTGAACATGCCCAGCTACACCATTCACTCCTGGTTCTTTACCTGTGGGAACCGAGATCAAACGTTCGTGCTTTACTTTGCTGTGCTCAGCCGGCACCAGGCACGAGAGGTGTTGTATTCAAATGCACTTTGAGGTAGGAAAGTGAGGAGAGAGAGCAATGAGTGTGTCATCCTTGCAAAGCCCACTATGTGCTGAACATGCCCAGCAACATCTTTCCCTCCTGCCTCTTTTCCTGGGGGAGCAGAATTCAAATTTTCGTGCTTTACTCTGCTGTGCTCAGAGAGCACCAGGCAGAAGAGATGTTGGATTCAAATGCAATTTAAGGTAGGAAAGTGAGGAGAGACAGCAATGTGTGTGTCATCCTTGCAAAGCCCACTGTGTGCTTAACGTGCCCAGCAACATCTTTCACCCCTGGTTCTTTTCCTGTGGGAGAAGAGTTCAAACGTTCGTGCTTTACTCTGCTGTGCTCTGAGAGCACCAGGCACCAGAGAGGTTGGATTCAAATGCACATTGAGGTAGGAAAGTGAGTAGTGACAGCAAAGTGTGTGCCACTTTTGCAAAGCTCACTGGGTGCTGAAGATGGCGAGAGAGATCTTTCACTCCGGGCTCTTTGGCTGTGGGGGCAGAGTTCAAACGTTCGTTTCCTAAGCTGCTCTGCTCAGCCAGCTCCAGGCTCCGCAGATGTTGAATACAAATGCCCTTTGAAGTAGGGATGTAAGGAGAGACAGCAATGTGTGTGTCACCCTTGCAAAGCTCACTGCGTGCTGAACATGCCCAGCTACACCATTCACTCCTGGTTCTTTACCTGTGGGAACCGAGATCAAACGTTCGTGCTTTACTTTGCTGTGCTCAGCCGGCACCAGGCACGAGAGATGTTGTATTCAAATGCACTTTGAGGTAGGAAAGTGAGGAGAGAGAGCAATGAGTGTGTCATCCTTGCAAAGCCCACTATGTGCTGAACATGCCCAGCAACATCTTTCCCTCCTGCCTCTTTTCCTGGGGGAGCAGAATTCAAATTTTCGTGCTTTACTCTGCTGTGCTCAGAGAGCACCAGGCAGAAGAGATGTTGGATTCAAATGCAATTTAAGGTAGGAAAGTGAGGAGAGACAGCAATGTGTGTGTCATCCTTGCAAAGCCCACTGTGTGCTTAACGTGCCCAGCAACATCTTTCACCCCTGGTTCTTTTCCTGTGGGAGAAGAGTTCAAACGTTCGTGCTTTACTCTGCTGTGCTCTGAGAGCACCAGGCACCAGAGAGGTTGGATTCAAATGCACATTGAGGTAGGAAAGTGAGTAGTGACAGCAAAGTGTGTGCCACTTTTGCAAAGCTCACTGGGTGCTGAAGATGGCGAGAGAGATCTTTCAGTCCGGGCTCTTTGGCTGTGGGAGCAGAGTTCAAACGTTCGTTTCCTAAGCTGCTCTGCTCAGCCAGCTCCAGGCTCCGCAGATGTGGAATACAAATGCCCTTTGAGGTAGGGATGTAAGGAGAGACAGCAATGTGTGTGTCACCCTTGCAAAGCTCACTGCGTGCTGAACATGCCCAGCTACACCATTCACTCCTGGTTCTTTACCTGTGGGAACCGAGATCAAACGTTCGTGCTTTACTTTGCTGTGCTCAGCCGGCACCAGGCACGAGAGATGTTGTATTCAAATGCACTTTGAGGTAGGAAAGTGAGGAGAGAGAGCAATGAGTGTGTCATCCTTGCAAAGCCCACTATGTGCTGAACATGCCCAGCAACATCTTTCCCTCCTGCCTCTTTTCCTGGGGGAGCAGAATTCAAATTTTCGTGCTTTACTCTGCTGTGCTCAGAGAGCACCAGGCAGAAGAGATGTTGGATTCAAATGCAATTTAAGGTAGGAAAGTGAGGAGAGACAGCAAAGAGTGAGTTATCCTAGCAAAGCTCACTGTGTGCTTAACGTGCCCAGCAACATCTTTCACCCCTGGTTCTTTTCCTGTGGGAGAAGAGTTCAAACGTTCGTGCTTTACTCTGTTGTGCTCAGAGAGCACCAGGCACCAGAGAGGTTGGATTCAAATGCACTTTGAGTTAGGAAAGTGAGGAGTGACAGCAATGTGTGTGTCACCCTTGCAAAGCTCACTGGGTGCTGAAGATGGCGAGAGAGATCTTTCAGTCCGGGCTCTTTGGCTGTGGGAGCAGAGTTCAAACGTTCGTTTCCTAAGCTGCTCTGCTCAGCCAGCTCCAGGCTCCGCAGATGTTGAATACAAATGCACTTTGAGGTAGGGATGTAAGGAGAGACAGCAATGTGTGTGTCATCCTTGCAAAGCCCATTGTGTGCTGAACGTGCCCAACAACATCTTTCACCCCTGGTTCTTTACCTGTGGCAGAAGAGTTCAAACGTTCGTGCTTTACTCTGCTGTGCTCAGAGAGCACCAGGCACCAAAGAATTTTGATTCAAAAGCACTTTGAGGTAGGAAAGTGAGGAGAGAGAGCAATGTGAGTGTCACCTTTGCAAAGCTCACTGGGTGCTGAAGGCGCCCAGCCGCGACTTTCACTCCTGCCTCTTTAGGTCTGGGAGCAGAGTTCAAACGTTCGTGCTTTACTCTGCTATGCACAGCAGACACCAGGCACCGGAGATGATTGTTTCAAATGCACTTTAAGGTAGAAAGAGAGGAGAGACAGCAATGTGTATGTCACCATTGCAAAGCTTACTGTGTGCTGAAGCCGCCCAGAAACGTCATTCGCTCCTGGATGTTCAGCTCTGGAAGCAGAGTTCAAACGTTCCTTTCCTACTCTGCTCTGCTCAGCCAGCTCCAGACTCAACAGATATTGGATTCAAATGCACTTTCAGGTTGGAAAGTGAGAGAGAGCAATGTGTGTGTCACTCTTGCAAAGCTCACTGGGTGCTGAAGATGGCGAGAGAGATCTTTCACTGCAGGCTCTTTGGCTGTGGGAGCAGAGTTCAAACGTTCGTTTCCTAAGCTGCTCTGCTCAGCCAGCTCCAGACTCCACAGATGTTGGATTCAAATGCACTTTGAGGTAGGAAAGTGAGGAGAGACAGCAATGTGTGTGTCACCCTTGCAAAGCTCACTGCGTGCTGAACATGCCCAGCTACACCTTTCACTCCTGGTTCTTTACCTGTGGGAACAGAGATCAAACGTTCGTGCTTTACTTTGCTGAGCTCAGAGAGCACCAGGCAGAAGAGATGTTTGATTCAAATGCACTTTGAGGCAGGAAAGTGAGGAGAGACAGCAAAGAGTGAGTTATCCTAGCAAAGCCATCTGCGTGCTGAACATGCCCAGCTACACCATTCACTCCTGGTTCTTTACCTGTGGGAACCGAGATCAAACGTTCGTGCTTTACTTTGCTGTGCTCAGCCGGCACCAGGCACGAGAGATGTTGTATTCAAATGCACTTTGAGGTAGGAAAGTGAGGAGAGAGAGCAATGAGTGTGTCATCCTTGCAAAGCCCACTATGTGCTGAACATGCCCAGCAACATCTTTCCCTCCTGCCTCTTTTCCTGGGGGAGCAGAATTCAAATTTTCGTGCTTTACTCTGCTGTGCTCAGAGAGCACCAGGCAGAAGAGATGTTGGATTCAAATGCAATTTAAGGTAGGAAAGTGAGGAGAGACAGCAATGTGTGTGTCATCCTTGCAAAGCCCACTGTGTGCTTAACGTGCCCAGCAACATCTTTCACCCCTGGTTCTTTTCCTGTGGGAGAAGAGTTCAAACGTTCGTGCTTTACTCTGCTGTGCTCTGAGAGCACCAGGCACCAGAGAGGTTGGATTCAAATGCACTTTGAGTTAGGAAAGTGAGGAGTGACAGCAATGTGTGTGTCACCCTTGCAAAGCTCACTGGGTGCTGAAGATGGCGAGAGAGATCTTTCAGTCCGGGCTCTTTGGCTGTGGGAGCAGAGTTCAAACGTTCGTTTCCTAAGCTGCTCTGCTCAGCCAGCTCCAGGCTCCGCAGATGTTGAATACAAATGCACTTTGAGGTAGGGATGTAAGGAGAGACAGCAATGTGTGTGTCATCCTTGCAAAGCCCATTGTGTGCTGAACGTGCCCAACAACATCTTTCACCCCTGGTTCTTTACCTGTGGCAGAAGAGTTCAAACGTTCGTGCTTTACTCTGCTGTGCTCAGAGAGCACCAGGCACCAAAGAATTTTGATTCAAAAGCACTTTGAGGTAGGAAAGTGAGGAGAGAGAGCAATGTGAGTGTCACCTTTGCAAAGCTCACTGGGTGCTGAAGGCGCCCAGCCACGACTTTCACTCCTGCCTCTTTAGGTCTGGGAGCAGAGTTCAAACGTTCGTGCTTTACTCTGCTATGCACAGCAGACACCAGGCACCGGAGATGATTGTTTCAAATGCACTTTAAGGTAGAAAGAGAGGAGAGACAGCAATGTGTATGCCACCATTGCAAAGCTTACTGTGTGCTGAAGCCGCCCAGAAACGTCATTCGCTCCTGGATGTTCAGCTCTGGAAGCAGAGTTCAAACGTTCCTTTCCTACTCTGCTCTGCTCAGCCAGCTCCAGACTCAACAGATGTTGGATTCAAATGCACTTTCAGGTTGGAAAGTGAGAGAGAGCAATGTGTGTGTCACTCTTGCAAAGCTCACTGGGTGCTGAAGATGGCGAGAGAGATCTTTCACTGCAGGCTCTTTGGCTGTGGGAGCAGAGTTCAAACGTTCGTTTCCTAAGCTGCTCTGCTCAGCCAGCTCCAGGCTCCGCAGATGTTGAATACAAATGCACTTTGAGGTAGGGATGTAAGGAGAGACAGCAATGTGTGTGTCATCCTTGCAAAGCCCATTGTGTGCTGAACGTGCCCAACAACATCTTTCACCCCTGGTTCTTTACCTGTGGGAACAGAGATCAAACGTTCGTGCTTTACTTTGCTGAGCTCAGAGAGCACCAGGCAGAAGAGATGTTTGATTCAAATGCACTTTGAGGCAGGAAAGTGAGGAGAGACAGCAAAGAGTGAGTTATCCTAGCAAAGCCATCTGCGTGCTGAACATGCCCAGCTACACCATTCACTCCTGGTTCTTTACCTGTGGGAACCGAGATCAAACGTTCGTGCTTTACTTTGCTGTGCTCAGCCGGCACCAGGCACGAGAGATGTTGTATTCAAATGCACTTTGAGGTAGGAAAGTGAGGAGAGAGAGCAATGAGTGTGTCATCCTTGCAAAGCCCACTATGTGCTGAACATGCCCAGCAACATCTTTCCCTCCTGCCTCTTTTCCTGGGGGAGCAGAATTCAAATTTTCGTGCTTTACTCTGCTGTGCTCAGAGAGCACCAGGCAGAAGAGATGTTGGATTCAAATGCAATTTAAGGTAGGAAAGTGAGGAGAGACAGCAATGTGTGTGTCATCCTTGCAAAGCCCACTGTGTGCTTAACGTGCCCAGCAACATCTTTCACCCCTGGTTCTTTTCCTGTGGGAGAAGAGTTCAAACGTTCGTGCTTTACTCTGCTGTGCTCTGAGAGCACCAGGCACCAGAGAGGTTGGATTCAAATGCACATTGAGGTAGGAAAGTGAGTAGTGACAGCAAAGTGTGTGCCACTTTTGCAAAGCTCACTGGGTGCTGAAGATGGCGAGAGAGATCTTTCACTCCGGGCTCTTTGGCTGTGGGAGCAGAGCTCAAACGTTCGTTTCCTAAGCTGCTCTGCTCAGCCAGCTCCAGGCTCCGCAGATGTTGAATACAAATGCCCTTTGAGGTAGGGATGTAAGGAGAGACAGCAATGTGTGTGTCACCCTTGCAAAGCTCACTGCGTGCTGAACATGCCCAGCTACACCATTCACTCCTGGTTCTTTACCTGTGGGAACCGAGATCAAACGTTCGTGCTTTACTTTGCTGTGCTCAGCCGGCACCAGGCACGAGAGATGTTGTATTCAAATGCACTTTGAGGTAGGAAAGTGAGGAGAGAGAGCAATGAGTGTGTCATCCTTGCAAAGCCCACTATGTGCTGAACATGCCCAGCAACATCTTTCCCTCCTGCCTCTTTTCCTGGGGGAGCAGAATTCAAATTTTCGTGCTTTACTCTGCTGTGCTCAGAGAGCACCAGGCAGAAGAGATGTTGGATTCAAATGCAATTTAAGGTAGGAAAGTGAGGAGAGACAGCAATGTGTGTGTCATCCTTGCAAAGCCCACTGTGTGCTTAACGTGCCCAGCAACATCTTTCACCCCTGGTTCTTTTCCTGTGGGAGAAGAGTTCAAACGTTCGTGCTTTACTCTGCTGTGCTCTGAGAGCACCAGGCACCAGAGAGGTTGGATTCAAATGCACATTGAGGTAGGAAAGTGAGTAGTGACAGCAAAGTGTGTGCCACTTTTGCAAAGCTCACTGGGTGCTGAAGATGGCGAGAGAGATCTTTCACTCCGGGCTCTTTGGCTGTGGGAGCAGAGCTCAAACGTTCGTTTCCTAAGCTGCTCTGCTCAGCCAGCTCCAGGCTCCGCAGATGTTGAATACATCTTTGAATACATCTTTGAATACCCTTTGAGGTAGGGATGTAAGGAGAGACAGCAATGTGTGTGTCACCCTTGCAAAGCTCACTGCGTGCTGAACATGCCCAGCTACACCATTCACTCCTGGTTCTTTACCTGTGGGAACCGAGATCAAACGTTCGTGCTTTACTTTGCTGTGCTCAGCCAGCACCAGGCACGAGAGATGTTGTATTCAAATGCACTTTGAGGTAGGAAATTGAGGAGAGAGAGCAATGAGTGTGTCATCCTTGCAAAGCCCACTATGTGCTGAACATGCCCAGCAACATCTTTCCCTCCTGCCTCTTTTCCTGGGGGAGCAGAATTCAAATTTTCGTGCTTTACTCTGCTGTGCTCAGAGAGCACCAGGCAGAAGAGATGTTGGATTCAAATGCAATTTAAGGTAGGAAAGTGAGGAGAGACAGCAATGTGTGTGTCATCCTTGCAAAGCCCACTGTGTGCTTAACGTGCCCAGCAACATCTTTCACCCCTGGTTCTTTTCCTGTGGGAGAAGAGTTCAAACGTTCGTGCTTTACTCTGCTGTGCTCTGAGAGCACCAGGCACCAGAGAGGTTGGATTCAAATGCACATTGAGGTAGGAAAGTGAGTAGTGACAGCAAAGTGTGTGCCACTTTTGCAAAGCTCACTGGGTGCTGAAGATGGCGAGAGAGATCTTTCACTCCGGGCTCTTTGGCTGTGGGAGCAGAGCTCAAACGTTCGTTTCCTAAGCTGCTCTGCTCAGCCAGCTCCAGGCTCCGCAGATGTTGAATACAAATGCCCTTTGAGGTAGGGATGTAAGGAGAGACAGCAATGTGTGTGTCACCCTTGCAAAGCTCACTGCGTGCTGAACATGCCCAGCTACACCATTCACTCCTGGTTCTTTACCTGTGGGAACCGAGATCAAACGTTCGTGCTTTACTTTGCTGTGCTCAGCCGGCACCAGGCACGAGAGATGTTGTATTCAAATGCACTTTGAGGTAGGAAAGTGAGGAGAGAGAGCAATGAGTGTGTCATCCTTGCAAAGCCCACTATGTGCTGAACATGCCCAGCAACATCTTTCCCTCCTGCCTCTTTTCCTGGGGGAGCAGAATTCAAATTTTCGTGCTTTACTCTGCTGTGCTCAGAGAGCACCAGGCAGAAGAGATGTTGGATTCAAATGCAATTTAAGGTAGGAAAGTGAGGAGAGACAGCAATGTGTGTGTCATCCTTGCAAAGCCCACTGTGTGCTTAACGTGCCCAGCAACATCTTTCACCCCTGGTTCTTTTCCTGTGGGAGAAGAGTTCAAACGTTCGTGCTTTACTCTGCTGTGCTCTGAGAGCACCAGGCACCAGAGAGGTTGGATTCAAATGCACATTGAGGTAGGAAAGTGAGTAGTGACAGCAAAGTGTGTGCCACTTTTGCAAAGCTCACTGGGTGCTGAAGATGGCGAGAGAGATCTTTCACTCCGGGCTCTTTGGCTGTGGGAGCAGAGCTCAAACGTTCGTTTCCTAAGCTGCTCTGCTCAGCCAGCTCCAGGCTCCGCAGATGTTGAATACATCTTTGAATACATCTTTGAATACCCTTTGAGGTAGGGATGTAAGGAGAGACAGCAATGTGTGTGTCACCCTTGCAAAGCTCACTGCGTGCTGAACATGCCCAGCTACACCATTCACTCCTGGTTCTTTACCTGTGGGAACCGAGATCAAACGTTCGTGCTTTACTTTGCTGTGCTCAGCCAGCACCAGGCACGAGAGATGTTGTATTCAAATGCACTTTGAGGTAGGAAATTGAGGAGAGAGAGCAATGAGTGTGTCATCCTTGCAAAGCCCACTATGTGCTGAACATGCCCAGCAACATCTTTCCCTCCTGCCTCTTTTCCTGGGGGAGCAGAATTCAAATTTTCGTGCTTTACTCTGCTGTGCTCAGAGAGCACCAGGCAGAAGAGATGTTGGATTCAAATGCAATTTAAGGTAGGAAAGTGAGGAGAGACAGCAATGTGTGTGTCATCCTTGCAAAGCCCACTGTGTGCTTAACGTGCCCAGCAACATCTTTCACCCCTGGTTCTTTTCCTGTGGGAGAAGAGTTCAAACGTTCGTGCTTTACTCTGCTGTGCTCTGAGAGCACCAGGCACCAGAGAGGTTGGATTCAAATGCACATTGAGGTAGGAAAGTGAGTAGTGACAGCAAAGTGTGTGCCACTTTTGCAAAGCTCACTGGGTGCTGAAGATGGCGAGAGAGATCTTTCACTCCGGGCTCTTTGGCTGTGGGAGCAGAGTTCAAACGTTCGTTTCCTAAGCTGCTCTGCTCAGCCAGCTCCAGGCTCCGCAGATGTTGAATACAAATGCCCTTTGAAGTAGGGATGTAAGGAGAGACAGCAATGTGTGTGTCACCCTTGCAAAGCTCACTGCGTGCTGAACATGCCCAGCTACACCATTCACTCCTGGTTCTTTACCTGTGGGAACCGAGATCAAACGTTCGTGCTTTACTTTGCTGTGCTCAGCCGGCACCAGGCACGAGAGATGTTGTATTCAAATGCACTTTGAGGTAGGAAAGTGAGGAGAGAGAGCAATGAGTGTGTCATCCTTGCAAAGCCCACTATGTGCTGAACATGCCCAGCAACATCTTTCCCTCCTGCCTCTTTTCCTGGGGGAGCAGAATTCAAATTTTCGTGCTTTACTCTGCTGTGCTCAGAGAGCACCAGGCAGAAGAGATGTTGGATTCAAATGCAATTTAAGGTAGGAAAGTGAGGAGAGACAGCAATGTGTGTGTCATCCTTGCAAAGCCCACTGTGTGCTTAACGTGCCCAGCAACATCTTTCACCCCTGGTTCTTTTCCTGTGGGAGAAGAGTTCAAACGTTCGTGCTTTACTCTGCTGTGCTCTGAGAGCACCAGGCACCAGAGAGGTTGGATTCAAATGCACTTTGAGTTAGGAAAGTGAGGAGTGACAGCAATGTGTGTGTCACCCTTGCAAAGCTCACTGGGTGCTGAAGATGGCGAGAGAGATCTTTCAGTCCGGGCTCTTTGGCTGTGGGAGCAGAGTTCAAACGTTCGTTTCCTAAGCTGCTCTGCTCAGCCAGCTCCAGGCTCCGCAGATGTTGAATACAAATGCACTTTGAGGTAGGGATGTAAGGAGAGACAGCAATGTGTGTGTCATCCTTGCAAAGCCCATTGTGTGCTGAACGTGCCCAACAACATCTTTCACCCCTGGTTCTTTACCTGTGGCAGAAGAGTTCAAACGTTCGTGCTTTACTCTGCTGTGCTCAGAGAGCACCAGGCACCAAAGAATTTTGATTCAAAAGCACTTTGAGGTAGGAAAGTGAGGAGAGAGAGCAATGTGAGTGTCACCTTTGCAAAGCTCACTGGGTGCTGAAGGCGGCCAGCCACGACTTTCACTCCTGCCTCTTTAGGTCTGGGAGCAGAGTTCAAACGTTCGTGCTTTACTCTGCTATGCACAGCAGACACCAGGCACCGGAGATGATTGTTTCAAATGCACTTTAAGGTACAAAGAGAGGAGAGACAGCAATGTGTATGCCACCATTGCAAAGCTTACTGTGTGCTGAAGCCGCCCAGAAACGTCATTCGCTCCTGGATGTTCAGCTCTGGAAGCAGAGTTCAAACGTTCCTTTCCTACTCTGCTCTGCTCAGCCAGCTCCAGACTCAACAGATGTTGGATTCAAATGCACTTTCAGGTTGGAAAGTGAGAGAGAGCAATGTGTGTGTCACTCTTGCAAAGCTCACTGGGTGCTGAAGATGGCGAGAGAGATCTTTCACTGCAGGCTCTTTGGCTGTGGGAGCAGAGTTCAAACGTTCGTTTCCTAAGCTGCTCTGCTCAGCCAGCTCCAGGCTCCGCAGATGTTGAATACAAATGCACTTTGAGGTAGGGATGTAAGGAGAGACAGCAATGTGTGTGTCATCCTTGCAAAGCCCATTGTGTGCTGAACGTGCCCAACAACATCTTTCACCCCTGGTTCTTTACCTGTGGGAACAGAGATCAAACGTTCGTGCTTTACTTTGCTGAGCTCAGAGAGCACCAGGCAGAAGAGATGTTTGATTCAAATGCACTTTGAGGCAGGAAAGTGAGGAGAGACAGCAAAGAGTGAGTTATCCTAGCAAAGCCATCTGCGTGCTGAACATGCCCAGCTACACCATTCACTCCTGGTTCTTTACCTGTGGGAACCGAGATCAAACGTTCGTGCTTTACTTTGCTGTGCTCAGCCGGCACCAGGCACGAGAGATGTTGTATTCAAATGCACTTTGAGGTAGGAAAGTGAGGAGAGAGAGCAATGAGTGTGTCATCCTTGCAAAGCCCACTATGTGCTGAACATGCCCAGCAACATCTTTCCCTCCTGCCTCTTTTCCTGGGGGAGCAGAATTCAAATTTTCGTGCTTTACTCTGCTGTGCTCAGAGAGCACCAGGCAGAAGAGATGTTGGATTCAAATGCAATTTAAGGTAGGAAAGTGAGGAGAGACAGCAATGTGTGTGTCATCCTTGCAAAGCCCACTGTGTGCTTAACGTGCCCAGCAACATCTTTCACCCCTGGTTCTTTTCCTGTGGGAGAAGAGTTCAAACGTTCGTGCTTTACTCTGCTGTGCTCTGAGAGCACCAGGCACCAGAGAGGTTGGATTCAAATGCACATTGAGGTAGGAAAGTGAGTAGTGACAGCAAAGTGTGTGCCACTTTTGCAAAGCTCACTGGGTGCTGAAGATGGCGAGAGAGATCTTTCACTCCGGGCTCTTTGGCTGTGGGAGCAGAGCTCAAACGTTCGTTTCCTAAGCTGCTCTGCTCAGCCAGCTCCAGGCTCCGCAGATGTTGAATACAAATGCCCTTTGAGGTAGGGATGTAAGGAGAGACAGCAATGTGTGTGTCACCCTTGCAAAGCTCACTGCGTGCTGAACATGCCCAGCTACACCATTCACTCCTGGTTCTTTACCTGTGGGAACCGAGATCAAACGTTCGTGCTTTACTTTGCTGTGCTCAGCCGGCACCAGGCACGAGAGATGTTGTATTCAAATGCACTTTGAGGTAGGAAAGTGAGGAGAGAGAGCAATGAGTGTGTCATCCTTGCAAAGCCCACTATGTGCTGAACATGCCCAGCAACATCTTTCCCTCCTGCCTCTTTTCCTGGGGGAGCAGAATTCAAATTTTCGTGCTTTACTCTGCTGTGCTCAGAGAGCACCAGGCAGAAGAGATGTTGGATTCAAATGCAATTTAAGGTAGGAAAGTGAGGAGAGACAGCAATGTGTGTGTCATCCTTGCAAAGCCCACTGTGTGCTTAACGTGCCCAGCAACATCTTTCACCCCTGGTTCTTTTCCTGTGGGAGAAGAGTTCAAACGTTCGTGCTTTACTCTGCTGTGCTCTGAGAGCACCAGGCACCAGAGAGGTTGGATTCAAATGCACATTGAGGTAGGAAAGTGAGTAGTGACAGCAAAGTGTGTGCCACTTTTGCAAAGCTCACTGGGTGCTGAAGATGGCGAGAGAGATCTTTCACTCCGGGCTCTTTGGCTGTGGGAGCAGAGCTCAAACGTTCGTTTCCTAAGCTGCTCTGCTCAGCCAGCTCCAGGCTCCGCAGATGTTGAATACATCTTTGAATACATCTTTGAATACCCTTTGAGGTAGGGATGTAAGGAGAGACAGCAATGTGTGTGTCACCCTTGCAAAGCTCACTGCGTGCTGAACATGCCCAGCTACACCATTCACTCCTGGTTCTTTACCTGTGGGAACCGAGATCAAACGTTCGTGCTTTACTTTGCTGTGCTCAGCCAGCACCAGGCACGAGAGATGTTGTATTCAAATGCACTTTGAGGTAGGAAATTGAGGAGAGAGAGCAATGAGTGTGTCATCCTTGCAAAGCCCACTATGTGCTGAACATGCCCAGCAACATCTTTCCCTCCTGCCTCTTTTCCTGGGGGAGCAGAATTCAAATTTTCGTGCTTTACTCTGCTGTGCTCAGAGAGCACCAGGCAGAAGAGATGTTGGATTCAAATGCAATTTAAGGTAGGAAAGTGAGGAGAGACAGCAATGTGTGTGTCATCCTTGCAAAGCCCACTGTGTGCTTAACGTGCCCAGCAACATCTTTCACCCCTGGTTCTTTTCCTGTGGGAGAAGAGTTCAAACGTTCGTGCTTTACTCTGCTGTGCTCTGAGAGCACCAGGCACCAGAGAGGTTGGATTCAAATGCACATTGAGGTAGGAAAGTGAGTAGTGACAGCAAAGTGTGTGCCACTTTTGCAAAGCTCACTGGGTGCTGAAGATGGCGAGAGAGATCTTTCACTCCGGGCTCTTTGGCTGTGGGAGCAGAGTTCAAACGTTCGTTTCCTAAGCTGCTCTGCTCAGCCAGCTCCAGGCTCCGCAGATGTTGAATACAAATGCACTTTGAGGTAGGGATGTAAGGAGAGACAGCAATGTGTGTGTCATCCTTGCAAAGCCCATTGTGTGCTGAACGTGCCCAACAACATCTTTCACCCCTGGTTCTTTACCTGTGGCAGAAGAGTTCAAACGTTCGTGCTTTACTCTGCTGTGCTCAGAGAGCACCAGGCACCAAAGAATTTTGATTCAAAAGCACTTTGAGGTAGGAAAGTGAGGAGAGAGAGCAATGTGAGTGTCACCTTTGCAAAGCTCACTGGGTGCTGAAGGCGCCCAGCCACGACTTTCACTCCTGCCTCTTTAGGTCTGGGAGCAGAGTTCAAACGTTCGTGCTTTACTCTGCTATGCACAGCAGACACCAGGCACCGGAGATGATTGTTTCAAATGCACTTTAAGGTAGAAAGAGAGGAGAGACAGCAATGTGTATGCCACCATTGCAAAGCTTACTGTGTGCTGAAGCCGCCCAGAAACGTCATTCGCTCCTGGATGTTCAGCTCTGGAAGCAGAGTTCAAACGTTCCTTTCCTACTCTGCTCTGCTCAGCCAGCTCCAGACTCAACAGATGTTGGATTCAAATGCACTTTCAGGTTGGAAAGTGAGAGAGAGCAATGTGTGTGTCACTCTTGCAAAGCTCACTGGGTGCTGAAGATGGCGAGAGAGATCTTTCACTGCAGGCTCTTTGGCTGTGGGAGCAGAGTTCAAACGTTCGTTTCCTAAGCTGCTCTGCTCAGCCAGCTCCAGGCTCCGCAGATGTTGAATACAAATGCACTTTGAGGTAGGGATGTAAGGAGAGACAGCAATGTGTGTGTCATCCTTGCAAAGCCCATTGTGTGCTGAACGTGCCCAACAACATCTTTCACGCCTGGTTCTTTACCTGTGGGAACAGAGATCAAACGTTCGTGCTTTACTTTGCTGAGCTCAGAGAGCACCAGGCAGAAGAGATGTTTGATTCAAATGCACTTTGAGGCAGGAAAGTGAGGAGAGACAGCAAAGAGTGAGTTATCCTAGCAAAGCCATCTGCGTGCTGAACATGCCCAGCTACACCATTCACTCCTGGTTCTTTACCTGTGGGAACCGAGATCAAACGTTCGTGCTTTACTTTGCTGTGCTCAGCCGGCACCAGGCACGAGAGATGTTGTATTCAAATGCACTTTGAGGTAGGAAAGTGAGGAGAGAGAGCAATGAGTGTGTCATCCTTGCAAAGCCCACTATGTGCTGAACATGCCCAGCAACATCTTTCCCTCCTGCCTCTTTTCCTGGGGGAGCAGAATTCAAATTTTCGTGCTTTACTCTGCTGTGCTCAGAGAGCACCAGGCAGAAGAGATGTTGGATTCAAATGCAATTTAAGGTAGGAAAGTGAGGAGAGACAGCAATGTGTGTGTCATCCTTGCAAAGCCCACTGTGTGCTTAATGTGCCCAGCAACATCTTTCACCCCTGGTTCTTTTCCTGTGGGAGAAGAGTTCAAACGTTCGTGCTTTACTCTGCTGTGCTCTGAGAGCACCAGGCACCAGAGAGGTTGGATTCAAATGCACATTGAGGTAGGAAAGTGAGTAGTGACAGCAAAGTGTGTGCCACTTTTGCAAAGCTCACTGGGTGCTGAAGATGGCGAGAGAGATCTTTCACTCCGGGCTCTTTGGCTGTGGGAGCAGAGCTCAAACGTTCGTTTCCTAAGCTGCTCTGCTCAGCCAGCTCCAGGCTCCGCAGATGTTGAATACAAATGCCCTTTGAGGTAGGGATGTAAGGAGAGACAGCAATGTGTGTGTCACCCTTGCAAAGCTCACTGCGTGCTGAACATGCCCAGCTACACCATTCACTCCTGGTTCTTTACCTGTGGGAACCGAGATCAAACGTTCGTGCTTTACTTTGCTGTGCTCAGCCGGCACCAGGCACGAGAGATGTTGTATTCAAATGCACTTTGAGGTAGGAAAGTGAGGAGAGAGAGCAATGAGTGTGTCATCCTTGCAAAGCCCACTATGTGCTGAACATGCCCAGCAACATCTTTCCCTCCTGCCTCTTTTCCTGGGGGAGCAGAATTCAAATTTTCGTGCTTTACTCTGCTGTGCTCAGAGAGCACCAGGCAGAAGAGATGTTGGATTCAAATGCAATTTAAGGTAGGAAAGTGAGGAGAGACAGCAATGTGTGTGTCATCCTTGCAAAGCCCACTGTGTGCTTAACGTGCCCAGCAACATCTTTCACCCCTGGTTCTTTTCCTGTGGGAGAAGAGTTCAAACGTTCGTGCTTTACTCTGCTGTGCTCTGAGAGCACCAGGCACCAGAGAGGTTGGATTCAAATGCACATTGAGGTAGGAAAGTGAGTAGTGACAGCAAAGTGTGTGCCACTTTTGCAAAGCTCACTGGGTGCTGAAGATGGCGAGAGAGATCTTTCACTCCGGGCTCTTTGGCTGTGGGAGCAGAGCTCAAACGTTCGTTTCCTAAGCTGCTCTGCTCAGCCAGCTCCAGGCTCCGCAGATGTTGAATACATCTTTGAATACATCTTTGAATACCCTTTGAGGTAGGGATGTAAGGAGAGACAGCAATGTGTGTGTCACCCTTGCAAAGCTCACTGCGTGCTGAACATGCCCAGCTACACCATTCACTCCTGGTTCTTTACCTGTGGGAACCGAGATCAAACGTTCGTGCTTTACTTTGCTGTGCTCAGCCAGCACCAGGCACGAGAGATGTTGTATTCAAATGCACTTTGAGGTAGGAAATTGAGGAGAGAGAGCAATGAGTGTGTCATCCTTGCAAAGCCCACTATGTGCTGAACATGCCCAGCAACATCTTTCCCTCCTGCCTCTTTTCCTGGGGGAGCAGAATTCAAATTTTCGTGCTTTACTCTGCTGTGCTCAGAGAGCACCAGGCAGAAGAGATGTTGGATTCAAATGCAATTTAAGGTAGGAAAGTGAGGAGAGACAGCAATGTGTGTGTCATCCTTGCAAAGCCCACTGTGTGCTTAACGTGCCCAGCAACATCTTTCACCCCTGGTTCTTTTCCTGTGGGAGAAGAGTTCAAACGTTCGTGCTTTACTCTGCTGTGCTCTGAGAGCACCAGGCACCAGAGAGGTTGGATTCAAATGCACATTGAGGTAGGAAAGTGAGTAGTGACAGCAAAGTGTGTGCCACTTTTGCAAAGCTCACTGGGTGCTGAAGATGGCGAGAGAGATCTTTCACTCCGGGCTCTTTGGCTGTGGGAGCAGAGTTCAAACGTTCGTTTCCTAAGCTGCTCTGCTCAGCCAGCTCCAGGCTCCGCAGATGTTGAATACAAATGCCCTTTGAAGTAGGGATGTAAGGAGAGACAGCAATGTGTGTGTCACCCTTGCAAAGCTCACTGCGTGCTGAACATGCCCAGCTACACCATTCACTCCTGGTTCTTTACCTGTGGGAACCGAGATCAAACGTTCGTGCTTTACTTTGCTGTGCTCAGCCGGCACCAGGCACGAGAGATGTTGTATTCAAATGCACTTTGAGGTAGGAAAGTGAGGAGAGAGAGCAATGAGTGTGTCATCCTTGCAAAGCCCACTATGTGCTGAACATGCCCAGCAACATCTTTCCCTCCTGCCTCTTTTCCTGGGGGAGCAGAATTCAAATTTTCGTGCTTTACTCTGCTGTGCTCAGAGAGCACCAGGCAGAAGAGATGTTGGATTCAAATGCAATTTAAGGTAGGAAAGTGAGGAGAGACAGCAATGTGTGTGTCATCCTTGCAAAGCCCACTGTGTGCTTAACGTGCCCAGCAACATCTTTCACCCCTGGTTCTTTTCCTGTGGGAGAAGAGTTCAAACGTTCGTGCTTTACTCTGCTGTGCTCTGAGAGCACCAGGCACCAGAGAGGTTGGATTCAAATGCACATTGAGGTAGGAAAGTGAGTAGTGACAGCAAAGTGTGTGCCACTTTTGCAAAGCTCACTGGGAGCTGAAGATGGCGAGAGAGATCTTTCAGTCCGGGCTCTTTGGCTGTGGGAGCAGAGTTCAAACGTTCGTTTCCTAAGCTGCTCTGCTCAGCCAGCTCCAGGCTCCGCAGATGTGGAATACAAATGCCCTTTGAGGTAGGGATGTAAGGAGAGACAGCAATGTGTGTGTCACCCTTGCAAAGCTCACTGCGTGCTGAACATGCCCAGCTACACCATTCACTCCTGGTTCTTTACCTGTGGGAACCGAGATCAAACGTTCGTGCTTTACTTTGCTGTGCTCAGCCGGCACCAGGCACGAGAGATGTTGTATTCAAATGCACTTTGAGGTAGGAAAGTGAGGAGAGAGAGCAATGAGTGTGTCATCCTTGCAAAGCCCACTATGTGCTGAACATGCCCAGCAACATCTTTCCCTCCTGCCTCTTTTCCTGGGGGAGCAGAATTCAAATTTTCGTGCTTTACTCTGCTGTGCTCAGAGAGCACCAGGCAGAAGAGATGTTGGATTCAAATGCAATTTAAGGTAGGAAAGTGAGGAGAGACAGCAAAGAGTGAGTTATCCTAGCAAAGCCCACTGTGTGCTTAACGTGCCCAGCAACATCTTTCACCCCTGGTTCTTTTCCTGTGGGAGAAGAGTTCAAACGTTCGTGCTTTACTCTGCTGTGCTCTGAGAGCACCAGGCACCAGAGAGGTTGGATTCAAATGCACATTGAGGTAGGAAAGTGAGTAGTGACAGCAAAGTGTGTGCCACTTTTGCAAAGCTCACTGGGTGCTGAAGATGGCGAGAGAGATCTTTCACTCCGGGCTCTTTGGCTGTGGGAGCAGAGCTCAAACGTTCGTTTCCTAAGCTGCTCTGCTCAGCCAGCTCCAGGCTCCGCAGATGTTGAATACAAATGCCCTTTGAGGTAGGGATGTAAGGAGAGACAGCAATGTGTGTGTCACCCTTGCAAAGCTCACTGCGTGCTGAACATGCCCAGCTACACCATTCACTCCTGGTTCTTTACCTGTGGGAACCGAGATCAAACGTTCGTGCTTTACTTTGCTGTGCTCAGCCGGCACCAGGCACGAGAGATGTTGTATTCAAATGCACTTTGAGGTAGGAAAGTGAGGAGAGAGAGCAATGAGTGTGTCATCCTTGCAAAGCCCACTATGTGCTGAACATGCCCAGCAACATCTTTCCCTCCTGCCTCTTTTCCTGGGGGAGCAGAATTCAAATTTTCGTGCTTTACTCTGCTGTGCTCAGAGAGCACCAGGCAGAAGAGATGTTGGATTCAAATGCAATTTAAGGTAGGAAAGTGAGGAGAGACAGCAATGTGTGTGTCATCCTTGCAAAGCCCACTGTGTGCTTAACGTGCCCAGCAACATCTTTCACCCCTGGTTCTTTTCCTGTGGGAGAAGAGTTCAAACGTTCGTGCTTTACTCTGCTGTGCTCTGAGAGCACCAGGCACCAGAGAGGTTGGATTCAAATGCACATTGAGGTAGGAAAGTGAGTAGTGACAGCAAAGTGTGTGCCACTTTTGCAAAGCTCACTGGGTGCTGAAGATGGCGAGAGAGATCTTTCAGTCCGGGCTCTTTGGCTGTGGGAGCAGAGTTCAAACGTTCGTTTCCTAAGCTGCTCTGCTCAGCCAGCTCCAGGCTCCGCAGATGTGGAATACAAATGCCCTTTGAGGTAGGGATGTAAGGAGAGACAGCAATGTGTGTGTCACCCTTGCAAAGCTCACTGCGTGCTGAACATGCCCAGCTACACCATTCACTCCTGGTTCTTTACCTGTGGGAACCGAGATCAAACGTTCGTGCTTTACTTTGCTGTGCTCAGCCGGCACCAGGCACGAGAGATGTTGTATTCAAATGCACTTTGAGGTAGGAAAGTGAGGAGAGAGAGCAATGAGTGTGTCATCCTTGCAAAGCCCACTATGTGCTGAACATGCCCAGCAACATCTTTCCCTCCTGCCTCTTTTCCTGGGGGAGCAGAATTCAAATTTTCGTGCTTTACTCTGCTGTGCTCAGAGAGCACCAGGCAGAAGAGATGTTGGATTCAAATGCAATTTAAGGTAGGAAAGTGAGGAGAGACAGCAAAGAGTGAGTTATCCTAGCAAAGCCCACTGTGTGCTTAACGTGCCCAGCAACATCTTTCACCCCTGGTTCTTTTCCTGTGGGAGAAGAGTTCAAACGTTCGTGCTTTACTCTGCTGTGCTCTGAGAGCACCAGGCACCAGAGAGGTTGGATTCAAATGCACATTGAGGTAGGAAAGTGAGTAGTGACAGCAAAGTGTGTGCCACTTTTGCAAAGCTCACTGGGTGCTGAAGATGGCGAGAGAGATCTTTCACTCCGGGCTCTTTGGCTGTGGGAGCAGAGCTCAAACGTTCGTTTCCTAAGCTGCTCTGCTCAGCCAGCTCCAGGCTCCGCAGATGTTGAATACAAATGCCCTTTGAGGTAGGGATGTAAGGAGAGACAGCAATGTGTGTGTCACCCTTGCAAAGCTCACTGCGTGCTGAACATGCCCAGCTACACCATTCACTCCTGGTTCTTTACCTGTGGGAACCGAGATCAAACGTTCGTGCTTTACTTTGCTGTGCTCAGCCGGCACCAGGCACGAGAGATGTTGTATTCAAATGCACTTTGAGGTAGGAAAGTGAGGAGAGAGAGCAATGAGTGTGTCATCCTTGCAAAGCCCACTATGTGCTGAACATGCCCAGCAACATCTTTCCCTCCTGCCTCTTTTCCTGGGGGAGCAGAATTCAAATTTTCGTGCTTTACTCTGCTGTGCTCAGAGAGCACCAGGCAGAAGAGATGTTGGATTCAAATGCAATATAAGGTAGGAAAGTGAGGAGAGACAGCAATGTGTGTGTCATCCTTGCAAAGCCCACTGTGTGCTTAACGTGCCCAGCAACATCTTTCACCCCTGGTTCTTTTCCTGTGGGAGAAGAGTTCAAACGTTCGTGCTTTACTCTGCTGTGCTCTGAGAGCACCAGGCACCAGAGAGGTTGGATTCAAATGCACATTGAGGTAGGAAAGTGAGTAGTGACAGCAAAGTGTGTGCCACTTTTGCAAAGCTCACTGGGTGCTGAAGATGGCGAGAGAGATCTTTCACTCCGGGCTCTTTGGCTGTGGGAGCAGAGTTCAAACGTTCGTTTCCTAAGCTGCTCTGCTCAGCCAGCTCCAGGCTCCGCAGATGTTGAATACAAATGCCCTTTGAGGTAGGGATGTAAGCAGAGACAGCAATGTGTGTGTCACCCTTGCAAAGCTCACTGCGTGCTGAACATGCCCAGCTACACCATTCACTCCTGGTTCTTTACCTGTGGGAACCGAGATCAAACGTTCGTGCTTTACTTTGCTGTGCTCAGCCGGCACCAGGCACGAGAGATGTTGTATTCAAATGCACTTTGAGGTAGGAAAGTGAGGAGAGAGAGCAATGAGTGTGTCATCCTTGCAAAGCCCACTATGTGCTGAACATGCCCAGCAACATCTTTCCCTCCTGCCTCTTTTCCTGGGGGAGCAGAATTCAAATTTTCGTGCTTTACTCTGCTGTGCTCAGAGAGCACCAGGCAGAAGAGATGTTGGATTCAAATGCAATTTAAGGTAGGAAAGTGAGGAGAGACAGCAAAGAGTGAGTTATCCTAGCAAAGCCCACTGTGTGCTTAACGTGCCCAGCAACATCTTTCACCCCTGGTTCTTTTCCTGTGGGTGAAGAGTTCAAACGTTCGTGCTGTACTCTGCTGTGCTCAGAGAGCACCAGGCACCAAAGAATTTTGATTCAAAAGCACTTTGAGGTAGGAAAGTGAGGAGAGAGAGCAATGTGAGTGTCACCTTTGCAAAGCTCACTGGGTGCTGAAGGCGGCCAGCCACGACTTTCACTCCTGCCTCTTTAGGTCTGGGAGCAGAGTTCAAACGTTCGTGCTTTACTCTGCTATGCACAGCAGACACCAGGCACCGGAGATGATTGTTTCAAATGCACTTTAAGGTAGAAAGAGAGGAGAGACAGCAATGTGTATGCCACCATTGCAAAGCTTACTGTGTGCTGAAGCCGCCCAGAAACGTCATTCGCTCCTGGATGTTCAGCTCTGGAAGCAGAGTTCAAACGTTCCTTTCCTACTCTGCTCTGCTCAGCCAGCTCCAGACTCAACAGATGTTGGATTCAAATGCACTTTCAGGTTGGAAAGTGAGAGAGAGCAATGTGTGTGTCACTCTTGCAAAGCTCACTGGGTGCTGAAGATGGCGAGAGAGATCTTTCACTGCAGGCTCTTTGGCTGTGGGAGCAGAGTTCAAACGTTCGTTTCCTAAGCTGCTCTGCTCAGCCAGCTCCAGGCTCCGCAGATGTTGAATACAAATGCACTTTGAGGTAGGGATGTAAGGAGAGACAGCAATGTGTGTGTCATCCTTGCAAAGCCCATTGTGTGCTGAACGTGCCCAACAACATCTTTCACCCCTGGTTCTTTACCTGTGGGAACAGAGATCAAACGTTCGTGCTTTACTTTGCTGAGCTCAGAGAGCACCAGGCAGAAGAGATGTTTGATTCAAATGCACTTTGAGGCAGGAAAGTGAGGAGAGACAGCAAAGAGTGAGTTATCCTAGCAAAGCCATCTGCGTGCTGAACATGCCCAGCTACACCATTCACTCCTGGTTCTTTACCTGTGGGAACCGAGATCAAACGTTCGTGCTTTACTTTGCTGTGCTCAGCCGGCACCAGGCACGAGAGATGTTGTATTCAAATGCACTTTGAGGTAGGAAAGTGAGGAGAGAGAGCAATGAGTGTGTCATCCTTGCAAAGCCCACTATGTGCTGAACATGCCCAGCAACATCTTTCCCTCCTGCCTCTTTTCCTGGGGGAGCAGAATTCAAATTTTCGTGCTTTACTCTGCTGTGCTCAGAGAGCACCAGGCAGAAGAGATGTTGGATTCAAATGCAATTTAAGGTAGGAAAGTGAGGAGAGACAGCAATGTGTGTGTCATCCTTGCAAAGCCCACTGTGTGCTTAACGTGCCCAGCAACATCTTTCACCCCTGGTTCTTTTCCTGTGGGAGAAGAGTTCAAACGTTCGTGCTTTACTCTGCTGTGCTCTGAGAGCACCAGGCACCAGAGAGGTTGGATTCAAATGCACATTGAGGTAGGAAAGTGAGTTGTGACAGCAAAGTGTGTGCCACTTTTGCAAAGCTCACTGGGTGCTGAAGATGGCGAGAGAGATCTTTCACTCCGGGCTCTTTGGCTGTGGGAGCAGAGTTCAAACGTTCGTTTCCTAAGCTGCTCTGCTCAGCCAGCTCCAGGCTCCGCAGATGTTGAATACAAATGCACTTTGAGGTAGGGATGTAAGGAGAGACAGCAATGTGTGTGTCACCCTTGCAAAGCTCACTGCGTGCTGAACATGCCCAGCTACACCATTCACTCCTGGTTCTTTACCTGTGGGAACCGAGATCAAACGTTCGTGCTTTACTTTGCTGTGCTCAGCCGGCACCAGGCACGAGAGATGTTGTATTCAAATGCACTTTGAGGTAGGAAAGTGAGGAGAGAGAGCAATGAGTGTGTCATCCTTGCAAAGCCCACTATGTGCTGAACATGCCCAGCAACATCTTTCCCTCCTGCCTCTTTTCCTGGGGGAGCAGAATTCAAATTTTCGTGCTTTACTCTGCTGTGCTCAGAGAGCACCAGGCAGAAGAGATGTTGGATTCAAATGCAATTTAAGGTAGGAAAGTGAGGAGAGACAGCAATGTGTGTGTCATCCTTGCAAAGCCCACTGTGTGCTTAACGTGCCCAGCAACATCTTTCACCCCTGGTTCTTTTCCTGTGGGAGAAGAGTTCAAACGTTCGTGCTTTACTCTGCTGTGCTCTGAGAGCACCAGGCACCAGAGAGGTTGGATTCAAATGCACATTGAGGTAGGAAAGTGAGTAGTGACAGCAAAGTGTGTGCCACTTTTGCAAAGCTCACTGGGTGCTGAAGATGGCGAGAGAGATCTTTCACTCCGGGCTCTTTGGCTGTGGGAGCAGAGTTCAAACGTTCGTTTCCTAAGCTGCTCTGCTCAGCCAGCTCCAGGCTCCGCAGATGTTGAATACAAATGCCCTTTGAGGTAGGGATGTAAGCAGAGACAGCAATGTGTGTGTCACCCTTGCAAAGCTCACTGCGTGCTGAACATGCCCAGCTACACCATTCACTCCTGGTTCTTTACCTGTGGGAACCGAGATCAAACGTTCGTGCTTTACTTTGCTGTGCTCAGCCGGCACCAGGCACGAGAGATGTTGTATTCAAATGCACTTTGAGGTAGGAAAGTGAGGAGAGAGAGCAATGAGTGTGTCATCCTTGCAAAGCCCACTATGTGCTGAACATGCCCAGCAACATCTTTCCCTCCTGCCTCTTTTCCTGGGGGAGCAGAATTCAAATTTTCGTGCTTTACTCTGCTGTGCTCAGAGAGCACCAGGCAGAAGAGATGTTGGATTCAAATGCAATTTAAGGTAGGAAAGTGAGGAGGACAGCAAAGAGTGAGTTATCCTAGCAAAGCCCACTGTGTGCTTAACGTGCCCAGCAACATCTTTCACCCCTGGTTCTTTTCCTGTGGGAGAAGAGTTCAAACGTTCGTGCTTTACTCTGCTGTGCTCTGAGAGCACCAGGCACCAGAGAGGTTGGATTCAAATGCACATTGAGGTAGGAAAGTGAGTTGTGACAGCAAAGTGTGTGCCACTTTTGCAAAGCTCACTGGGTGCTGAAGATGGCGAGAGAGATCTTTCACTCCGGGCTCTTTGGCTGTGGGAGCAGAGTTCAAACGTTCGTTTCCTAAGCTGCTCTGCTCAGCCAGCTCCAGGCTCCGCAGATGTTGAATACAAATGCACTTTGAGGTAGGGATGTAAGGAGAGACAGCAATGTGTGTGTCACCCTTGCAAAGCTCACTGCGTGCTGAACATGCCCAGCTACACCATTCACTCCTGGTTCTTTACCTGTGGGAACCGAGATCAAACGTTCGTGCTTTACTTTGCTGTGCTCAGCCGGCACCAGGCACGAGAGATGTTGTATTCAAATGCACTTTGAGGTAGGAAAGTGAGGAGAGAGAGCAATGAGTGTGTCATCCTTGCAAAGCCCACTATGTGCTGAACATGCCCAGCAACATCTTTCCCTCCTGCCTCTTTTCCTGGGGGAGCAGAATTCAAATTTTCGTGCTTTACTCTGCTGTGCTCAGAGAGCACCAGGCAGAAGAGATGTTGGATTCAAATGCAATTTAAGGTAGGAAAGTGAGGAGAGACAGCAATGTGTGTGTCATCCTTGCAAAGCCCACTGTGTGCTTAACGTGCCCAGCAACATCTTTCACCCCTGGTTCTTTTCCTGTGGGAGAAGAGTTCAAACGTTCGTGCTTTACTCTGCTGTGCTCTGAGAGCACCAGGCACCAGAGAGGTTGGATTCAAATGCACATTGAGGTAGGAAAGTGAGTAGTGACAGCAAAGTGTGTGCCACTTTTGCAAAGCTCACTGGGTGCTGAAGATGGCGAGAGAGATCTTTCACTCCGGGCTCTTTGGCTGTGGGAGCAGAGTTCAAACGTTCGTTTCCTAAGCTGCTCTGCTCAGCCAGCTCCAGGCTCCGCAGATGTTGAATACAAATGCCCTTTGAGGTAGGGATGTAAGCAGAGACAGCAATGTGTGTGTCACCCTTGCAAAGCTCACTGCGTGCTGAACATGCCCAGCTACACCATTCACTCCTGGTTCTTTACCTGTGGGAACCGAGATCAAACGTTCGTGCTTTACTTTGCTGTGCTCAGCCGGCACCAGGCACGAGAGATGTTGTATTCAAATGCACTTTGAGGTAGGAAAGTGAGGAGAGAGAGCAATGAGTGTGTCATCCTTGCAAAGCCCACTATGTGCTGAACATGCCCAGCAACATCTTTCCCTCCTGCCTCTTTTCCTGGGGGAGCAGAATTCAAATTTTCGTGCTTTACTCTGCTGTGCTCAGAGAGCACCAGGCAGAAGAGATGTTGGATTCAAATGCAATTTAAGGTAGGAAAGTGAGGAGGACAGCAAAGAGTGAGTTATCCTAGCAAAGCCCACTGTGTGCTTAACGTGCCCAGCAACATCTTTCACCCCTGGTTCTTTTCCTGTGGGAGAAGAGTTCAAACGTTCGTGCTTTACTCTGCTGTGCTCTGAGAGCACCAGGCACCAGAGAGGTTGGATTCAAATGCACATTGAGGTAGGAAAGTGAGTAGTGACAGCAAAGTGTGTGCCACTTTTGCAAAGCTCACTGGGTGCTGAAGATGGCGAGAGAGATCTTTCACTCCGGGCTCTTTGGCTGTGGGAGCAGAGCTCAAACGTTCGTTTCCTAAGCTGCTCTGCTCAGCCAGCTCCAGGCTCCGCAGATGTTGAATACAAATGCCCTTTGAGGTAGGGATGTAAGGAGAGACAGCAATGTGTGTGTCACCCTTGCAAAGCTCACTGCGTGCTGAACATGCCCAGCTACACCATTCACTCCTGGTTCTTTACCTGTGGGAACCGAGATCAAACGTTCGTGCTTTACTTTGCTGTGCTCAGCCGGCACCAGGCACGAGAGATGTTGTATTCAAATGCACTTTGAGGTAGGAAAGTGAGGAGAGAGAGCAATGAGTGTGTCATCCTTGCAAAGCCCACTATGTGCTGAACATGCCCAGCAACATCTTTCCCTCCTGCCTCTTTTCCTGGGGGAGCAGAATTCAAATTTTCGTGCTTTACTCTGCTGTGCTCAGAGAGCACCAGGCAGAAGAGATGTTGGATTCAAATGCAATTTAAGGTAGGAAAGTGAGGAGGACAGCAAAGAGTGAGTTATCCTAGCAAAGCCCACTGTGTGCTTAACGTGCCCAGCAACATCTTTCACCCCTGGTTCTTTTCCTGTGGGAGAAGAGTTCAAACGTTCGTGCTTTACTCTGCTGTGCTCTGAGAGCACCAGGCACCAGAGAGGTTGGATTCAAATGCACATTGAGGTAGGAAAGTGAGTAGTGACAGCAAAGTGTGTGCCACTTTTGCAAAGCTCACTGGGTGCTGAAGATGGCGAGAGAGATCTTTCACTCCGGGCTCTTTGGCTGTGGGAGCAGAGCTCAAACGTTCGTTTCCTAAGCTGCTCTGCTCAGCCAGCTCCAGGCTCCGCAGATGTTGAATACAAATGCCCTTTGAGGTAGGGATGTAAGGAGAGACAGCAATGTGTGTGTCACCCTTGCAAAGCTCACTGCGTGCTGAACATGCCCAGCTACACCATTCACTCCTGGTTCTTTACCTGTGGGAACCGAGATCAAACGTTCGTGCTTTACTTTGCTGTGCTCAGCCGGCACCAGGCACGAGAGATGTTGTATTCAAATGCACTTTGAGGTAGGAAAGTGAGGAGAGAGAGCAATGAGTGTGTCATCCTTGCAAAGCCCACTATGTGCTGAACATGCCCAGCAACATCTTTCCCTCCTGCCTCTTTTCCTGGGGGAGCAGAATTCAAATTTTCGTGCTTTACTCTGCTGTGCTCAGAGAGCACCAGGCAGAAGAGATGTTGAATTCAAATGCAATTTAAGGTAGGAAAGTGAGGAGAGACAGCAATGTGTGTGTCATCCCTCCAAAGCCCACTGTGTGCTTAACGTGCCCAGCAACATCTTTCACCCCTGGTTCTTTTCCTGTGGGAGAAGAGTTCAAACGTTCGTGCTTTACTCTGCTGTGCTCTGAGAGCACCAGGCACCAGAGAGGTTGGATTCAAATGCACATTGAGGTAGGAAAGTGAGTAGTGACAGCAAAGTGTGTGCCACTTTTGCAAAGCTCACTGGGTGCTGAAGATGGCGAGAGAGATCTTTCACTCCGGGCTCTTTGGCTGTGGGAGCAGAGTTCAAACATTCGTTTCCTAAGCTGCTCTGCTCAGCCAGCTCCAGGCTCCGCAGATGTTGAATACATCTTTGAATACATCTTTGAATACCCTTTGAGGTAGGGATGTAAGGAGAGACAGCAATGTGTGTGTCACCCTTGCAAAGCTCACTGCGTGCTGAACATGCCCAGCTACACCATTCACTCCTGGTTCTTTACCTGTGGGAACCGAGATCAAACGTTCGTGCTTTACTTTGCTGTGCTCAGCCGGCACCAGGCACGAGAGATGTTGTATTCAAATGCACTTTGACGTAGGAAAGTGAGGAGAGAGAGCAATGAGTGTGTCATCCTTGCAAAGCCCACTATGTGCTGAACATGCCCAGCAACATCTTTCCCTCCTGCCTCTTTTCCTGGGGGAGCAGAATTCAAATTTTCGTGCTTTACTCTGCTGTGCTCAGAGAGCACCAGGCAGAAGAGATGTTGGATTCAAATGCAATTTAAGGTAGGAAAGTGAGGAGAGACAGCAATGTGTGTGTCATCCTTGCAAAGCCCACTGTGTGCTTAACGTGCCCAGCAACATCTTTCACCCCTGGTTCTTTTCCTGTGGGAGAAGAGTTCAAACGTTCGTGCTTTACTCTGCTGTGCTCTGAGAGCACCAGGCACCAGAGAGGTTGGATTCAAATGCACATTGAGGTAGGAAAGTGAGTAGTGACAGCAAAGTGTGTGCCACTTTTGCAAAGCTCACTGGGTGCTGAAGATGGCGAGAGAGATCTTTCACTCCGGGCTCTTTGGCTGTGGGAGCAGAGTTCAAACGTTCGTTTCCTAAGCTGCTCTGCTCAGCCAGCTCCAGGCTCCGCAGATGTTGAATACAAATGCACTTTGAGGTAGGGATGTAAGGAGAGACAGCAATGTGTGTGTCACCCTTGCAAAGCTCACTGCGTGCTGAACATGCCCAGCTACACCATTCACTCCTGGTTCTTTACCTGTGGGAACCGAGATCAAACGTTCGTGCTTTACTTTGCTGTGCTCAGCCGGCACCAGGCACGAGAGATGTTGTATTCAAATGCACTTTGAGGTAGGAAAGTGAGGAGAGAGAGCAATGAGTGTGTCATCCTTGCAAAGCCCACTATGTGCTGAACATGCCCAGCAACATCTTTCCCTCCTGCCTCTTTTCCTGGGGGAGCAGAATTCAAATTTTCGTGCTTTACTCTGCTGTGCTCAGAGAGCACCAGGCAGAAGAGATGTTGGATTCAAATGCAATTTAAGGTAGGAAAGTGAGGAGAGACAGCAATGTGTGTGTCATCCTTGCAAAGCCCACTGTGTGCTTAACGTGCCCAGCAACATCTTTCACCCCTGGTTCTTTTCCTGTGGGAGAAGAGTTCAAACGTTCGTGCTTTACTCTGCTGTGCTCTGAGAGCACCAGGCACCAGAGAGGTTGGATTCAAATGCACATTGAGGTAGGAAAGTGAGTAGTGACAGCAAAGTGTGTGCCACTTTTGCAAAGCTCACTGGGTGCTGAAGATGGCGAGAGAGATCTTTCACTCCGGGCTCTTTGGCTGTGGGAGCAGAGTTCAAACGTTCGTTTCCTAAGCTGCTCTGCTCAGCCAGCTCCAGGCTCCGCAGATGTTGAATACAAATGCCCTTTGAGGTAGGGATGTAAGGAGAGACAGCAATGTGTGTGTCACCCTTGCAAAGCTCACTGCATGCTGAACATGCCCAGCTACACCATTCACTCCTGGTTCTTTACCTGTGGGAACCGAGATCAAACGTTCGTGCTTTACTTTGCTGTGCTCAGCCGGCACCAGGCACGAGAGATGTTGTATTCAAATGCACTTTGAGGTAGGAAAGTGAGGAGAGAGAGCAATGAGTGTGTCATCCTTGCAAAGCCCACTATGTGCTGAACATGCCCAGCAACATCTTTCCCTCCTGCCTCTTTTCCTGGGGGAGCAGAATTCAAATTTTCGTGCTTTACTCTGCTGTGCTCAGAGAGCACCAGGCAGAAGAGATGTTGGATTCAAATGCAATTTAAGGTAGGAAAGTGAGGAGAGACAGCAATGTGTGTGTCATCCTTGCAAAGCCCACTGTGTGCTTAACGTGCCCAGCAACATCTTTCACCCCTGGTTCTTTTCCTGTGGGAGAAGAGTTCAAACGTTCGTGCTTTACTCTGCTGTGCTCTGAGAGCACCAGGCACCAGAGAGGTTGGATTCAAATGCACATTGAGGTAGGAAAGTGAGTAGTGACAGCAAAGTGTGTGCACTTTTGCAAAGCTCACTGGGTGCTGAAGATGGCGAGAGAGATCTTTCACTCCGGGCTCTTTGGCTGTGGGAGCAGAGTTCAAACGTTCGTTTCCTAAGCTGCTCTGCTCAGCCAGCTCCAGGCTCCGCAGATGTTGAATACAAATGCACTTTGAGGTAGGGATGTAAGGAGAGACAGCAATGTGTGTGTCACCCTTGCAAAGCTCACTGCGTGCTGAACATGCCCAGCTACACCATTCACTCCTGGTTCTTTACCTGTGGGAACCGAGATCAAACGTTCGTGCTTTACTTTGCTGTGCTCAGCCGGCACCAGGCACGAGAGATGTTGTATTCAAATGCACTTTGAGGTAGGAAAGTGAGGAGAGAGAGCAATGAGTGTGTCATCCTTGCAAAGCCCACTATGTGCTGAACATGCCCAGCAACATCTTTCCCTCCTGCCTCTTTTCCTGGGGGAGCAGAATTCAAATTTTCGTGCTTTACTCTGCTGTGCTCAGAGAGCACCAGGCAGAAGAGATGTTGGATTCAAATGCAATTTAAGGTAGGAAAGTGAGGAGAGACAGCAATGTGTGTGTCATCCTTGCAAAGCCCACTGTGTGCTTAACGTGCCCAGCAACATCTTTCACCCCTGGTTCTTTTCCTGTGGGAGAAGAGTTCAAACGTTCGTGCTTTACTCTGCTGTGCTCTGAGAGCACCAGGCACCAGAGAGGTTGGATTCAAATGCACATTGAGGTAGGAAAGTGAGTAGTGACAGCAAAGTGTGTGCCACTTTTGCAAAGCTCACTGGGTGCTGAAGATGGCGAGAGAGATCTTTCACTCCGGGCTCTTTGGCTGTGGGAGCAGAGTTCAAACGTTCGTTTCCTAAGCTGCTCTGCTCAGCCAGCTCCAGGCTCCGCAGATGTTGAATACAAATGCCCTTTGAGGTAGGGATGTAAGGAGAGACAGCAATGTGTGTGTCACCCTTGCAAAGCTCACTGCGTGCTGAACATGCCCAGCTACACCATTCACTCCTGGTTCTTTACCTGTGGGAACCGAGATCAAACGTTCGTGCTTTACTTTGCTGTGCTCAGCCGGCACCAGGCACGAGAGATGTTGTATTCAAATGCACTTTGAGGTAGGAAAGTGAGGAGAGAGAGCAATGAGTGTGTCATCCTTGCAAAGCCCACTATGTGCTGAACATGCCCAGCAACATCTTTCCCTCCTGCCTCTTTTCCTGGGGGAGCAGAATTCAAATTTTCGTGCTTTACTCTGCTGTGCTCAGAGAGCACCAGGCAGAAGAGATGTTGGATTCAAATGCAATTTAAGGTAGGAAAGTGAGGAGAGACAGCAATGTGTGTGTCATCCTTGCAAAGCCCACTGTGTGCTTAACGTGCCCAGCAACATCTTTCACCCCTGGTTCTTTTCCTGTGGGAGAAGAGTTCAAACGTTCGTGCTTTACTCTGCTGTGCTCTGAGAGCACCAGGCACCAGAGAGGTTGGATTCAAATGCACATTGAGGTAGGAAAGTGAGTAGTGACAGCAAAGTGTGTGCACTTTTGCAAAGCTCACTGGGTGCTGAAGATGGCGAGAGAGATCTTTCACTCCGGGCTCTTTGGCTGTGGGAGCAGAGTTCAAACGTTCGTTTCCTAAGCTGCTCTGCTCAGCCAGCTCCAGGCTCCGCAGATGTTGAATACAAATGCCCTTTGAGGTAGGGATGTAAGGAGAGACAGCAATGTGTGTGTCACCCTTGCAAAGCTCACTGCGTGCTGAACATGCCCAGCTACACCATTCACTCCTGGTTCTTTACCTGTGGGAACCGAGATCAAACGTTCGTGCTTTACTTTGCTGTGCTCAGCCGGCACCAGGCACGAGAGATGTTGTATTCAAATGCACTTTGAGGTAGGAAAGTGAGGAGAGAGAGCAATGAGTGTGTCATCCTTGCAAAGCCCACTATGTGCTGAACATGCCCAGCAACATCTTTCCCTCCTGCCTCTTTTCCTGGGGGAGCAGAATTCAAATTTTCGTGCTTTACTCTGCTGTGCTCAGAGAGCACCAGGCAGAAGAGATGTTGGATTCAAATGCAATTTAAGGTAGGAAAGTGAGGAGAGACAGCAATGTGTGTGTCATCCTTGCAAAGCCCACTGTGTGCTTAACGTGCCCAGCAACATCTTTCACCCCTGGTTCTTTTCCTGTGGGAGAAGAGTTCAAACGTTCGTGCTTTACTCTGCTGTGCTCTGAGAGCACCAGGCACCAGAGAGGTTGGATTCAAATGCACATTGAGGTAGGAAAGTGAGTAGTGACAGCAAAGTGTGTGCCACTTTTGCAAAGCTCACTGGGTGCTGAAGATGGCGAGAGAGATCTTTCACTCCGGGCTCTTTGGCTGTGGGAGCAGAGTTCAAACGTTCGTTTCCTAAGCTGCTCTGCTCAGCCAGCTCCAGGCTCCGCAGATGTTGAATACAAATGCCCTTTGAGGTAGGGATGTAAGGAGAGACAGCAATGTGTGTGTCACCCTTGCAAAGCTCACTGCGTGCTGAACATGCCCAGCTACACCATTCACTCCTGGTTCTTTACCTGTGGGAACCGAGATCAAACGTTCGTGCTTTACTTTGCTGTGCTCAGCCGGCACCAGGCACGAGAGATGTTGTATTCAAATGCACTTTGAGGTAGGAAAGTGAGGAGAGAGAGCAATGAGTGTGTCATCCTTGCAAAGCCCACTATGTGCTGAACATGCCCAGCAACATCTTTCCCTCCTGCCTCTTTTCCTGGGGGAGCAGAATTCAAATTTTCGTGCTTTACTCTGCTGTGCTCAGAGAGCACCAGGCAGAAGAGATGTTGGATTCAAATGCAATTTAAGGTAGGAAAGTGAGGAGAGACAGCAATGTGTGTGTCATCCTTGCAAAGCCCACTGTGTGCTTAACGTGCCCAGCAACATCTTTCACCCCTGGTTCTTTTCCTGTGGGAGAAGAGTTCAAACGTTCGTGCTTTACTCTGCTGTGCTCTGAGAGCACCAGGCACCAGAGAGGTTGGATTCAAATGCACATTGAGGTAGGAAAGTGAGTAGTGACAGCAAAGTGTGTGCACTTTTGCAAAGCTCACTGGGTGCTGAAGATGGCGAGAGAGATCTTTCACTCCGGGCTCTTTGGCTGTGGGAGCAGAGTTCAAACGTTCGTTTCCTAAGCTGCTCTGCTCAGCCAGCTCCAGGCTCCGCAGATGTTGAATACAAATGCACTTTGAGGTAGGGATGTAAGGAGAGACAGCAATGTGTGTGTCACCCTTGCAAAGCTCACTGCGTGCTGAACATGCCCAGCTACACCATTCACTCCTGGTTCTTTACCTGTGGGAACCGAGATCAAACGTTCGTGCTTTACTTTGCTGTGCTCAGCCGGCACCAGGCACGAGAGATGTTGTATTCAAATGCACTTTGAGGTAGGAAAGTGAGGAGAGAGAGCAATGAGTGTGTCATCCTTGCAAAGCCCACTATGTGCTGAACATGCCCAGCAACATCTTTCCCTCCTGCCTCTTTTCCTGGGGGAGCAGAATTCAAATTTTCGTGCTTTACTCTGCTGTGCTCAGAGAGCACCAGGCAGAAGAGATGTTGGATTCAAATGCAATTTAAGGTAGGAAAGTGAGGAGAGACAGCAATGTGTGTGTCATCCTTGCAAAGCCCACTGTGTGCTTAACGTGCCCAGCAACATCTTTCACCCCTGGTTCTTTTCCTGTGGGAGAAGAGTTCAAACGTTCGTGCTTTACTCTGCTGTGCTCTGAGAGCACCAGGCACCAGAGAGGTTGGATTCAAATGCACATTGAGGTAGGAAAGTGAGTAGTGACAGCAAAGTGTGTGCCACTTTTGCAAAGCTCACTGGGTGCTGAAGATGGCGAGAGAGATCTTTCACTCCGGGCTCTTTGGCTGTGGGAGCAGAGTTCAAACGTTCGTTTCCTAAGCTGCTCTGCTCAGCCAGCTCCAGGCTCCGCAGATGTTGAATACAAATGCCCTTTGAGGTAGGGATGTAAGGAGAGACAGCAATGTGTGTGTCACCCTTGCAAAGCTCACTGCGTGCTGAACATGCCCAGCTACACCATTCACTCCTGGTTCTTTACCTGTGGGAACCGAGATCAAACGTTCGTGCTTTACTTTGCTGTGCTCAGCCGGCACCAGGCACGAGAGATGTTGTATTCAAATGCACTTTGAGGTAGGAAAGTGAGGAGAGAGAGCAATGAGTGTGTCATCCTTGCAAAGCCCACTATGTGCTGAACATGCCCAGCAACATCTTTCCCTCCTGCCTCTTTTCCTGGGGGAGCAGAATTCAAATTTTCGTGCTTTACTCTGCTGTGCTCAGAGAGCACCAGGCAGAAGAGATGTTGGATTCAAATGCAATTTAAGGTAGGAAAGTGAGGAGAGACAGCAATGTGTGTGTCATCCTTGCAAAGCCCACTGTGTGCTTAACGTGCCCAGCAACATCTTTCACCCCTGGTTCTTTTCCTGTGGGAGAAGAGTTCAAACGTTCGTGCTTTACTCTGCTGTGCTCTGAGAGCACCAGGCACCAGAGAGGTTGGATTCAAATGCACATTGAGGTAGGAAAGTGAGTAGTGACAGCAAAGTGTGTGCCACTTTTGCAAAGCTCACTGGGTGCTGAAGATGGCGAGAGAGATCTTTCACTCCGGGCTCTTTGGCTGTGGGAGCAGAGTTCAAACGTTCGTTTCCTAAGCTGCTCTGCTCAGCCAGCTCCAGGCTCCGCAGATGTTGAATACAAATGCACTTTGAGGTAGGGATGTAAGGAGAGACAGCAATGTGTGTGTCACCCTTGCAAAGCTCACTGCGTGCTGAACATGCCCAGCTACACCATTCACTCCTGGTTCTTTACCTGTGGGAACCGAGATCAAACGTTCGTGCTTTACTTTGCTGTGCTCAGCCGGCACCAGGCACGAGAGATGTTGTATTCAAATGCACTTTGAGGTAGGAAAGTGAGGAGAGAGAGCAATGAGTGTGTCATCCTTGCAAAGCCCACTATGTGCTGAACATGCCCAGCAACATCTTTCCCTCCTGCCTCTTTTCCTGGGGGAGCAGAATTCAAATTTTCGTGCTTTACTCTGCTGTGCTCAGAGAGCACCAGGCAGAAGAGATGTTGGATTCAAATGCAATTTAAGGTAGGAAAGTGAGGAGAGACAGCAATGTGTGTGTCATCCTTGCAAAGCCCACTGTGTGCTTAACGTGCCCAGCAACATCTTTCACCCCTGGTTCTTTTCCTGTGGGAGAAGAGTTCAAACGTTCGTGCTTTACTCTGCTGTGCTCTGAGAGCACCAGGCACCAGAGAGGTTGGATTCAAATGCACATTGAGGTAGGAAAGTGAGTAGTGACAGCAAAGTGTGTGCCACTTTTGCAAAGCTCACTGGGTGCTGAAGATGGCGAGAGAGATCTTTCACTCCGGGCTCTTTGGCTGTGGGAGCAGAGTTCAAACGTTCGTTTCCTAAGCTGCTCTGCTAAGCCAGCTCCAGGCTCCGCAGATGTTGAATACAAATGCCCTTTGAGGTAGGGATGTAAGCAGAGACAGCAATGTGTGTGTCACCCTTGCAAAGCTCACTGCGTGCTGAACATGCCCAGCTACACCATTCACTCCTGGTTCTTTACCTGTGGGAACCGAGATCAAACGTTCGTGCTTTACTTTGCTGTGCTCAGCCGGCACCAGGCACGAGAGATGTTGTATTCAAATGCACTTTGAGGTAGGAAAGTGAGGAGAGAGAGCAATGAGTGTGTCATCCTTGCAAAGCCCACTATGTGCTGAACATGCCCAGCAACATCTTTCCCTCCTGCCTCTTTTCCTGGGGGAGCAGAATTCAAATTTTCGTGCTTTACTCTGCTGTGCTCAGAGAGCACCAGGCAGAAGAGATGTTGGATTCAAATGCAATTTAAGGTAGGAAAGTGAGGAGGACAGCAAAGAGTGAGTTATCCTAGCAAAGCCCACTGTGTGCTTAACGTGCCCAGCAACATCTTTCACCCCTGGTTCTTTTCCTGTGGGAGAAGAGTTCAAACGTTCGTGCTTTACTCTGCTGTGCTCTGAGAGCACCAGGCACCAGAGAGGTTGGATTCAAATGCACATTGAGGTAGGAAAGTGAGTAGTGACAGCAAAGTGTGTGCCACTTTTGCAAAGCTCACTGGGTGCTGAAGATGGCGAGAGAGATCTTTCACTCCGGGCTCTTTGGCTGTGGGAGCAGAGCTCAAACGTTCGTTTCCTAAGCTGCTCTGCTCAGCCAGCTCCAGGCTCCGCAGATGTTGAATACAAATGCCCTTTGAGGTAGGGATGTAAGGAGAGACAGCAATGTGTGTGTCACCCTTGCAAAGCTCACTGCGTGCTGAACATGCCCAGCTACACCATTCACTCCTGGTTCTTTACCTGTGGGAACCGAGATCAAACGTTCGTGCTTTACTTTGCTGTGCTCAGCCGGCACCAGGCACGAGAGATGTTGTATTCAAATGCACTTTGAGGTAGGAAAGTGAGGAGAGAGAGCAATGAGTGTGTCATCCTTGCAAAGCCCACTATGTGCTGAACATGCCCAGCAACATCTTTCCCTCCTGCCTCTTTTCCTGGGGGAGCAGAATTCAAATTTTCGTGCTTTACTCTGCTGTGCTCAGAGAGCACCAGGCAGAAGAGATGTTGGATTCAAATGCAATTTAAGGTAGGAAAGTGAGGAGAGACAGCAATGTGTGTGTCATCCTTGCAAAGCCCACTGTGTGCTTAACGTGCCCAGCAACATCTTTCACCCCTGGTTCTTTTCCTGTGGGAGAAGAGTTCAAACGTTCGTGCTTTACTCTGCTGTGCTCTGAGAGCACCAGGCACCAGAGAGGTTGGATTCAAATGCACATTGAGGTAGGAAAGTGAGTAGTGACAGCAAAGTGTGTGCCACTTTTGCAAAGCTCACTGGGTGCTGAAGATGGCGAGAGAGATCTTTCACTCCGGGCTCTTTGGCTGTGGGAGCAGAGTTCAAACGTTCGTTTCCTAAGCTGCTCTGCTCAGCCAGCTCCAGGCTCCGCAGATGTTGAATACAAATGCACTTTGAGGTAGGGATGTAAGGAGAGACAGCAATGTGTGTGTCACCCTTGCAAAGCTCACTGCGTGCTGAACATGCCCAGCTACACCATTCACTCCTGGTTCTTTACCTGTGGGAACCGAGATCAAACGTTCGTGCTTTACTTTGCTGTGCTCAGCCGGCACCAGGCACGAGAGATGTTGTATTCAAATGCACTTTGAGGTAGGAAAGTGAGGAGAGAGAGCAATGAGTGTGTCATCCTTGCAAAGCCCACTATGTGCTGAACATGCCCAGCAACATCTTTCCCTCCTGCCTCTTTTCCTGGGGGAGCAGAATTCAAATTTTCGTGCTTTACTCTGCTGTGCTCAGAGAGCACCAGGCAGAAGAGATGTTGGATTCAAATGCAATTTAAGGTAGGAAAGTGAGGAGAGACAGCAATGTGTGTGTCATCCTTGCAAAGCCCACTGTGTGCTTAACGTGCCCAGCAACATCTTTCACCCCTGGTTCTTTTCCTGTGGGAGAAGAGTTCAAACGTTCGTGCTTTACTCTGCTGTGCTCTGAGAGCACCAGGCACCAGAGAGGTTGGATTCAAATGCACATTGAGGTAGGAAAGTGAGCAGTGACAGCAAAGTGTGTGCCACTTTTGCAAAGCTCACTGGGTGCTGAAGATGGCGAGAGAGATCTTTCACTCCGGGCTCTTTGGCTGTGGGAGCAGAGTTCAAACGTTCGTTTCCTAAGCTGCTCTGCTCAGCCAGCTCCAGGCTCCGCAGATGTTGAATACAAATGCACTTTGAGGTAGGGATGTAAGGAGAGACAGCAATGTGTGTGTCACCCTTGCAAAGCTCACTGCGTGCTGAACATGCCCAGCTACACCATTCACTCCTGGTTCTTTACCTGTGGGAACCGAGATCAAACGTTCGTGCTTTACTTTGCTGTGCTCAGCCGGCACCAGGCACGAGAGATGTTGTATTCAAATGCACTTTGAGGTAGGAAAGTGAGGAGAGAGAGCAATGAGTGTGTCATCCTTGCAAAGCCCACTATGTGCTGAACATGCCCAGCAACATCTTTCCCTCCTGCCTCTTTTCCTGGGGGAGCAGAATTCAAATTTTCGTGCTTTACTCTGCTGTGCTCAGAGAGCACCAGGCAGAAGAGATGTTGGATTCAAATGCAATTTAAGGTAGGAAAGTGAGGAGAGACAGCAATGTGTGTGTCATCCTTGCAAAGCCCACTGTGTGCTTAACGTGCCCAGCAACATCTTTCACCCCTGGTTCTTTTCCTGTGGGAGAAGAGTTCAAACGTTCGTGCTTTACTCTGCTGTGCTCTGAGAGCACCAGGCACCAGAGAGGTTGGATTCAAATGCACATTGAGGTAGGAAAGTGAGTAGTGACAGCAAAGTGTGTGCCACTTTTGCAAAGCTCACTGGGTGCTGAAGATGGCGAGAGAGATCTTTCACTCCGGGCTCTTTGGCTGTGGGAGCAGAGTTCAAACGTTCGTTTCCTAAGCTGCTCTGCTAAGCCAGCTCCAGGCTCCGCAGATGTTGAATACAAATGCCCTTTGAGGTAGGGATGTAAGCAGAGACAGCAATGTGTGTGTCACCCTTGCAAAGCTCACTGCGTGCTGAACATGCCCAGCTACACCATTCACTCCTGGTTCTTTACCTGTGGGAACCGAGATCAAACGTTCGTGCTTTACTTTGCTGTGCTCAGCCGGCACCAGGCACGAGAGATGTTGTATTCAAATGCACTTTGAGGTAGGAAAGTGAGGAGAGAGAGCAATGAGTGTGTCATCCTTGCAAAGCCCACTATGTGCTGAACATGCCCAGCAACATCTTTCCCTCCTGCCTCTTTTCCTGGGGGAGCAGAATTCAAATTTTCGTGCTTTACTCTGCTGTGCTCAGAGAGCACCAGGCAGAAGAGATGTTGGATTCAAATGCAATTTAAGGTAGGAAAGTGAGGAGGACAGCAAAGAGTGAGTTATCCTAGCAAAGCCCACTGTGTGCTTAACGTGCCCAGCAACATCTTTCACCCCTGGTTCTTTTCCTGTGGGAGAAGAGTTCAAACGTTCGTGCTTTACTCTGCTGTGCTCTGAGAGCACCAGGCACCAGAGAGGTTGGATTCAAATGCACATTGAGGTAGGAAAGTGAGCAGTGACAGCAAAGTGTGTGCCACTTTTGCAAAGCTCACTGGGTGCTGAAGATGGCGAGAGAGATCTTTCACTCCGGGCTCTTTGGCTGTGGGAGCAGAGTTCAAACGTTCGTTTCCTAAGCTGCTCTGCTCAGCCAGCTCCAGACTCCGCAGATGTTGAATACAAATGCACTTTGAGGTAGGGATGTAAGGAGAGACAGCAATGTGTGTGTCACCCTTGCAAAGCTCACTGCGTGCTGAACATGCCCAGCTACACCATTCACTCCTGGTTCTTTACCTGTGGGAACCGAGATCAAACGTTCGTGCTTTACTTTGCTGTGCTCAGCCGGCACCAGGCACGAGAGATGTTGTATTCAAATGCACTTTGAGGTAGGAAAGTGAGGAGAGAGAGCAATGAGTGTGTCATCCTTGCAAAGCCCACTATGTGCTGAACATGCCCAGCAACATCTTTCCCTCCTGCCTCTTTTCCTGGGGGAGCAGAATTCAAATTTTCGTGCTTTACTCTGCTGTGCTCAGAGAGCACCAGGCAGAAGAGATGTTGGATTCAAATGCAATTTAAGGTAGGAAAGTGAGGAGAGACAGCAATGTGTGTGTCATCCTTGCAAAGCCCACTGTGTGCTTAACGTGCCCAGCAACATCTTTCACCCCTGGTTCTTTTCCTGTGGGAGAAGAGTTCAAACGTTCGTGCTTTACTCTGCTGTGCTCTGAGAGCACCAGGCACCAGAGAGGTTGGATTCAAATGCACATTGAGGTAGGAAAGTGAGTAGTGACAGCAAAGTGTGTGCCACTTTTGCAAAGCTCACTGGGTGCTGAAGATGGCGAGAGAGATCTTTCACTCCGGGCTCTTTGGCTGTGGGAGCAGAGTTCAAACGTTCGTTTCCTAAGCTGCTCTGCTCAGCCAGCTCCAGGCTCCGCAGATGTTGAATACAAATGCCCTTTGAGGTAGGGATGTAAGCAGAGACAGCAATGTGTGTGTCACCCTTGCAAAGCTCACTGCGTGCTGAACATGCCCAGCTACACCATTCACTCCTGGTTCTTTACCTGTGGGAACCGAGATCAAACGTTCGTGCTTTACTTTGCTGTGCTCAGCCGGCACCAGGCACGAGAGATGTTGTATTCAAATGCACTTTGAGGTAGGAAAGTGAGGAGAGAGAGCAATGAGTGTGTCATCCTTGCAAAGCCCACTATGTGCTGAACATGCCCAGCAACATCTTTCCCTCCTGCCTCTTTTCCTGGGGGAGCAGAATTCAAATTTTCGTGCTTTACTCTGCTGTGCTCAGAGAGCACCAGGCAGAAGAGATGTTGGATTCAAATGCAATTTAAGGTAGGAAAGTGAGGAGGACAGCAAAGAGTGAGTTATCCTAGCAAAGCCCACTGTGTGCTTAACGTGCCCAGCAACATCTTTCACCCCTGGTTCTTTTCCTGTGGGAGAAGAGTTCAAACGTTCGTGCTTTACTCTGCTGTGCTCTGAGAGCACCAGGCACCAGAGAGGTTGGATTCAAATGCACATTGAGGTAGGAAAGTGAGTAGTGACAGCAAAGTGTGTGCCACTTTTGCAAAGCTCACTGGGTGCTGAAGATGGCGAGAGAGATCTTTCACTCCGGGCTCTTTGGCTGTGGGAGCAGAGCTCAAACGTTCGTTTCCTAAGCTGCTCTGCTCAGCCAGCTCCAGGCTCCGCAGATGTTGAATACAAATGCCCTTTGAGGTAGGGATGTAAGGAGAGACAGCAATGTGTGTGTCACCCTTGCAAAGCTCACTGCGTGCTGAACATGCCCAGCTACACCATTCACTCCTGGTTCTTTACCTGTGGGAACCGAGATCAAACGTTCGTGCTTTACTTTGCTGTGCTCAGCCGGCACCAGGCACGAGAGATGTTGTATTCAAATGCACTTTGAGGTAGGAAAGTGAGGAGAGAGAGCAATGAGTGTGTCATCCTTGCAAAGCCCACTATGTGCTGAACATGCCCAGCAACATCTTTCCCTCCTGCCTCTTTTCCTGGGGGAGCAGAATTCAAATTTTCGTGCTTTGCTCTGCTGTGCTCAGAGAGCACCAGGCAGAAGAGATGTTGGATTCAAATGCAATTTAAGGTAGGAAAGTGAGGAGAGACAGCAATGTGTGTGTCATCCTTGCAAAGCCCACTGTGTGCTTAACGTGCCCAGCAACATCTTTCACCCCTGGTTCTTTTCCTGTGGGAGAAGAGTTCAAACGTTCGTGCTTTACTCTGCTGTGCTCTGAGAGCACCAGGCACCAGAGAGGTTGGATTCAAATGCACATTGAGGTAGGAAAGTGAGTAGTGACAGCAAAGTGTGTGCCACTTTTGCAAAGCTCACTGGGTGCTGAAGATGGCGAGAGAGATCTTTCACTCCGGGCTCTTTGGCTGTGGGAGCAGAGTTCAAACGTTCGTTTCCTAAGCTGCTCTGCTCAGCCAGCTCCAGGCTCCGCAGATGTTGAATACATCTTTGAATACATCTTTGAATACCCTTTGAGGTAGGGATGTAAGGAGAGACAGCAATGTGTGTGTCACCCTTGCAAAGCTCACTGCGTGCTGAACATGCCCAGCTACACCATTCACTCCTGGTTCTTTACCTGTGGGAACCGAGATCAAACGTTCGTGCTTTACTTTGCTGTGCTCAGCCGGCACCAGGCACGAGAGATGTTGTATTCAAATGCACTTTGAGGTAGGAAAGTGAGGAGAGAGAGCAATGAGTGCGTCATCCTTGCAGAGCCCACTATGTGCTGAACATGCCCAGCAACATCTTTCCCTCCTGCCTCTTTTCCTGGGGGAGCAGAATTCAAATTTTCGTGCTTTACTCTGCTGTGCTCAGAGAGCACCAGGCAGAAGAGATGTTGAATTCAAATGCAATATAAGGTAGGAAAGTGAGGAGAGACAGCAATGTGTGTGTCATCCTTGCAAAGCCCACTGTGTGCTTAACGTGCCCAGCAACATCTTTCACCCCTGGTTCTTTTCCTGTGGGAGAAGAGTTCAAACGTTCGTGCTTTACTCTGCTGTGCTCTGAGAGCACCAGGCACCAGAGAGGTTGGATTCAAATGCACATTGAGGTAGGAAAGTGAGTAGTGACAGCAAAGTGTGTGCCACTTTTGCAAAGCTCACTGGGTGCTGAAGATGGCGAGAGAGATCTTTCACTCCGGGCTCTTTGGCTGTGGGAGCAGAGTTCAAACGTTCGTTTCCTAAGCTGCTCTGCTCAGCCAGCTCCAGGCTCCGCAGATGTTGAATACAAATGCCCTTTGAGGTAGGGATGTAAGGAGAGACAGCAATGTGTGTGTCACCCTTGCAAAGCTCACTGCGTGCTGAACATGCCCAGCTACACCATTCACTCCTGGTTCTTTACCTGTGGGAACCGAGATCAAACGTTCGTGCTTTACTTTGCTGTGCTCAGCCGGCACCAGGCACGAGAGATGTTGTATTCAAATGCACTTTGAGGTAGGAAAGTGAGGAGAGAGAGCAATGAGTGTGTCATCCTTGCAAAGCCCACTATGTGCTGAACATGCCCAGCAACATCTTTCCCTCCTGCCTCTTTTCCTGGGGGAGCAGAATTCAAATTTTCGTGCTTTACTCTGCTGTGCTCAGAGAGCACCAGGCAGAAGAGATGTTGGATTCAAATGCAATTTAAGGTAGGAAAGTGAGGAGAGACAGCAAAGAGTGAGTTATCCTAGCAAAGCCCACTGTGTGCTTAACGTGCCCAGCAACATCTTTCACCCCTGGTTCTTTTCCTGTGGGTGAAGAGTTCAAACGTTCGTGCTTTACTCTGCTGTGCTCTGAGAGCACCAGGCACCAGAGAGGTTGGATTCAAATGCACATTGAGGTAGGAAAGTGAGTAGTGACAGCAAAGTGTGTGCCACTTTTGCAAAGCTCACTGGGTGCTGAAGATGGCGAGAGAGATCTTTCACTCCGGGCTCTTTGGCTGTGGGAGCAGAGCTCAAACGTTCGTTTCCTAAGCTGCTCTGCTCAGCCAGCTCCAGGCTCCGCAGATGTTGAATACAAATGCCCTTTGAGGTAGGGATGTAAGGAGAGACAGCAATGTGTGTGTCACCCTTGCAAAGCTCACTGCGTGCTGAACATGCCCAGCTACACCATTCACTCCTGGTTCTTTACCTGTGGGAACCGAGATCAAACGTTCGTGCTTTACTTTGCTGTGCTCAGCCGGCACCAGGCACGAGAGATGTTGTATTCAAATGCACTTTGAGGTAGGAAAGTGAGGAGAGAGAGCAATGAGTGTGTCATCCTTGCAAAGCCCACTATGTGCTGAACATGCCCAGCAACATCTTTCCCTCCTGCCTCTTTTCCTGGGGGAGCAGAATTCAAATTTTCGTGCTTTACTCTGCTGTGCTCAGAGAGCACCAGGCAGAAGAGATGTTGGATTCAAATGCAATTTAAGGTAGGAAAGTGAGGAGAGACAGCAATGTGTGTGTCATCCTTGCAAAGCCCACTGTGTGCTTAACGTGCCCAGCAACATCTTTCACCCCTGGTTCTTTTCCTGTGGGAGAAGAGTTCAAACGTTCGTGCTTTACTCTGCTGTGCTCTGAGAGCACCAGGCACCAGAGAGGTTGGATTCAAATGCACATTGAGGTAGGAAAGTGAGTAGTGACAGCAAAGTGTGTGCCACTTTTGCAAAGCTCACTGGGTGCTGAAGATGGCGAGAGAGATCTTTCACTCCGGGCTCTTTGGCTGTGGGAGCAGAGTTCAAACGTTCGTTTCCTAAGCTGCTCTGCTCAGCCAGCTCCAGGCTCCGCAGATGTTGAATACAAATGCCCTTTGAGGTAGGGATGTAAGGAGAGACAGCAATGTGTGTGTCACCCTTGCAAAGCTCACTGCGTGCTGAACATGCCCAGCTACACCATTCACTCCTGGTTCTTTACCTGTGGGAACCGAGATCAAACGTTCGTGCTTTACTTTGCTGTGCTCAGCCGGCACCAGGCACGAGAGATGTTGTATTCAAATGCACTTTGAGGTAGGAAAGTGAGGAGAGAGAGCAATGAGTGTGTCATCCTTGCAAAGCCCACTATGTGCTGAACATGCCCAGCAACATCTTTCCCTCCTGCCTCTTTTCCTGGGGGAGCAGAATTCAAATTTTCGTGCTTTACTCTGCTGTGCTCAGAGAGCACCAGGCAGAAGAGATGTTGGATTCAAATGCAATTTAAGGTAGGAAAGTGAGGAGAGACAGCAATGTGTGTGTCATCCTTGCAAAGCCCACTGTGTGCTTAACGTGCCCAGCAACATCTTTCACCCCTGGTTCTTTTCCTGTGGGAGAAGAGTTCAAACGTTCGTGCTTTACTCTGCTGTGCTCTGAGAGCACCAGGCACCAGAGAGGTTGGATTCAAATGCACATTGAGGTAGGAAAGTGAGTAGTGACAGCAAAGTGTGTGCACTTTTGCAAAGCTCACTGGGTGCTGAAGATGGCGAGAGAGATCTTTCACTCCGGGCTCTTTGGCTGTGGGAGCAGAGTTCAAACGTTCGTTTCCTAAGCTGCTCTGCTCAGCCAGCTCCAGGCTCCGCAGATGTTGAATACAAATGCACTTTGAGGTAGGGATGTAAGGAGAGACAGCAATGTGTGTGTCACCCTTGCAAAGCTCACTGCGTGCTGAACATGCCCAGCTACACCATTCACTCCTGGTTCTTTACCTGTGGGAACCGAGATCAAACGTTCGTGCTTTACTTTGCTGTGCTCAGCCGGCACCAGGCACGAGAGATGTTGTATTCAAATGCACTTTGAGGTAGGAAAGTGAGGAGAGAGAGCAATGAGTGTGTCATCCTTGCAAAGCCCACTATGTGCTGAACATGCCCAGCAACATCTTTCCCTCCTGCCTCTTTTCCTGGGGGAGCAGAATTCAAATTTTCGTGCTTTACTCTGCTGTGCTCAGAGAGCACCAGGCAGAAGAGATGTTGGATTCAAATGCAATTTAAGGTAGGAAAGTGAGGAGAGACAGCAATGTGTGTGTCATCCTTGCAAAGCCCACTGTGTGCTTAACGTGCCCAGCAACATCTTTCACCCCTGGTTCTTTTCCTGTGGGAGAAGAGTTCAAACGTTCGTGCTTTACTCTGCTGTGCTCTGAGAGCACCAGGCACCAGAGAGGTTGGATTCAAATGCACATTGAGGTAGGAAAGTGAGTAGTGACAGCAAAGTGTGTGCCACTTTTGCAAAGCTCACTGGGTGCTGAAGATGGCGAGAGAGATCTTTCACTCCGGGCTCTTTGGCTGTGGGAGCAGAGTTCAAACGTTCGTTTCCTAAGCTGCTCTGCTCAGCCAGCTCCAGGCTCCGCAGATGTTGAATACAAATGCCCTTTGAGGTAGGGATGTAAGGAGAGACAGCAATGTGTGTGTCACCCTTGCAAAGCTCACTGCGTGCTGAACATGCCCAGCTACACCATTCACTCCTGGTTCTTTACCTGTGGGAACCGAGATCAAACGTTCGTGCTTTACTTTGCTGTGCTCAGCCGGCACCAGGCACGAGAGATGTTGTATTCAAATGCACTTTGAGGTAGGAAAGTGAGGAGAGAGAGCAATGAGTGCGTCATCCTTGCAAAGCCCACTATGTGCTGAACATGCCCAGCAACATCTTTCCCTCCTGCCTCTTTTCCTGGGGGAGCAGAATTCAAATTTTCGTGCTTTACTCTGCTGTGCTCAGAGAGCACCAGGCAGAAGAGATGTTGGATTCAAATGCAATTTAAGGTAGGAAAGTGAGGAGGACAGCAAAGAGTGAGTTATCCTAGCAAAGCCCACTGTGTGCTTAACGTGCCCAGCAACATCTTTCACCCCTGGTTCTTTTCCTGTGGGAGAAGAGTTCAAACGTTCGTGCTTTACTCTGCTGTGCTCTGAGAGCACCAGGCACCAGAGAGGTTGGATTCAAATGCACATTGAGGTAGGAAAGTGAGTAGTGACAGCAAAGTGTGTGCCACTTTTGCAAAGCTCACTGGGTGCTGAAGATGGCGAGAGAGATCTTTCACTCCGGGCTCTTTGGCTGTGGGAGCAGAGTTCAAACGTTCGTTTCCTAAGCTGCTCTGCTCAGCCAGCTCCAGGCTCCGCAGATGTTGAATACAAATGCACTTTGAGGTAGGGATGTAAGGAGAGACAGCAATGTGTGTGTCACCCTTGCAAAGCTCACTGCGTGCTGAACATGCCCAGCTACACCATTCACTCCTGGTTCTTTACCTGTGGGAACCGAGATCAAACGTTCGTGCTTTACTTTGCTGTGCTCAGCCGGCACCAGGCACGAGAGATGTTGTATTCAAATGCACTTTGAGGTAGGAAAGTGAGGAGAGAGAGCAATGAGTGTGTCATCCTTGCAAAGCCCACTATGTGCTGAACATGCCCAGCAACATCTTTCCCTCCTGCCTCTTTTCCTGGGGGAGCAGAATTCAAATTTTCGTGCTTTACTCTGCTGTGCTCAGAGAGCACCAGGCAGAAGAGATGTTGGATTCAAATGCAATTTAAGGTAGGAAAGTGAGGAGAGACAGCAATGTGTGTGTCATCCTTGCAAAGCCCACTGTGTGCTTAACGTGCCCAGCAACATCTTTCACCCCTGGTTCTTTTCCTGTGGGAGAAGAGTTCAAACGTTCGTGCTTTACTCTGCTGTGCTCTGAGAGCACCAGGCACCAGAGAGGTTGGATTCAAATGCACATTGAGGTAGGAAAGTGAGTAGTGACAGCAAAGTGTGTGCCACTTTTGCAAAGCTCACTGGGTGCTGAAGATGGCGAGAGAGATCTTTCACTCCGGGCTCTTTGGCTGTGGGAGCAGAGTTCAAACGTTCGTTTCCTAAGCTGCTCTGCTCAGCCAGCTCCAGGCTCCGCAGATGTTGAATACAAATGCACTTTGAGGTAGGGATGTAAGGAGAGACAGCAATGTGTGTGTCACCCTTGCAAAGCTCACTGCGTGCTGAACATGCCCAGCTACACCATTCACTCCTGGTTCTTTACCTGTGGGAACCGAGATCAAACATTCGTGCTTTACTTTGCTGTGCTCAGCCGGCACCAGGCACGAGAGATGTTGTATTCAAATGCACTTTGAGGTAGGAAAGTGAGGAGAGAGAGCAATGAGTGTGTCATCCTTGCAAAGCCCACTATGTGCTGAACATGCCCAGCAACATCTTTCCCTCCTGCCTCTTTTCCTGGGGGAGCAGAATTCAAATTTTCGTGCTTTACTCTGCTGTGCTCAGAGAGCACCAGGCAGAAGAGATGTTGGATTCAAATGCAATTTAAGGTAGGAAAGTGAGGAGAGACAGCAATGTGTGTGTCATCCTTGCAAAGCCCACTGTGTGCTTAACGTGCCCAGCAACATCTTTCACCCCTGGTTCTTTTCCTGTGGGAGAAGAGTTCAAACGTTCGTGCTTTACTCTGCTGTGCTCTGAGAGCACCAGGCACCAGAGAGGTTGGATTCAAATGCACATTGAGGTAGGAAAGTGAGTAGTGACAGCAAAGTGTGTGCCACTTTTGCAAAGCTCACTGGGTGCTGAAGATGGCGAGAGAGATCTTTCACTCCGGGCTCTTTGGCTGTGGGAGCAGAGCTCAAACGTTCGTTTCCTAAGCTGCTCTGCTCAGCCAGCTCCAGGCTCCGCAGATGTTGAATACAAATGCCCTTTGAGGTAGGGATGTAAGGAGAGACAGCAATGTGTGTGTCACCCTTGCAAAGCTCACTGCGTGCTGAACATGCCCAGCTACACCATTCACTCCTGGTTCTTTACCTGTGGGAACCGAGATCAAACGTTCGTGCTTTACTTTGCTGTGCTCAGCCGGCACCAGGCACGAGAGATGTTGTATTCAAATGCACTTTGAGGTAGGAAAGTGAGGAGAGAGAGCAATGAGTGTGTCATCCTTGCAAAGCCCACTATGTGCTGAACATGCCCAGCAACATCTTTCCCTCCTGCCTCTTTTCCTGGGGGAGCAGAATTCAAATTTTCGTGCTTTACTCTGCTGTGCTCAGAGAGCACCAGGCAGAAGAGATGTTGAATTCAAATGCAATTTAAGGTAGGAAAGTGAGGAGAGACAGCAATGTGTGTGTCATCCTTGCAAAGCCCACTGTGTGCTTAACGTGCCCAGCAACATCTTTCACCCCTGGTTCTTTTCCTGTGGGAGAAGAGTTCAAACGTTCGTGCTTTACTCTGCTGTGCTCTGAGAGCACCAGGCACCAGAGAGGTTGGATTCAAATGCACATTGAGGTAGGAAAGTGAGTAGTGACAGCAAAGTGTGTGCCACTTTTGCAAAGCTCACTGGGTGCTGAAGATGGCGAGAGAGATCTTTCACTCCGGGCTCTTTGGCTGTGGGAGCAGAGTTCAAACGTTCGTTTCCTAAGCTGCTCTGCTAAGCCAGCTCCAGGCTCCGCAGATGTTGAATACAAATGCCCTTTGAGGTAGGGATGTAAGCAGAGACAGCAATGTGTGTGTCACCCTTGCAAAGCTCACTGCGTGCTGAACATGCCCAGCTACACCATTCACTCCTGGTTCTTTACCTGTGGGAACCGAGATCAAACGTTCGTGCTTTACTTTGCTGTGCTCAGCCGGCACCAGGCACGAGAGATGTTGTATTCAAATGCACTTTGAGGTAGGAAAGTGAGGAGAGAGAGCAATGAGTGTGTCATCCTTGCAAAGCCCACTATGTGCTGAACATGCCCAGCAACATCTTTCCCTCCTGCCTCTTTTCCTGGGGGAGCAGAATTCAAATTTTCGTGCTTTACTCTGCTGTGCTCAGAGAGCACCAGGCAGAAGAGATGTTGGATTCAAATGCAATTTAAGGTAGGAAAGTGAGGAGGACAGCAAAGAGTGAGTTATCCTAGCAAAGCCCACTGTGTGCTTAACGTGCCCAGCAACATCTTTCACCCCTGGTTCTTTTCCTGTGGGAGAAGAGTTCAAACGTTCGTGCTTTACTCTGCTGTGCTCTGAGAGCACCAGGCACCAGAGAGGTTGGATTCAAATGCACATTGAGGTAGGAAAGTGAGTAGTGACAGCAAAGTGTGTGCCACTTTTGCAAAGCTCACTGGGTGCTGAAGATGGCGAGAGAGATCTTTCACTCCGGGCTCTTTGGCTGTGGGAGCAGAGCTCAAACGTTCGTTTCCTAAGCTGCTCTGCTCAGCCAGCTCCAGGCTCCGCAGATGTTGAATACAAATGCCCTTTGAGGTAGGGATGTAAGGAGAGACAGCAATGTGTGTGTCACCCTTGCAAAGCTCACTGCGTGCTGAACATGCCCAGCTACACCATTCACTCCTGGTTCTTTACCTGTGGGAACCGAGATCAAACGTTCGTGCTTTACTTTGCTGTGCTCAGCCGGCACCAGGCACGAGAGATGTTGTATTCAAATGCACTTTGAGGTAGGAAAGTGAGGAGAGAGAGCAATGAGTGCGTCATCCTTGCAAAGCCCACTATGTGCTGAACATGCCCAGCAACATCTTTCCCTCCTGCCTCTTTTCCTGGGGGAGCAGAATTCAAATTTTCGTGCTTTACTCTGCTGTGCTCAGAGAGCACCAGGCAGAAGAGATGTTGGATTCAAATGCAATTTAAGGTAGGAAAGTGAGGAGAGACAGCAATGTGTGTGTCATCCTTGCAAAGCCCACTGTGTGCTTAACGTGCCCAGCAACATCTTTCACCCCTGGTTCTTTTCCTGTGGGAGAAGAGTTCAAACGTTCGTGCTTTACTCTGCTGTGCTCTGAGAGCACCAGGCACCAGAGAGGTTGGATTCAAATGCACATTGAGGTAGGAAAGTGAGTAGTGACAGCAAAGTGTGTGCCACTTTTGCAAAGCTCACTGGGTGCTGAAGATGGCGAGAGAGATCTTTCACTCCGGGCTCTTTGGCTGTGGGAGCAGAGTTCAAACGTTCGTTTCCTAAGCTGCTCTGCTCAGCCAGCTCCAGGCTCCGCAGATGTTGAATACAAATGCCCTTTGAGGTAGGGATGTAAGGAGAGACAGCAATGTGTGTGTCACCCTTGCAAAGCTCACTGCGTGCTGAACATGCCCAGCTACACCATTCACTCCTGGTTCTTTACCTGTGGGAACCGAGATCAAACGTTCGTGCTTTACTTTGCTGTGCTCAGCCGGCACCAGGCACGAGAGATGTTGTATTCAAATGCACTTTGAGGTAGGAAAGTGAGGAGAGAGAGCAATGAGTGTGTCATCCTTGCAAAGCCCACTATGTGCTGAACATGCCCAGCAACATCTTTCCCTCCTGCCTCTTTTCCTGGGGGAGCAGAATTCAAATTTTCGTGCTTTACTCTGCTGTGCTCAGAGAGCACCAGGCAGAAGAGATGTTGGATTCAAATGCAATTTAAGGTAGGAAAGTGAGGAGAGACAGCAAAGAGTGAGTTATCCTAGCAAAGCCCACTGTGTGCTTAACGTGCCCAGCAACATCTTTCACCCCTGGTTCTTTTCCTGTGGGTGAAGAGTTCAAACGTTCGTGCTTTACTCTGCTGTGCTCTGAGAGCACCAGGCACCAGAGAGGTTGGATTCAAATGCACATTGAGGTAGGAAAGTGAGTAGTGACAGCAAAGTGTGTGCCACTTTTGCAAAGCTCACTGGGTGCTGAAGATGGCGAGAGAGATCTTTCACTCCGGGCTCTTTGGCTGTGGGAGCAGAGCTCAAACGTTCGTTTCCTAAGCTGCTCTGCTCAGCCAGCTCCAGGCTCCGCAGATGTTGAATACAAATGCCCTTTGAGGTAGGGATGTAAGGAGAGACAGCAATGTGTGTGTCACCCTTGCAAAGCTCACTGCGTGCTGAACATGCCCAGCTACACCATTCACTCCTGGTTCTTTACCTGTGGGAACCGAGATCAAACGTTCGTGCTTTACTTTGCTGTGCTCAGCCGGCACCAGGCACGAGAGATGTTGTATTCAAATGCACTTTGAGGTAGGAAAGTGAGGAGAGAGAGCAATGAGTGTGTCATCCTTGCAAAGCCCACTATGTGCTGAACATGCCCAGCAACATCTTTCCCTCCTGCCTCTTTTCCTGGGGGAGCAGAATTCAAATTTTCGTGCTTTACTCTGCTGTGCTCAGAGAGCACCAGGCAGAAGAGATGTTGGATTCAAATGCAATTTAAGGTAGGAAAGTGAGGAGAGACAGCAATGTGTGTGTCATCCTTGCAAAGCCCACTGTGTGCTTAACGTGCCCAGCAACATCTTTCACCCCTGGTTCTTTTCCTGTGGGAGAAGAGTTCAAACGTTCGTGCTTTACTCTGCTGTGCTCTGAGAGCACCAGGCACCAGAGAGGTTGGATTCAAATGCACATTGAGGTAGGAAAGTGAGTAGTGACAGCAAAGTGTGTGCCACTTTTGCAAAGCTCACTGGGTGCTGAAGATGGCGAGAGAGATCTTTCACTCCGGGCTCTTTGGCTGTGGGAGCAGAGCTCAAACGTTCGTTTCCTAAGCTGCTCTGCTCAGCCAGCTCCAGGCTCCGCAGATGTTGAATACAAATGCCCTTTGAGGTAGGGATGTAAGGAGAGACAGCAATGTGTGTGTCACCCTTGCAAAGCTCACTGCGTGCTGAACATGCCCAGCTACACCATTCACTCCTGGTTCTTTACCTGTGGGAACCGAGATCAAACGTTCGTGCTTTACTTTGCTGTGCTCAGCCGGCACCAGGCACGAGAGATGTTGTATTCAAATGCACTTTGAGGTAGGAAAGTGAGGAGAGAGAGCAATGAGTGTGTCATCCTTGCAAAGCCCACTATGTGCTGAACATGCCCAGCAACATCTTTCCCTCCTGCCTCTTTTCCTGGGGGAGCAGAATTCAAATTTTCGTGCTTTACTCTGCTGTGCTCAGAGAGCACCAGGCAGAAGAGGTGTTGGATTCAAATGCAATTTAAGGTAGGAAAGTGAGGAGAGACAGCAATGTGTGTGTCATCCTTGCAAAGCCCACTGTGTGCTTAACGTGCCCAGCAACATCTTTCACCCCTGGTTCTTTTCCTGTGGGAGAAGAGTTCAAACGTTCGTGCTTTACTCTGCTGTGCTCTGAGAGCACCAGGCACCAGAGAGGTTGGATTCAAATGCACATTGAGGTAGGAAAGTGAGTAGTGACAGCAAAGTGTGTGCCACTTTTGCAAAGCTCACTGGGTGCTGAAGATGGCGAGAGAGATCTTTCACTCCGGGCTCTTTGGCTGTGGGAGCAGAGTTCAAACGTTCGTTTCCTAAGCTGCTCTGCTCAGCCAGCTCCAGGCTCCGCAGATGTTGAATACATCTTTGAATACATCTTTGAATACCCTTTGAGGTAGGGATGTAAGGAGAGACAGCAATGTGTGTGTCACCCTTGCAAAGCTCACTGCGTGCTGAACATGCCCAGCTACACCATTCACTCCTGGTTCTTTACCTGTGGGAACCGAGATCAAACGTTCGTGCTTTACTTTGCTGTGCTCAGCCGGCACCAGGCACGAGAGATGTTGTATTCAAATGCACTTTGAGGTAGGAAAGTGAGGAGAGAGAGCAATGAGTGCGTCATCCTTGCAAAGCCCACTATGTGCTGAACATGCCCAGCAACATCTTTCCCTCCTGCCTCTTTTCCTGGGGGAGCAGAATTCAAATTTTCGTGCTTTACTCTGCTGTGCTCAGAGAGCACCAGGCAGAAGAGATGTTGAATTCAAATGCAATTTAAGGTAGGAAAGTGAGGAGAGACAGCAATGTGTGTGTCATCCTTGCAAAGCCCACTGTGTGCTTAACGTGCCCAGCAACATCTTTCACCCCTGGTTCTTTTCCTGTGGGAGAAGAGTTCAAACGTTCGTGCTTTACTCTGCTGTGCTCTGAGAGCACCAGGCACCAGAGAGGTTGGATTCAAACGCACATTGAGGTAGGAAAGTGAGTAGTGACAGCAAAGTGTGTGCCACTTTTGCAAAGCTCACTGGGTGCTGAAGATGGCGAGAGAGATCTTTCACTCCGGGCTCTTTGGCTGTGGGAGCAGAGTTCAAACGTTCGTTTCCTAAGCTGCTCTGCTCAGCCAGCTCCAGGCTCCGCAGATGTTGAATACAAATGCCCTTTGAGGTAGGGATGTAAGGAGAGACAGCAATTTGTGAGTCACCCTTGCAAAGTTCACTGCGTGCTGAACATGCCCAGCTACACCATTCACTCCTGGTTCTTTACCTGTGGGAACCGAGATCAAACGTTCGTGCTTTACTTTGCTGTGCTCAGCCGGCACCAGGCACGAGAGATGTTGTATTCAAATGCACTTTGAGGTAGGAAAGTGAGGAGAGAGAGCAATGAGTGTGTCATCCTTGCAAAGCCCACTATGTGCTGAACATGCCCAGCAACATCTTTCCCTCCTGCCTCTTTTCCTGGGGGAGCAGAATTCAAATTTTCGTGCTTTACTCTGCTGTGCTCAGAGAGCACCAGGCAGAAGAGATGTTGGATTCAAATGCAATTTAAGGTAGGAAAGTGAGGAGAGACAGCAAAGAGTGAGTTATCCTAGCAAAGCCCACTGTGTGCTTAACGTGCCCAGCAACATCTTTCACCCTTGGTTCTTTTCCTGTGGGTGAAGAGTTCAAACGTTCGTGCTTTACTCTGCTGTGCTCTGAGAGCACCAGGCACCAGAGAGGTTGGATTCAAATGCACATTGAGGTAGGAAAGTGAGTAGTGACAGCAAAGTGTGTGCCACTTTTGCAAAGCTCACTGGGTGCTGAAGATGGCGAGAGAGATCTTTCACTCCGGGCTCTTTGGCTGTGGGAGCAGAGCTCAAACGTTCGTTTCCTAAGCTGCTCTGCTCAGCCAGCTCCAGGCTCCGCAGATGTTGAATACAAATGCCCTTTGAGGTAGGGATGTAAGGAGAGACAGCAATGTGTGTGTCACCCTTGCAAAGCTCACTGCGTGCTGAACATGCCCAGCTACACCATTCACTCCTGGTTCTTTACCTGTGGGAACCGAGATCAAACGTTCGTGCTTTACTTTGCTGTGCTCAGCCGGCACCAGGCACGAGAGATGTTGTATTCAAATGCACTTTGAGGTAGGAAAGTGAGGAGAGAGAGCAATGAGTGTGTCATCCTTGCAAAGCCCACTATGTGCTGAACATGCCCAGCAACATCTTTCCCTCCTGCCTCTTTTCCTGGGGGAGCAGAATTCAAATTTTCGTGCTTTACTCTGCTGTGCTCAGAGAGCACCAGGCAGAAGAGATGTTGGATTCAAATGCAATTTAAGGTAGGAAAGTGAGGAGAGACAGCAATGTGTGTGTCATCCTTGCAAAGCCCACTGTGTGCTTAACGTGCCCAGCAACATCTTTCACCCCTGGTTCTTTTCCTGTGGGAGAAGAGTTCAAACGTTCGTGCTTTACTCTGCTGTGCTCTGAGAGCACCAGGCACCAGAGAGGTTGGATTCAAACGCACATTGAGGTAGGAAAGTGAGTAGTGACAGCAAAGTGTGTGCCACTTTTGCAAAGCTCACTGGGTGCTGAAGATGGCGAGAGAGATCTTTCACTCCGGGCTCTTTGGCTGTGGGAGCAGAGTTCAAACGTTCGTTTCCTAAGCTGCTCTGCTCAGCCAGCTCCAGGCTCCGCAGATGTTGAATACAAATGCCCTTTGAGGTAGGGATGTAAGCAGAGACAGCAATGTGTGTGTCACCCTTGCAAAGCTCACTGCGTGCTGAACATGCCCAGCTACACCATTCACTCCTGGTTCTTTACCTGTGGGAACCGAGATCAAACGTTCGTGCTTTACTTTGCTGTGCTCAGCCGGCACCAGGCACGAGAGATGTTGTATTCAAATGCACTTTGAGGTAGGAAAGTGAGGAGAGAGAGCAATGAGTGTGTCATCCTTGCAAAGCCCACTATGTGCTGAACATGCCCAGCAACATCTTTCCCTCCTGCCTCTTTTCCTGGGGGAGCAGAATTCAAATTTTCGTGCTTTACTCTGCTGTGCTCAGAGAGCACCAGGCAGAAGAGATGTTGGATTCAAATGCAATTTAAGGTAGGAAAGTGAGGAGGACAGCAAAGAGTGAGTTATCCTAGCAAAGCCCACTGTGTGCTTAACGTGCCCAGCAACATCTTTCACCCCTGGTTCTTTTCCTGTGGGAGAAGAGTTCAAACGTTCGTGCTTTACTCTGCTGTGCTCTGAGAGCACCAGGCACCAGAGAGGTTGGATTCAAATGCACATTGAGGTAGGAAAGTGAGTAGTGACAGCAAAGTGTGTGCCACTTTTGCAAAGCTCACTGGGTGCTGAAGATGGCGAGAGAGATCTTTCACTCCGGGCTCTTTGGCTGTGGGAGCAGAGCTCAAACGTTCGTTTCCTAAGCTGCTCTGCTCAGCCAGCTCCAGGCTCCGCAGATGTTGAATACAAATGCCCTTTGAGGTAGGGATGTAAGGAGAGACAGCAATGTGTGTGTCACCCTTGCAAAGCTCACTGCGTGCTGAACATGCCCAGCTACACCATTCACTCCTGGTTCTTTACCTGTGGGAACCGAGATCAAACGTTCGTGCTTTACTTTGCTGTGCTCAGCCGGCACCAGGCACGAGAGATGTTGTATTCAAATGCACTTTGAGGTAGGAAAGTGAGGAGAGAGAGCAATGAGTGTGTCATCCTTGCAAAGCCCACTATGTGCTGAACATGCCCAGCAACATCTTTCCCTCCTGCCTCTTTTCCTGGGGGAGCAGAATTCAAATTTTCGTGCTTTACTCTGCTGTGCTCAGAGAGCACCAGGCAGAAGAGATGTTGGATTCAAATGCAATTTAAGGTAGGAAAGTGAGGAGAGACAGCAATGTGTGTGTCATCCTTGCAAAGCCCACTGTGTGCTTAACGTGCCCAGCAACATCTTTCACCCCTGGTTCTTTTCCTGTGGGAGAAGAGTTCAAACGTTCGTGCTTTACTCTGCTGTGCTCTGAGAGCACCAGGCACCAGAGAGGTTGGATTCAAATGCACATTGAGGTAGGAAAGTGAGTAGTGACAGCAAAGTGTGTGCCACTTTTGCAAAGCTCACTGGGTGCTGAAGATGGCGAGAGAGATCTTTCACTCCGGGCTCTTTGGCTGTGGGAGCAGAGTTCAAACGTTCGTTTCCTAAGCTGCTCTGCTCAGCCAGCTCCAGGCTCCGCAGATGTTGAATACAAATGCCCTTTGAGGTAGGGATGTAAGCAGAGACAGCAATGTGTGTGTCACCCTTGCAAAGCTCACTGCGTGCTGAACATGCCCAGCTACACCATTCACTCCTGGTTCTTTACCTGTGGGAACCGAGATCAAACGTTCGTGCTTTACTTTGCTGTGCTCAGTCGGCACCAGGCACGAGAGATGTTGTATTCAAATGCACTTTGAGGTAGGAAAGTGAGGAGAGAGAGCAATGAGTGTGTCATCCTTGCAAAGCCCACTATGTGCTGAACATGCCCAGCAACATCTTTCCCTCCTGCCTCTTTTCCTGGGGGAGCAGAATTCAAATTTTCGTGCTTTACTCTGCTGTGCTCAGAGAGCACCAGGCAGAAGAGATGTTGGATTCAAATGCAATTTAAGGTAGGAAAGTGAGGAGGACAGCAAAGAGTGAGTTATCCTAGCAAAGCCCACTGTGTGCTTAACGTGCCCAGCAACATCTTTCACCCCTGGTTCTTTTCCTGTGGGAGAAGAGTTCAAACGTTCGTGCTTTACTCTGCTGTGCTCTGAGAGCACCAGGCACCAGAGAGGTTGGATTCAAATGCACATTGAGGTAGGAAAGTGAGTAGTGACAGCAAAGTGTGTGCCACTTTTGCAAAGCTCACTGGGTGCTGAAGATGGCGAGAGAGATCTTTCACTCCGGGCTCTTTGGCTGTGGGAGCAGAGCTCAAACGTTCGTTTCCTAAGCTGCTCTGCTCAGCCAGCTCCAGGCTCCGCAGATGTTGAATACAAATGCCCTTTGAGGTAGGGATGTAAGGAGAGACAGCAATGTGTGTGTCACCCTTGCAAAGCTCACTGCGTGCTGAACATGCCCAGCTACACCATTCACTCCTGGTTCTTTACCTGTGGGAACCGAGATCAAACGTTCGTGCTTTACTTTGCTGTGCTCAGCCGGCACCAGGCACGAGAGATGTTGTATTCAAATGCACTTTGAGGTAGGAAAGTGAGGAGAGAGAGCAATGAGTGTGTCATCCTTGCAAAGCCCACTATGTGCTGAACATGCCCAGCAACATCTTTCCCTCCTGCCTCTTTTCCTGGGGGAGCAGAATTCAAATTTTCGTGCTTTACTCTGCTGTGCTCAGAGAGCACCAGGCAGAAGAGATGTTGGATTCAAATGCAATTTAAGGTAGGAAAGTGAGGAGAGACAGCAATGTGTGTGTCATCCTTGCAAAGCCCACTGTGTGCTTAACGTGCCCAGCAACATCTTTCACCCCTGGTTCTTTTCCTGTGGGAGAAGAGTTCAAACGTTCGTGCTTTACTCTGCTGTGCTCTGAGAGCACCAGGCACCAGAGAGGTTGGATTCAAATGCACATTGAGGTAGGAAAGTGAGTAGTGACAGCAAAGTGTGTGCCACTTTTGCAAAGCTCACTGGGTGCTGAAGATGGCGAGAGAGATCTTTCACTCCGGGCTCTTTGGCTGTGGGAGCAGAGTTCAAACGTTCGTTTCCTAAGCTGCTCTGCTCAGCCAGCTCCAGGCTCCGCAGATGTTGAATACATCTTTGAATACATCTTTGAATACCCTTTGAGGTAGGGATGTAAGGAGAGACAGCAATGTGTGTGTCACCCTTGCAAAGCTCACTGCGTGCTGAACATGCCCAGCTACACCATTCACTCCTGGTTCTTTACCTGTGGGAACCGAGATCAAACGTTCGTGCTTTACTTTGCTGTGCTCAGCCGGCACCAGGCACGAGAGATGTTGTATTCAAATGCACTTTGAGGTAGGAAAGTGAGGAGAGAGAGCAATGAGTGTGTCATCCTTGCAAAGCCCACTATGTGCTGAACATGCCCAGCAACATCTTTCCCTCCTGCCTCTTTTCCTGGGGGAGCAGAATTCAAATTTTCGTGCTTTACTCTGCTGTGCTCAGAGAGCACCAGGCAGAAGAGATGTTGGATTCAAATGCAATTTAAGGTAGGAAAGTGAGGAGAGACAGCAATGTGTGTGTCATCCTTGCAAAGCCCACTGTGTGCTTAACGTGCCCAGCAACATCTTTCACCCCTGGTTCTTTTCCTGTGGGAGAAGAGTTCAAACGTTCGTGCTTTACTCTGCTGTGCTCTGAGAGCACCAGGCACCAGAGAGGTTGGATTCAAATGCACATTGAGGTAGGAAAGTGAGTAGTGACAGCAAAGTGTGTGCCACTTTTGCAAAGCTCACTGGGTGCTGAAGATGGCGAGAGAGATCTTTCACTCCGGGCTCTTTGGCTGTGGGAGCAGAGTTCAAACGTTCGTTTCCTAAGCTGCTCTGCTCAGCCAGCTCCAGGCTCCGCAGATGTTGAATACAAATGCCCTTTGAGGTAGGGATGTAAGCAGAGACAGCAATGTGTGTGTCACCCTTGCAAAGCTCACTGCGTGCTGAACATGCCCAGCTACACCATTCACTCCTGGTTCTTTACCTGTGGGAACCGAGATCAAACGTTCGTGCTTTACTTTGCTGTGCTCAGCCGGCACCAGGCACGAGAGATGTTGTATTCAAATGCACTTTGAGGTAGGAAAGTGAGGAGAGAGAGCAATGAGTGTGTCATCCTTGCAAAGCCCACTATGTGCTGAACATGCCCAGCAACATCTTTCCCTCCTGCCTCTTTTCCTGGGGGAGCAGAATTCAAATTTTCGTGCTTTACTCTGCTGTGCTCAGAGAGCACCAGGCAGAAGAGATGTTGGATTCAAATGCAATTTAAGGTAGGAAAGTGAGGAGAGACAGCAATGTGTGTGTCATCCTTGCAAAGCCCACTGTGTGCTTAACGTGCCCAGCAACATCTTTCACCCCTGGTTCTTTTCCTGTGGGAGAAGAGTTCAAACGTTCGTGCTTTACTCTGCTGTGCTCTGAGAGCACCAGGCACCAGAGAGGTTGGATTCAAATGCACATTGAGGTAGGAAAGTGAGTAGTGACAGCAAAGTGTGTGCCACTTTTGCAAAGCTCACTGGGTGCTGAAGATGGCGAGAGAGATCTTTCACTCCGGGCTCTTTGGCTGTGGGAGCAGAGTTCAAACGTTCGTTTCCTAAGCTGCTCTGCTCAGCCAGCTCCAGGCTCCGCAGATGTTGAATACAAATGCCCTTTGAGGTAGGGATGTAAGGAGAGACAGCAATGTGTGTGTCACCCTTGCAAAGCTCACTGCGTGCTGAACATGCCCAGCTACACCATTCACTCCTGGTTCTTTACCTGTGGGAACCGAGATCAAACGTTCGTGCTTTACTTTGCTGTGCTCAGCCGGCACCAGGCACGAGAGATGTTGTATTCAAATGCACTTTGAGGTAGGAAAGTGAGGAGAGAGAGCAATGAGTGTGTCATCCTTGCAAAGCCCACTATGTGCTGAACATGCCCAGCAACATCTTTCCCTCCTGCCTCTTTTCCTGGGGGAGCAGAATTCAAATTTTCGTGCTTTACTCTGCTGTGCTCAGAGAGCACCAGGCAGAAGAGATGTTGGATTCAAATGCAATTTAAGGTAGGAAAGTGAGGAGAGACAGCAATGTGTGTGTCATCCTTGCAAAGCCCACTGTGTGCTTAACGTGCCCAGCAACATCTTTCACCCCTGGTTCTTTTCCTGTGGGAGAAGAGTTCAAACGTTCGTGCTTTACTCTGCTGTGCTCTGAGAGCACCAGGCACCAGAGAGGTTGGATTCAAATGCACATTGAGGTAGGAAAGTGAGTAGTGACAGCAAAGTGTGTGCCACTTTTGCAAAGCTCACTGGGTGCTGAAGATGGCGAGAGAGATCTTTCACTCCGGGCTCTTTGGCTGTGGGAGCAGAGTTCAAACGTTCGTTTCCTAAGCTGCTCTGCTCAGCCAGCTCCAGGCTCCGCAGATGTTGAATACATCTTTGAATACATCTTTGAATACCCTTTGAGGTAGGGATGTAAGGAGAGACAGCAATGTGTGTGTCACCCTTGCAAAGCTCACTGCGTGCTGAACATGCCCAGCTACACCATTCACTCCTGGTTCTTTACCTGTGGGAACCGAGATCAAACGTTCGTGCTTTACTTTGCTGTGCTCAGCCGGCACCAGGCACGAGAGATGTTGTATTCAAATGCACTTTGAGGTAGGAAAGTGAGGAGAGAGAGCAATGAGTGTGTCATCCTTGCAAAGCCCACTATGTGCTGAACATGCCCAGCAACATCTTTCCCTCCTGCCTCTTTTCCTGGGGGAGCAGAATTCAAATTTTCGTGCTTTACTCTGCTGTGCTCAGAGAGCACCAGGCAGAAGAGATGTTGGATTCAAATGCAATTTAAGGTAGGAAAGTGAGGAGAGACAGCAATGTGTGTGTCATCCTTGCAAAGCCCACTGTGTGCTTAACGTGCCCAGCAACATCTTTCACCCCTGGTTCTTTTCCTGTGGGAGAAGAGTTCAAACGTTCGTGCTTTACTCTGCTGTGCTCTGAGAGCACCAGGCACCAGAGAGGTTGGATTCAAATGCACATTGAGGTAGGAAAGTGAGTAGTGACAGCAAAGTGTGTGCCACTTTTGCAAAGCTCACTGGGTGCTGAAGATGGCGAGAGAGATCTTTCACTCCGGGCTCTTTGGCTGTGGGAGCAGAGTTCAAACGTTCGTTTCCTAAGCTGCTCTGCTCAGCCAGCTCCAGGCTCCGCAGATGTTGAATACAAATGCCCTTTGAGGTAGGGATGTAAGCAGAGACAGCAATGTGTGTGTCACCCTTGCAAAGCTCACTGCGTGCTGAACATGCCCAGCTACACCATTCACTCCTGGTTCTTTACCTGTGGGAACCGAGATCAAACGTTCGTGCTTTACTTTGCTGTGCTCAGCCGGCACCAGGCACGAGAGATGTTGTATTCAAATGCACTTTGAGGTAGGAAAGTGAGGAGAGAGAGCAATGAGTGTGTCATCCTTGCAAAGCCCACTATGTGCTGAACATGCCCAGCAACATCTTTCCCTCCTGCCTCTTTTCCTGGGGGAGCAGAATTCAAATTTTCGTGCTTTACTCTGCTGTGCTCAGAGAGCACCAGGCAGAAGAGATGTTGGATTCAAATGCAATTTAAGGTAGGAAAGTGAGGAGAGACAGCAATGTGTGTGTCATCCTTGCAAAGCCCACTGTGTGCTTAACGTGCCCAGCAACATCTTTCACCCCTGGTTCTTTTCCTGTGGGAGAAGAGTTCAAACGTTCGTGCTTTACTCTGCTGTGCTCTGAGAGCACCAGGCACCAGAGAGGTTGGATTCAAATGCACATTGAGGTAGGAAAGTGAGTAGTGACAGCAAAGTGTGTGCCACTTTTGCAAAGCTCACTGGGTGCTGAAGATGGCGAGAGAGATCTTTCACTCCGGGCTCTTTGGCTGTGGGAGCAGAGTTCAAACGTTCGTTTCCTAAGCTGCTCTGCTCAGCCAGCTCCAGGCTCCGCAGATGTTGAATACAAATGCCCTTTGAGGTAGGGATGTAAGCAGAGACAGCAATGTGTGTGTCACCCTTGCAAAGCTCACTGCGTGCTGAACATGCCCAGCTACACCATTCACTCCTGGTTCTTTACCTGTGGGAACCGAGATCAAACGTTCGTGCTTTACTTTGCTGTGCTCAGTCGGCACCAGGCACGAGAGATGTTGTATTCAAATGCACTTTGAGGTAGGAAAGTGAGGAGAGAGAGCAATGAGTGTGTCATCCTTGCAAAGCCCACTATGTGCTGAACATGCCCAGCAACATCTTTCCCTCCTGCCTCTTTTCCTGGGGGAGCAGAATTCAAATTTTCGTGCTTTACTCTGCTGTGCTCAGAGAGCACCAGGCAGAAGAGATGTTGGATTCAAATGCAATTTAAGGTAGGAAAATGAGGAGGACAGCAAAGAGTGAGTTATCCTAGCAAAGCCCACTGTGTGCTTAACGTGCCCAGCAACATCTTTCACCCCTGGTTCTTTTCCTGTGGGAGAAGAGTTCAAACGTTCGTGCTTTACTCTGCTGTGCTCTGAGAGCACCAGGCACCAGAGAGGTTGGATTCAAATGCACATTGAGTTAGGAAAGTGAGTAGTGACAGCAAAGTGTGTGCCACTTTTGCAAAGCTCACTGGGTGCTGAAGATGGCGAGAGAGATCTTTCACTCCGGGCTCTTTGGCTGTGGGAGCAGAGCTCAAACGTTCGTTTCCTAAGCTGCTCTGCTCAGCCAGCTCCAGGCTCCGCAGATGTTGAATACAAATGCCCTTTGAGGTAGGGATGTAAGGAGAGACAGCAATGTGTGTGTCACCCTTGCAAAGCTCACTGCGTGCTGAACATGCCCAGCTACACCATTCACTCCTGGTTCTTTACCTGTGGGAACCGAGATCAAACGTTCGTGCTTTACTTTGCTGTGCTCAGCCGGCACCAGGCACGAGAGATGTTGTATTCAAATGCACTTTGAGGTAGGAAAGTGAGGAGAGAGAGCAATGAGTGTGTCATCCTTGCAAAGCCCACTATGTGCTGAACATGCCCAGCAACATCTTTCCCTCCTGCCTCTTTTCCTGGGGGAGCAGAATTCAAATTTTCGTGCTTTACTCTGCTGTGCTCAGAGAGCACCAGGCAGAAGAGATGTTGAATTCAAATGCAATTTAAGGTAGGAAAGTGAGGAGAGACAGCAATGTGTGTGTCATCCTTGCAAAGCCCACTGTGTGCTTAACGTGCCCAGCAACATCTTTCACCCCTGGTTCTTTTCCTGTGGGAGAAGAGTTCAAACGTTCGTGCTTTACTCTGCTGTGCTCTGAGAGCACCAGGCACCAGAGAGGTTGGATTCAAATGCACATTGAGGTAGGAAAGTGAGTAGTGACAGCAAAGTGTGTGCCACTTTTGCAAAGCTCACTGGGTGCTGAAGATGGCGAGAGAGATCTTTCACTCCGGGCTCTTTGGCTGTGGGAGCAGAGTTCAAACGTTCGTTTCCTAAGCTGCTCTGCTCAGCCAGCTCCAGGCTCCGCAGATGTTGAATACAAATGCCCTTTGAGGTAGGGATGTAAGGAGAGACAGCAATGTGTGTGTCACCCTTGCAAAGCTCACTGCGTGCTGAACATGCCCAGCTACACCATTCACTCCTGGTTCTTTACCTGTGGGAACCGAGATCAAACGTTCGTGCTTTACTTTGCTGTGCTCAGCCGGCACCAGGCACGAGAGATGTTGTATTCAAATGCACTTTGAGGTAGGAAAGTGAGGAGAGAGAGCAATGAGTGTGTCATCCTTGCAAAGCCCACTATGTGCTGAACATGCCCAGCAACATCTTTCCCTCCTGCCTCTTTTCCTGGGGGAGCAGAATTCAAATTTTCGTGCTTTACTCTGCTGTGCTCAGAGAGCACCAGGCAGAAGAGATGTTGAATTCAAATGCAATTTAAGGTAGGAAAGTGAGGAGAGACAGCAATGTGTGTGTCATCCTTGCAAAGCCCACTGTGTGCTTAACGTGCCCAGCAACATCTTTCACCCCTGGTTCTTTTCCTGTGGGAGAAGAGTTCAAACGTTCGTGCTTTACTCTGCTGTGCTCTGAGAGCACCAGGCACCAGAGAGGTTGGATTCAAATGCACATTGAGGTAGGAAAGTGAGTAGTGACAGCAAAGTGTGTGCCACTTTTGCAAAGCTCACTGGGTGCTGAAGATGGCGAGAGAGATCTTTCACTCCGGGCTCTTTGGCTGTGGGAGCAGAGTTCAAACGTTCGTTTCCTAAGCTGCTCTGCTCAGCCAGCTCCAGGCTCCGCAGATGTTGAATACATCTTTGAATACATCTTTGAATACCCTTTGAGGTAGGGATGTAAGGAGAGACAGCAATGTGTGTGTCACCCTTGCAAAGCTCACTGCGTGCTGAACATGCCCAGCTACACCATTCACTCCTGGTTCTTTACCTGTGGGAACCGAGATCAAACGTTCGTGCTTTACTTTGCTGTGCTCAGCCGGCACCAGGCACGAGAGATGTTGTATTCAAATGCACTTTGAGGTAGGAAAGTGAGGAGAGAGAGCAATGAGTGTGTCATCCTTGCAAAGCCCACTATGTGCTGAACATGCCCAGCAACATCTTTCCCTCCTGCCTCTTTTCCTGGGGGAGCAGAATTCAAATTTTCGTGCTTTACTCTGCTGTGCTCAGAGAGCACCAGGCAGAAGAGATGTTGGATTCAAATGCAATTTAAGGTAGGAAAGTGAGGAGAGACAGCAATGTGTGTGTCATCCTTGCAAAGCCCACTGTGTGCTTAACGTGCCCAGCAACATCTTTCACACCTGGTTCTTTTCCTGTGGGAGAAGAGTTCAAACGTTCGTGCTTTACTCTGCTGTGCTCTGAGAGCACCAGGCACCAGAGAGGTTGGATTCAAATGCACATTGAGGTAGGAAAGTGAGTAGTGACAGCAAAGTGTGTGCCACTTTTGCAAAGCTCACTGGGTGCTGAAGATGGCGAGAGAGATCTTTCACTCCGGGCTCTTTGGCTGTGGGAGCAGAGTTCAAACGTTCGTTTCCTAAGCTGCTCTGCTCAGCCAGCTCCAGGCTCCGCAGATGTTGAATACATCTTTGAATACATCTTTGAATACCCTTTGAGGTAGGGATGTAAGGAGAGACAGCAATGTGTGTGTCACCCTTGCAAAGCTCACTGCGTGCTGAACATGCCCAGCTACACCATTCACTCCTGGTTCTTTACCTGTGGGAACCGAGATCAAACGTTCGTGCTTTACTTTGCTGTGCTCAGCCGGCACCAGGCACGAGAGATGTTGTATTCAAATGCACTTTGAGGTAGGAAAGTGAGGAGAGAGAGCAATGAGTGCGTCATCCTTGCAAAGCCCACTATGTGCTGAACATGCCCAGCAACATCTTTCCCTCCTGCCTCTTTTCCTCGGGGAGCAGAATTCAAATTTTCGTGCTTTACTCTGCTGTGCTCAGAGAGCACCAGGCAGAAGAGGTGTTGGATTCAAATGCAATTTAAGGTAGGAAAGTGAGGAGAGACAGCAATGTGTGTGTCATCCTTGCAAAGCCCACTGTGTGCTTAACGTGCCCAGCAACATCTTTCACCCCTGGTTCTTTTCCTGTGGGAGAAGAGTTCAAACGTTCGTGCTTTACTCTGCTGTGCTCTGAGAGCACCAGGCACCAGAGAGGTTGGATTCAAATGCACATTGAGGTAGGAAAGTGAGTAGTGACAGCAAAGTGTGTGCCACTTTTGCAAAGCTCACTGGGTGCTGAAGATGGCGAGAGAGATCTTTCACTCCGGGCTCTTTGGCTGTGGGAGCAGAGTTCAAACGTTCGTTTCCTAAGCTGCTCTGCTCAGCCAGCTCCAGGCTCCGCAGATGTTGAATACAAATGCCCTTTGAGGTAGGGATGTAAGGAGAGACAGCAATGTGTGTGTCACCCTTGCAAAGCTCACTGCGTGCTGAACATGCCCAGCTACACCATTCACTCCTGGTTCTTTACCTGTGGGAACCGAGATCAAACGTTCGTGCTTTACTTTGCTGTGCTCAGCCGGCACCAGGCACGAGAGATGTTGTATTCAAATGCACTTTGAGGTAGGAAAGTGAGGAGAGAGAGCAATGAGTGTGTCATCCTTGCAAAGCCCACTATGTGCTGAACATGCCCAGCAACATCTTTCCCTCCTGCCTCTTTTCCTGGGGGAGCAGAATTCAAATTTTCGTGCTTTACTCTGCTGTGCTCAGAGAGCACCAGGCAGAAGAGATGTTGGATTCAAATGCAATTTAAGGTAGGAAAGTGAGGAGGACAGCAAAGAGTGAGTTATCCTAGCAAAGCCCACTGTGTGCTTAACGTGCCCAGCAACATCTTTCACCCCTGGTTCTTTTCCTGTGGGAGAAGAGTTCAAACGTTCGTGCTTTACTCTGCTGTGCTCTGAGAGCACCAGGCACCAGAGAGGTTGGATTCAAATGCACATTGAGGTAGGAAAGTGAGTAGTGACAGCAAAGTGTGTGCCACTTTTGCAAAGCTCACTGGGTGCTGAAGATGGCGAGAGAGATCTTTCACTCCGGGCTCTTTGGCTGTGGGAGCAGAGTTCAAACGTTCGTTTCCTAAGCTGCTCTGCTCAGCCAGCTCCAGGCTCCGCAGATGTTGAATACAAATGCCCTTTGAGGTAGGGATGTAAGGAGAGACAGCAATGTGTGTGTCACCCTTGCAAAGCTCACTGCGTGCTGAACATGCCCAGCTACACCATTCACTCCTGGTTCTTTACCTGTGGGAACCGAGATCAAACGTTCGTGCTTTACTTTGCTGTGCTCAGTCGGCACCAGGCACGAGAGATGTTGTATTCAAATGCACTTTGAGGTAGGAAAGTGAGGAGAGAGAGCAATGAGTGTGTCATCCTTGCAAAGCCCACTATGTGCTGAACATGCCCAGCAACATCTTTCCCTCCTGCCTCTTTTCCTGGGGGAGCAGAATTCAAATTTTCGTGCTTTACTCTGCTGTGCTCAGAGAGCACCAGGCAGAAGAGATGTTGGATTCAAATGCAATTTAAGGTAGGAAAGTGAGGAGAGACAGCAATGTGTGTGTCATCCTTGCAAAGCCCACTGTGTGCTTAACGTGCCCAGCAACATCTTTCACACCTGGTTCTTTTCCTGTGGGAGAAGAGTTCAAACGTTCGTGCTTTACTCTGCTGTGCTCTGAGAGCACCAGGCACCAGAGAGGTTGGATTCAAATGCACATTGAGGTAGGAAAGTGAGTAGTGACAGCAAAGTGTGTGCCACTTTTGCAAAGCTCACTGGGTGCTGAAGATGGCGAGAGAGATCTTTCACTCCGGGCTCTTTGGCTGTGGGAGCAGAGTTCAAACGTTCGTTTCCTAAGCTGCTCTGCTCAGCCAGCTCCAGGCTCCGCAGATGTTGAATACATCTTTGAATACATCTTTGAATACCCTTTGAGGTAGGGATGTAAGGAGAGACAGCAATGTGTGTGTCACCCTTGCAAAGCTCACTGCGTGCTGAACATGCCCAGCTACACCATTCACTCCTGGTTCTTTACCTGTGGGAACCGAGATCAAACGTTCGTGCTTTACTTTGCTGTGCTCAGCCGGCACCAGGCACGAGAGATGTTGTATTCAAATGCACTTTGAGGTAGGAAAGTGAGGAGAGAGAGCAATGAGTGCGTCATCCTTGCAAAGCCCACTATGTGCTGAACATGCCCAGCAACATCTTTCCCTCCTGCCTCTTTTCCTCGGGGAGCAGAATTCAAATTTTCGTGCTTTACTCTGCTGTGCTCAGAGAGCACCAGGCAGAAGAGGTGTTGGATTCAAATGCAATTTAAGGTAGGAAAGTGAGGAGAGACAGCAATGTGTGTGTCATCCTTGCAAAGCCCACTGTGTGCTTAACGTGCCCAGCAACATCTTTCACCCCTGGTTCTTTTCCTGTGGGAGAAGAGTTCAAACGTTCGTGCTTTACTCTGCTGTGCTCTGAGAGCACCAGGCACCAGAGAGGTTGGATTCAAATGCACATTGAGGTAGGAAAGTGAGTAGTGACAGCAAAGTGTGTGCCACTTTTGCAAAGCTCACTGGGTGCTGAAGATGGCGAGAGAGATCTTTCACTCCGGGCTCTTTGGCTGTGGGAGCAGAGTTCAAACGTTCGTTTCCTAAGCTGCTCTGCTCAGCCAGCTCCAGGCTCCGCAGATGTTGAATACAAATGCCCTTTGAGGTAGGGATGTAAGGAGAGACAGCAATGTGTGTGTCACCCTTGCAAAGCTCACTGCGTGCTGAACATGCCCAGCTACACCATTCACTCCTGGTTCTTTACCTGTGGGAACCGAGATCAAACGTTCGTGCTTTACTTTGCTGTGCTCAGCCGGCACCAGGCACGAGAGATGTTGTATTCAAATGCACTTTGAGGTAGGAAAGTGAGGAGAGAGAGCAATGAGTGTGTCATCCTTGCAAAGCCCACTATGTGCTGAACATGCCCAGCAACATCTTTCCCTCCTGCCTCTTTTCCTGGGGGAGCAGAATTCAAATTTTCGTGCTTTACTCTGCTGTGCTCAGAGAGCACCAGGCAGAAGAGATGTTGGATTCAAATGCAATTTAAGGTAGGAAAGTGAGGAGGACAGCAAAGAGTGAGTTATCCTAGCAAAGCCCACTGTGTGCTTAACGTGCCCAGCAACATCTTTCACCCCTGGTTCTTTTCCTGTGGGAGAAGAGTTCAAACGTTCGTGCTTTACTCTGCTGTGCTCTGAGAGCACCAGGCACCAGAGAGGTTGGATTCAAATGCACATTGAGGTAGGAAAGTGAGTAGTGACAGCAAAGTGTGTGCCACTTTTGCAAAGCTCACTGGGTGCTGAAGATGGCGAGAGAGATCTTTCACTCCGGGCTCTTTGGCTGTGGGAGCAGAGTTCAAACGTTCGTTTCCTAAGCTGCTCTGCTCAGCCAGCTCCAGGCTCCGCAGATGTTGAATACAAATGCCCTTTGAGGTAGGGATGTAAGGAGAGACAGCAATGTGTGTGTCACCCTTGCAAAGCTCACTGCGTGCTGAACATGCCCAGCTACACCATTCACTCCTGGTTCTTTACCTGTGGGAACCGAGATCAAACGTTCGTGCTTTACTTTGCTGTGCTCAGTCGGCACCAGGCACGAGAGATGTTGTATTCAAATGCACTTTGAGGTAGGAAAGTGAGGAGAGAGAGCAATGAGTGTGTCATCCTTGCAAAGCCCACTATGTGCTGAACATGCCCAGCAACATCTTTCCCTCCTGCCTCTTTTCCTGGGGGAGCAGAATTCAAATTTTCGTGCTTTACTCTGCTGTGCTCAGAGAGCACCAGGCAGAAGAGATGTTGGATTCAAATGCAATTTAAGGTAGGAAAGTGAGGAGAGACAGCAAAGAGTGAGTTATCCTAGCAAAGCCCACTGTGTGCTTAACGTGCCCAGCAACATCTTTCACCCCTGGTTCTTTTCCTGTGGGTGAAGAGTTCAAACGTTCGTGCTTTACTCTGCTGTGCTCTGAGAGCACCAGGCACCAGAGAGGTTGGATTCAAATGCACATTGAGGTAGGAAAGTGAGTAGTGACAGCAAAGTGTGTGCCACTTTTGCAAAGCTCACTGGGTGCTGAAGATGGCGAGAGAGATCTTTCACTCCGGGCTCTTTGGCTGTGGGAGCAGAGCTCAAACGTTCGTTTCCTAAGCTGCTCTGCTCAGCCAGCTCCAGGCTCCGCAGATGTTGAATACAAATGCACTTTGAGGTAGGGATGTAAGGAGAGACAGCAATGTGTGTGTCACCCTTGCAAAGCTCACTGCGTGCTGAACATGCCCAGCTACACCATTCACTCCTGGTTCTTTACCTGTGGGAACCGAGATCAAACGTTCGTGCTTTACTTTGCTGTGCTCAGCCGGCACCAGGCACGAGAGATGTTGTATTCAAATGCACTTTGAGGTAGGAAAGTGAGGAGAGAGAGCAATGAGTGTGTCATCCTTGCAAAGCCCACTATGTGCTGAACATGCCCAGCAACATCTTTCCCTCCTGCCTCTTTTCCTGGGGGAGCAGAATTCAAATTTTCGTGCTTTACTCTGCTGTGCTCAGAGAGCACCAGGCAGAAGAGATGTTGGATTCAAATGCAATTTAAGGTAGGAAAGTGAGGAGAGACAGCAATGTGTGTGTCATCCTTGCAAAGCCCACTGTGTGCTTAACGTGCCCAGCAACATCTTTCACACCTGGTTCTTTTCCTGTGGGAGAAGAGTTCAAACGTTCGTGCTTTACTCTGCTGTGCTCTGAGAGCACCAGGCACCAGAGAGGTTGGATTCAAATGCACATTGAGGTAGGAAAGTGAGTAGTGACAGCAAAGTGTGTGCCACTTTTGCAAAGCTCACTGGGTGCTGAAGATGGCGAGAGAGATCTTTCACTCCGGGCTCTTTGGCTGTGGGAGCAGAGTTCAAACGTTCGTTTCCTAAGCTGCTCTGCTCAGCCAGCTCCAGGCTCCGCAGATGTTGAATACAAATGCCCTTTGAGGTAGGGATGTAAGCAGAGACAGCAATGTGTGTGTCACCCTTGCAAAGCTCACTGCGTGCTGAACATGCCCAGCTACACCATTCACTCCTGGTTCTTTACCTGTGGGAACCGAGATCAAACGTTCGTGCTTTACTTTGCTGTGCTCAGCCGGCACCAGGCACGAGAGATGTTGTATTCAAATGCACTTTGAGGTAGGAAAGTGAGGAGAGAGAGCAATGAGTGTGTCATCCTTGCAAAGCCCACTATGTGCTGAACATGCCCAGCAACATCTTTCCCTCCTGCCTCTTTTCCTGGGGGAGCAGAATTCAAATTTTCGTGCTTTACTCTGCTGTGCTCAGAGAGCACCAGGCAGAAGAGATGTTGGATTCAAATGCAATTTAAGGTAGGAAAGTGAGGAGGACAGCAAAGAGTGAGTTATCCTAGCAAAGCCCACTGTGTGCTTAACGTGCCCAGCAACATCTTTCACCCCTGGTTCTTTTCCTGTGGGAGAAGAGTTCAAACGTTCGTGCTTTACTCTGCTGTGCTCTGAGAGCACCAGGCACCAGAGAGGTTGGATTCAAATGCACATTGAGGTAGGAAAGTGAGTAGTGACAGCAAAGTGTGTGCCACTTTTGCAAAGCTCACTGGGTGCTGAAGATGGCGAGAGAGATCTTTCACTCCGGGCTCTTTGGCTGTGGGAGCAGAGCTCAAACGTTCGTTTCCTAAGCTGCTCTGCTCAGCCAGCTCCAGGCTCCGCAGATGTTGAATACAAATGCCCTTTGAGGTAGGGATGTAAGGAGAGACAGCAATGTGTGTGTCACCCTTGCAAAGCTCACTGCGTGCTGAACATGCCCAGCTACACCATTCACTCCTGGTTCTTTACCTGTGGGAACCGAGATCAAACGTTCGTGCTTTACTTTGCTGTGCTCAGCCGGCACCAGGCACGAGAGATGTTGTATTCAAATGCACTTTGAGGTAGGAAAGTGAGGAGAGAGAGCAATGAGTGTGTCATCCTTGCAAAGCCCACTATGTGCTGAACATGCCCAGCAACATCTTTCCCTCCTGCCTCTTTTCCTGGGGGAGCAGAATTCAAATTTTCGTGCTTTACTCTGCTGTGCTCAGAGAGCACCAGGCAGAAGAGATGTTGGATTCAAATGCAATTTAAGGTAGGAAAGTGAGGAGGACAGCAAAGAGTGAGTTATCCTAGCAAAGCCCACTGTGTGCTTAACGTGCCCAGCAACATCTTTCACCCCTGGTTCTTTTCCTGTGGGAGAAGAGTTCAAACGTTCGTGCTTTACTCTGCTGTGCTCTGAGAGCACCAGGCACCAGAGAGGTTGGATTCAAATGCACATTGAGGTAGGAAAGTGAGTAGTGACAGCAAAGTGTGTGCCACTTTTGCAAAGCTCACTGGGTGCTGAAGATGGCGAGAGAGATCTTTCACTCCGGGCTCTTTGGCTGTGGGAGCAGAGCTCAAACGTTCGTTTCCTAAGCTGCTCTGCTCAGCCAGCTCCAGGCTCCGCAGATGTTGAATACAAATGCCCTTTGAGGTAGGGATGTAAGGAGAGACAGCAATGTGTGTGTCACCCTTGCAAAGCTCACTGCGTGCTGAACATGCCCAGCTACACCATTCACTCCTGGTTCTTTACCTGTGGGAACCGAGATCAAACGTTCGTGCTTTACTTTGCTGTGCTCAGCCGGCACCAGGCACGAGAGATGTTGTATTCAAATGCACTTTGAGGTAGGAAAGTGAGGAGAGAGAGCAATGAGTGTGTCATCCTTGCAAAGCCCACTATGTGCTGAACATGCCCAGCAACATCTTTCCCTCCTGCCTCTTTTCCTGGGGGAGCAGAATTCAAATTTTCGTGCTTTACTCTGCTGTGCTCAGAGAGCACCAGGCAGAAGAGATGTTGGATTCAAATGCAATTTAAGGTAGGAAAGTGAGGAGGACAGCAAAGAGTGAGTTATCCTAGCAAAGCCCACTGTGTGCTTAACGTGCCCAGCAACATCTTTCACCCCTGGTTCTTTTCCTGTGGGAGAAGAGTTCAAACGTTCGTGCTTTACTCTGCTGTGCTCTGAGAGCACCAGGCACCAGAGAGGTTGGATTCAAATGCACATTGAGGTAGGAAAGTGAGTAGTGACAGCAAAGTGTGTGCCACTTTTGCAAAGCTCACTGGGTGCTGAAGATGGCGAGAGAGATCTTTCACTCCGGGCTCTTTGGCTGTGGGAGCAGAGTTCAAACGTTCGTTTCCTAAGCTGCTCTGCTCAGCCAGCTCCAGGCTCCGCAGATGTTGAATACAAATGCCCTTTGAGGTAGGGATGTAAGGAGAGACAGCAATGTGTGTGTCACCCTTGCAAAGCTCACTGCGTGCTGAACATGCCCAGCTACACCATTCACTCCTGGTTCTTTACCTGTGGGAACCGAGATCAAACGTTCGTGCTTTACTTTGCTGTGCTCAGCCGGCACCAGGCACGAGAGATGTTGTATTCAAATGCACTTTGAGGTAGGAAAGTGAGGAGAGAGAGCAATGAGTGTGTCATCCTTGCAAAGCCCACTATGTGCTGAACATGCCCAGCAACATCTTTCCCTCCTGCCTCTTTTCCTGGGGGAGCAGAATTCAAATTTTCGTGCTTTACTCTGCTGTGCTCAGAGAGCACCAGGCAGAAGAGATGTTGGATTCAAATGCAATTTAAGGTAGGAAAGTGAGGAGAGACAGCAAAGAGTGAGTTATCCTAGCAAAGCCCACTGTGTGCTTAACGTGCCCAGCAACATCTTTCACCCCTGGTTCTTTTCCTGTGGGTGAAGAGTTCAAACGTTCGTGCTTTACTCTGCTGTGCTCTGAGAGCACCAGGCACCAGAGAGGTTGGATTCAAATGCACATTGAGGTAGGAAAGTGAGTAGTGACAGCAAAGTGTGTGCCACTTTTGCAAAGCTCACTGGGTGCTGAAGATGGCGAGAGAGATCTTTCACTCCGGGCTCTTTGGCTGTGGGAGCAGAGCTCAAACGTTCGTTTCCTAAGCTGCTCTGCTCAGCCAGCTCCAGGCTCCGCAGATGTTGAATACAAATGCACTTTGAGGTAGGGATGTAAGGAGAGACAGCAATGTGTGTGTCACCCTTGCAAAGCTCACTGCGTGCTGAACATGCCCAGCTACACCATTCACTCCTGGTTCTTTACCTGTGGGAACCGAGATCAAACGTTCGTGCTTTACTTTGCTGTGCTCAGCCGGCACCAGGCACGAGAGATGTTGTATTCAAATGCACTTTGAGGTAGGAAAGTGAGGAGAGAGAGCAATGAGTGTGTCATCCTTGCAAAGCCCACTATGTGCTGAACATGCCCAGCAACATCTTTCCCTCCTGCCTCTTTTCCTGGGGGAGCAGAATTCAAATTTTCGTGCTTTACTCTGCTGTGCTCAGAGAGCACCAGGCAGAAGAGATGTTGGATTCAAATGCAATTTAAGGTAGGAAAGTGAGGAGAGACAGCAATGTGTGTGTCATCCTTGCAAAGCCCACTGTGTGCTTAACGTGCCCAGCAACATCTTTCACCCCTGGTTCTTTTCCTGTGGGAGAAGAGTTCAAACGTTCGTGCTTTACTCTGCTGTGCTCTGAGAGCACCAGGCACCAGAGAGGTTGGATTCAAATGCACATTGAGGTAGGAAAGTGAGTAGTGACAGCAAAGTGTGTGCCACTTTTGCAAAGCTCACTGGGTGCTGAAGATGGCGAGAGAGATCTTTCACTCCGGGCTCTTTGGCTGTGGGAGCAGAGTTCAAACGTTCGTTTCCTAAGCTGCTCTGCTCAGCCAGCTCCAGGCTCCGCAGATGTTGAATACATCTTTGAATACATCTTTGAATACCCTTTGAGGTAGGGATGTAAGGAGAGACAGCAATGTGTGTGTCACCCTTGCAAAGCTCACTGCGTGCTGAACATGCCCAGCTACACCATTCACTCCTGGTTCTTTACCTGTGGGAACCGAGATCAAACGTTCGTGCTTTACTTTGCTGTGCTCAGCCGGCACCAGGCACGAGAGATGTTGTATTCAAATGCACTTTGAGGTAGGAAAGTGAGGAGAGAGAGCAATGAGTGCGTCATCCTTGCAAAGCCCACTATGTGCTGAACATGCCCAGCAACATCTTTCCCTCCTGCCTCTTTTCCTCGGGGAGCAGAATTCAAATTTTCGTGCTTTACTCTGCTGTGCTCAGAGAGCACCAGGCAGAAGAGGTGTTGGATTCAAATGCAATTTAAGGTAGGAAAGTGAGGAGAGACAGCAATGTGTGTGTCATCCTTGCAAAGCCCACTGTGTGCTTAACGTGCCCAGCAACATCTTTCACCCCTGGTTCTTTTCCTGTGGGAGAAGAGTTCAAACGTTCGTGCTTTACTCTGCTGTGCTCTGAGAGCACCAGGCACCAGAGAGGTTGGATTCAAATGCACATTGAGGTAGGAAAGTGAGTAGTGACAGCAAAGTGTGTGCCACTTTTGCAAAGCTCACTGGGTGCTGAAGATGGCGAGAGAGATCTTTCACTCCGGGCTCTTTGGCTGTGGGAGCAGAGTTCAAACTTTCGTTTCCTAAGCTGCTCTGCTCAGCCAGCTCCAGGCTCCGCAGATGTTGAATACAAATGCCCTTTGAGGTAGGGATGTAAGGAGAGACAGCAATGTGTGTGTCACCCTTGCAAAGCTCACTGCGTGCTGAACATGCCCAGCTACACCATTCACTCCTGGTTCTTTACCTGTGGGAACCGAGATCAAACGTTCGTGCTTTACTTTGCTGTGCTCAGCCGGCACCAGGCACGAGAGATGTTGTATTCAAATGCACTTTGAGGTAGGAAAGTGAGGAGAGAGAGCAATGAGTGTGTCATCCTTGCAAAGCCCACTATGTGCTGAACATGCCCAGCAACATCTTTCCCTCCTGCCTCTTTTCCTGGGGGAGCAGAATTCAAATTTTCGTGCTTTACTCTGCTGTGCTCAGAGAGCACCAGGCAGAAGAGATGTTGGATTCAAATGCAATTTAAGGTAGGAAAGTGAGGAGAGACAGCAATGTGTGTGTCATCCTTGCAAAGCCCACTGTGTGCTTAACGTGCCCAGCAACATCTTTCACCCCTGGTTCTTTTCCTGTGGGAGAAGAGTTCAAACGTTCGTGCTTTACTCTGCTGTGCTCTGAGAGCACCAGGCACCAGAGAGGTTGGATTCAAATGCACATTGAGGTAGGAAAGTGAGTAGTGACAGCAAAGTGTGTGCCACTTTTGCAAAGCTCACTGGGTGCTGAAGATGGCGAGAGAGATCTTTCACTCCGGGCTCTTTGGCTGTGGGAGCAGAGTTCAAACGTTCGTTTCCTAAGCTGCTCTGCTCAGCCAGCTCCAGGCTCCGCAGATGTTGAATACAAATGCCCTTTGAGGTAGGGATGTAAGGAGAGACAGCAATGTGTGTGTCACCCTTGCAAAGCTCACTGCGTGCTGAACATGCCCAGCTACACCATTCACTCCTGGTTCTTTACCTGTGGGAACCGAGATCAAACGTTCGTGCTTTACTTTGCTGTGCTCAGCCGGCACCAGGCACGAGAGATGTTGTATTCAAATGCACTTTGAGGTAGGAAAGTGAGGAGAGAGAGCAATGAGTGTGTCATCCTTGCAAAGCCCACTATGTGCTGAACATGCCCAGCAACATCTTTCCCTCCTGCCTCTTTTCCTGGGGGAGCAGAATTCAAATTTTCGTGCTTTACTCTGCTGTGCTCAGAGAGCACCAGGCAGAAGAGATGTTGGATTCAAATGCAATTTAAGGTAGGAAAGTGAGGAGGACAGCAAAGAGTGAGTTATCCTAGCAAAGCCCACTGTGTGCTTAACGTGCCCAGCAACATCTTTCACCCCTGGTTCTTTTCCTGTGGGAGAAGAGTTCAAACGTTCGTGCTTTACTCTGCTGTGCTCTGAGAGCACCAGGCACCAGAGAGGTTGGATTCAAATGCACATTGAGGTAGGAAAGTGAGTAGTGACAGCAAAGTGTGTGCCACTTTTGCAAAGCTCACTGGGTGCTGAAGATGGCGAGAGAGATCTTTCACTCCGGGCTCTTTGGCTGTGGGAGCAGAGTTCAAACGTTCGTTTCCTAAGCTGCTCTGCTCAGCCAGCTCCAGGCTCCGCAGATGTTGAATACAAATGCCCTTTGAGGTAGGGATGTAAGGAGAGACAGCAATGTGTGTGTCACCCTTGCAAAGCTCACTGCGTGCTGAACATGCCCAGCTACACCATTCACTCCTGGTTCTTTACCTGTGGGAACCGAGATCAAACGTTCGTGCTTTACTTTGCTGTGCTCAGTCGGCACCAGGCACGAGAGATGTTGTATTCAAATGCACTTTGAGGTAGGAAAGTGAGGAGAGAGAGCAATGAGTGTGTCATCCTTGCAAAGCCCACTATGTGCTGAACATGCCCAGCAACATCTTTCCCTCCTGCCTCTTTTCCTGGGGGAGCAGAATTCAAATTTTCGTGCTTTACTCTGCTGTGCTCAGAGAGCACCAGGCAGAAGAGATGTTGGATTCAAATGCAATTTAAGGTAGGAAAGTGAGGAGAGACAGCAAAGAGTGAGTTATCCTAGCAAAGCCCACTGTGTGCTTAACGTGCCCAGCAACATCTTTCACCCCTGGTTCTTTTCCTGTGGGTGAAGAGTTCAAACGTTCGTGCTTTACTCTGCTGTGCTCTGAGAGCACCAGGCACCAGAGAGGTTGGATTCAAATGCACATTGAGGTAGGAAAGTGAGTAGTGACAGCAAAGTGTGTGCCACTTTTGCAAAGCTCACTGGGTGCTGAAGATGGCGAGAGAGATCTTTCACTCCGGGCTCTTTGGCTGTGGGAGCAGAGCTCAAACGTTCGTTTCCTAAGCTGCTCTGCTCAGCCAGCTCCAGGCTCCGCAGATGTTGAATACAAATGCACTTTGAGGTAGGGATGTAAGGAGAGACAGCAATGTGTGTGTCACCCTTGCAAAGCTCACTGCGTGCTGAACATGCCCAGCTACACCATTCACTCCTGGTTCTTTACCTGTGGGAACCGAGATCAAACGTTCGTGCTTTACTTTGCTGTGCTCAGCCGGCACCAGGCACGAGAGATGTTGTATTCAAATGCACTTTGAGGTAGGAAAGTGAGGAGAGAGAGCAATGAGTGTGTCATCCTTGCAAAGCCCACTATGTGCTGAACATGCCCAGCAACATCTTTCCCTCCTGCCTCTTTTCCTGGGGGAGCAGAATTCAAATTTTCGTGCTTTACTCTGCTGTGCTCAGAGAGCACCAGGCAGAAGAGATGTTGGATTCAAATGCAATTTAAGGTAGGAAAGTGAGGAGAGACAGCAATGTGTGTGTCATCCTTGCAAAGCCCACTGTGTGCTTAACGTGCCCAGCAACATCTTTCACCCCTGGTTCTTTTCCTGTGGGAGAAGAGTTCAAACGTTCGTGCTTTACTCTGCTGTGCTCTGAGAGCACCAGGCACCAGAGAGGTTGGATTCAAATGCACATTGAGGTAGGAAAGTGAGTAGTGACAGCAAAGTGTGTGCCACTTTTGCAAAGCTCACTGGGTGCTGAAGATGGCGAGAGAGATCTTTCACTCCGGGCTCTTTGGCTGTGGGAGCAGAGTTCAAACGTTCGTTTCCTAAGCTGCTCTGCTCAGCCAGCTCCAGGCTCCGCAGATGTTGAATACATCTTTGAATACATCTTTGAATACCCTTTGAGGTAGGGATGTAAGGAGAGACAGCAATGTGTGTGTCACCCTTGCAAAGCTCACTGCGTGCTGAACATGCCCAGCTACACCATTCACTCCTGGTTCTTTACCTGTGGGAACCGAGATCAAACGTTCGTGCTTTACTTTGCTGTGCTCAGCCGGCACCAGGCACGAGAGATGTTGTATTCAAATGCACTTTGAGGTAGGAAAGTGAGGAGAGAGAGCAATGAGTGCGTCATCCTTGCAAAGCCCACTATGTGCTGAACATGCCCAGCAACATCTTTCCCTCCTGCCTCTTTTCCTGGGGGAGCAGAATTCAAATTTTCGTGCTTTACTCTGCTGTGCTCAGAGAGCACCAGGCAGAAGAGATGTTGAATTCAAATGCAATTTAAGGTAGGAAAGTGAGGAGAGACAGCAATGTGTGTGTCATCCTTGCAAAGCCCACTGTGTGCTTAACGTGCCCAGCAACATCTTTCACCCCTGGTTCTTTTCCTGTGGGAGAAGAGTTCAAACGTTCGTGCTTTACTCTGCTGTGCTCTGAGAGCACCAGGCACCAGAGAGGTTGGATTCAAATGCACATTGAGGTAGGAAAGTGAGTAGTGACAGCAAAGTGTGTGCCACTTTTGCAAAGCTCACTGGGTGCTGAAGATGGCGAGAGAGATCTTTCACTCCGGGCTCTTTGGCTGTGGGAGCAGAGTTCAAACGTTCGTTTCCTAAGCTGCTCTGCTCAGCCAGCTCCAGGCTCCGCAGATGTTGAATACAAATGCCCTTTGAGGTAGGGATGTAAGCAGAGACAGCAATGTGTGTGTCACCCTTGCAAAGCTCACTGCGTGCTGAACATGCCCAGCTACACCATTCACTCCTGGTTCTTTACCTGTGGGAACCGAGATCAAACGTTCGTGCTTTACTTTGCTGTGCTCAGTCGGCACCAGGCACGAGAGATGTTGTATTCAAATGCACTTTGAGGTAGGAAAGTGAGGAGAGAGAGCAATGAGTGTGTCATCCTTGCAAAGCCCACTATGTGCTGAACATGCCCAGCAACATCTTTCCCTCCTGCCTCTTTTCCTGGGGGAGCAGAATTCAAATTTTCGTGCTTTACTCTGCTGTGCTCAGAGAGCACCAGGCAGAAGAGATGTTGGATTCAAATGCAATTTAAGGTAGGAAAGTGAGGAGGACAGCAAAGAGTGAGTTATCCTAGCAAAGCCCACTGTGTGCTTAACGTGCCCAGCAACATCTTTCACCCCTGGTTCTTTTCCTGTGGGAGAAGAGTTCAAACGTTCGTGCTTTACTCTGCTGTGCTCTGAGAGCACCAGGCACCAGAGAGGTTGGATTCAAATGCACATTGAGGTAGGAAAGTGAGTAGTGACAGCAAAGTGTGTGCCACTTTTGCAAAGCTCACTGGGTGCTGAAGATGGCGAGAGAGATCTTTCACTCCGGGCTCTTTGGCTGTGGGAGCAGAGTTCAAACGTTCGTTTCCTAAGCTGCTCTGCTCAGCCAGCTCCAGGCTCCGCAGATGTTGAATACAAATGCCCTTTGAGGTAGGGATGTAAGGAGAGACAGCAATGTGTGTGTCACCCTTGCAAAGCTCACTGCGTGCTGAACATGCCCAGCTACACCATTCACTCCTGGTTCTTTACCTGTGGGAACCGAGATCAAACGTTCGTGCTTTACTTTGCTGTGCTCAGCCGGCACCAGGCACGAGAGATGTTGTATTCAAATGCACTTTGAGGTAGGAAAGTGAGGAGAGAGAGCAATGAGTGTGTCATCCTTGCAAAGCCCACTATGTGCTGAACATGCCCAGCAACATCTTTCCCTCCTGCCTCTTTTCCTGGGGGAGCAGAATTCAAATTTTCGTGCTTTACTCTGCTGTGCTCAGAGAGCACCAGGCAGAAGAGATGTTGGATTCAAATGCAATTTAAGGTAGGAAAGTGAGGAGAGACAGCAAAGAGTGAGTTATCCTAGCAAAGCCCACTGTGTGCTTAACGTGCCCAGCAACATCTTTCACCCCTGGTTCTTTTCCTGTGGGTGAAGAGTTCAAACGTTCGTGCTTTACTCTGCTGTGCTCTGAGAGCACCAGGCACCAGAGAGGTTGGATTCAAATGCACATTGAGGTAGGAAAGTGAGTAGTGACAGCAAAGTGTGTGCCACTTTTGCAAAGCTCACTGGGTGCTGAAGATGGCGAGAGAGATCTTTCACTCCGGGCTCTTTGGCTGTGGGAGCAGAGCTCAAACGTTCGTTTCCTAAGCTGCTCTGCTCAGCCAGCTCCAGGCTCCGCAGATGTTGAATACAAATGCCCTTTGAGGTAGGGATGTAAGGAGAGACAGCAATGTGTGTGTCACCCTTGCAAAGCTCACTGCGTGCTGAACATGCCCAGCTACACCATTCACTCCTGGTTCTTTACCTGTGGGAACCGAGATCAAACGTTCGTGCTTTACTTTGCTGTGCTCAGCCGGCACCAGGCACGAGAGATGTTGTATTCAAATGCACTTTGAGGTAGGAAAGTGAGGAGAGAGAGCAATGAGTGTGTCATCCTTGCAAAGCCCACTATGTGCTGAACATGCCCAGCAACATCTTTCCCTCCTGCCTCTTTTCCTGGGGGAGCAGAATTCAAATTTTCGTGCTTTACTCTGCTGTGCTCAGAGAGCACCAGGCAGAAGAGATGTTGGATTCAAATGCAATTTAAGGTAGGAAAGTGAGGAGAGACAGCAATGTGTGTGTCATCCTTGCAAAGCCCACTGTGTGCTTAACGTGCCCAGCAACATCTTTCACCCCTGGTTCTTTTCCTGTGGGAGAAGAGTTCAAACGTTCGTGCTTTACTCTGCTGTGCTCTGAGAGCACCAGGCACCAGAGAGGTTGGATTCAAATGCACATTGAGGTAGGAAAGTGAGTAGTGACAGCAAAGTGTGTGCCACTTTTGCAAAGCTCACTGGGTGCTGAAGATGGCGAGAGAGATCTTTCACTCCGGGCTCTTTGGCTGTGGGAGCAGAGTTCAAACGTTCGTTTCCTAAGCTGCTCTGCTCAGCCAGCTCCAGGCTCCGCAGATGTTGAATACATCTTTGAATACATCTTTGAATACCCTTTGAGGTAGGGATGTAAGGAGAGACAGCAATGTGTGTGTCACCCTTGCAAAGCTCACTGCGTGCTGAACATGCCCAGCTACACCATTCACTCCTGGTTCTTTACCTGTGGGAACCGAGATCAAACGTTCGTGCTTTACTTTGCTGTGCTCAGCCGGCACCAGGCACGAGAGATGTTGTATTCAAATGCACTTTGAGGTAGGAAAGTGAGGAGAGAGAGCAATGAGTGTGTCATCCTTGCAAAGCCCACTATGTGCTGAACATGCCCAGCAACATCTTTCCCTCCTGCCTCTTTTCCTGGGGGAGCAGAATTCAAATTTTCGTGCTTTACTCTGCTGTGCTCAGAGAGCACCAGGCAGAAGAGATGTTGGATTCAAATGCAATTTAAGGTAGGAAAGTGAGGAGAGACAGCAATGTGTGTGTCATCCTTGCAAAGCCCACTGTGTGCTTAACGTGCCCAGCAACATCTTTCACCCCTGGTTCTTTTCCTGTGGGAGAAGAGTTCAAACGTTCGTGCTTTACTCTGCTGTGCTCTGAGAGCACCAGGCACCAGAGAGGTTGGATTCAAATGCACATTGAGGTAGGAAAGTGAGTAGTGACAGCAAAGTGTGTGCCACTTTTGCAAAGCTCACTGGGTGCTGAAGATGGCGAGAGAGATCTTTCACTCCGGGCTCTTTGGCTGTGGGAGCAGAGTTCAAACGTTCGTTTCCTAAGCTGCTCTGCTCAGCCAGCTCCAGGCTCCGCAGATGTTGAATACAAATGCCCTTTGAGGTAGGGATGTAAGGAGAGACAGCAATGTGTGTGTCACCCTTGCAAAGCTCACTGCGTGCTGAACATGCATAGCTACACCATTCACTCCTGGTTCTTTACCTGTGGGAACCGAGATCAAACGTTCGTGCTTTACTTTGCTGTGCTCAGCCGGCACCAGGCACGAGAGATGTTGTATTCAAATGCACTTTGAGGTAGGAAAGTGAGGAGAGAGAGCAATGAGTGTGTCATCCTTGCAAAGCCCACTATGTGCTGAACATGCCCAGCAACATCTTTCCCTCCTGCCTCTTTTCCTGGGGGAGCAGAATTCAAATTTTCGTGCTTTACTCTGCTGTGCTCAGAGAGCACCAGGCAGAAGAGATGTTGGATTCAAATGCAATTTAAGGTAGGAAAGTGAGGAGAGACAGCAATGTGTGTGTCATCCTTGCAAAGCCCACTGTGTGCTTAACGTGCCCAGCAACATCTTTCACCCCTGGTTCTTTTCCTGTGGGAGAAGAGTTCAAACGTTCGTGCTTTACTCTGCTGTGCTCTGAGAGCACCAGGCACCAGAGAGGTTGGATTCAAATGCACATTGAGGTAGGAAAGTGAGTAGTGACAGCAAAGTGTGTGCCACTTTTGCAAAGCTCACTGGGTGCTGAAGATGGCGAGAGAGATCTTTCACTCCGGGCTCTTTGGCTGTGGGAGCAGAGTTCAAACGTTCGTTTCCTAAGCTGCTCTGCTCAGCCAGCTCCAGGCTCCGCAGATGTTGAATACAAATGCCCTTTGAGGTAGGGATGTAAGGAGAGACAGCAATGTGTGTGTCACCCTTGCAAAGCTCACTGCGTGCTGAACATGCATAGCTACACCATTCACTCCTGGTTCTTTACCTGTGGGAACCGAGATCAAACGTTCGTGCTTTACTTTGCTGTGCTCAGCCGGCACCAGGCACGAGAGATGTTGTATTCAAATGCACTTTGAGGTAGGAAAGTGAGGAGAGAGAGCAATGAGTGTGTCATCCTTGCAAAGCCCACTATGTGCTGAACATGCCCAGCAACATCTTTCCCTCCTGCCTCTTTTCCTGGGGGAGCAGAATTCAAATTTTCGTGCTTTACTCTGCTGTGCTCAGAGAGCACCAGGCAGAAGAGGTGTTGGATTCAAATGCAATTTAAGGTAGGAAAGTGAGGAGAGACAGCAATGTGTGTGTCATCCTTGCAAAGCCCACTGTGTGCTTAACGTGCCCAGCAACATCTTTCACCCCTGGTTCTTTTCCTGTGGGAGAAGAGTTCAAACGTTCGTGCTTTACTCTGCTGTGCTCTGAGAGCACCAGGCACCAGAGAGGTTGGATTCAAATGCACATTGAGGTAGGAAAGTGAGTAGTGACAGCAAAGTGTGTGCCACTTTTGCAAAGCTCACTGGGTGCTGAAGATGGCGAGAGAGATCTTTCACTCCGGGCTCTTTGGCTGTGGGAGCAGAGTTCAAACGTTCGTTTCCTAAGCTGCTCTGCTCAGCCAGCTCCAGGCTCCGCAGATGTTGAATACATCTTTGAATACATCTTTGAATACCCTTTGAGGTAGGGATGTAAGGAGAGACAGCAATGTGTGTGTCACCCTTGCAAAGCTCACTGCGTGCTGAACATGCCCAGCTACACCATTCACTCCTGGTTCTTTACCTGTGGGAACCGAGATCAAACGTTCGTGCTTTACTTTGCTGTGCTCAGCCGGCACCAGGCACGAGAGATGTTGTATTCAAATGCACTTTGAGGTAGGAAAGTGAGGAGAGAGAGCAATGAGTGTGTCATCCTTGCAAAGCCCACTATGTGCTGAACATGCCCAGCAACATCTTTCCCTCCTGCCTCTTTTCCTGGGGGAGCAGAATTCAAATTTTCGTGCTTTACTCTGCTGTGCTCAGAGAGCACCAGGCAGAAGAGATGTTGGATTCAAATGCAATTTAAGGTAGGAAAGTGAGGAGAGACAGCAATGTGTGTGTCATCCTTGCAAAGCCCACTGTGTGCTTAACGTGCCCAGCAACATCTTTCACCCCTGGTTCTTTTCCTGTGGGAGAAGAGTTCAAACGTTCGTGCTTTACTCTGCTGTGCTCTGAGAGCACCAGGCACCAGAGAGGTTGGATTCAAATGCACATTGAGGTAGGAAAGTGAGTAGTGACAGCAAAGTGTGTGCCACTTTTGCAAAGCTCACTGGGTGCTGAAGATGGCGAGAGAGATCTTTCACTCCGGGCTCTTTGGCTGTGGGAGCAGAGTTCAAACGTTCGTTTCCTAAGCTGCTCTGCTCAGCCAGCTCCAGGCTCCGCAGATGTTGAATACATCTTTGAATACATCTTTGAATACCCTTTGAGGTAGGGATGTAAGGAGAGACAGCAATGTGTGTGTCACCCTTGCAAAGCTCACTGCGTGCTGAACATGCCCAGCTACACCATTCACTCCTGGTTCTTTACCTGTGGGAACCGAGATCAAACGTTCGTGCTTTACTTTGCTGTGCTCAGCCGGCACCAGGCACGAGAGATGTTGTATTCAAATGCACTTTGAGGTAGGAAAGTGAGGAGAGAGAGCAATGAGTGCGTCATCCTTGCAAAGCCCACTATGTGCTGAACATGCCCAGCAACATCTTTCCCTCCTGCCTCTTTTCCTGGGGGAGCAGAATTCAAATTTTCGTGCTTTACTCTGCTGTGCTCAGAGAGCACCAGGCAGAAGAGATGTTGGATTCAAATGCAATTTAAGGTAGGAAAGTGAGGAGAGACAGCAATGTGTGTGTCATCCTTGCAAAGCCCACTGTGTGCTTAACGTGCCCAGCAACATCTTTCACCCCTGGTTCTTTTCCTGTGGGAGAAGAGTTCAAACGTTCGTGCTTTACTCTGCTGTGCTCTGAGAGCACCAGGCACCAGAGAGGTTGGATTCAAATGCACATTGAGGTAGGAAAGTGAGTAGTGACAGCAAAGTGTGTGCCACTTTTGCAAAGCTCACTGGGTGCTGAAGATGGCGAGAGAGATCTTTCACTCCGGGCTCTTTGGCTGTGGGAGCAGAGTTCAAACGTTCGTTTCCTAAGCTGCTCTGCTCAGCCAGCTCCAGGCTCCGCAGATGTTGAATACAAATGCCCTTTGAGGTAGGGATGTAAGGAGAGACAGCAATGTGTGTGTCACCCTTGCAAAGCTCACTGCGTGCTGAACATGCATAGCTACACCATTCACTCCTGGTTCTTTACCTGTGGGAACCGAGATCAAACGTTCGTGCTTTACTTTGCTGTGCTCAGCCGGCACCAGGCACGAGAGATGTTGTATTCAAATGCACTTTGAGGTAGGAAAGTGAGGAGAGAGAGCAATGAGTGTGTCATCCTTGCAAAGCCCACTATGTGCTGAACATGCCCAGCAACATCTTTCCCTCCTGCCTCTTTTCCTGGGGGAGCAGAATTCAAATTTTCGTGCTTTACTCTGCTGTGCTCAGAGAGCACCAGGCAGAAGAGGTGTTGGATTCAAATGCAATTTAAGGTAGGAAAGTGAGGAGAGACAGCAATGTGTGTGTCATCCTTGCAAAGCCCACTGTGTGCTTAACGTGCCCAGCAACATCTTTCACCCCTGGTTCTTTTCCTGTGGGAGAAGAGTTCAAACGTTCGTGCTTTACTCTGCTGTGCTCTGAGAGCACCAGGCACCAGAGAGGTTGGATTCAAATGCACATTGAGGTAGGAAAGTGAGTAGTGACAGCAAAGTGTGTGCCACTTTTGCAAAGCTCACTGGGTGCTGAAGATGGCGAGAGAGATCTTTCACTCCGGGCTCTTTGGCTGTGGGAGCAGAGTTCAAACGTTCGTTTCCTAAGCTGCTCTGCTCAGCCAGCTCCAGGCTCCGCAGATGTTGAATACATCTTTGAATACATCTTTGAATACCCTTTGAGGTAGGGATGTAAGGAGAGACAGCAATGTGTGTGTCACCCTTGCAAAGCTCACTGCGTGCTGAACATGCCCAGCTACACCATTCACTCCTGGTTCTTTACCTGTGGGAACCGAGATCAAACGTTCGTGCTTTACTTTGCTGTGCTCAGCCGGCACCAGGCACGAGAGATGTTGTATTCAAATGCACTTTGAGGTAGGAAAGTGAGGAGAGAGAGCAATGAGTGTGTCATCCTTGCAAAGCCCACTATGTGCTGAACATGCCCAGCAACATCTTTCCCTCCTGCCTCTTTTCCTGGGGGAGCAGAATTCAAATTTTCGTGCTTTACTCTGCTGTGCTCAGAGAGCACCAGGCAGAAGAGATGTTGGATTCAAATGCAATTTAAGGTAGGAAAGTGAGGAGAGACAGCAATGTGTGTGTCATCCTTGCAAAGCCCACTGTGTGCTTAACGTGCCCAGCAACATCTTTCACCCCTGGTTCTTTTCCTGTGGGAGAAGAGTTCAAACGTTCGTGCTTTACTCTGCTGTGCTCTGAGAGCACCAGGCACCAGAGAGGTTGGATTCAAATGCACATTGAGGTAGGAAAGTGAGTAGTGACAGCAAAGTGTGTGCCACTTTTGCAAAGCTCACTGGGTGCTGAAGATGGCGAGAGAGATCTTTCACTCCGGGCTCTTTGGCTGTGGGAGCAGAGTTCAAACGTTCGTTTCCTAAGCTGCTCTGCTCAGCCAGCTCCAGGCTCCGCAGATGTTGAATACATCTTTGAATACATCTTTGAATACCCTTTGAGGTAGGGATGTAAGGAGAGACAGCAATGTGTGTGTCACCCTTGCAAAGCTCACTGCGTGCTGAACATGCCCAGCTACACCATTCACTCCTGGTTCTTTACCTGTGGGAACCGAGATCAAACGTTCGTGCTTTACTTTGCTGTGCTCAGCCGGCACCAGGCACGAGAGATGTTGTATTCAAATGCACTTTGAGGTAGGAAAGTGAGGAGAGAGAGCAATGAGTGCGTCATCCTTGCAAAGCCCACTATGTGCTGAACATGCCCAGCAACATCTTTCCCTCCTGCCTCTTTTCCTGGGGGAGCAGAATTCAAATTTTCGTGCTTTACTCTGCTGTGCTCAGAGAGCACCAGGCAGAAGAGATGTTGGATTCAAATGCAATTTAAGGTAGGAAAGTGAGGAGAGACAGCAATGTGTGTGTCATCCTTGCAAAGCCCACTGTGTGCTTAACGTGCCCAGCAACATCTTTCACCCCTGGTTCTTTTCCTGTGGGAGAAGAGTTCAAACGTTCGTGCTTTACTCTGCTGTGCTCTGAGAGCACCAGGCACCAGAGAGGTTGGATTCAAATGCACATTGAGGTAGGAAAGTGAGTAGTGACAGCAAAGTGTGTGCCACTTTTGCAAAGCTCACTGGGTGCTGAAGATGGCGAGAGAGATCTTTCACTCCGGGCTCTTTGGCTGTGGGAGCAGAGTTCAAACGTTCGTTTCCTAAGCTGCTCTGCTCAGCCAGCTCCAGGCTCCGCAGATGTTGAATACAAATGCCCTTTGAGGTAGGGATGTAAGGAGAGACAGCAATGTGTGAGTCACCCTTGCAAAGTTCACTGCGTGCTGAACATGCCCAGCTACACCATTCACTCCTGGTTCTTTACCTGTGGGAACCGAGATCAAACGTTCGTGCTTTACTTTGCTGTGCTCAGCCGGCACCAGGCACGAGAGATGTTGTATTCAAATGCACTTTGAGGTAGGAAAGTGAGGAGAGAGAGCAATGAGTGTGTCATCCTTGCAAAGCCCACTATGTGCTGAACATGCCCAGCAACATCTTTCCCTCCTGCCTCTTTTCCTGGGGGAGCAGAATTCAAATTTTCGTGCTTTACTCTGCTGTGCTCAGAGAGCACCAGGCAGAAGAGATGTTGGATTCAAATGCAATTTAAGGTAGGAAAGTGAGGAGAGACTGCAAAGAGTGAGTTATCCTAGCAAAGCCCACTGTGTGCTTAACGTGCCCAGCAACATCTTTCACCCCTGGTTCTTTTCCTGTGGGTGAAGAGTTCAAACGTTCGTGCTTTACTCTGCTGTGCTCTGAGAGCACCAGGCACCAGAGAGGTTGGATTCAAATGCACATTGAGGTAGGAAAGTGAGTAGTGACAGCAAAGTGTGTGCCACTTTTGCAAAGCTCACTGGGTGCTGAAGATGGCGAGAGAGATCTTTCACTCCGGGCTCTTTGGCTGTGGGAGCAGAGCTCAAACGTTCGTTTCCTAAGCTGCTCTGCTCAGCCAGCTCCAGGCTCCGCAGATGTTGAATACAAATGCCCTTTGAGGTAGGGATGTAAGGAGAGACAGCAATGTGTGTGTCACCCTTGCAAAGCTCACTGCGTGCTGAACATGCCCAGCTACACCATTCACTCCTGGTTCTTTACCTGTGGGAACCGAGATCAAACGTTCGTGCTTTACTTTGCTGTGCTCAGCCGGCACCAGGCACGAGAGATGTTGTATTCAAATGCACTTTGAGGTAGGAAAGTGAGGAGAGAGAGCAATGAGTGTGTCATCCTTGCAAAGCCCACTATGTGCTGAACATGCCCAGCAACATCTTTCCCTCCTGCCTCTTTTCCTGGGGGAGCAGAATTCAAATTTTCGTGCTTTACTCTGCTGTGCTCAGAGAGCACCAGGCAGAAGAGGTGTTGGATTCAAATGCAATTTAAGGTAGGAAAGTGAGGAGAGACAGCAATGTGTGTGTCATCCTTGCAAAGCCCACTGTGTGCTTAACGTGCCCAGCAACATCTTTCACCCCTGGTTCTTTTCCTGTGGGAGAAGAGTTCAAACGTTCGTGCTTTACTCTGCTGTGCTCTGAGAGCACCAGGCACCAGAGAGGTTGGATTCAAATGCACATTGAGGTAGGAAAGTGAGTAGTGACAGCAAAGTGTGTGCCACTTTTGCAAAGCTCACTGGGTGCTGAAGATGGCGAGAGAGATCTTTCACTCCGGGCTCTTTGGCTGTGAGAGCAGAGTTCAAACGTTCGTTTCCTAAGCTGCTCTGCTCAACCAGCTCCAGGCTCCGCAGATGTTGAATACATCTTTGAATACATCTTTGAATACCCTTTGAGGTAGGGATGTAAGGAGAGACAGCAATGTGTGTGTCACCCTTGCAAAGCTCACTGCGTGCTGAACATGCCCAGCTACACCATTCACTCCTGGTTCTTTACCTGTGGGAACCGAGATCAAACGTTCGTGCTTTACTTTGCTGTGCTCAGCCGGCACCAGGCACGAGAGATGTTGTATTCAAATGCACTTTGAGGTAGGAAAGTGAGGAGAGAGAGCAATGAGTGTGTCATCCTTGCAAAGCCCACTATGTGCTGAACATGCCCAGCAACATCTTTCCCTCCTGCCTCTTTTCCTGGGGGAGCAGAATTCAAATTTTCGTGCTTTACTCTGCTGTGCTCAGAGAGCACCAGGCAGAAGAGATGTTGGATTCAAATGCAATTTAAGGTAGGAAAGTGAGGAGAGACAGCAATGTGTGTGTCATCCTTGCAAAGCCCACTGTGTGCTTAACGTGCCCAGCAACATCTTTCACCCCTGGTTCTTTTCCTGTGGGAGAAGAGTTCAAACGTTCGTGCTTTACTCTGCTGTGCTCTGAGAGCACCAGGCACCAGAGAGGTTGGATTCAAATGCACATTGAGGTAGGAAAGTGAGTAGTGACAGCAAAGTGTGTGCCACTTTTGCAAAGCTCACTGGGTGCTGAAGATGGCGAGAGAGATCTTTCACTCCGGGCTCTTTGGCTGTGGGAGCAGAGTTCAAACGTTCGTTTCCTAAGCTGCTCTGCTCAGCCAGCTCCAGGCTCCGCAGATGTTGAATACAAATGCCCTTTGAGGTAGGGATGTAAGGAGAGACAGCAATGTGTGTGTCACCCTTGCAAAGCTCACTGCGTGCTGAACATGCATAGCTACACCATTCACTCCTGGTTCTTTACCTGTGGGAACCGAGATCAAACGTTCGTGCTTTACTTTGCTGTGCTCAGCCGGCACCAGGCACGAGAGATGTTGTATTCAAATGCACTTTGAGGTAGGAAAGTGAGGAGAGAGAGCAATGAGTGTGTCATCCTTGCAAAGCCCACTATGTGCTGAACATGCCCAGCAACATCTTTCCCTCCTGCCTCTTTTCCTGGGGGAGCAGAATTCAAATTTTCGTGCTTTACTCTGCTGTGCTCAGAGAGCACCAGGCAGAAGAGGTGTTGGATTCAAATGCAATTTAAGGTAGGAAAGTGAGGAGAGACAGCAATGTGTGTGTCATCCTTGCAAAGCCCACTGTGTGCTTAACGTGCCCAGCAACATCTTTCACCCCTGGTTCTTTTCCTGTGGGAGAAGAGTTCAAACGTTCGTGCTTTACTCTGCTGTGCTCTGAGAGCACCAGGCACCAGAGAGGTTGGATTCAAATGCACATTGAGGTAGGAAAGTGAGTAGTGACAGCAAAGTGTGTGCCACTTTTGCAAAGCTCACTGGGTGCTGAAGATGGCGAGAGAGATCTTTCACTCCGGGCTCTTTGGCTGTGGGAGCAGAGTTCAAACGTTCGTTTCCTAAGCTGCTCTGCTCAGCCAGCTCCAGGCTCCGCAGATGTTGAATACATCTTTGAATACATCTTTGAATACCCTTTGAGGTAGGGATGTAAGGAGAGACAGCAATGTGTGTGTCACCCTTGCAAAGCTCACTGCGTGCTGAACATGCCCAGCTACACCATTCACTCCTGGTTCTTTACCTGTGGGAACCGAGATCAAACGTTCGTGCTTTACTTTGCTGTGCTCAGCCGGCACCAGGCACGAGAGATGTTGTATTCAAATGCACTTTGAGGTAGGAAAGTGAGGAGAGAGAGCAATGAGTGTGTCATCCTTGCAAAGCCCACTATGTGCTGAACATGCCCAGCAACATCTTTCCCTCCTGCCTCTTTTCCTGGGGGAGCAGAATTCAAATTTTCGTGCTTTACTCTGCTGTGCTCAGAGAGCACCAGGCAGAAGAGATGTTGGATTCAAATGCACATTGAGGTAGGAAAGTGAGTAGTGACAGCAAAGTGTGTGCCACTTTTGCAAAGCTCACTGGGTGCTGAAGATGGCGAGAGAGATCTTTCACTCCGGGCTCTTTGGCTGTGGGAGCAGAGTTCAAACGTTCGTTTCCTAAGCTGCTCTGCTCAGCCAGCTCCAGGCTCCGCAGATGTTGAATACAAATGCCCTTTGAGGTAGGGATGTAAGCAGAGACAGCAATGTGTGTGTCACCCTTGCAAAGCTCACTGCGTGCTGAACATGCCCAGCTACACCATTCACTCCTGGTTCTTTACCTGTGGGAACCGAGATCAAACGTTCGTGCTTTACTTTGCTGTGCTCAGCCGGCACCAGGCACGAGAGATGTTGTATTCAAATGCACTTTGAGGTAGGAAAGTGAGGAGAGAGAGCAATGAGTGTGTCATCCTTGCAAAGCCCACTATGTGCTGAACATGCCCAGCAACATCTTTCCCTCCTGCCTCTTTTCCTGGGGGAGCAGAATTCAAATTTTCGTGCTTTACTCTGCTGTGCTCAGAGAGCACCAGGCAGAAGAGATGTTGGATTCAAATGCAATTTAAGGTAGGAAAGTGAGGAGAGACAGCAAAGAGTGAGTTATCCTAGCAAAGCCCACTGTGTGCTTAACGTGCCCAGCAACATCTTTCACCCCTGGTTCTTTTCCTGTGGGTGAAGAGTTCAAACGTTCGTGCTTTACTCTGCTGTGCTCTGAGAGCACCAGGCACCAGAGAGGTTGGATTCAAATGCACATTGAGGTAGGAAAGTGAGTAGTGACAGCAAAGTGTGTGCCACTTTTGCAAAGCTCACTGGGTGCTGAAGATGGCGAGAGAGATCTTTCACTCCGGGCTCTTTGGCTGTGGGAGCAGAGCTCAAACGTTCGTTTCCTAAGCTGCTCTGCTCAGCCAGCTCCAGGCTCCGCAGATGTTGAATACAAATGCCCTTTGAGGTAGGGATGTAAGGAGAGACAGCAATGTGTGTGTCACCCTTGCAAAGCTCACTGCGTGCTGAACATGCCCAGCTACACCATTCACTCCTGGTTCTTTACCTGTGGGAACCGAGATCAAACGTTCGTGCTTTACTTTGCTGTGCTCAGCCGGCACCAGGCACGAGAGATGTTGTATTCAAATGCACTTTGAGGTAGGAAAGTGAGGAGAGAGAGCAATGAGTGTGTCATCCTTGCAAAGCCCACTATGTGCTGAACATGCCCAGCAACATCTTTCCCTCCTGCCTCTTTTCCTGGGGGAGCAGAATTCAAATTTTCGTGCTTTACTCTGCTGTGCTCAGAGAGCACCAGGCAGAAGAGATGTTGGATTCAAATGCAATTTAAGGTAGGAAAGTGAGGAGAGACAGCAATGTGTGTGTCATCCTTGCAAAGCCCACTGTGTGCTTAACGTGCCCAGCAACATCTTTCACCCCTGGTTCTTTTCCTGTGGGAGAAGAGTTCAAACGTTCGTGCTTTACTCTGCTGTGCTCTGAGAGCACCAGGCACCAGAGAGGTTGGATTCAAATGCACATTGAGGTAGGAAAGTGAGTAGTGACAGCAAAGTGTGTGCCACTTTTGCAAAGCTCACTGGGTGCTGAAGATGGCGAGAGAGATCTTTCACTCCGGGCTCTTTGGCTGTGGGAGCAGAGTTCAAACGTTCGTTTCCTAAGCTGCTCTGCTCAGCCAGCTCCAGGCTCCGCAGATGTTGAATACAAATGCCCTTTGAGGTAGGGATGTAAGCAGAGACAGCAATGTGTGTGTCACCCTTGCAAAGCTCACTGCGTGCTGAACATGCCCAGCTACACCATTCACTCCTGGTTCTTTACCTGTGGGAACCGAGATCAAACGTTCGTGCTTTACTTTGCTGTGCTCAGCCGGCACCAGGCACGAGAGATGTTGTATTCAAATGCACTTTGAGGTAGGAAAGTGAGGAGAGAGAGCAATGAGTGTGTCATCCTTGCAAAGCCCACTATGTGCTGAACATGCCCAGCAACATCTTTCCCTCCTGCCTCTTTTCCTGGGGGAGCAGAATTCAAATTTTCGTGCTTTACTCTGCTGTGCTCAGAGAGCACCAGGCAGAAGAGATGTTGGATTCAAATGCAATTTAAGGTAGGAAAGTGAGGAGAGACAGCAAAGAGTGAGTTATCCTAGCAAAGCCCACTGTGTGCTTAACGTGCCCAGCAACATCTTTCACCCCTGGTTCTTTTCCTGTGGGTGAAGAGTTCAAACGTTCGTGCTTTACTCTGTTGTGCTCTGAGAGCACCAGGCACCAGAGAGGTTGGATTCAAATGCACATTGAGGTAGGAAAGTGAGTAGTGACAGCAAAGTGTGTGCCACTTTTGCAAAGCTCACTGGGTGCTGAAGATGGCGAGAGAGATCTTTCACTCCGGGCTCTTTGGCTGTGGGAGCAGAGTTCAAACGTTCGTTTCCTAAGCTGCTCTGCTCAGCCAGCTCCAGGCTCCGCAGATGTTGAATACAAATGCCCTTTGAGGTAGGGAAGTAAGCAGAGACAGCAATGTGTGTGTCACCCTTGCAAAGCTCACTGCGTGCTGAACATGCCCAGCTACACCATTCACTCCTGGTTCTTTACCTGTGGGAACCGAGATCAAACGTTCGTGCTTTACTTTGCTGTGCTCAGCCGGCACCAGGCACGAGAGATGTTGTATTCAAATGCACTTTGAGGTAGGAAAGTGAGGAGAGAGAGCAATGAGTGTGTCATCCTTGCAAAGCCCACTATGTGCTGAACATGCCCAGCAACATCTTTCCCTCCTGCCTCTTTTCCTGGGGGAGCAGAATTCAAATTTTCGTGCTTTACTCTGCTGTGCTCAGAGAGCACCAGGCAGAAGAGATGTTGGATTCAAATGCAATTTAAGGTAGGAAAGTGAGGAGAGACAGCAAAGAGTGAGTTATCCTAGCAAAGCCCACTGTGTGCTTAACGTGCCCAGCAACATCTTTCACCCCTGGTTCTTTTCCTGTGGGTGAAGAGTTCAAACGTTCGTGCTTTACTCTGCTGTGCTCTGAGAGCACCAGGCACCAGAGAGGTTGGATTCAAATGCACATTGAGGTAGGAAAGTGAGTAGTGACAGCAAAGTGTGTGCCACTTTTGCAAAGCTCACTGGGTGCTGAAGATGGCGAGAGAGATCTTTCACTCCGGGCTCTTTGGCTGTGGGAGCAGAGCTCAAACGTTCGTTTCCTAAGCTGCTCTGCTCAGCCAGCTCCAGGCTCCGCAGATGTTGAATACAAATGCCCTTTGAGGTAGGGATGTAAGGAGAGACAGCAATGTGTGTGTCACCCTTGCAAAGCTCACTGCGTGCTGAACATGCCCAGCTACACCATTCACTCCTGGTTCTTTACCTATGGGAACCGAGATCAAACGTTCGTGCTTTACTTTGCTGTGCTCAGCCGGCACCAGGCACGAGAGATGTTGTATTCAAATGCATTTTGAGGTAGGAAAGTGAGGAGAGAGAGCAATGAGTGTGTCATCCTTGCAAAGCCCACTATGTGCTGAACATGCCCAGCAACATCTTTCCCTCCTGCCTCTTTTCCTGGGGGAGCAGAATTCAAATTTTCGTGCTTTACTCTGCTGTGCTCAGAGAGCACCAGGCAGAAGAGGTGTTGGATTCAAATGCAATTTAAGGTAGGAAAGTGAGGAGAGACAGCAATGTGTGTGTCATCCTTGCAAAGCCCACTGTGTGCTTAACGTGCCCAGCAACATCTTTCACCCCTGGTTCTTTTCCTGTGGGAGAAGAGTTCAAACGTTCGTGCTTTACTCTGCTGTGCTCTGAGAGCACCAGGCACCAGAGAGGTTGGATTCAAATGCACATTGAGGTAGGAAAGTGAGTAGTGACAGCAAAGTGTGTGCCACTTTTGCAAAGCTCACTGGGTGCTGAAGATGGCGAGAGAGATCTTTCACTCCGGGCTCTTTGGCTGTGGGAGCAGAGTTCAAACGTTCGTTTCCTAAGCTGCTCTGCTCAGCCAGCTCCAGGCTCCGCAGATGTTGAATACAAATGCCCTTTGAGGTAGGGATGTAAGGAGAGACAGCAATGTGTGTGTCACCCTTGCAAAGCTCACTGCGTGCTGAACATGCCCAGCTACACCATTCACTCCTGGTTCTTTACCTGTGGGAACCGAGATCAAACGTTCGTGCTTTACTTTGCTGTGCTCAGCCGGCACCAGGCACGAGAGATGTTGTATTCAAATGCACTTTGAGGTAGGAAAGTGAGGAGAGAGAGCAATGAGTGTGTCATCCTTGCAAAGCCCACTATGTGCTGAACATGCCCAGCAACATCTTTCCCTCCTGCCTCTTTTCCTGGGGGAGCAGAATTCAAATTTTCGTGCTTTACTCTGCTGTGCTCAGAGAGCACCAGGCAGAAGAGGTGTTGGATTCAAATGCAATTTAAGGTAGGAAAGTGAGGAGAGACAGCAATGTGTGTGTCATCCTTGCAAAGCCCACTGTGTGCTTAACGTGCCCAGCAACATCTTTCACCCCTGGTTCTTTTCCTGTGGGAGAAGAGTTCAAACGTTCGTGCTTTACTCTGCTGTGCTCTGAGAGCACCAGGCACCAGAGAGGTTGGATTCAAATGCACATTGAGGTAGGAAAGTGAGTAGTGACAGCAAAGTGTGTGCCACTTTTGCAAAGCTCACTGGGTGCTGAAGATGGCGAGAGAGATCTTTCACTCCGGGCTCTTTGGCTGTGGGAGCAGAGTTCAAACGTTCGTTTCCTAAGCTGCTCTGCTCAGCCAGCTCCAGGCTCCGCAGATGTTGAATACATCTTTGAATACATCTTTGAATACCCTTTGAGGTAGGGATGTAAGGAGAGACAGCAATGTGTGTGTCACCCTTGCAAAGCTCACTGCGTGCTGAACATGCCCAGCTACACCATTCACTCCTGGTTCTTTACCTGTGGGAACCGAGATCAAACGTTCGTGCTTTACTTTGCTGTGCTCAGCCGGCACCAGGCACGAGAGATGTTGTATTCAAATGCACTTTGAGGTAGGAAAGTGAGGAGAGAGAGCAATGAGTGCGTCATCCTTGCAAAGCCCACTATGTGCTGAACATGCCCAGCAACATCTTTCCCTCCTGCCTCTTTTCCTGGGGGAGCAGAATTCAAATTTTCGTGCTTTACTCTGCTGTGCTCAGAGAGCACCAGGCAGAAGAGATGTTGAATTCAAATGCAATTTAAGGTAGGAAAGTGAGGAGAGACAGCAATGTGTGTGTCATCCTTGCAAAGCCCACTGTGTGCTTAACGTGCCCAGCAACATCTTTCACCCCTGGTTCTTTTCCTGTGGGAGAAGAGTTCAAACGTTCGTGCTTTACTCTGCTGTGCTCTGAGAGCACCAGGCACCAGAGAGGTTGGATTCAAATGCACATTGAGGTAGGAAAGTGAGTAGTGACAGCAAAGTGTGTGCCACTTTTGCAAAGCTCACTGGGTGCTGAAGATGGCGAGAGAGATCTTTCACTCCGGGCTCTTTGGCTGTGGGAGCAGAGTTCAAACGTTCGTTTCCTAAGCTGCTCTGCTCAGCCAGCTCCAGGCTCCGCAGATGTTGAATACAAATGCCCTTTGAGGTAGGGATGTAAGGAGAGACAGCAATGTGTGTGTCACCCTTGCAAAGCTCACTGCGTGCTGAACATGCCCAGCTACACCATTCACTCCTGGTTCTTTACCTGTGGGAACCGAGATCAAACGTTCGTGCTTTACTTTGCTGTGCTCAGCCGGCACCAGGCACGAGAGATGTTGTATTCAAATGCACTTTGAGGTAGGAAAGTGAGGAGAGAGAGCAATGAGTGTGTCATCCTTGCAAAGCCCACTATGTGCTGAACATGCCCAGCAACATCTTTCCCTCCTGCCTCTTTTCCTGGGGGAGCAGAATTCAAATTTTCGTGCTTTACTCTGCTGTGCTCAGAGAGCACCAGGCAGAAGAGATGTTGGATTCAAATGCAATTTAAGGTAGGAAAGTGAGGAGAGACAGCAAAGAGTGAGTTATCCTAGCAAAGCCCACTGTGTGCTTAACGTGCCCAGCAACATCTTTCACCCCTGGTTCTTTTCCTGTGGGTGAAGAGTTCAAACGTTCGTGCTTTACTCTGCTGTGCTCTGAGAGCACCAGGCACCAGAGAGGTTGGATTCAAATGCACATTGAGGTAGGAAAGTGAGTAGTGACAGCAAAGTGTGTGCCACTTTTGCAAAGCTCACTGGGTGCTGAAGATGGCGAGAGAGATCTTTCACTCCGGGCTCTTTGGCTGTGGGAGCAGAGTTCAAACGTTCGTTTCCTAAGCTGCTCTGCTCAGCCAGCTCCAGGCTCCGCAGATGTTGAATACATCTTTGAATACATCTTTGAATACCCTTTGAGGTAGGGATGTAAGGAGAGACAGCAATGTGTGTGTCACCCTTGCAAAGCTCACTGCGTGCTGAACATGCCCAGCTACACCATTCACTCCTGGTTCTTTACCTGTGGGAACCGAGATCAAACGTTCGTGCTTTACTTTGCTGTGCTCAGCCGGCACCAGGCACGAGAGATGTTGTATTCAAATGCACTTTGAGGTAGGAAAGTGAGGAGAGAGAGCAATGAGTGTGTCATCCTTGCAAAGCCCACTATGTGCTGAACATGCCCAGCAACATCTTTCCCTCCTGCCTCTTTTCCTGGGGGAGCAGAATTCAAATTTTCGTGCTTTACTCTGCTGTGCTCAGAGAGCACCAGGCAGAAGAGATGTTGGATTCAAATGCAATTTAAGGTAGGAAAGTGAGGAGAGACAGCAAAGAGTGAGTTATCCTAGCAAAGCCCACTGTGTGCTTAACGTGCCCAGCAACATCATTCACCCCTGGTTCTTTTCCTGTGGGTGAAGAGTTCAAACGTTCGTGCTTTACTCTGCTGTGCTCTGAGAGCACCAGGCACCAGAGAGGTTGGATTCAAATGCACATTGAGGTAGGAAAGTGAGTAGTGACAGCAAAGTGTGTGCCACTTTTGCAAAGCTCACTGGGTGCTGAAGATGGCGAGAGAGATCTTTCACTCCGGGCTCTTTGGCTGTGGGAGCAGAGTTCAAACGTTCGTTTCCTAAGCTGCTCTGCTCAGCCAGCTCCAGGCTCCGCAGATGTTGAATACAAATGCCCTTTGAGGTAGGGATGTAAGGAGAGACAGCAATGTGTGTGTCACCCTTGCAAAGCTCACTGCGTGCTGAACATGCCCAGCTACACCATTCACTCCTGGTTCTTTACCTGTGGGAACCGAGATCAAACGTTCGTGCTTTACTTTGCTGTGCTCAGCCGGCACCAGGCACGAGAGATGTTGTATTCAAATGCACTTTGAGGTAGGAAAGTGAGGAGAGAGAGCAATGAGTGTGTCATCCTTGCAAAGCCCACTATGTGCTGAACATGCCCAGCAACATCTTTCCCTCCTGCCTCTTTTCCTGGGGGAGCAGAATTCAAATTTTCGTGCTTTACTCTGCTGTGCTCAGAGAGCACCAGGCAGAAGAGATGTTGGATTCAAATGCAATTTAAGGTAGGAAAGTGAGGAGAGACAGCAATGTGTGTGTCATCCTTGCAAAGCCCACTGTGTGCTTAACGTGCCCAGCAACATCTTTCACCCCTGGTTCTTTTCCTGTGGGAGAAGAGTTCAAACGTTCGTGCTTTACTCTGCTGTGCTCTGAGAGCACCAGGCACCAGAGAGGTTGGATTCAAATGCACATTGAGGTAGGAAAGTGAGTAGTGACAGCAAAGTGTGTGCCACTTTTGCAAAGCTCACTGGGTGCTGAAGATGGCGAGAGAGATCTTTCACTCCGGGCTCTTTGGCTGTGGGAGCAGAGCTCAAACGTTCGTTTCCTAAGCTGCTCTGCTCAGCCAGCTCCAGGCTCCGCAGATGTTGAATACAAATGCCCTTTGAGGTAGGGATGTAAGGAGAGACAGCAATGTGTGTGTCACCCTTGCAAAGCTCACTGCGTGCTGAACATGCCCAGCTACACCATTCACTCCTGGTTCTTTACCTGTGGGAACCGAGATCAAACGTTCGTGCTTTACTTTGCTGTGCTCAGCCGGCACCAGGCACGAGAGATGTTGTATTCAAATGCACTTTGAGGTAGGAAAGTGAGGAGAGAGAGCAATGAGTGTGTCATCCTTGCAAAGCCCACTATGTGCTGAACATGCCCAGCAACATCTTTCCCTCCTGCCTCTTTTCCTGGGGGAGCAGAATTCAAATTTTCGTGCTTTACTCTGCTGTGCTCAGAGAGCACCAGGCAGAAGAGATGTTGGATTCAAATGCAATTTAAGGTAGGAAAGTGAGGAGAGACAGCAATGTGTGTGTCATCCTTGCAAAGCCCACTGTGTGCTTAACGTGCCCAGCAACATCTTTCACCCCTGGTTCTTTTCCTGTGGGAGAAGAGTTCAAACGTTCGTGCTTTACTCTGCTGTGCTCTGAGAGCACCAGGCACCAGAGAGGTTGGATTCAAATGCACATTGAGGTAGGAAAGTGAGTAGTGACAGCAAAGTGTGTGCCACTTTTGCAAAGCTCACTGGGTGCTGAAGATGGCGAGAGAGATCTTTCACTCCGGGCTCTTTGGCTGTGGGAGCAGAGCTCAAACGTTCGTTTCCTAAGCTGCTCTGCTCAGCCAGCTCCAGGCTCCGCAGATGTTGAATACAAATGCCCTTTGAGGTAGGGATGTAAGGAGAGACAGCAATGTGTGTGTCACCCTTGCAAAGCTCACTGCGTGCTGAACATGCCCAGCTACACCATTCACTCCTGGTTCTTTACCTGTGGGAACCGAGATCAAACGTTCGTGCTTTACTTTGCTGTGCTCAGCCGGCACCAGGCACGAGAGATGTTGTATTCAAATGCACTTTGAGGTAGGAAAGTGAGGAGAGAGAGCAATGAGTGTGTCATCCTTGCAAAGCCCACTATGTGCTGAACATGCCCAGCAACATCTTTCCCTCCTGCCTCTTTTCCTGGGGGAGCAGAATTCAAATTTTCGTGCTTTACTCTGCTGTGCTCAGAGAGCACCAGGCAGAAGAGATGTTGGATTCAAATGCAATTTAAGGTAGGAAAGTGAGGAGAGACAGCAATGTGTGTGTCATCCTTGCAAAGCCCACTGTGTGCTTAACGTGCCCAGCAACATCTTTCACCCCTGGTTCTTTTCCTGTGGGAGAAGAGTTCAAACGTTCGTGCTTTACTCTGCTGTGCTCTGAGAGCACCAGGCACCAGAGAGGTTGGATTCAAATGCACATTGAGGTAGGAAAGTGAGTAGTGACAGCAAAGTGTGTGCCACTTTTGCAAAGCTCACTGGGTGCTGAAGATGGCGAGAGAGATCTTTCACTCCGGGCTCTTTGGCTGTGGGAGCAGAGTTCAAACGTTCGTTTCCTAAGCTGCTCTGCTCAGCCAGCTCCAGGCTCCGCAGATGTTGAATACAAATGCACTTTGAGGTAGGGATGTAAGGAGAGACAGCAATGTGTGTGTCACCCTTGCAAAGCTCACTGCGTGCTGAACATGCCCAGCTACACCATTCACTCCTGGTTCTTTACCTGTGGGAACCGAGATCAAACGTTCGTGCTTTACTTTGCTGTGCTCAGCCGGCACCAGGCACGAGAGATGTTGTATTCAAATGCACTTTGAGGTAGGAAAGTGAGGAGAGAGAGCAATGAGTGTGTCATCCTTGCAAAGCCCACTATGTGCTGAACATGCCCAGCAACATCTTTCCCTCCTGCCTCTTTTCCTGGGGGAGCAGAATTCAAATTTTCGTGCTTTACTCTGCTGTGCTCAGAGAGCACCAGGCAGAAGAGATGTTGGATTCAAATGCAATTTAAGGTAGGAAAGTGAGGAGAGACAGCAATGTGTGTGTCATCCTTGCAAAGCCCACTGTGTGCTTAACGTGCCCAGCAACATCTTTCACCCCTGGTTCTTTTCCTGTGGGAGAAGAGTTCAAACGTTCGTGCTTTACTCTGCTGTGCTCTGAGAGCACCAGGCACCAGAGAGGTTGGATTCAAATGCACATTGAGGTAGGAAAGTGAGTAGTGACAGCAAAGTGTGTGCCACTTTTGCAAAGCTCACTGGGTGCTGAAGATGGCGAGAGAGATCTTTCACTCCGGGCTCTTTGGCTGTGGGAGCAGAGTTCAAACGTTCGTTTCCTAAGCTGCTCTGCTCAGCCAGCTCCAGGCTCCGCAGATGTTGAATACAAATGCCCTTTGAGGTAGGGATGTAAGCAGAGACAGCAATGTGTGTGTCACCCTTGCAAAGCTCACTGCGTGCTGAACATGCCCAGCTACACCATTCACTCCTGGTTCTTTACCTGTGGGAACCGAGATCAAACGTTCGTGCTTTACTTTGCTGTGCTCAGCCGGCACCAGGCACGAGAGATGTTGTATTCAAATGCACTTTGAGGTAGGAAAGTGAGGAGAGAGAGCAATGAGTGTGTCATCCTTGCAAAGCCCACTATGTGCTGAACATGCCCAGCAACATCTTTCCCTCCTGCCTCTTTTCCTGGGGGAGCAGAATTCAAATTTTCGTGCTTTACTCTGCTGTGCTCAGAGAGCACCAGGCAGAAGAGATGTTGGATTCAAATGCAATTTAAGGTAGGAAAGTGAGGAGAGACAGCAAAGAGTGAGTTATCCTAGCAAAGCCCACTGTGTGCTTAACGTGCCCAGCAACATCTTTCACCCCTGGTTCTTTTCCTGTGGGTGAAGAGTTCAAACGTTCGTGCTTTACTCTGCTGTGCTCTGAGAGCACCAGGCACCAGAGAGGTTGGATTCAAATGCACATTGAGGTAGGAAAGTGAGTAGTGACAGCAAAGTGTGTGCCACTTTTGCAAAGCTCACTGGGTGCTGAAGATGGCGAGAGAGATCTTTCACTCCGGGCTCTTTGGCTGTGGGAGCAGAGCTCAAACGTTCGTTTCCTAAGCTGCTCTGCTCAGCCAGCTCCAGGCTCCGCAGATGTTGAATACAAATGCACTTTGAGGTAGGGATGTAAGGAGAGACAGCAATGTGTGTGTCACCCTTGCAAAGCTCACTGCGTGCTGAACATGCCCAGCTACACCATTCACTCCTGGTTCTTTACCTGTGGGAACCGAGATCAAACGTTCGTGCTTTACTTTGCTGTGCTCAGCCGGCACCAGGCACGAGAGATGTTGTATTCAAATGCACTTTGAGGTAGGAAAGTGAGGAGAGAGAGCAATGAGTGTGTCATCCTTGCAAAGCCCACTATGTGCTGAACATGCCCAGCAACATCTTTCCCTCCTGCCTCTTTTCCTGGGGGAGCAGAATTAAAATTTTCGTGCTTTACTCTGCTGTGCTCAGAGAGCACCAGGCAGAAGAGATGTTGGATTCAAATGCAATTTAAGGTAGGAAAGTGAGGAGAGACAGCAAAGAGTGAGTTATCCTAGCAAAGCCCACTGTGTGCTTAACGTGCCCAGCAACATCTTTCACCCCTGGTTCTTTTCCTGTGGGTGAAGAGTTCAAACGTTCGTGCTTTACTCTGCTGTGCTCTGAGAGCACCAGGCACCAGAGAGGTTGGATTCAAATGCACATTGAGGTAGGAAAGTGAGTAGTGACAGCAAAGTGTGTGCCACTTTTGCAAAGCTCACTGGGTGCTGAAGATGGCGAGAGAGATCTTTCACTCCGGGCTCTTTGGCTGTGGGAGCAGAGCTCAAACGTTCGTTTCCTAAGCTGCTCTGCTCAGCCAGCTCCAGGCTCCGCAGATGTTGAATACAAATGCCCTTTGAGGTAGGGATGTAAGGAGAGACAGCAATGTGTGTGTCACCCTTGCAAAGCTCACTGCGTGCTGAACATGCCCAGCTACACCATTCACTCCTGGTTCTTTACCTATGGGAACCGAGATCAAACGTTCGTGCTTTACTTTGCTGTGCTCAGCCGGCACCAGGCACGAGAGATGTTGTATTCAAATGCATTTTGAGGTAGGAAAGTGAGGAGAGAGAGCAATGAGTGTGTCATCCTTGCAAAGCCCACTATGTGCTGAACATGCCCAGCAACATCTTTCCCTCCTGCCTCTTTTCCTGGGGGAGCAGAATTCAAATTTTCGTGCTTTACTCTGCTGTGCTCAGAGAGCACCAGGCAGAAGAGATGTTGGATTCAAATGCAATTTAAGGTAGGAAAGTGAGGAGAGACAGCAATGTGTGTGTCATCCTTGCAAAGCCCACTGTGTGCTTAACGTGCCCAGCAACATCTTTCACCCCTGGTTCTTTTCCTGTGGGAGAAGAGTTCAAACGTTCGTGCTTTACTCTGCTGTGCTCTGAGAGCACCAGGCACCAGAGAGGTTGGATTCAAATGCACATTGAGGTAGGAAAGTGAGTAGTGACAGCAAAGTGTGTGCCACTTTTGCAAAGCTCACTGGGTGCTGAAGATGGCGAGAGAGATCTTTCACTCCGGGCTCTTTGGCTGTGGGAGCAGAGTTCAAACGTTCGTTTCCTAAGCTGCTCTGCTCAGCCAGCTCCAGGCTCCGCAGATGTTGAATACATCTTTGAATACATCTTTGAATACCCTTTGAGGTAGGGATGTAAGGAGAGACAGCAATGTGTGTGTCACCCTTGCAAAGCTCACTGCGTGCTGAACATGCCCAGCTACACCATTCACTCCTGGTTCTTTACCTGTGGGAACCGAGATCAAACGTTCGTGCTTTACTTTGCTGTGCTCAGCCGGCACCAGGCACGAGAGATGTTGTATTCAAATGCACTTTGAGGTAGGAAAGTGAGGAGAGAGAGCAATGAGTGCGTCATCCTTGCAAAGCCCACTATGTGCTGAACATGCCCAGCAACATCTTTCCCTCCTGCCTCTTTTCCTGGGGGAGCAGAATTCAAATTTTCGTGCTTTACTCTGCTGTGCTCAGAGAGCACCAGGCAGAAGAGATGTTGAATTCAAATGCAATTTAAGGTAGGAAAGTGAGGAGAGACAGCAATGTGTGTGTCATCCTTGCAAAGCCCACTGTGTGCTTAACGTGCCCAGCAACATCTTTCACCCCTGGTTCTTTTCCTGTGGGAGAAGAGTTCAAACGTTCGTGCTTTACTCTGCTGTGCTCTGAGAGCACCAGGCACCAGAGAGGTTGGATTCAAATGCACATTGAGGTAGGAAAGTGAGTAGTGACAGCAAAGTGTGTGCCACTTTTGCAAAGCTCACTGGGTGCTGAAGATGGCGAGAGAGATCTTTCACTCCGGGCTCTTTGGCTGTGGGAGCAGAGTTCAAACGTTCGTTTCCTAAGCTGCTCTGCTCAGCCAGCTCCAGGCTCCGCAGATGTTGAATACAAATGCCCTTTGAGGTAGGGATGTAAGGAGAGACAGCAATGTGTGTGTCACCCTTGCAAAGCTCACTGCGTGCTGAACATGCCCAGCTACACCATTCACTCCTGGTTCTTTACCTGTGGGAACCGAGATCAAACGTTCGTGCTTTACTTTGCTGTGCTCAGCCGGCACCAGGCACGAGAGATGTTGTATTCAAATGCACTTTGAGGTAGGAAAGTGAGGAGAGAGAGCAATGAGTGTGTCATCCTTGCAAAGCCCACTATGTGCTGAACATGCCCAGCAACATCTTTCCCTCCTGCCTCTTTTCCTGGGGGAGCAGAATTCAAATTTTCGTGCTTTACTCTGCTGTGCTCAGAGAGCACCAGGCAGAAGAGATGTTGGATTCAAATGCAATTTAAGGTAGGAAAGTGAGGAGAGACAGCAAAGAGTGAGTTATCCTAGCAAAGCCCACTGTGTGCTTAACGTGCCCAGCAACATCTTTCACCCCTGGTTCTTTTCCTGTGGGTGAAGAGTTCAAACGTTCGTGCTTTACTCTGCTGTGCTCTGAGAGCACCAGGCACCAGAGAGGTTGGATTCAAATGCACATTGAGGTAGGAAAGTGAGTAGTGACAGCAAAGTGTGTGCCACTTTTGCAAAGCTCACTGGGTGCTGAAGATGGCGAGAGAGATCTTTCACTCCGGGCTCTTTGGCTGTGGGAGCAGAGCTCAAACGTTCGTTTCCTAAGCTGCTCTGCTCAGCCAGCTCCAGGCTCCGCAGATGTTGAATACAAATGCCCTTTGAGGTAGGGATGTAAGGAGAGACAGCAATGTGTGTGTCACCCTTGCAAAGCTCACTGCGTGCTGAACATGCCCAGCTACACCATTCACTCCTGGTTCTTTACCTGTGGGAACCGAGATCAAACGTTCGTGCTTTACTTTGCTGTGCTCAGCCGGCACCAGGCACGAGAGATGTTGTATTCAAATGCACTTTGACGTAGGAAAGTGAGGAGAGAGAGCAATGAGTGTGTCATCCTTGCAAAGCCCACTATGTGCTGAACATGCCCAGCAACATCTTTCCCTCCTGCCTCTTTTCCTGGGGGAGCAGAATTCAAATTTTCGTGCTTTACTCTGCTGTGCTCAGAGAGCACCAGGCAGAAGAGATGTTGGATTCAAATGCAATTTAAGGTAGGAAAGTGAGGAGAGACAGCAATGTGTGTGTCATCCTTGCAAAGCCCACTGTGTGCTTAACGTGCCCAGCAACATCTTTCACCCCTGGTTCTTTTCCTGTGGGAGAAGAGTTCAAACGTTCGTGCTTTACTCTGCTGTGCTCTGAGAGCACCAGGCACCAGAGAGGTTGGATTCAAATGCACATTGAGGTAGGAAAGTGAGTAGTGACAGCAAAGTGTGTGCCACTTTTGCAAAGCTCACTGGGTGCTGAAGATGGCGAGAGAGATCTTTCACTCCGGGCTCTTTGGCTGTGGGAGCAGAGTTCAAACGTTCGTTTCCTAAGCTGCTCTGCTCAGCCAGCTCCAGGCTCCGCAGATGTTGAATACATCTTTGAATACATCTTTGAATACCCTTTGAGGTAGGGATGTAAGGAGAGACAGCAATGTGTGTGTCACCCTTGCAAAGCTCACTGCGTGCTGAACATGCCCAGCTACACCATTCACTCCTGGTTCTTTACCTGTGGGAACCGAGATCAAACGTTCGTGCTTTACTTTGCTGTGCTCAGCCGGCACCAGGCACGAGAGATGTTGTATTCAAATGCACTTTGAGGTAGGAAAGTGAGGAGAGAGAGCAATGAGTGTGTCATCCTTGCAAAGCCCACTATGTGCTGAACATGCCCAGCAACATCTTTCCCTCCTGCCTCTTTTCCTGGGGGAGCAGAATTCAAATTTTCGTGCTTTACTCTGCTGTGCTCAGAGAGCACCAGGCAGAAGAGATGTTGGATTCAAATGCAATTTAAGGTAGGAAAGTGAGGAGAGACAGCAAAGAGTGAGTTATCCTAGCAAAGCCCACTGTGTGCTTAACGTGCCCAGCAACATCTTTCACCCCTGGTTCTTTTCCTGTGGGTGAAGAGTTCAAACGTTCGTGCTTTACTCTGCTGTGCTCTGAGAGCACCAGGCACCAGAGAGGTTGGATTCAAATGCACATTGAGGTAGGAAAGTGAGTAGTGACAGCAAAGTGTGTGCCACTTTTGCAAAGCTCACTGGGTGCTGAAGATGGCGAGAGAGATCTTTCACTCCGGGCTCTTTGGCTGTGGGAGCAGAGCTCAAACGTTCGTTTCCTAAGCTGCTCTGCTCAGCCAGCTCCAGGCTCCGCAGATGTTGAATACAAATGCCCTTTGAGGTAGGGATGTAAGGAGAGACAGCAATGTGTGTGTCACCCTTGCAAAGCTCACTGCGTGCTGAACATGCCCAGCTACACCATTCACTCCTGGTTCTTTACCTGTGGGAACCGAGATCAAACGTTCGTGCTTTACTTTGCTGTGCTCAGCCGGCACCAGGCACGAGAGATGTTGTATTCAAATGCACTTTGAGGTAGGAAAGTGAGGAGAGAGAGCAATGAGTGTGTCATCCTTGCAAAGCCCACTATGTGCTGAACATGCCCAGCAACATCTTTCCCTCCTGCCTCTTTTCCTCGGGGAGCAGAATTCAAATTTTCGTGCTTTACTCTGCTGTGCTCAGAGAGCACCAGGCAGAAGAGGTGTTGGATTCAAATGCAATTTAAGGTAGGAAAGTGAGGAGAGACAGCAATGTGTGTGTCATCCTTGCAAAGCCCACTGTGTGCTTAACGTGCCCAGCAACATCTTTCACCCCTGGTTCTTTTCCTGTGGGAGAAGAGTTCAAACGTTCGTGCTTTACTCTGCTGTGCTCTGAGAGCACCAGGCACCAGAGAGGTTGGATTCAAATGCACATTGAGGTAGGAAAGTGAGTAGTGACAGCAAAGTGTGTGCCACTTTTGCAAAGCTCACTGGGTGCTGAAGATGGCGAGAGAGATCTTTCACTCCGGGCTCTTTGGCTGTGGGAGCAGAGTTCAAACGTTCGTTTCCTAAGCTGCTCTGCTCAGCCAGCTCCAGGCTCCGCAGATGTTGAATACAAATGCCCTTTGAGGTAGGGATGTAAGGAGAGACAGCAATGTGTGTGTCACCCTTGCAAAGCTCACTGCGTGCTGAACATGCCCAGCTACACCATTCACTCCTGGTTCTTTACCTGTGGGAACCGAGATCAAACGTTCGTGCTTTACTTTGCTGTGCTCAGCCGGCACCAGGCACGAGAGATGTTGTATTCAAATGCATTTTGAGGTAGGAAAGTGAGGAGAGAGAGCAATGAGTGTGTCATCCTTGCAAAGCCCACTATGTGCTGAACATGCCCAGCAACATCTTTCCCTCCTGCCTCTTTTCCTGGGGGAGCAGAATTCAAATTTTCGTGCTTTACTCTGCTGTGCTCAGAGAGCACCAGGCAGAAGAGGTGTTGGATTCAAATGCAATTTAAGGTAGGAAAGTGAGGAGAGACAGCAATGTGTGTGTCATCCTTGCAAAGCCCACTGTGTGCTTAACGTGCCCAGCAACATCTTTCACCCCTGGTTCTTTTCCTGTGGGAGAAGAGTTCAAACGTTCGTGCTTTACTCTGCTGTGCTCTGAGAGCACCAGGCACCAGAGAGGTTGGATTCAAATGCACATTGAGGTAGGAAAGTGAGTAGTGACAGCAAAGTGTGTGCCACTTTTGCAAAGCTCACTGGGTGCTGAAGATGGCGAGAGAGATCTTTCACTCCGGGCTCTTTGGCTGTGGGAGCAGAGTTCAAACGTTCGTTTCCTAAGCTGCTCTGCTCAGCCAGCTCCAGGCTCCGCAGATGTTGAATACAAATGCCCTTTGAGGTAGGGATGTAAGGAGAGACAGCAATGTGTGTGTCACCCTTGCAAAGCTCACTGCGTGCTGAACATGCCCAGCTACACCATTCACTCCTGGTTCTTTACCTGTGGGAACCGAGATCAAACGTTCGTGCTTTACTTTGCTGTGCTCAGCCGGCACCAGGCACGAGAGATGTTGTATTCAAATGCACTTTGAGGTAGGAAAGTGAGGAGAGAGAGCAATGAGTGTGTCATCCTTGCAAAGCCCACTATGTGCTGAACATGCCCAGCAACATCTTTCCCTCCTGCCTCTTTTCCTGGGGGAGCAGAATTCAAATTTTCGTGCTTTACTCTGCTGTGCTCAGAGAGCACCAGGCAGAAGAGATGTTGGATTCAAATGCAATTTAAGGTAGGAAAGTGAGGAGAGACAGCAATGTGTGTGTCATCCTTGCAAAGCCCACTGTGTGCTTAACGTGCCCAGCAACATCTTTCACCCCTGGTTCTTTTCCTGTGGGAGAAGAGTTCAAACGTTCGTGCTTTACTCTGCTGTGCTCTGAGAGCACCAGGCACCAGAGAGGTTGGATTCAAATGCACATTGAGGTAGGAAAGTGAGTAGTGACAGCAAAGTGTGTGCCACTTTTGCAAAGCTCACTGGGTGCTGAAGATGGCGAGAGAGATCTTTCACTCCGGGCTCTTTGGCTGTGGGAGCAGAGTTCAAACGTTCGTTTCCTAAGCTGCTCTGCTCAGCCAGCTCCAGGCTCCGCAGATGTTGAATACAAATGCCCTTTGAGGTAGGGATGTAAGCAGAGACAGCAATGTGTGTGTCACCCTTGCAAAGCTCACTGCGTGCTGAACATGCCCAGCTACACCATTCACTCCTGGTTCTTTACCTGTGGGAACCGAGATCAAACGTTCGTGCTTTACTTTGCTGTGCTCAGCCGGCACCAGGCACGAGAGATGTTGTATTCAAATGCACTTTGAGGTAGGAAAGTGAGGAGAGAGAGCAATGAGTGTGTCATCCTTGCAAAGCCCACTATGTGCTGAACATGCCCAGCAACATCTTTCCCTCCTGCCTCTTTTCCTGGGGGAGCAGAATTCAAATTTTCGTGCTTTACTCTGCTGTGCTCAGAGAGCACCAGGCAGAAGAGATGTTGGATTCAAATGCAATTTAAGGTAGGAAAGTGAGGAGAGACAGCAATGTGTGTGTCATCCTTGCAAAGCCCACTGTGTGCTTAACGTGCCCAGCAACATCTTTCACCCCTGGTTCTTTTCCTGTGGGAGAACAGTTCAAACGTTCATGCTTTACTCTGCTGTGCTCTGAGAGCACCAGGCACCAGAGAGGTTGGATTCAAATGCACATTGAGGTAGGAAAGTGAGTAGTGACAGCAAAGTGTGTGCCACTTTTGCAAAGCTCACTGGGTGCTGAAGATGGCGAGAGAGATCTTTCACTCCGGGCTCTTTGGCTGTGGGAGCAGAGTTCAAACGTTCGTTTCCTAAGCTGCTCTGCTCAGCCAGCTCCAGGCTCCGCAGATGTTGAATACAAATGCCCTTTGAGGTAGGGATGTAAGGAGAGACAGCAATGTGTGTGTCACCCTTGCAAAGCTCACTGCGTGCTGAACATGCCCAGCTACACCATTCACTCCTGGTTCTTTACCTGTGGGAACCGAGATCAAACGTTCGTGCTTTACTTTGCTGTGCTCAGCCGGCACCAGGCACGAGAGATGTTGTATTCAAATGCACTTTGAGGTAGGAAAGTGAGGAGAGAGAGCAATGAGTGTGTCATCCTTGCAAAGCCCACTATGTGCTGAACATGCCCAGCAACATCTTTCCCTCCTGCCTCTTTTCCTGGGGGAGCAGAATTCAAATTTTCGTGCTTTACTCTGCTGTGCTCAGAGAGCACCAGGCAGAAGAGATGTTGGATTCAAATGCAATTTAAGGTAGGAAAGTGAGGAGAGACAGCAATGTGTGTGTCATCCTTGCAAAGCCCACTGTGTGCTTAACGTGCCCAGCAACATCTTTCACCCCTGGTTCTTTTCCTGTGGGAGAAGAGTTCAAACGTTCGTGCTTTACTCTGCTGTGCTCTGAGAGCACCAGGCACCAGAGAGGTTGGATTCAAATGCACATTGAGGTAGGAAAGTGAGTAGTGACAGCAAAGTGTGTGCCACTTTTGCAAAGCTCACTGGGTGCTGAAGATGGCGAGAGAGATCTTTCACTCCGGGCTCTTTGGCTGTGGGAGCAGAGTTCAAACGTTCGTTTCCTAAGCTGCTCTGCTCAGCCAGCTCCAGGCTCCGCAGATGTTGAATACAAATGCCCTTTGAGGTAGGGATGTAAGCAGAGACAGCAATGTGTGTGTCACCCTTGCAAAGCTCACTGCGTGCTGAACATGCCCAGCTACACCATTCACTCCTGGTTCTTTACCTGTGGGAACCGAGATCAAACGTTCGTGCTTTACTTTGCTGTGCTCAGCCGGCACCAGGCACGAGAGATGTTGTATTCAAATGCACTTTGAGGTAGGAAAGTGAGGAGAGAGAGCAATGAGTGTGTCATCCTTGCAAAGCCCACTATGTGCTGAACATGCCCAGCAACATCTTTCCCTCCTGCCTCTTTTCCTGGGGGAGCAGAATTCAAATTTTCGTGCTTTACTCTGCTGTGCTCAGAGAGCACCAGGCAGAAGAGATGTTGGATTCAAATGCAATTTAAGGTAGGAAAGTGAGGAGGACAGCAAAGAGTGAGTTATCCTAGCAAAGCCCACTGTGTGCTTAACGTGCCCAGCAACATCTTTCACCCCTGGTTCTTTTCCTGTGGGAGAAGAGTTCAAACGTTCGTGCTTTACTCTGCTGTGCTCTGAGAGCACCAGGCACCAGAGAGGTTGGATTCAAATGCACATTGAGGTAGGAAAGTGAGCAGTGACAGCAAAGTGTGTGCCACTTTTGCAAAGCTCACTGGGTGCTGAAGATGGCGAGAGAGATCTTTCACTCCGGGCTCTTTGGCTGTGGGAGCAGAGTTCAAACGTTCGTTTCCTAAGCTGCTCTGCTCAGCCAGCTCCAGGCTCCGCAGATGTTGAATACAAATGCACTTTGAGGTAGGGATGTAAGGAGAGACAGCAATGTGTGTGTCACCCTTGCAAAGCTCACTGCGTGCTGAACATGCCCAGCTACACCATTCACTCCTGGTTCTTTACCTGTGGGAACCGAGATCAAACGTTCGTGCTTTACTTTGCTGTGCTCAGCCGGCACCAGGCACGAGAGATGTTGTATTCAAATGCACTTTGAGGTAGGAAAGTGAGGAGAGAGAGCAATGAGTGTGTCATCCTTGCAAAGCCCACTATGTGCTGAACATGCCCAGCAACATCTTTCCCTCCTGCCTCTTTTCCTGGGGGAGCAGAATTCAAATTTTCGTGCTTTACTCTGCTGTGCTCAGAGAGCACCAGGCAGAAGAGATGTTGGATTCAAATGCAATTTAAGGTAGGAAAGTGAGGAGAGACAGCAATGTGTGTGTCATCCTTGCAAAGCCCACTGTGTGCTTAACGTGCCCAGCAACATCTTTCACCCCTGGTTCTTTTCCTGTGGGAGAAGAGTTCAAACGTTCGTGCTTTACTCTGCTGTGCTCTGAGAGCACCAGGCACCAGAGAGGTTGGATTCAAATGCACATTGAGGTAGGAAAGTGAGTAGTGACAGCAAAGTGTGTGCCACTTTTGCAAAGCTCACTGGGTGCTGAAGATGGCGAGAGAGATCTTTCACTCCGGGCTCTTTGGCTGTGGGAGCAGAGTTCAAACGTTCGTTTCCTAAGCTGCTCTGCTCAGCCAGCTCCAGGCTCCGCAGATGTTGAATACAAATGCCCTTTGAGGTAGGCATGTAAGCAGAGACAGCAATGTGTGTGTCACCCTTGCAAAGCTCACTGCGTGCTGAACATGCCCAGCTACACCATTCACTCCTGGTTCTTTACCTGTGGGAACCGAGATCAAACGTTCGTGCTTTACTTTGCTGTGCTCAGCCGGCACCAGGCACGAGAGATGTTGTATTCAAATGCACTTTGAGGTAGGAAAGTGAGGAGAGAGAGCAATGAGTGTGTCATCCTTGCAAAGCCCACTATGTGCTGAACATGCCCAGCAACATCTTTCCCTCCTGCCTCTTTTCCTGGGGGAGCAGAATTCAAATTTTCGTGCTTTACTCTGCTGTGCTCAGAGAGCACCAGGCAGAAGAGATGTTGGATTCAAATGCAATTTAAGGTAGGAAAGTGAGGAGAGACAGCAATGTGTGTGTCATCCTTGCAAAGCCCACTGTGTGCTTAACGTGCCCAGCAACATCTTTCACCCCTGGTTCTTTTCCTGTGGGAGAACAGTTCAAACGTTCATGCTTTACTCTGCTGTGCTCTGAGAGCACCAGGCACCAGAGAGGTTGGATTCAAATGCACATTGAGGTAGGAAAGTGAGTAGTGACAGCAAAGTGTGTGCCACTTTTGCAAAGCTCACTGGGTGCTGAAGATGGCGAGAGAGATCTTTCACTCCGGGCTCTTTGGCTGTGGGAGCAGAGTTCAAACGTTCGTTTCCTAAGCTGCTCTGCTCAGCCAGCTCCAGGCTCCGCAGATGTTGAATACAAATGCCCTTTGAGGTAGGGATGTAAGCAGAGACAGCAATGTGTGTGTCACCCTTGCAAAGCTCACTGCGTGCTGAACATGCCCAGCTACACCATTCACTCCTGGTTCTTTACCTGTGGGAACCGAGATCAAACGTTCGTGCTTTACTTTGCTGTGCTCAGCCGGCACCAGGCACGAGAGATGTTGTATTCAAATGCACTTTGAGGTAGGAAAGTGAGGAGAGAGAGCAATGAGTGTGTCATCCTTGCAAAGCCCACTATGTGCTGAACATGCCCAGCAACATCTTTCCCTCCTGCCTCTTTTCCTGGGGGAGCAGAATTCAAATTTTCGTGCTTTACTCTGCTGTGCTCAGAGAGCACCAGGCAGAAGAGATGTTGGATTCAAATGCAATTTAAGGTAGGAAAGTGAGGAGGACAGCAAAGAGTGAGTTATCCTAGCAAAGCCCACTGTGTGCTTAACGTGCCCAGCAACATCTTTCACCCCTGGTTCTTTTCCTGTGGGAGAAGAGTTCAAACGTTCGTGCTTTACTCTGCTGTGCTCTGAGAGCACCAGGCACCAGAGAGGTTGGATTCAAATGCACATTGAGGTAGGAAAGTGAGTAGTGACAGCAAAGTGTGTGCCACTTTTGCAAAGCTCACTGGGTGCTGAAGATGGCGAGAGAGATCTTTCACTCCGGGCTCTTTGGCTGTGGGAGCAGAGTTCAAACGTTCGTTTCCTAAGCTGCTCTGCTCAGCCAGCTCCAGGCTCCGCAGATGTTGAATACAAATGCCCTTTGAGGTAGGGATGTAAGGAGAGACAGCAATGTGTGTGTCACCCTTGCAAAGCTCACTGCGTGCTGAACATGCCCAGCTACACCATTCACTCCTGGTTCTTTACCTGTGGGAACCGAGATCAAACGTTCGTGCTTTACTTTGCTGTGCTCAGCCGGCACCAGGCACGAGAGATGTTGTATTCAAATGCACTTTGAGGTAGGAAAGTGAGGAGAGAGAGCAATGAGTGTGTCATCCTTGCAAAGCCCACTATGTGCTGAACATGCCCAGCAACATCTTTCCCTCCTGCCTCTTTTCCTGGGGGAGCAGAATTCAAATTTTCGTGCTTTACTCTGCTGTGCTCAGAGAGCACCAGGCAGAAGAGATGTTGGATTCAAATGCAATTTAAGGTAGGAAAGTGAGGAGGACAGCAAAGAGTGAGTTATCCTAGCAAAGCCCACTGTGTGCTTAACGTGCCCAGCAACATCTTTCACCCCTGGTTCTTTTCCTGTGGGAGAAGAGTTCAAACGTTCGTGCTTTACTCTGCTGTGCTCTGAGAGCACCAGGCACCAGAGAGGTTGGATTCAAATGCACATTGAGGTAGGAAAGTGAGTAGTGACAGCAAAGTGTGTGCCACTTTTGCAAAGCTCACTGGGTGCTGAAGATGGCGAGAGAGATCTTTCACTCCGGGCTCTTTGGCTGTGGGAGCAGAGTTCAAACGTTCGTTTCCTAAGCTGCTCTGCTCAGCCAGCTCCAGGCTCCGCAGATGTTGAATACAAATGCCCTTTGAGGTAGGGATGTAAGGAGAGACAGCAATGTGTGTGTCACCCTTGCAAAGCTCACTGCGTGCTGAACATGCCCAGCTACACCATTCACTCCTGGTTCTTTACCTGTGGGAACCGAGATCAAACGTTCGTGCTTTACTTTGCTGTGCTCAGCCGGCACCAGGCACGAGAGATGTTGTATTCAAATGCATTTTGAGGTAGGAAAGTGAGGAGAGAGAGCAATGAGTGTGTCATCCTTGCAAAGCCCACTATGTGCTGAACATGCCCAGCAGCATCTTTCCCTCCTGCCTCTTTTCCTGGGGGAGCAGAATTCAAATTTTCGTGCTTTACTCTGCTGTGCTCAGAGAGCACCAGGCAGAAGAGGTGTTGGATTCAAATGCAATTTAAGGTAGGAAAGTGAGGAGAGACAGCAATGTGTGTGTCATCCTTGCAAAGCCCACTGTGTGCTTAACGTGCCCAGCAACATCTTTCACCCCTGGTTCTTTTCCTGTGGGAGAAGAGTTCAAACGTTCGTGCTTTACTCTGCTGTGCTCTGAGAGCACCAGGCACCAGAGAGGTTGGATTCAAATGCACATTGAGGTAGGAAAGTGAGTAGTGACAGCAAAGTGTGTGCCACTTTTGCAAAGCTCACTGGGTGCTGAAGATGGCGAGAGAGATCTTTCACTCCGGGCTCTTTGGCTGTGGGAGCAGAGTTCAAACGTTCGTTTCCTAAGCTGCTCTGCTCAGCCAGCTCCAGGCTCCGCAGATGTTGAATACAAATGCCCTTTGAGGTAGGGATGTAAGGAGAGACAGCAATGTGTGTGTCACCCTTGCAAAGCTCACTGCGTGCTGAACATGCCCAGCTACACCATTCACTCCTGGTTCTTTACCTGTGGGAACCGAGATCAAACGTTCGTGCTTTACTTTGCTGTGCTCAGCCGGCACCAGGCACGAGAGATGTTGTATTCAAATGCACTTTGAGGTAGGAAAGTGAGGAGAGAGAGCAATGAGTGTGTCATCCTTGCAAAGCCCACTATGTGCTGAACATGCCCAGCAACATCTTTCCCTCCTGCCTCTTTTCCTGGGGGAGCAGAATTCAAATTTTCGTGCTTTACTCTGCTGTGCTCAGAGAGCACCAGGCAGAAGAGATGTTGGATTCAAATGCAATTTAAGGTAGGAAAGTGAGGAGAGACAGCAAAGAGTGAGTTATCCTAGCAAAGCCCACTGTGTGCTTAACGTGCCCAGCAACATCTTTCACCCCTGGTTCTTTTCCTGTGGGTGAAGAGTTCAAACGTTCGTGCTTTACTCTGCTGTGCTCTGAGAGCACCAGGCACCAGAGAGGTTGGATTCAAATGCACATTGAGGTAGGAAAGTGAGTAGTGACAGCAAAGTGTGTGCCACTTTTGCAAAGCTCACTGGGTGCTGAAGATGGCGAGAGAGATCTTTCACTCCGGGCTCTTTGGCTGTGGGAGCAGAGCTCAAACGTTCGTTTCCTAAGCTGCTCTGCTCAGCCAGCTCCAGGCTCCGCAGATGTTGAATACAAATGCCCTTTGAGGTAGGGATGTAAGGAGAGACAGCAATGTGTGTGTCACCCTTGCAAAGCTCACTGCGTGCTGAACATGCCCAGCTACACCATTCACTCCTGGTTCTTTACCTGTGGGAACCGAGATCAAACGTTCGTGCTTTACTTTGCTGTGCTCAGCCGGCACCAGGCACGAGAGATGTTGTATTCAAATGCACTTTGAGGTAGGAAAGTGAGGAGAGAGAGCAATGAGTGTGTCATCCTTGCAAAGCCCACTATGTGCTGAACATGCCCAGCAACATCTTTCCCTCCTGCCTCTTTTCCTGGGGGAGCAGAATTCAAATTTTCGTGCTTTACTCTGCTGTGCTCAGAGAGCACCAGGCAGAAGAGGTGTTGGATTCAAATGCAATTTAAGGTAGGAAAGTGAGGAGAGACAGCAATGTGTGTGTCATCCTTGCAAAGCCCACTGTGTGCTTAACGTGCCCAGCAACATCTTTCACCCCTGGTTCTTTTCCTGTGGGAGAAGAGTTCAAACGTTCGTGCTTTACTCTGCTGTGCTCTGAGAGCACCAGGCACCAGAGAGGTTGGATTCAAATGCACATTGAGGTAGGAAAGTGAGTAGTGACAGCAAAGTGTGTGCCACTTTTGCAAAGCTCACTGGGTGCTGAAGATGGCGAGAGAGATCTTTCACTCCGGGCTCTTTGGCTGTGGGAGCAGAGTTCAAACGTTCGTTTCCTAAGCTGCTCTGCTCAGCCAGCTCCAGGCTCCGCAGATGTTGAATACAAATGCCCTTTGAGGTAGGGATGTAAGGAGAGACAGCAATGTGTGTGTCACCCTTGCAAAGCTCACTGCGTGCTGAACATGCCCAGCTACACCATTCACTCCTGGTTCTTTACCTGTGGGAACCGAGATCAAACGTTCGTGCTTTACTTTGCTGTGCTCAGCCGGCACCAGGCACGAGAGATGTTGTATTCAAATGCATTTTGAGGTAGGAAAGTGAGGAGAGAGAGCAATGAGTGTGTCATCCTTGCAAAGCCCACTATGTGCTGAACATGCCCAGCAGCATCTTTCCCTCCTGCCTCTTTTCCTGGGGGAGCAGAATTCAAATTTTCGTGCTTTACTCTGCTGTGCTCAGAGAGCACCAGGCAGAAGAGGTGTTGGATTCAAATGCAATTTAAGGTAGGAAAGTGAGGAGAGACAGCAATGTGTGTGTCATCCTTGCAAAGCCCACTGTGTGCTTAACGTGCCCAGCAACATCTTTCACCCCTGGTTCTTTTCCTGTGGGAGAAGAGTTCAAACGTTCGTGCTTTACTCTGCTGTGCTCTGAGAGCACCAGGCACCAGAGAGGTTGGATTCAAATGCACATTGAGGTAGGAAAGTGAGTAGTGACAGCAAAGTGTGTGCCACTTTTGCAAAGCTCACTGGGTGCTGAAGATGGCGAGAGAGATCTTTCACTCCGGGCTCTTTGGCTGTGGGAGCAGAGTTCAAACGTTCGTTTCCTAAGCTGCTCTGCTCAGCCAGCTCCAGGCTCCGCAGATGTTGAATACAAATGCCCTTTGAGGTAGGGATGTAAGGAGAGACAGCAATGTGTGTGTCACCCTTGCAAAGCTCACTGCGTGCTGAACATGCCCAGCTACACCATTCACTCCTGGTTCTTTACCTGTGGGAACCGAGATCAAACGTTCGTGCTTTACTTTGCTGTGCTCAGCCGGCACCAGGCACGAGAGATGTTGTATTCAAATGCACTTTGAGGTAGGAAAGTGAGGAGAGAGAGCAATGAGTGTGTCATCCTTGCAAAGCCCACTATGTGCTGAACATGCCCAGCAACATCTTTCCCTCCTGCCTCTTTTCCTGGGGGAGCAGAATTCAAATTTTCGTGCTTTACTCTGCTGTGCTCAGAGAGCACCAGGCAGAAGAGATGTTGGATTCAAATGCAATTTAAGGTAGGAAAGTGAGGAGAGACAGCAATGTGTGTGTCATCCTTGCAAAGCCCACTGTGTGCTTAACGTGCCCAGCAACATCTTTCACCCCTGGTTCTTTTCCTGTGGGAGAAGAGTTCAAACGTTCGTGCTTTACTCTGCTGTGCTCTGAGAGCACCAGGCACCAGAGAGGTTGGATTCAAATGCACATTGAGGTAGGAAAGTGAGTAGTGACAGCAAAGTGTGTGCCACTTTTGCAAAGCTCACTGGGTGCTGAAGATGGCGAGAGAGATCTTTCACTCCGGGCTCTTTGGCTGTGGGAGCAGAGCTCAAACGTTCGTTTCCTAAGCTGCTCTGCTCAGCCAGCTCCAGGCTCCGCAGATGTTGAATACAAATGCCCTTTGAGGTAGGGATGTAAGGAGAGACAGCAATGTGTGTGTCACCCTTGCAAAGCTCACTGCGTGCTGAACATGCCCAGCTACACCATTCACTCCTGGTTCTTTACCTGTGGGAACCGAGATCAAACGTTCGTGCTTTACTTTGCTGTGCTCAGCCGGCACCAGGCACGAGAGATGTTGTATTCAAATGCACTTTGAGGTAGGAAAGTGAGGAGAGAGAGCAATGAGTGTGTCATCCTTGCAAAGCCCACTATGTGCTGAACATGCCCAGCAACATCTTTCCCTCCTGCCTCTTTTCCTGGGGGAGCAGAATTCAAATTTTCGTGCTTTACTCTGCTGTGCTCAGAGAGCACCAGGCAGAAGAGATGTTGGATTCAAATGCAATTTAAGGTAGGAAAGTGAGGAGAGACAGCAATGTGTGTGTCATCCTTGCAAAGCCCACTGTGTGCTTAACGTGCCCAGCAACATCTTTCACCCCTGGTTCTTTTCCTGTGGGAGAACAGTTCAAACGTTCATGCTTTACTCTGCTGTGCTCTGAGAGCACCAGGCACCAGAGAGGTTGGATTCAAATGCACATTGAGGTAGGAAAGTGAGTAGTGACAGCAAAGTGTGTGCCACTTTTGCAAAGCTCACTGGGTGCTGAAGATGGCGAGAGAGATCTTTCACTCCGGGCTCTTTGGCTGTGGGAGCAGAGTTCAAACGTTCGTTTCCTAAGCTGCTCTGCTCAGCCAGCTCCAGGCTCCGCAGATGTTGAATACAAATGCCCTTTGAGGTAGGGATGTAAGCAGAGACAGCAATGTGTGTGTCACCCTTGCAAAGCTCACTGCGTGCTGAACATGCCCAGCTACACCATTCACTCCTGGTTCTTTACCTGTGGGAACCGAGATCAAACGTTCGTGCTTTACTTTGCTGTGCTCAGCCGGCACCAGGCACGAGAGATGTTGTATTCAAATGCACTTTGAGGTAGGAAAGTGAGGAGAGAGAGCAATGAGTGTGTCATCCTTGCAAAGCCCACTATGTGCTGAACATGCCCAGCAACATCTTTCCCTCCTGCCTCTTTTCCTGGGGGAGCAGAATTCAAATTTTCGTGCTTTACTCTGCTGTGCTCAGAGAGCACCAGGCAGAAGAGATGTTGGATTCAAATGCAATTTAAGGTAGGAAAGTGAGGAGGACAGCAAAGAGTGAGTTATCCTAGCAAAGCCCACTGTGTGCTTAACGTGCCCAGCAACATCTTTCACCCCTGGTTCTTTTCCTGTGGGAGAAGAGTTCAAACGTTCGTGCTTTACTCTGCTGTGCTCTGAGAGCACCAGGCACCAGAGAGGTTGGATTCAAATGCACATTGAGGTAGGAAAGTGAGTAGTGACAGCAAAGTGTGTGCCACTTTTGCAAAGCTCACTGGGTGCTGAAGATGGCGAGAGAGATCTTTCACTCCGGGCTCTTTGGCTGTGGGAGCAGAGCTCAAACGTTCGTTTCCTAAGCTGCTCTGCTCAGCCAGCTCCAGGCTCCGCAGATGTTGAATACAAATGCCCTTTGAGGTAGGGATGTAAGGAGAGACAGCAATGTGTGTGTCACCCTTGCAAAGCTCACTGCGTGCTGAACATGCCCAGCTACACCATTCACTCCTGGTTCTTTACCTGTGGGAACCGAGATCAAACGTTCGTGCTTTACTTTGCTGTGCTCAGCCGGCACCAGGCACGAGAGATGTTGTATTCAAATGCACTTTGAGGTAGGAAAGTGAGGAGAGAGAGCAATGAGTGTGTCATCCTTGCAAAGCCCACTATGTGCTGAACATGCCCAGCAACATCTTTCCCTCCTGCCTCTTTTCCTGGGGGAGCAGAATTCAAATTTTCGTGCTTTACTCTGCTGTGCTCAGAGAGCACCAGGCAGAAGAGATGTTGGATTCAAATGCAATTTAAGGTAGGAAAGTGAGGAGGACAGCAAAGAGTGAGTTATCCTAGCAAAGCCCACTGTGTGCTTAACGTGCCCAGCAACATCTTTCACCCCTGGTTCTTTTCCTGTGGGAGAAGAGTTCAAACGTTCGTGCTTTACTCTGCTGTGCTCTGAGAGCACCAGGCACCAGAGAGGTTGGATTCAAATGCACATTGAGGTAGGAAAGTGAGTAGTGACAGCAAAGTGTGTGCCACTTTTGCAAAGCTCACTGGGTGCTGAAGATGGCGAGAGAGATCTTTCACTCCGGGCTCTTTGGCTGTGGGAGCAGAGCTCAAACGTTCGTTTCCTAAGCTGCTCTGCTCAGCCAGCTCCAGGCTCCGCAGATGTTGAATACAAATGCCCTTTGAGGTAGGGATGTAAGGAGAGACAGCAATGTGTGTGTCACCCTTGCAAAGCTCACTGCGTGCTGAACATGCCCAGCTACACCATTCACTCCTGGTTCTTTACCTGTGGGAACCGAGATCAAACGTTCGTGCTTTACTTTGCTGTGCTCAGCCGGCACCAGGCACGAGAGATGTTGTATTCAAATGCACTTTGAGGTAGGAAAGTGAGGAGAGAGAGCAATGAGTGTGTCATCCTTGCAAAGCCCACTATGTGCTGAACATGCCCAGCAACATCTTTCCCTCCTGCCTCTTTTCCTGGGGGAGCAGAATTCAAATTTTCGTGCTTTACTCTGCTGTGCTCAGAGAGCACCAGGCAGAAGAGATGTTGGATTCAAATGCAATTTAAGGTAGGAAAGTGAGGAGGACAGCAAAGAGTGAGTTATCCTAGCAAAGCCCACTGTGTGCTTAACGTGCCCAGCAACATCTTTCACCCCTGGTTCTTTTCCTGTGGGAGAAGAGTTCAAACGTTCGTGCTTTACTCTGCTGTGCTCTGAGAGCACCAGGCACCAGAGAGGTTGGATTCAAATGCACATTGAGGTAGGAAAGTGAGTAGTGACAGCAAAGTGTGTGCCACTTTTGCAAAGCTCACTGGGTGCTGAAAATGGCGAGAGAGATCTTTCACTCCGGGCTCTTTGGCTGTGGGAGCAGAGCTCAAACGTTCGTTTCCTAAGCTGCTCTGCTCAGCCAGCTCCAGGCTCCGCAGATGTTGAATACAAATGCCCTTTGAGGTAGGGATGTAAGGAGAGACAGCAATGTGTGTGTCACCCTTGCAAAGCTCACTGCGTGCTGAACATGCCCAGCTACACCATTCACTCCTGGTTCTTTACCTGTGGGAACCGAGATCAAACGTTCGTGCTTTACTTTGCTGTGCTCAGCCGGCACCAGGCACGAGAGATGTTGTATTCAAATGCACTTTGAGGTAGGAAAGTGAGGAGAGAGAGCAATGAGTGTGTCATCCTTGCAAAGCCCACTATGTGCTGAACATGCCCAGCAACATCTTTCCCTCCTGCCTCTTTTCCTGGGGGAGCAGAATTCAAATTTTCGTGCTTTACTCTGCTGTGCTCAGAGAGCACCAGGCAGAAGAGATGTTGGATTCAAATGCAATTTAAGGTAGGAAAGTGAGGAGAGACAGCAATGTGTGTGTCATCCTTGCAAAGCCCACTGTGTGCTTAACGTGCCCAGCAACATCTTTCACCCCTGGTTCTTTTCCTGTGGGAGAAGAGTTCAAACGTTCGTGCTTTACTCTGCTGTGCTCTGAGAGCACCAGGCACCAGAGAGGTTGGATTCAAATGCACATTGAGGTAGGAAAGTGAGTAGTGACAGCAAAGTGTGTGCCACTTTTGCAAAGCTCACTGGGTGCTGAAGATGGCGAGAGAGATCTTTCACTCCGGGCTCTTTGGCTGTGGGAGCAGAGTTCAAACGTTCGTTTCCTAAGCTGCTCTGCTCAGCCAGCTCCAGGCTCCGCAGATGTTGAATACAAATGCACTTTGAGGTAGGGATGTAAGGAGAGACAGCAATGTGTGTGTCACCCTTGCAAAGCTCACTGCGTGCTGAACATGCCCAGCTACACCATTCACTCCTGGTTCTTTACCTGTGGGAACCGAGATCAAACGTTCGTGCTTTACTTTGCTGTGCTCAGCCGGCACCAGGCACGAGAGATGTTGTATTCAAATGCACTTTGAGGTAGGAAAGTGAGGAGAGAGAGCAATGAGTGCGTCATCCTTGCAAAGCCCACTATGTGCTGAACATGCCCAGCAACATCTTTCCCTCCTGCCTCTTTTCCTGGGGGAGCAGAATTCAAATTTTCGTGCTTTACTCTGCTGTGCTCAGGGAGCACCAGGCAGAAGAGATGTTGGATTCAAATGCAATTTAAGGTAGGAAAGTGAGGAGAGACAGCAATGTGTGTGTCATCCTTGCAAAGCCCACTGTGTGCTTAACGTGCCCAGCAACATCTTTCACCCCTGGTTCTTTTCCTGTGGGAGAAGAGTTCAAACGTTCGTGCTTTACTCTGCTGTGCTCTGAGAGCACCAGGCACCAGAGAGGTTGGATTCAAATGCACATTGAGGTAGGAAAGTGAGTAGTGACAGCAAAGTGTGTGCCACTTTTGCAAAGCTCACTGGGTGCTGAAGATGGCGAGAGAGATCTTTCAGTCCGGGCTCTTTGGCTGTGGGAGCAGAGTTCAAACGTTCGTTTCCTAAGCTGCTCTGCTCAGCCAGCTCCAGGCTCCGCAGATGTTGAATACATCTTTGAATACATATTTGAATACCCTTTGAGGTAGGGATGTAAGGAGAGACAGCAATGTGTGTGTCACCCTTGCAAAGCTCACTGCGTGCTGAACATGCCCAGCTACACCATTCACTCCTGGTTCTTTACCTGTGGGAACCGAGATCAAACGTTCGTGCTTTACTTTGCTGTGCTCAGCCGGCACCAGGCACGAGAGATGTTGTATTCAAATGCACTTTGAGGTAGGAAAGTGAGGAGAGAGAGCAATGAGTGTGTCATCCTTGCAAAGCCCACTATGTGCTGAACATGCCCAGCAACATCTTTCCCTCCTGCCTCTTTTCCTGGGGGAGCAGAATTCAAATTTTCGTGCTTTACTCTGCTGTGCTCAGAGAGCACCAGGCAGAAGAGATGTTGGATTCAAATGCAATTTAAGGTAGGAAAGTGAGGAGAGACAGCAAAGAGTGAGTTATCCTAGCAAAGCCCACTGTGTGCTTAACGTGCCCAGCAACATCTTTCACCCCTGGTTCTTTTCCTGTGGGTGAAGAGTTCAAACGTTCGTGCTTTACTCTGCTGTGCTCTGAGAGCACCAGGCACCAGAGAGGTTGGATTCAAATGCACATTGAGGTAGGAAAGTGAGTAGTGACAGCAAAGTGTGTGCCACTTTTGCAAAGCTCACTGGGTGCTGAAGATGGCGAGAGAGATCTTTCACTCCGGGCTCTTTGGCTGTGGGAGCAGAGCTCAAACGTTCGTTTCCTAAGCTGCTCTGCTCAGCCAGCTCCAGGCTCCGCAGATGTTGAATACAAATGCCCTTTGAGGTAGGGATGTAAGGAGAGACAGCAATGTGTGTGTCACCCTTGCAAAGCTCACTGCGTGCTGAACATGCCCAGCTACACCATTCACTCCTGGTTCTTTACCTATGGGAACCGAGATCAAACGTTCGTGCTTTACTTTGCTGTGCTCAGCCGGCACCAGGCACGAGAGATGTTGTATTCAAATGCATTTTGAGGTAGGAAAGTGAGGAGAGAGAGCAATGAGTGTGTCATCCTTGCAAAGCCCACTATGTGCTGAACATGCCCAGCAACATCTTTCCCTCCTGCCTCTTTTCCTGGGGGAGCAGAATTCAAATTTTCGTGCTTTACTCTGCTGTGCTCAGAGAGCACCAGGCAGAAGAGATGTTGGATTCAAATGCAATTTAAGGTAGGAAAGTGAGGAGAGACAGCAATGTGTGTGTCATCCTTGCAAAGCCCACTGTGTGCTTAACGTGCCCAGCAACATCTTTCACCCCTGGTTCTTTTCCTGTGGGAGAAGAGTTCAAACGTTCGTGCTTTACTCTGCTGTGCTCTGAGAGCACCAGGCACCAGAGAGGTTGGATTCAAATGCACATTGAGGTAGGAAAGTGAGTAGTGACAGCAAAGTGTGTGCCACTTTTGCAAAGCTCACTGGGTGCTGAAGATGGCGAGAGAGATCTTTCACTCCGGGCTCTTTGGCTGTGGGAGCAGAGTTCAAACGTTCGTTTCCTAAGCTGCTCTGCTCAGCCAGCTCCAGGCTCCGCAGATGTTGAATACATCTTTGAATACATCTTTGAATACCCTTTGAGGTAGGGATGTAAGGAGAGACAGCAATGTGTGTGTCACCCTTGCAAAGCTCACTGCGTGCTGAACATGCCCAGCTACACCATTCACTCCTGGTTCTTTACCTGTGGGAACCGAGATCAAACGTTCGTGCTTTACTTTGCTGTGCTCAGCCGGCACCAGGCACGAGAGATGTTGTATTCAAATGCACTTTGAGGTAGGAAAGTGAGGAGAGAGAGCAATGAGTGCGTCATCCTTGCAAAGCCCACTATGTGCTGAACATGCCCAGCAACATCTTTCCCTCCTGCCTCTTTTCCTGGGGGAGCAGAATTCAAATTTTCGTGCTTTACTCTGCTGTGCTCAGAGAGCACCAGGCAGAAGAGATGTTGGATTCAAATGCAATTTAAGGTAGGAAAGTGAGGAGGACAGCAAAGAGTGAGTTATCCTAGCAAAGCCCACTGTGTGCTTAACGTGCCCAGCAACATCTTTCACCCCTGGTTCTTTTCCTGTGGGAGAAGAGTTCAAACGTTCGTGCTTTACTCTGCTGTGCTCTGAGAGCACCAGGCACCAGAGAGGTTGGATTCAAATGCACATTGAGGTAGGAAAGTGAGTAGTGACAGCAAAGTGTGTGCCACTTTTGCAAAGCTCACTGGGTGCTGAAGATGGCGAGAGAGATCTTTCACTCCGGGCTCTTTGGCTGTGGGAGCAGAGCTCAAACGTTCGTTTCCTAAGCTGCTCTGCTCAGCCAGCTCCAGGCTCCGCAGATGTTTAATACAAATGCCCTTTGACGTAGGGATGTAAGGAGAGACAGCAATGTGTGTGTCACCCTTGCAAAGCTCACTGCGTGCTGAACATGCCCAGCTACACCATTCACTCCTGGTTCTTTACCTGTGGGAACCGAGATCAAACGTTCGTGCTTTACTTTGCTGTGCTCAGCCGGCACCAGGCACGAGAGATGTTGTATTCAAATGCACTTTGAGGTAGGAAAGTGAGGAGAGAGAGCAATGAGTGTGTCGTCCTTGCAAAGCCCACTATGTGCTGAACATGCCCAGCAACATCTTTCCCTCCTGCCTCTTTTCCTGGGGGAGCAGAATTCAAATTTTCGTGCTTTACTCTGCTGTGCTCAGAGAGCACCAGGCAGAAGAGATGTTGGATTCAAATGCAATTTAAGGTAGGAAAGTGAGGAGAGACAGCAATGTGTGTGTCATCCTTGCAAAGCCCACTGTGTGCTTAACGTGCCCAGCAACATCTTTCACCCCTGGTTCTTTTCCTGTGGGAGAAGAGTTCAAACGTTCGTGCTTTACTCTGCTGTGCTCTGAGAGCACCAGGCACCAGAGAGGTTGGATTCAAATGCACATTGAGGTAGGAAAGTGAGTAGTGACAGCAAAGTGTGTGCCACTTTTGCAAAGCTCACTGGGTGCTGAAAATGGCGAGAGAGATCTTTCACTCCGGGCTCTTTGGCTGTGGGAGCAGAGCTCAAACGTTCGTTTCCTAAGCTGCTCTGCTCAGCCAGCTCCAGGCTCCGCAGATGTTGAATACAAATGCCCTTTGAGGTAGGGATGTAAGGAGAGACAGCAATGTGTGTGTCACCCTTGCAAAGCTCACTGCGTGCTGAACATGCCCAGCTACACCATTCACTCCTGGTTCTTTACCTGTGGGAACCGAGATCAAACGTTCGTGCTTTACTTTGCTGTGCTCAGCCGGCACCAGGCACGAGAGATGTTGTATTCAAATGCACTTTGAGGTAGGAAAGTGAGGAGAGAGAGCAATGAGTGTGTCATCCTTGCAAAGCCCACTATGTGCTGAACATGCCCAGCAACATCTTTCCCTCCTGCCTCTTTTCCTGGGGGAGCAGAATTCAAATTTTCGTGCTTTACTCTGCTGTGCTCAGAGAGCACCAGGCAGAAGAGATGTTGGATTCAAATGCAATTTAAGGTAGGAAAGTGAGGAGAGACAGCAATGTGTGTGTCATCCTTGCAAAGCCCACTGTGTGCTTAACGTGCCCAGCAACATCTTTCACCCCTGGTTCTTTTCCTGTGGGAGAAGAGTTCAAACGTTCGTGCTTTACTCTGCTGTGCTCTGAGAGCACCAGGCACCAGAGAGGTTGGATTCAAATGCACATTGAGGTAGGAAAGTGAGTAGTGACAGCAAAGTGTGTGCCACTTTTGCAAAGCTCACTGGGTGCTGAAGATGGCGAGAGAGATCTTTCACTCCGGGCTCTTTGGCTGTGGGAGCAGAGTTCAAACGTTCGTTTCCTAAGCTGCTCTGCTCAGCCAGCTCCAGGCTCCGCAGATGTTGAATACAAATGCACTTTGAGGTAGGGATGTAAGGAGAGACAGCAATGTGTGTGTCACCCTTGCAAAGCTCACTGCGTGCTGAACATGCCCAGCTACACCATTCACTCCTGGTTCTTTACCTGTGGGAACCGAGATCAAACGTTCGTGCTTTACTTTGCTGTGCTCAGCCGGCACCAGGCACGAGAGATGTTGTATTCAAATGCACTTTGAGGTAGGAAAGTGAGGAGAGAGAGCAATGAGTGCGTCATCCTTGCAAAGCCCACTATGTGCTGAACATGCCCAGCAACATCTTTCCCTCCTGCCTCTTTTCCTGGGGGAGCAGAATTCAAATTTTCGTGCTTTACTCTGCTGTGCTCAGGGAGCACCAGGCAGAAGAGATGTTGGATTCAAATGCAATTTAAGGTAGGAAAGTGAGGAGAGACAGCAATGTGTGTGTCATCCTTGCAAAGCCCACTGTGTGCTTAACGTGCCCAGCAACATCTTTCACCCCTGGTTCTTTTCCTGTGGGAGAAGAGTTCAAACGTTCGTGCTTTACTCTGCTGTGCTCTGAGAGCACCAGGCACCAGAGAGGTTGGATTCAAATGCACATTGAGGTAGGAAAGTGAGTAGTGACAGCAAAGTGTGTGCCACTTTTGCAAAGCTCACTGGGTGCTGAAGATGGCGAGAGAGATCTTTCAGTCCGGGCTCTTTGGCTGTGGGAGCAGAGTTCAAACGTTCGTTTCCTAAGCTGCTCTGCTCAGCCAGCTCCAGGCTCCGCAGATGTTGAATACATCTTTGAATACATATTTGAATACCCTTTGAGGTAGGGATGTAAGGAGAGACAGCAATGTGTGTGTCACCCTTGCAAAGCTCACTGCGTGCTGAACATGCCCAGCTACACCATTCACTCCTGGTTCTTTACCTGTGGGAACCGAGATCAAACGTTCGTGCTTTACTTTGCTGTGCTCAGCCGGCACCAGGCACGAGAGATGTTGTATTCAAATGCACTTTGAGGTAGGAAAGTGAGGAGAGAGAGCAATGAGTGTGTCATCCTTGCAAAGCCCACTATGTGCTGAACATGCCCAGCAACATCTTTCCCTCCTGCCTCTTTTCCTGGGGGAGCAGAATTCAAATTTTCGTGCTTTACTCTGCTGTGCTCAGAGAGCACCAGGCAGAAGAGATGTTGGATTCAAATGCAATTTAAGGTAGGAAAGTGAGGAGAGACAGCAAAGAGTGAGTTATCCTAGCAAAGCCCACTGTGTGCTTAACGTGCCCAGCAACATCTTTCACCCCTGGTTCTTTTCCTGTGGGTGAAGAGTTCAAACGTTCGTGCTTTACTCTGCTGTGCTCTGAGAGCACCAGGCACCAGAGAGGTTGGATTCAAATGCACATTGAGGTAGGAAAGTGAGTAGTGACAGCAAAGTGTGTGCCACTTTTGCAAAGCTCACTGGGTGCTGAAGATGGCGAGAGAGATCTTTCACTCCGGGCTCTTTGGCTGTGGGAGCAGAGCTCAAACGTTCGTTTCCTAAGCTGCTCTGCTCAGCCAGCTCCAGGCTCCGCAGATGTTGAATACAAATGCCCTTTGAGGTAGGGATGTAAGGAGAGACAGCAATGTGTGTGTCACCCTTGCAAAGCTCACTGCGTGCTGAACATGCCCAGCTACACCATTCACTCCTGGTTCTTTACCTATGGGAACCGAGATCAAACGTTCGTGCTTTACTTTGCTGTGCTCAGCCGGCACCAGGCACGAGAGATGTTGTATTCAAATGCATTTTGAGGTAGGAAAGTGAGGAGAGAGAGCAATGAGTGTGTCATCCTTGCAAAGCCCACTATGTGCTGAACATGCCCAGCAACATCTTTCCCTCCTGCCTCTTTTCCTGGGGGAGCAGAATTCAAATTTTCGTGCTTTACTCTGCTGTGCTCAGAGAGCACCAGGCAGAAGAGATGTTGGATTCAAATGCAATTTAAGGTAGGAAAGTGAGGAGAGACAGCAATGTGTGTGTCATCCTTGCAAAGCCCACTGTGTGCTTAACGTGCCCAGCAACATCTTTCACCCCTGGTTCTTTTCCTGTGGGAGAAGAGTTCAAACGTTCGTGCTTTACTCTGCTGTGCTCTGAGAGCACCAGGCACCAGAGAGGTTGGATTCAAATGCACATTGAGGTAGGAAAGTGAGTAGTGACAGCAAAGTGTGTGCCACTTTTGCAAAGCTCACTGGGTGCTGAAGATGGCGAGAGAGATCTTTCACTCCGGGCTCTTTGGCTGTGGGAGCAGAGTTCAAACGTTCGTTTCCTAAGCTGCTCTGCTCAGCCAGCTCCAGGCTCCGCAGATGTTGAAAACATCTTTGAATACATCTTTGAATACCCTTTGAGGTAGGGATGTAAGGAGAGACAGCAATGTGTGTGTCACCCTTGCAAAGCTCACTGCGTGCTGAACATGCCCAGCTACACCATTCACTCCTGGTTCTTTACCTGTGGGAACCGAGATCAAACGTTCGTGCTTTACTTTGCTGTGCTCAGCCGGCACCAGGCACGAGAGATGTTGTATTCAAATGCACTTTGAGGTAGGAAAGTGAGGAGAGAGAGCAATGAGTGCGTCATCCTTGCAAAGCCCACTATGTGCTGAACATGCCCAGCAACATCTTTCCCTCCTGCCTCTTTTCCTGGGGGAGCAGAATTCAAATTTTCGTGCTTTACTCTGCTGTGCTCAGAGAGCACCAGGCAGAAGAGATGTTGAATTCAAATGCAATTTAAGGTAGGAAAGTGAGGAGAGACAGCAATGTGTGTGTCATCCTTGCAAAGCCCACTGTGTGCTTAACGTGCCCAGCAACATCTTTCACCCCTGGTTCTTTTCCTGTGGGAGAAGAGTTCAAACGTTCGTGCTTTACTCTGCTGTGCTCTGAGAGCACCAGGCACCAGAGAGGTTGGATTCAAATGCACATTGAGGTAGGAAAGTGAGTAGTGACAGCAAAGTGTGTGCCACTTTTGCAAAGCTCACTGGGTGCTGAAGATGGCGAGAGAGATCTTTCACTCCGGGCTCTTTTGCTGTGGGAGCAGAGTTCAAACGTTCGTTTCCTAAGCTGCTCTGCTCAGCCAGCTCCAGGCTCCGCAGATGTTGAATACAAATGCCCTTTGAGGTAGGGATGTAAGGAGAGACAGCAATGTGTGTGTCACCCTTGCAAAGCTCACTGCGTGCTGAACATGCCCAGCTACACCATTCACTCCTGGTTCTTTACCTGTGGGAACCGAGATCAAACGTTCGTGCTTTACTTTGCTGTGCTCAGCCGGCACCAGGCACGAGAGATGTTGTATTCAAATGCACTTTGAGGTAGGAAAGTGAGGAGAGAGAGCAATGAGTGTGTCATCCTTGCAAAGCCCACTATGTGCTGAACATGCCCAGCAACATCTTTCCCTCCTGCCTCTTTTCCTGGGGGAGCAGAATTCAAATTTTCGTGCTTTACTCTGCTGTGCTCAGAGAGCACCAGGCAGAAGAGATGTTGGATTCAAATGCAATTTAAGGTAGGAAAGTGAGGAGAGACAGCAAAGAGTGAGTTATCCTAGCAAAGCCCACTGTGTGCTTAACGTGCCCAGCAACATCTTTCACCCCTGGTTCTTTTCCTGTGGGTGAAGAGTTCAAACGTTCGTGCTTTACTCTGCTGTGCTCTGAGAGCACCAGGCACCAGAGAGGTTGGATTCAAATGCACATTGAGGTAGGAAAGTGAGTAGTGACAGCAAAGTGTGTGCCACTTTTGCAAAGCTCACTGGGTGCTGAAGATGGCGAGAGAGATCTTTCACTCCGGGCTCTTTGGCTGTGGGAGCAGAGCTCAAACGTTCGTTTCCTAAGCTGCTCTGCTCAGCCAGCTCCAGGCTCCGCAGATGTTGAATACAAATGCACTTTGAGGTAGGGATGTAAGGAGAGACAGCAATGTGTGTGTCACCCTTGCAAAGCTCACTGCGTGCTGAACATGCCCAGCTACACCATTCACTCCTGGTTCTTTACCTGTGGGAACCGAGATCAAACGTTCGTGCTTTACTTTGCTGTGCTCAGCCGGCACCAGGCACGAGAGATGTTGTATTCAAATGCACTTTGAGGTAGGAAAGTGAGGAGAGAGAGCAATGAGTGTGTCATCCTTGCAAAGCCCACTATGTGCTGAACATGCCCAGCAACATCTTTCCCTCCTGCCTCTTTTCCTGGGGGAGCAGAATTCAAATTTTCGTGCTTTACTCTGCTGTGCTCAGAGAGCACCAGGCAGAAGAGATGTTGGATTCAAATGCAATTTAAGGTAGGAAAGTGAGGAGAGACAGCAATGTGTGTGTCATCCTTGCAAAGCCCACTGTGTGCTTAACGTGCCCAGCAACATCTTTCACCCCTGGTTCTTTTCCTGTGGGAGAAGAGTTCAAACGTTCGTGCTTTACTCTGCTGTGCTCTGAGAGCACCAGGCACCAGAGAGGTTGGATTCAAATGCACATTGAGGTAGGAAAGTGAGTAGTGACAGCAAAGTGTGTGCCACTTTTGCAAAGCTCACTGGGTGCTGAAGATGGCGAGAGAGATCTTTCACTCCGGGCTCTTTGGCTGTGGGAGCAGAGTTCAAACGTTCGTTTCCTAAGCTGCTCTGCTCAGCCAGCTCCAGGCTCCGCAGATGTTGAATACATCTTTGAATACATCTTTGAATACCCTTTGAGGTAGGGATGTAAGGAGAGACAGCAATGTGTGTGTCACCCTTGCAAAGCTCACTGCGTGCTGAACATGCCCAGCTACACCATTCACTCCTGGTTCTTTACCTGTGGGAACCGAGATCAAACGTTCGTGCTTTACTTTGCTGTGCTCAGCCGGCACCAGGCACGAGAGATGTTGTATTCAAATGCACTTTGAGGTAGGAAAGTGAGGAGAGAGAGCAATGAGTGTGTCATCCTTGCAAAGCCCACTATGTGCTGAACATGCCCAGCAACATCTTTCCCTCCTGCCTCTTTTCCTGGGGGAGCAGAATTCAAATTTTCGTGCTTTACTCTGCTGTGCTCAGAGAGCACCAGGCAGAAGAGATGTTGGATTCAAATGCAATTTAAGGTAGGAAAGTGAGGAGAGACAGCAATGTGTGTGTCATCCTTGCAAAGCCCACTGTGTGCTTAACGTGCCCAGCAACATCTTTCACCCCTGGTTCTTTTCCTGTGGGAGAAGAGTTCAAACGTTCGTGCTTTACTCTGCTGTGCTCTGAGAGCACCAGGCACCAGAGAGGTTGGATTCAAATGCACATTGAGGTAGGAAAGTGAGTAGTGACAGCAAAGTGTGTGCCACTTTTGCAAAGCTCACTGGGTGCTGAAGATGGCGAGAGAGATCTTTCACTCCGGGCTCTTTGGCTGTGGGAGCAGAGTTCAAACGTTCGTTTCCTAAGCTGCTCTGCTCAGCCAGCTCCAGGCTCCGCAGATGTTGAATACATCTTTGAATACATCTTTGAATACCCTTTGAGGTAGGGATGTAAGGAGAGACAGCAATGTGTGTGTCACCCTTGCAAAGCTCACTGCGTGCTGAACATGCCCAGCTACACCATTCACTCCTGGTTCTTTACCTGTGGGAACCGAGATCAAACGTTCGTGCTTTACTTTGCTGTGCTCAGCCGGCACCAGGCACGAGAGATGTTGTATTCAAATGCACTTTGAGGTAGGAAAGTGAGGAGAGAGAGCAATGAGTGTGTCATCCTTGCAAAGCCCACTATGTGCTGAACATGCCCAGCAACATCTTTCCCTCCTGCCTCTTTTCCTGGGGGAGCAGAATTCAAATTTTCGTGCTTTACTCTGCTGTGCTCAGAGAGCACCAGGCAGAAGAGATGTTGGATTCAAATGCAATTTAAGGTAGGAAAGTGAGGAGAGACAGCAAAGAGTGAGTTATCCTAGCAAAGCCCACTGTGTGCTTAACGTGCCCAGCAACATCTTTCACCCCTGGTTCTTTTCCTGTGGGTGAAGAGTTCAAACGTTCGTGCTTTACTCTGCTGTGCTCTGAGAGCACCAGGCACCAGAGAGGTTGGATTCAAATGCACATTGAGGTAGGAAAGTGAGTAGTGACAGCAAAGTGTGTGCCACTTTTGCAAAGCTCACTGGGTGCTGAAGATGGCGAGAGAGATCTTTCACTCCGGGCTCTTTGGCTGTGGGAGCAGAGCTCAAACGTTCGTTTCCTAAGCTGCTCTGCTCAGCCAGCTCCAGGCTCCGCAGATGTTGAATACAAATGCCCTTTGAGGTAGGGATGTAAGGAGAGACAGCAATGTGTGTGTCACCCTTGCAAAGCTCACTGCGTGCTGAACATGCCCAGCTACACCATTCACTCCTGGTTCTTTACCTGTGGGAACCGAGATCAAACGTTCGTGCTTTACTTTGCTGTGCTCAGCCGGCACCAGGCACGAGAGATGTTGTATTCAAATGCACTTTGAGGTAGGAAAGTGAGGAGAGAGAGCAATGAGTGTGTCATCCTTGCAAAGCCCACTATGTGCTGAACATGCCCAGCAACATCTTTCCCTCCTGCCTCTTTTCCTGGGGGAGCAGAATTCAAATTTTCGTGCTTTACTCTGCTGTGCTCAGAGAGCACCAGGCAGAAGAGGTGTTGGATTCAAATGCAATTTAAGGTAGGAAAGTGAGGAGAGACAGCAATGTGTGTGTCATCCTTGCAAAGCCCACTGTGTGCTTAACGTGCCCAGCAACATCTTTCACCCCTGGTTCTTTTCCTGTGGGAGAAGAGTTCAAACGTTCGTGCTTTACTCTGCTGTGCTCTGAGAGCACCAGGCACCAGAGAGGTTGGATTCAAATGCACATTGAGGTAGGAAAGTGAGTAGTGACAGCAAAGTGTGTGCCACTTTTGCAAAGCTCACTGGGTGCTGAAGATGGCGAGAGAGATCTTTCACTCCGGGCTCTTTGGCTGTGGGAGCAGAGTTCAAACGTTCGTTTCCTAAGCTGCTCTGCTCAGCCAGCTCCAGGCTCCGCAGATGTTGAATACATCTTTGAATACATCTTTGAATACCCTTTGAGGTAGGGATGTAAGGAGAGACAGCAATGTGTGTGTCACCCTTGCAAAGCTCACTGCGTGCTGAACATGCCCAGCTACACCATTCACTCCTGGTTCTTTACCTGTGGGAACCGAGATCAAACGTTCGTGCTTTACTTTGCTGTGCTCAGCCGGCACCAGGCACGAGAGATGTTGTATTCAAATGCACTTTGAGGTAGGAAAGTGAGGAGAGAGAGCAATGAGTGTGTCATCCTTGCAAAGCCCACTATGTGCTGAACATGCCCAGCAACATCTTTCCCTCCTGCCTCTTTTCCTGGGGGAGCAGAATTCAAATTTTCGTGCTTTACTCTGCTGTGCTCAGAGAGCACCAGGCAGAAGAGATGTTGGATTCAAATGCAATTTAAGGTAGGAAAGTGAGGAGAGACAGCAAAGAGTGAGTTATCCTAGCAAAGCCCACTGTGTGCTTAACGTGCCCAGCAACATCTTTCACCCCTGGTTCTTTTCCTGTGGGTGAAGAGTTCAAACGTTCGTGCTTTACTCTGCTGTGCTCTGAGAGCACCAGGCACCAGAGAGGTTGGATTCAAATGCACATTGAGGTAGGAAAGTGAGTAGTGACAGCAAAGTGTGTGCCACTTTTGCAAAGCTCACTGGGTGCTGAAGATGGCGAGAGAGATCTTTCACTCCGGGCTCTTTGGCTGTGGGAGCAGAGCTCAAACGTTCGTTTCCTAAGCTGCTCTGCTCAGCCAGCTCCAGGCTCCGCAGATGTTGAATACAAATGCCCTTTGAGGTAGGGATGTAAGGAGAGACAGCAATGTGTGTGTCACCCTTGCAAAGCTCACTGCGTGCTGAACATGCCCAGCTACACCATTCACTCCTGGTTCTTTACCTGTGGGAACCGAGATCAAACGTTCGTGCTTTACTTTGCTGTGCTCAGCCGGCACCAGGCACGAGAGATGTTGTATTCAAATGCACTTTGAGGTAGGAAAGTGAGGAGAGAGAGCAATGAGTGTGTCATCCTTGCAAAGCCCACTATGTGCTGAACATGCCCAGCAACATCTTTCCCTCCTGCCTCTTTTCCTGGGGGAGCAGAATTCAAATTTTCGTGCTTTACTCTGCTGTGCTCAGAGAGCACCAGGCAGAAGAGGTGTTGGATTCAAATGCAATTTAAGGTAGGAAAGTGAGGAGAGACAGCAATGTGTGTGTCATCCTTGCAAAGCCCACTGTGTGCTTAACGTGCCCAGCAACATCTTTCACCCCTGGTTCTTTTCCTGTGGGAGAAGAGTTCAAACGTTCGTGCTTTACTCTGCTGTGCTCTGAGAGCACCAGGCACCAGAGAGGTTGGATTCAAATGCACATTGAGGTAGGAAAGTGAGTAGTGACAGCAAAGTGTGTGCCACTTTTGCAAAGCTCACTGGGTGCTGAAGATGGCGAGAGAGATCTTTCACTCCGGGCTCTTTGGCTGTGGGAGCAGAGTTCAAACGTTCGTTTCCTAAGCTGCTCTGCTCAGCCAGCTCCAGGCTCCGCAGATGTTGAATACAAATGCCCTTTGAGGTAGGGATGTAAGGAGAGACAGCAATGTGTGTGTCACCCTTGCAAAGCTCACTGCGTGCTGAACATGCCCAGCTACACCATTCACTCCTGGTTCTTTACCTGTGGGAACCGAGATCAAACGTTCGTGCTTTACTTTGCTGTGCTCAGCCGGCACCAGGCACGAGAGATGTTGTATTCAAATGCACTTTGAGGTAGGAAAGTGAGGAGAGAGAGCAATGAGTGTGTCATCCTTGCAAAGCCCACTATGTGCTGAACATGCCCAGCAACATCTTTCCCTCCTGCCTCTTTTCCTGGGGGAGCAGAATTCAAATTTTCGTGCTTTACTCTGCTGTGCTCAGAGAGCACCAGGCAGAAGAGATGTTGGATTCAAATGCAATTTAAGGTAGGAAAGTGAGGAGAGACAGCAAAGAGTGAGTTATCCTAGCAAAGCCCACTGTGTGCTTAACGTGCCCAGCAACATCTTTCACCCCTGGTTCTTTTCCTGTGGGTGAAGAGTTCAAACGTTCGTGCTTTACTCTGCTGTGCTCTGAGAGCACCAGGCACCAGAGAGGTTGGATTCAAATGCACATTGAGGTAGGAAAGTGAGTAGTGACAGCAAAGTGTGTGCCACTTTTGCAAAGCTCACTGGGTGCTGAAGATGGCGAGAGAGATCTTTCACTCCGGGCTCTTTGGCTGTGGGAGCAGAGCTCAAACGTTCGTTTCCTAAGCTGCTCTGCTCAGCCAGCTCCAGGCTCCGCAGATGTTGAATACAAATGCCCTTTGAGGTAGGGATGTAAGGAGAGACAGCAATGTGTGTGTCACCCTTGCAAAGCTCACTGCGTGCTGAACATGCCCAGCTACACCATTCACTCCTGGTTCTTTACCTGTGGGAACCGAGATCAAACGTTCGTGCTTTACTTTGCTGTGCTCAGCTGGCACCAGGCACGAGAGATGTTGTATTCAAATGCACTTTGAGGTAGGAAAGTGAGGAGAGAGAGCAATGAGTGTGTCATCCTTGCAAAGCCCACTATGTGCTGAACATGCCCAGCAACATCTTTCCCTCCTGCCTCTTTTCCTGGGGGAGCAGAATTCAAATTTTCGTGCTTTACTCTGCTGTGCTCAGAGAGCACCAGGCAGAAGAGGTGTTGGATTCAAATGCAATTTAAGGTAGGAAAGTGAGGAGAGACAGCAATGTGTGTGTCATCCTTGCAAAGCCCACTGTGTGCTTAACGTGCCCAGCAACATCTTTCACCCCTGGTTCTTTTCCTGTGGGAGAAGAGTTCAAACGTTCGTGCTTTAATCTGCTGTGCTCTGAGAGCACCAGGCACCAGAGAGGTTGGATTCAAATGCACATTGAGGTAGGAAAGTGAGTAGTGACAGCAAAGTGTGTGCCACTTTTGCAAAGCTCACTGGGTGCTGAAGATGGCGAGAGAGATCTTTCACTCCGGGCTCTTTGGCTGTGGGAGCAGAGTTCAAACGTTCGTTTCCTAAGCTGCTCTGCTCAGCCAGCTCCAGGCTCCGCAGATGTTGAATACAAATGCCCTTTGAGGTAGGGATGTAAGGAGAGACAGCAATGTGTGTGTCACCCTTGCAAAGCTCACTGCGTGCTGAACATGCCCAGCTACACCATTCACTCCTGGTTCTTTACCTGTGGGAACCGAGATCAAACGTTCGTGCTTTACTTTGCTGTGCTCAGCCGGCACCAGGCACGAGAGATGTTGTATTCAAATGCACTTTGAGGTAGGAAAGTGAGGAGAGAGAGCAATGAGTGTGTCATCCTTGCAAAGCCCACTATGTGCTGAACATGCCCAGCAACATCTTTCCCTCCTGCCTCTTTTCCTGGGGGAGCAGAATTCAAATTTTCGTGCTTTACTCTGCTGTGCTCAGAGAGCACCAGGCAGAAGAGATGTTGGATTCAAATGCAATTTAAGGTAGGAAAGTGAGGAGAGACAGCAAAGAGTGAGTTATCCTAGCAAAGCCCACTGTGTGCTTAACGTGCCCAGCAACATCTTTCACCCCTGGTTCTTTTCCTGTGGGTGAAGAGTTCAAACGTTCGTGCTTTACTCTGCTGTGCTCTGAGAGCACCAGGCACCAGAGAGGTTGGATTCAAATGCACATTGAGGTAGGAAAGTGAGTAGTGACAGCAAAGTGTGTGCCACTTTTGCAAAGCTCACTGGGTGCTGAAGATGGCGAGAGAGATCTTTCACTCCGGGCTCTTTGGCTGTGGGAGCAGAGCTCAAACGTTCGTTTCCTAAGCTGCTCTGCTCAGCCAGCTCCAGGCTCCGCAGATGTTGAATACAAATGCCCTTTGAGGTAGGGATGTAAGGAGAGACAGCAATGTGTGTGTCACCCTTGCAAAGCTCACTGCGTGCTGAACATGCCCAGCTACACCATTCACTCCTGGTTCTTTACCTGTGGGAACCGAGATCAAACGTTCGTGCTTTACTTTGCTGTGCTCAGCCGGCACCAGGCACGAGAGATGTTGTATTCAAATGCACTTTGAGGTAGGAAAGTGAGGAGAGAGAGCAATGAGTGTGTCATCCTTGCAAAGCCCACTATGTGCTGAACATGCCCAGCAACATCTTTCCCTCCTGCCTCTTTTCCTGGGGGAGCAGAATTCAAATTTTCGTGCTTTACTCTGCTGTGCTCAGAGAGCACCAGGCAGAAGAGGTGTTGGATTCAAATGCAATTTAAGGTAGGAAAGTGAGGAGAGACAGCAAAGAGTGAGTTATCCTAGCAAAGCCCACTGTGTGCTTAACGTGCCCAGCAACATCTTTCACCCCTGGTTCTTTTCCTGTGGGTGAAGAGTTCAAACGTTCGTGCTTTACTCTGCTGTGCTCTGAGAGCACCAGGCACCAGAGAGGTTGGATTCAAATGCACATTGAGGTAGGAAAGTGAGTAGTGACAGCAAAGTGTGTGCCACTTTTGCAAAGCTCACTGGGTGCTGAAGATGGCGAGAGAGATCTTTCACTCCGGGCTCTTTGGCTGTGGGAGCAGAGCTCAAACGTTCGTTTCCTAAGCTGCTCTGCTCAGCCAGCTCCAGGCTCCGCAGATGTTGAATACAAATGCCCTTTGAGGTAGGGATGTAAGGAGAGACAGCAATGTGTGTGTCACCCTTGCAAAGCTCACTGCGTGCTGAACATGCCCAGCTACACCATTCACTCCTGGTTCTTTACCTGTGGGAACCGAGATCAAACGTTCGTGCTTTACTTTGCTGTGCTCAGCCGGCACCAGGCACGAGAGATGTTGTATTCAAATGCACTTTGAGGTAGGAAAGTGAGGAGAGAGAGCAATGAGTGTGTCATCCTTGCAAAGCCCACTATGTGCTGAACATGCCCAGCAACATCTTTCCCTCCTGCCTCTTTTCCTGGGGGAGCAGAATTCAAATTTTCGTGCTTTACTCTGCTGTGCTCAGAGAGCACCAGGCAGAAGAGGTGTTGGATTCAAATGCAATTTAAGGTAGGAAAGTGAGGAGAGACAGCAATGTGTGTGTCATCCTTGCAAAGCCCACTGTGTGCTTAACGTGCCCAGCAACATCTTTCACCCCTGGTTCTTTTCCTGTGGGAGAAGAGTTCAAACGTTCGTGCTTTACTCTGCTGTGCTCTGAGAGCACCAGGCACCAGAGAGGTTGGATTCAAATGCACATTGAGGTAGGAAAGTGAGTAGTGACAGCAAAGTGTGTGCCACTTTTGCAAAGCTCACTGGGTGCTGAAGATGGCGAGAGAGATCTTTCACTCCGGGCTCTTTGGCTGTGGGAGCAGAGTTCAAACGTTCGTTTCCTAAGCTGCTCTGCTCAGCCAGCTCCAGGCTCCGCAGATGTTGAATACAAATGCCCTTTGAGGTAGGGATGTAAGGAGAGACAGCAATGTGTGTGTCACCCTTGCAAAGCTCACTGCGTGCTGAACATGCCCAGCTACACCATTCACTCCTGGTTCTTTACCTGTGGGAACCGAGATCAAACGTTCGTGCTTTACTTTGCTGTGCTCAGCCGGCACCAGGCACGAGAGATGTTGTATTCAAATGCACTTTGAGGTAGGAAAGTGAGGAGAGAGAGCAATGAGTGTGTCATCCTTGCAAAGCCCACTATGTGCTGAACATGCCCAGCAACATCTTTCCCTCCTGCCTCTTTTCCTGGGGGAGCAGAATTCAAATTTTCGTGCTTTACTCTGCTGTGCTCAGAGAGCACCAGGCAGAAGAGATGTTGGATTCAAATGCAATTTAAGGTAGGAAAGTGAGGAGAGACAGCAATGTGTGTGTCATCCTTGCAAAGCCCACTGTGTGCTTAACGTGCCCAGCAACATCTTTCACCCCTGGTTCTTTTCCTGTGGGTGAAGAGTTCAAACGTTCGTGCTTTACTCTGCTGTGCTCTGAGAGCACCAGGCACCAGAGAGGTTGGATTCAAATGCACATTGAGGTAGGAAAGTGAGTAGTGACAGCAAAGTGTGTGCCACTTTTGCAAAGCTCACTGGGTGCTGAAGATGGCGAGAGAGATCTTTCACTCCGGGCTCTTTGGCTGTGGGAGCAGAGCTCAAACGTTCGTTTCCTAAGCTGCTCTGCTCAGCCAGCTCCAGGCTCCGCAGATGTTGAATACAAATGCCCTTTGAGGTAGGGATGTAAGGAGAGACAGCAATGTGTGTGTCACCCTTGCAAAGCTCACTGCGTGCTGAACATGCCCAGCTACACCATTCACTCCTGGTTCTTTACCTGTGGGAACCGAGATCAAACGTTCGTGCTTTACTTTGCTGTGCTCAGCTGGCACCAGGCACGAGAGATGTTGTATTCAAATGCACTTTGAGGTAGGAAAGTGAGGAGAGAGAGCAATGAGTGTGTCATCCTTGCAAAGCCCACTATGTGCTGAACATGCCCAGCAACATCTTTCCCTCCTGCCTCTTTTCCTGGGGGAGCAGAATTCAAATTTTCGTGCTTTACTCTGCTGTGCTCAGAGAGCACCAGGCAGAAGAGGTGTTGGATTCAAATGCAATTTAAGGTAGGAAAGTGAGGAGAGACAGCAATGTGTGTGTCATCCTTGCAAAGCCCACTGTGTGCTTAACGTGCCCAGCAACATCTTTCACCCCTGGTTCTTTTCCTGTGGGAGAAGAGTTCAAACGTTCGTGCTTTAATCTGCTGTGCTCTGAGAGCACCAGGCACCAGAGAGGTTGGATTCAAATGCACATTGAGGTAGGAAAGTGAGTAGTGACAGCAAAGTGTGTGCCACTTTTGCAAAGCTCACTGGGTGCTGAAGATGGCGAGAGAGATCTTTCACTCCGGGCTCTTTGGCTGTGGGAGCAGAGTTCAAACGTTCGTTTCCTAAGCTGCTCTGCTCAGCCAGCTCCAGGCTCCGCAGATGTTGAATACAAATGCCCTTTGAGGTAGGGATGTAAGGAGAGACAGCAATGTGTGTGTCACCCTTGCAAAGCTCACTGCGTGCTGAACATGCCCAGCTACACCATTCACTCCTGGTTCTTTACCTGTGGGAACCGAGATCAAACGTTCGTGCTTTACTTTGCTGTGCTCAGCCGGCACCAGGCACGAGAGATGTTGTATTCAAATGCATTTTGAGGTAGGAAAGTGAGGAGAGAGAGCAATGAGTGTGTCATCCTTGCAAAGCCCACTATGTGCTGAACATGCCCAGCAGCATCTTTCCCTCCTGCCTCTTTTCCTGGGGGAGCAGAATTCAAATTTTCGTGCTTTACTCTGCTGTGCTCAGAGAGCACCAGGCAGAAGAGGTGTTGGATTCAAATGCAATTTAAGGTAGGAAAGTGAGGAGAGACAGCAATGTGTGTGTCATCCTTGCAAAGCCCACTGTGTGCTTAACGTGCCCAGCAACATCTTTCACCCCTGGTTCTTTTCCTGTGGGAGAAGAGTTCAAACGTTCGTGCTTTACTCTGCTGTGCTCTGAGAGCACCAGGCACCAGAGAGGTTGGATTCAAATGCACATTGAGGTAGGAAAGTGAGTAGTGACAGCAAAGTGTGTGCCACTTTTGCAAAGCTCACTGGGTGCTGAAGATGGCGAGAGAGATCTTTCACTCCGGGCTCTTTGGCTGTGGGAGCAGAGTTCAAACGTTCGTTTCCTAAGCTGCTCTGCTCAGCCAGCTCCAGGCTCCGCAGATGTTGAATACAAATGCCCTTTGAGGTAGGGATGTAAGCAGAGACAGCAATGTGTGTGTCACCCTTGCAAAGCTCACTGCGTGCTGAACATGCCCAGCTACACCATTCACTCCTGGTTCTTTACCTGTGGGAACCGAGATCAAACGTTCGTGCTTTACTTTGCTGTGCTCAGCCGGCACCAGGCACGAGAGATGTTGTATTCAAATGCACTTTGAGGTAGGAAAGTGAGGAGAGAGAGCAATGAGTGTGTCATCCTTGCAAAGCCCACTATGTGCTGAACATGCCCAGCAACATCTTTCCCTCCTGCCTCTTTTCCTGGGGGAGCAGAATTCAAATTTTCGTGCTTTACTCTGCTGTGCTCAGAGAGCACCAGGCAGAAGAGATGTTGGATTCAAATGCAATTTAAGGTAGGAAAGTGAGGAGGACAGCAAAGAGTGAGTTATCCTAGCAAAGCCCACTGTGTGCTTAACGTGCCCAGCAACATCTTTCACCCCTGGTTCTTTTCCTGTGGGAGAAGAGTTCAAACGTTCGTGCTTTACTCTGCTGTGCTCTGAGAGCACCAGGCACCAGAGAGGTTGGATTCAAATGCACATTGAGGTAGGAAAGTGAGTAGTGACAGCAAAGTGTGTGCCACTTTTGCAAAGCTCACTGGGTGCTGAAGATGGCGAGAGAGATCTTTCACTCCGGGCTCTTTGGCTGTGGGAGCAGAGCTCAAACGTTCGTTTCCTAAGCTGCTCTGCTCAGCCAGCTCCAGGCTCCGCAGATGTTGAATACAAATGCCCTTTGAGGTAGGGATGTAAGGAGAGACAGCAATGTGTGTGTCACCCTTGCAAAGCTCACTGCGTGCTGAACATGCCCAGCTACACCATTCACTCCTGGTTCTTTACCTGTGGGAACCGAGATCAAACGTTCGTGCTTTACTTTGCTGTGCTCAGCCGGCACCAGGCACGAGAGATGTTGTATTCAAATGCACTTTGAGGTAGGAAAGTGAGGAGAGAGAGCAATGAGTGTGTCATCCTTGCAAAGCCCACTATGTGCTGAACATGCCCAGCAACATCTTTCCCTCCTGCCTCTTTTCCTGGGGGAGCAGAATTCAAATTTTCGTGCTTTACTCTGCTGTGCTCAGAGAGCACCAGGCAGAAGAGATGTTGGATTCAAATGCAATTTAAGGTAGGAAAGTGAGGAGGACAGCAAAGAGTGAGTTATCCTAGCAAAGCCCACTGTGTGCTTAACGTGCCCAGCAACATCTTTCACCCCTGGTTCTTTTCCTGTGGGAGAAGAGTTCAAACGTTCGTGCTTTACTCTGCTGTGCTCTGAGAGCACCAGGCACCAGAGAGGTTGGATTCAAATGCACATTGAGGTAGGAAAGTGAGTAGTGACAGCAAAGTGTGTGCCACTTTTGCAAAGCTCACTGGGTGCTGAAGATGGCGAGAGAGATCTTTCACTCCGGGCTCTTTGGCTGTGGGAGCAGAGCTCAAACGTTCGTTTCCTAAGCTGCTCTGCTCAGCCAGCTCCAGGCTCCGCAGATGTTGAATACAAATGCCCTTTGAGGTAGGGATGTAAGGAGAGACAGCAATGTGTGTGTCACCCTTGCAAAGCTCACTGCGTGCTGAACATGCCCAGCTACACCATTCACTCCTGGTTCTTTACCTGTGGGAACCGAGATCAAACGTTCGTGCTTTACTTTGCTGTGCTCAGCCGGCACCAGGCACGAGAGATGTTGTATTCAAATGCATTTTGAGGTAGGAAAGTGAGGAGAGAGAGCAATGAGTGTGTCATCCTTGCAAAGCCCACTATGTGCTGAACATGCCCAGCAGCATCTTTCCCTCCTGCCTCTTTTCCTGGGGGAGCAGAATTCAAATTTTCGTGCTTTACTCTGCTGTGCTCAGAGAGCACCAGGCAGAAGAGGTGTTGGATTCAAATGCAATTTAAGGTAGGAAAGTGAGGAGAGACAGCAATGTGTGTGTCATCCTTGCAAAGCCCACTGTGTGCTTAACGTGCCCAGCAACATCTTTCACCCCTGGTTCTTTTCCTGTGGGAGAAGAGTTCAAACGTTCGTGCTTTACTCTGCTGTGCTCTGAGAGCACCAGGCACCAGAGAGGTTGGATTCAAATGCACATTGAGGTAGGAAAGTGAGTAGTGACAGCAAAGTGTGTGCCACTTTTGCAAAGCTCACTGGGTGCTGAAGATGGCGAGAGAGATCTTTCACTCCGGGCTCTTTGGCTGTGGGAGCAGAGTTCAAACGTTCGTTTCCTAAGCTGCTCTGCTCAGCCAGCTCCAGGCTCCGCAGATGTTGAATACAAATGCCCTTTGAGGTAGGGATGTAAGGAGAGACAGCAATGTGTGTGTCACCCTTGCAAAGCTCACTGCGTGCTGAACATGCCCAGCTACACCATTCACTCCTGGTTCTTTACCTGTGGGAACCGAGATCAAACGTTCGTGCTTTACTTTGCTGTGCTCAGCCGGCACCAGGCACGAGAGATGTTGTATTCAAATGCACTTTGAGGTAGGAAAGTGAGGAGAGAGAGCAATGAGTGTGTCATCCTTGCAAAGCCCACTATGTGCTGAACATGCCCAGCAACATCTTTCCCTCCTGCCTCTTTTCCTGGGGGAGCAGAATTCAAATTTTCGTGCTTTACTCTGCTGTGCTCAGAGAGCACCAGGCAGAAGAGATGTTGGATTCAAATGCAATTTAAGGTAGGAAAGTGAGGAGAGACAGCAATGTGTGTGTCATCCTTGCAAAGCCCACTGTGTGCTTAACGTGCCCAGCAACATCTTTCACCCCTGGTTCTTTTCCTGTGGGAGAAGAGTTCAAACGTTCGTGCTTTACTCTGCTGTGCTCTGAGAGCACCAGGCACCAGAGAGGTTGGATTCAAATGCACATTGAGGTAGGAAAGTGAGTAGTGACAGCAAAGTGTGTGCCACTTTTGCAAAGCTCACTGGGTGCTGAAGATGGCGAGAGAGATCTTTCACTCCGGGCTCTTTGGCTGTGGGAGCAGAGTTCAAACGTTCGTTTCCTAAGCTGCTCTGCTCAGCCAGCTCCAGGCTCCGCAGATGTTGAATACAAATGCCCTTTGAGGTAGGGATGTAAGCAGAGACAGCAATGTGTGTGTCACCCTTGCAAAGCTCACTGCGTGCTGAACATGCCCAGCTACACCATTCACTCCTGGTTCTTTACCTGTGGGAACCGAGATCAAACGTTCGTGCTTTACTTTGCTGTGCTCAGCCGGCACCAGGCACGAGAGATGTTGTATTCAAATGCACTTTGAGGTAGGAAAGTGAGGAGAGAGAGCAATGAGTGTGTCATCCTTGCAAAGCCCACTATGTGCTGAACATGCCCAGCAACATCTTTCCCTCCTGCCTCTTTTCCTGGGGGAGCAGAATTCAAATTTTCGTGCTTTACTCTGCTGTGCTCAGAGAGCACCAGGCAGAAGAGATGTTGGATTCAAATGCAATTTAAGGTAGGAAAGTGAGGAGGACAGCAAAGAGTGAGTTATCCTAGCAAAGCCCACTGTGTGCTTAACGTGCCCAGCAACATCTTTCACCCCTGGTTCTTTTCCTGTGGGAGAAGAGTTCAAACGTTCGTGCTTTACTCTGCTGTGCTCTGAGAGCACCAGGCACCAGAGAGGTTGGATTCAAATGCACATTGAGGTAGGAAAGTGAGTAGTGACAGCAAAGTGTGTGCCACTTTTGCAAAGCTCACTGGGTGCTGAAGATGGCGAGAGAGATCTTTCACTCCGGGCTCTTTGGCTGTGGGAGCAGAGCTCAAACGTTCGTTTCCTAAGCAGCTCTGCTCAGCCAGCTCCAGGCTCCGCAGATGTTGAATACAAATGCCCTTTGAGGTAGGGATGTAAGCAGAGACAGCAATGTGTGTGTCACCCTTGCAAAGCTCACTGCGTGCTGAACATGCCCAGCTACACCATTCACTCCTGGTTCTTTACCTGTGGGAACCGAGATCAAACGTTCGTGCTTTACTTTGCTGTGCTCAGCCGGCACCAGGCACGAGAGATGTTGTATTCAAATGCACTTTGAGGTAGGAAAGTGAGGAGAGAGAGCAATGAGTGTGTCATCCTTGCAAAGCCCACTATGTGCTGAACATGCCCAGCAACATCTTTCCCTCCTGCCTCTTTTCCTGGGGGAGCAGAATTCAAATTTTCGTGCTTTACTCTGCTGTGCTCAGAGAGCACCAGGCAGAAGAGATGTTGGATTCAAATGCAATTTAAGGTAGGAAAGTGAGGAGGACAGCAAAGAGTGAGTTATCCTAGCAAAGCCCACTGTGTGCTTAACGTGCCCAGCAACATCTTTCACCCCTGGTTCTTTTCCTGTGGGAGAAGAGTTCAAACGTTCGTGCTTTACTCTGCTGTGCTCTGAGAGCACCAGGCACCAGAGAGGTTGGATTCAAATGCACATTGAGGTAGGAAAGTGAGTAGTGACAGCAAAGTGTGTGCCACTTTTGCAAAGCTCACTGGGTGCTGAAGATGGCGAGAGAGATCTTTCACTCCGGGCTCTTTGGCTGTGGGAGCAGAGCTCAAACGTTCGTTTCCTAAGCTGCTCTGCTCAGCCAGCTCCAGGCTCCGCAGATGTTGAATACAAATGCCCTTTGAGGTAGGGATGTAAGGAGAGACAGCAATGTGTGTGTCACCCTTGCAAAGCTCACTGCGTGCTGAACATGCCCAGCTACACCATTCACTCCTGGTTCTTTACCTGTGGGAACCGAGATCAAACGTTCGTGCTTTACTTTGCTGTGCTCAGCCGGCACCAGGCACGAGAGATGTTGTATTCAAATGCACTTTGAGGTAGGAAAGTGAGGAGAGAGAGCAATGAGTGTGTCATCCTTGCAAAGCCCACTATGTGCTGAACATGCCCAGCAACATCTTTCCCTCCTGCCTCTTTTCCTGGGGGAGCAGAATTCAAATTTTCGTGCTTTACTCTGCTGTGCTCAGAGAGCACCAGGCAGAAGAGATGTTGGATTCAAATGCAATTTAAGGTAGGAAAGTGAGGAGAGACAGCAATGTGTGTGTCATCCTTGCAAAGCCCACTGTGTGCTTAACGTGCCCAGCAACATCTTTCACCCCTGGTTCTTTTCCTGTGGGAGAAGAGTTCAAACGTTCGTGCTTTACTCTGCTGTGCTCTGAGAGCACCAGGCACCAGAGAGGTTGGATTCAAATGCACATTGAGGTAGGAAAGTGAGTAGTGACAGCAAAGTGTGTGCCACTTTTGCAAAGCTCACTGGGTGCTGAAGATGGCGAGAGAGATCTTTCACTCCGGGCTCTTTGGCTGTGGGAGCAGAGCTCAAACGTTCGTTTCCTAAGCTGCTCTGCTCAGCCAGCTCCAGGCTCCGCAGATGTTGAATACAAATGCCCTTTGAGGTAGGGATGTAAGGAGAGACAGCAATGTGTGTGTCACCCTTGCAAAGCTCACTGCGTGCTGAACATGCCCAGCTACACCATTCACTCCTGGTTCTTTACCTGTGGGAACCGAGATCAAACGTTCGTGCTTTACTTTGCTGTGCTCAGCCGGCACCAGGCACGAGAGATGTTGTATTCAAATGCACTTTGAGGTAGGAAAGTGAGGAGAGAGAGCAATGAGTGTGTCATCCTTGCAAAGCCCACTATGTGCTGAACATGCCCAGCAACATCTTTCCCTCCTGCCTCTTTTCCTGGGGGAGCAGAATTCAAATTTTCGTGCTTTACTCTGCTGTGCTCAGAGAGCACCAGGCAGAAGAGATGTTGGATTCAAATGCAATTTAAGGTAGGAAAGTGAGGAGGACAGCAAAGAGTGAGTTATCCTAGCAAAGCCCACTGTGTGCTTAACGTGCCCAGCAACATCTTTCACCCCTGGTTCTTTTCCTGTGGGAGAAGAGTTCAAACGTTCGTGCTTTACTCTGCTGTGCTCTGAGAGCACCAGGCACCAGAGAGGTTGGATTCAAATGCACATTGAGGTAGGAAAGTGAGTAGTGACAGCAAAGTGTGTGCCACTTTTGCAAAGCTCACTGGGTGCTGAAGATGGCGAGAGAGATCTTTCACTCCGGGCTCTTTGGCTGTGGGAGCAGAGCTCAAACGTTCGTTTCCTAAGCAGCTCTGCTCAGCCAGCTCCAGGCTCCGCAGATGTTGAATACAAATGCCCTTTGAGGTAGGGATGTAAGGAGAGACAGCAATGTGTGTGTCACCCTTGCAAAGCTCACTGCGTGCTGAACATGCCCAGCTACACCATTCACTCCTGGTTCTTTACCTGTGGGAACCGAGATCAAACGTTCGTGCTTTACTTTGCTGTGCTCAGCCGGCACCAGGCACGAGAGATGTTGTATTCAAATGCACTTTGAGGTAGGAAAGTGAGGAGAGAGAGCAATGAGTGTGTCATCCTTGCAAAGCCCACTATGTGCTGAACATGCCCAGCAACATCTTTCCCTCCTGCCTCTTTTCCTGGGGGAGCAGAATTCAAATTTTCGTGCTTTACTCTGCTGTGCTCAGAGAGCACCAGGCAGAAGAGATGTTGGATTCAAATGCAATTTAAGGTAGGAAAGTGAGGAGAGACAGCAATGTGTGTGTCATCCTTGCAAAGCCCACTGTGTGCTTAACGTGCCCAGCAACATCTTTCACCCCTGGTTCTTTTCCTGTGGGAGAAGAGTTCAAACGTTCGTGCTTTACTCTGCTGTGCTCTGAGAGCACCAGGCACCAGAGAGGTTGGATTCAAATGCACATTGAGGTAGGAAAGTGAGTAGTGACAGCAAAGTGTGTGCCACTTTTGCAAAGCTCACTGGGTGCTGAAGATGGCGAGAGAGATCTTTCACTCCGGGCTCTTTGGCTGTGGGAGCAGAGCTCAAACGTTCGTTTCCTAAGCTGCTCTGCTCAGCCAGCTCCAGGCTCCGCAGATGTTGAATACAAATGCCCTTTGAGGTAGGGATGTAAGGAGAGACAGCAATGTGTGTGTCACCCTTGCAAAGCTCACTGCGTGCTGAACATGCCCAGCTACACCATTCACTCCTGGTTCTTTACCTGTGGGAACCGAGATCAAACGTTCGTGCTTTACTTTGCTGTGCTCAGCCGGCACCAGGCACGAGAGATGTTGTATTCAAATGCACTTTGAGGTAGGAAAGTGAGGAGAGAGAGCAATGAGTGTGTCATCCTTGCAAAGCCCACTATGTGCTGAACATGCCCAGCAACATCTTTCCCTCCTGCCTCTTTTCCTGGGGGAGCAGAATTCAAATTTTCGTGCTTTACTCTGCTGTGCTCAGAGAGCACCAGGCAGAAGAGATGTTGGATTCAAATGCAATTTAAGGTAGGAAAGTGAGGAGGACAGCAAAGAGTGAGTTATCCTAGCAAAGCCCACTGTGTGCTTAACGTGCCCAGCAACATCTTTCACCCCTGGTTCTTTTCCTGTGGGAGAAGAGTTCAAACGTTCGTGCTTTACTCTGCTGTGCTCTGAGAGCACCAGGCACCAGAGAGGTTGGATTCAAATGCACATTGAGGTAGGAAAGTGAGTAGTGACAGCAAAGTGTGTGCCACTTTTGCAAAGCTCACTGGGTGCTGAAGATGGCGAGAGAGATCTTTCACTCCGGGCTCTTTGGCTGTGGGAGCAGAGTTCAAACGTTCGTTTCCTAAGCTGCTCTGCTCAGCCAGCTCCAGGCTCCGCAGATGTTGAATACAAATGCCCTTTGAGGTAGGGATGTAAGGAGAGACAGCAATGTGTGTGTCACCCTTGCAAAGCTCACTGCGTGCTGAACATGCCCAGCTACACCATTCACTCCTGGTTCTTTACCTGTGGGAACCGAGATCAAACGTTCGTGCTTTACTTTGCTGTGCTCAGCCGGCACCAGGCACGAGAGATGTTGTATTCAAATGCATTTTGAGGTAGGAAAGTGAGGAGAGAGAGCAATGAGTGTGTCATCCTTGCAAAGCCCACTATGTGCTGAACATGCCCAGCAGCATCTTTCCCTCCTGCCTCTTTTCCTGGGGGAGCAGAATTCAAATTTTCGTGCTTTACTCTGCTGTGCTCAGAGAGCACCAGGCAGAAGAGGTGTTGGATTCAAATGCAATTTAAGGTAGGAAAGTGAGGAGAGACAGCAATGTGTGTGTCATCCTTGCAAAGCCCACTGTGTGCTTAACGTGCCCAGCAACATCTTTCACCCCTGGTTCTTTTCCTGTGGGAGAAGAGTTCAAACGTTCGTGCTTTACTCTGCTGTGCTCTGAGAGCACCAGGCACCAGAGAGGTTGGATTCAAATGCACATTGAGGTAGGAAAGTGAGTAGTGACAGCAAAGTGTGTGCCACTTTTGCAAAGCTCACTGGGTGCTGAAGATGGCGAGAGAGATCTTTCACTCCGGGCTCTTTGGCTGTGGGAGCAGAGTTCAAACGTTCGTTTCCTAAGCTGCTCTGCTCAGCCAGCTCCAGGCTCCGCAGATGTTGAATACAAATGCCCTTTGAGGTAGGGATGTAAGGAGAGACAGCAATGTGTGTGTCACCCTTGCAAAGCTCACTGCGTGCTGAACATGCCCAGCTACACCATTCACTCCTGGTTCTTTACCTGTGGGAACCGAGATCAAACGTTCGTGCTTTACTTTGCTGTGCTCAGCCGGCACCAGGCACGAGAGATGTTGTATTCAAATGCACTTTGAGGTAGGAAAGTGAGGAGAGAGAGCAATGAGTGTGTCATCCTTGCAAAGCCCACTATGTGCTGAACATGCCCAGCAACATCTTTCCCTCCTGCCTCTTTTCCTGGGGGAGCAGAATTCAAATTTTCGTGCTTTACTCTGCTGTGCTCAGAGAGCACCAGGCAGAAGAGATGTTGGATTCAAATGCAATTTAAGGTAGGAAAGTGAGGAGAGACAGCAAAGAGTGAGTTATCCTAGCAAAGCCCACTGTGTGCTTAACGTGCCCAGCAACATCTTTCACCCCTGGTTCTTTTCCTGTGGGAGAAGAGTTCAAACGTTCGTGCTTTACTCTGCTGTGCTCTGAGAGCACCAGGCACCAGAGAGGTTGGATTCAAATGCACATTGAGGTAGGAAAGTGAGTAGTGACAGCAAAGTGTGTGCCACTTTTGCAAAGCTCACTGGGTGCTGAAGATGGCGAGAGAGATCTTTCACTCCGGGCTCTTTGGCTGTGGGAGCAGAGCTCAAACGTTCGTTTCCTAAGCTGCTCTGCTCAGCCAGCTCCAGGCTCCGCAGATGTTGAATACAAATGCCCTTTGAGGTAGGGATGTAAGGAGAGACAGCAATGTGTGTGTCACCCTTGCAAAGCTCACTGCGTGCTGAACATGCCCAGCTACACCATTCACTCCTGGTTCTTTACCTGTGGGAACCGAGATCAAACGTTCGTGCTTTACTTTGCTGTGCTCAGCCGGCACCAGGCACGAGAGATGTTGTATTCAAATGCACTTTGAGGTAGGAAAGTGAGGAGAGAGAGCAATGAGTGTGTCATCCTTGCAAAGCCCACTATGTGCTGAACATGCCCAGCAACATCTTTCCCTCCTGCCTCTTTTCCTGGGGGAGCAGAATTCAAATTTTCGTGCTTTACTCTGCTGTGCTCAGAGAGCACCAGGCAGAAGAGGTGTTGGATTCAAATGCAATTTAAGGTAGGAAAGTGAGGAGAGACAGCAATGTGTGTGTCATCCTTGCAAAGCCCACTGTGTGCTTAACGTGCCCAGCAACATCTTTCACCCCTGGTTCTTTTCCTGTGGGAGAAGAGTTCAAACGTTCGTGCTTTACTCTGCTGTGCTCTGAGAGCACCAGGCACCAGAGAGGTTGGATTCAAATGCACATTGAGGTAGGAAAGTGAGTAGTGACAGCAAAGTGTGTGCCACTTTTGCAAAGCTCACTGGGTGCTGAAGATGGCGAGAGAGATCTTTCACTCCGGGCTCTTTGGCTGTGGGAGCAGAGTTCAAACGTTCGTTTCCTAAGCTGCTCTGCTCAGCCAGCTCCAGGCTCCGCAGATGTTGAATACAAATGCCCTTTGAGGTAGGGATGTAAGGAGAGACAGCAATGTGTGTGTCACCCTTGCAAAGCTCACTGCGTGCTGAACATGCCCAGCTACACCATTCACTCCTGGTTCTTTACCTGTGGGAACCGAGATCAAACGTTCGTGCTTTACTTTGCTGTGCTCAGCCGGCACCAGGCACGAGAGATGTTGTATTCAAATGCACTTTGAGGTAGGAAAGTGAGGAGAGAGAGCAATGAGTGTGTCATCCTTGCAAAGCCCACTATGTGCTGAACATGCCCAGCAACATCTTTCCCTCCTGCCTCTTTTCCTGGGGGAGCAGAATTCAAATTTTCGTGCTTTACTCTGCTGTGCTCAGAGAGCACCAGGCAGAAGAGATGTTGGATTCAAATGCAATTTAAGGTAGGAAAGTGAGGAGAGACAGCAATGTGTGTGTCATCCTTGCAAAGCCCACTGTGTGCTTAACGTGCCCAGCAACATCTTTCACCCCTGGTTCTTTTCCTGTGGGAGAAGAGTTCAAACGTTCGTGCTTTACTCTGCTGTGCTCTGAGAGCACCAGGCACCAGAGAGGTTGGATTCAAATGCACATTGAGGTAGGAAAGTGAGTAGTGACAGCAAAGTGTGTGCCACTTTTGCAAAGCTCACTGGGTGCTGAAGATGGCGAGAGAGATCTTTCACTCCGGGCTCTTTGGCTGTGGGAGCAGAGTTCAAACGTTCGTTTCCTAAGCTGCTCTGCTCAGCCAGCTCCAGGCTCCGCAGATGTTGAATACAAATGCCCTTTGAGGTAGGGATGTAAGCAGAGACAGCAATGTGTGTGTCACCCTTGCAAAGCTCACTGCGTGCTGAACATGCCCAGCTACACCATTCACTCCTGGTTCTTTACCTGTGGGAACCGAGATCAAACGTTCGTGCTTTACTTTGCTGTGCTCAGCCGGCACCAGGCACGAGAGATGTTGTATTCAAATGCACTTTGAGGTAGGAAAGTGAGGAGAGAGAGCAATGAGTGTGTCATCCTTGCAAAGCCCACTATGTGCTGAACATGCCCAGCAACATCTTTCCCTCCTGCCTCTTTTCCTGGGGGAGCAGAATTCAAATTTTCGTGCTTTACTCTGCTGTGCTCAGAGAGCACCAGGCAGAAGAGATGTTGGATTCAAATGCAATTTAAGGTAGGAAAGTGAGGAGAGACAGCAATGTGTGTGTCATCCTTGCAAAGCCCACTGTGTGCTTAACGTGCCCAGCAACATCTTTCACCCCTGGTTCTTTTCCTGTGGGAGAACAGTTCAAACGTTCATGCTTTACTCTGCTGTGCTCTGAGAGCACCAGGCACCAGAGAGGTTGGATTCAAATGCACATTGAGGTAGGAAAGTGAGTAGTGACAGCAAAGTGTGTGCCACTTTTGCAAAGCTCACTGGGTGCTGAAGATGGCGAGAGAGATCTTTCACTCCGGGCTCTTTGGCTGTGGGAGCAGAGTTCAAACGTTCGTTTCCTAAGCTGCTCTGCTCAGCCAGCTCCAGGCTCCGCAGATGTTGAATACAAATGCCCTTTGAGGTAGGGATGTAAGCAGAGACAGCAATGTGTGTGTCACCCTTGCAAAGCTCACTGCGTGCTGAACATGCCCAGCTACACCATTCACTCCTGGTTCTTTACCTGTGGGAACCGAGATCAAACGTTCGTGCTTTACTTTGCTGTGCTCAGCCGGCACCAGGCACGAGAGATGTTGTATTCAAATGCACTTTGAGGTAGGAAAGTGAGGAGAGAGAGCAATGAGTGTGTCATCCTTGCAAAGCCCACTATGTGCTGAACATGCCCAGCAACATCTTTCCCTCCTGCCTCTTTTCCTGGGGGAGCAGAATTCAAATTTTCGTGCTTTACTCTGCTGTGCTCAGAGAGCACCAGGCAGAAGAGATGTTGGATTCAAATGCAATTTAAGGTAGGAAAGTGAGGAGGACAGCAAAGAGTGAGTTATCCTAGCAAAGCCCACTGTGTGCTTAACGTGCCCAGCAACATCTTTCACCCCTGGTTCTTTTCCTGTGGGAGAAGAGTTCAAACGTTCGTGCTTTACTCTGCTGTGCTCTGAGAGCACCAGGCACCAGAGAGGTTGGATTCAAATGCACATTGAGGTAGGAAAGTGAGTAGTGACAGCAAAGTGTGTGCCACTTTTGCAAAGCTCACTGGGTGCTGAAGATGGCGAGAGAGATCTTTCACTCCGGGCTCTTTGGCTGTGGGAGCAGAGCTCAAACGTTCGTTTCCTAAGCTGCTCTGCTCAGCCAGCTCCAGGCTCCGCAGATGTTGAATACAAATGCCCTTTGAGGTAGGGATGTAAGGAGAGACAGCAATGTGTGTGTCACCCTTGCAAAGCTCACTGCGTGCTGAACATGCCCAGCTACACCATTCACTCCTGGTTCTTTACCTGTGGGAACCGAGATCAAACGTTCGTGCTTTACTTTGCTGTGCTCAGCCGGCACCAGGCACGAGAGATGTTGTATTCAAATGCACTTTGAGGTAGGAAAGTGAGGAGAGAGAGCAATGAGTGTGTCATCCTTGCAAAGCCCACTATGTGCTGAACATGCCCAGCAACATCTTTCCCTCCTGCCTCTTTTCCTGGGGGAGCAGAATTCAAATTTTCGTGCTTTACTCTGCTGTGCTCAGAGAGCACCAGGCAGAAGAGATGTTGGATTCAAATGCAATTTAAGGTAGGAAAGTGAGGAGGACAGCAAAGAGTGAGTTATCCTAGCAAAGCCCACTGTGTGCTTAACGTGCCCAGCAACATCTTTCACCCCTGGTTCTTTTCCTGTGGGAGAAGAGTTCAAACGTTCGTGCTTTACTCTGCTGTGCTCTGAGAGCACCAGGCACCAGAGAGGTTGGATTCAAATGCACATTGAGGTAGGAAAGTGAGTAGTGACAGCAAAGTGTGTGCCACTTTTGCAAAGCTCACTGGGTGCTGAAGATGGCGAGAGAGATCTTTCACTCCGGGCTCTTTGGCTGTGGGAGCAGAGCTCAAACGTTCGTTTCCTAAGCTGCTCTGCTCAGCCAGCTCCAGGCTCCGCAGATGTTGAATACAAATGCCCTTTGAGGTAGGGATGTAAGGAGAGACAGCAATGTGTGTGTCACCCTTGCAAAGCTCACTGCGTGCTGAACATGCCCAGCTACACCATTCACTCCTGGTTCTTTACCTGTGGGAACCGAGATCAAACGTTCGTGCTTTACTTTGCTGTGCTCAGCCGGCACCAGGCACGAGAGATGTTGTATTCAAATGCACTTTGAGGTAGGAAAGTGAGGAGAGAGAGCAATGAGTGTGTCATCCTTGCAAAGCCCACTATGTGCTGAACATGCCCAGCAACATCTTTCCCTCCTGCCTCTTTTCCTGGGGGAGCAGAATTCAAATTTTCGTGCTTTACTCTGCTGTGCTCAGAGAGCACCAGGCAGAAGAGATGTTGGATTCAAATGCAATTTAAGGTAGGAAAGTGAGGAGAGACAGCAATGTGTGTGTCATCCTTGCAAAGCCCACTGTGTGCTTAACGTGCCCAGCAACATCTTTCACCCCTGGTTCTTTTCCTGTGGGAGAAGAGTTCAAACGTTCGTGCTTTACTCTGCTGTGCTCTGAGAGCACCAGGCACCAGAGAGGTTGGATTCAAATGCACATTGAGGTAGGAAAGTGAGTAGTGACAGCAAAGTGTGTGCCACTTTTGCAAAGCTCACTGGGTGCTGAAAATGGCGAGAGAGATCTTTCACTCCGGGCTCTTTGGCTGTGGGAGCAGAGCTCAAACGTTCGTTTCCTAAGCTGCTCTGCTCAGCCAGCTCCAGGCTCCGCAGATGTTGAATACAAATGCCCTTTGAGGTAGGGATGTAAGGAGAGACAGCAATGTGTGTGTCACCCTTGCAAAGCTCACTGCGTGCTGAACATGCCCAGCTACACCATTCACTCCTGGTTCTTTACCTGTGGGAACCGAGATCAAACGTTCGTGCTTTACTTTGCTGTGCTCAGCCGGCACCAGGCACGAGAGATGTTGTATTCAAATGCACTTTGAGGTAGGAAAGTGAGGAGAGAGAGCAATGAGTGTGTCATCCTTGCAAAGCCCACTATGTGCTGAACATGCCCAGCAACATCTTTCCCTCCTGCCTCTTTTCCTGGGGGAGCAGAATTCAAATTTTCGTGCTTTACTCTGCTGTGCTCAGAGAGCACCAGGCAGAAGAGATGTTGGATTCAAATGCAATTTAAGGTAGGAAAGTGAGGAGAGACAGCAATGTGTGTGTCATCCTTGCAAAGCCCACTGTGTGCTTAACGTGCCCAGCAACATCTTTCACCCCTGGTTCTTTTCCTGTGGGAGAAGAGTTCAAACGTTCGTGCTTTACTCTGCTGTGCTCTGAGAGCACCAGGCACCAGAGAGGTTGGATTCAAATGCACATTGAGGTAGGAAAGTGAGTAGTGACAGCAAAGTGTGTGCCACTTTTGCAAAGCTCACTGGGTGCTGAAGATGGCGAGAGAGATCTTTCACTCCGGGCTCTTTGGCTGTGGGAGCAGAGTTCAAACGTTCGTTTCCTAAGCTGCTCTGCTCAGCCAGCTCCAGGCTCCGCAGATGTTGAATACAAATGCCCTTTGAGGTAGGGATGTAAGGAGAGACAGCAATGTGTGTGTCACCCTTGCAAAGCTCACTGCGTGCTGAACATGCCCAGCTACACCATTCACTCCTGGTTCTTTACCTGTGGGAACCGAGATCAAACGTTCGTGCTTTACTTTGCTGTGCTCAGCCGGCACCAGGCACGAGAGATGTTGTATTCAAATGCACTTTGAGGTAGGAAAGTGAGGAGAGAGAGCAATGAGTGCGTCATCCTTGCAAAGCCCACTATGTGCTGAACATGCCCAGCAACATCTTTCCCTCCTGCCTCTTTTCCTGGGGGAGCAGAATTCAAATTTTCGTGCTTTACTCTGCTGTGCTCAGGGAGCACCAGGCAGAAGAGATGTTGGATTCAAATGCAATTTAAGGTAGGAAAGTGAGGAGAGACAGCAATGTGTGTGTCATCCTTGCAAAGCCCACTGTGTGCTTAACGTGCCCAGCAACATCTTTCACCCCTGGTTCTTTTCCTGTGGGAGAAGAGTTCAAACGTTCGTGCTTTACTCTGCTGTGCTCTGAGAGCACCAGGCACCAGAGAGGTTGGATTCAAATGCACATTGAGGTAGGAAAGTGAGTAGTGACAGCAAAGTGTGTGCCACTTTTGCAAAGCTCACTGGGTGCTGAAGATGGCGAGAGAGATCTTTCAGTCCGGGCTCTTTGGCTGTGGGAGCAGAGTTCAAACGTTCGTTTCCTAAGCTGCTCTGCTCAGCCAGCTCCAGGCTCCGCAGATGTTGAATACATCTTTGAATACATCTTTGAATACCCTTTGAGGTAGGGATGTAAGGAGAGACAGCAATGTGTGTGTCACCCTTGCAAAGCTCACTGCGTGCTGAACATGCCCAGCTACACCATTCACTCCTGGTTCTTTACCTGTGGGAACCGAGATCAAACGTTCGTGCTTTACTTTGCTGTGCTCAGCCGGCACCAGGCACGAGAGATGTTGTATTCAAATGCACTTTGAGGTAGGAAAGTGAGGAGAGAGAGCAATGAGTGTGTCATCCTTGCAAAGCCCACTATGTGCTGAACATGCCCAGCAACATCTTTCCCTCCTGCCTCTTTTCCTGGGGGAGCAGAATTCAAATTTTCGTGCTTTACTCTGCTGTGCTCAGAGAGCACCAGGCAGAAGAGATGTTGGATTCAAATGCAATTTAAGGTAGGAAAGTGAGGAGGACAGCAAAGAGTGAGTTATCCTAGCAAAGCCCACTGTGTGCTTAACGTGCCCAGCAACATCTTTCACCCCTGGTTCTTTTCCTGTGGGAGAAGAGTTCAAACGTTCGTGCTTTACTCTGCTGTGCTCTGAGAGCACCAGGCACCAGAGAGGTTGGATTCAAATGCACATTGAGGTAGGAAAGTGAGTAGTGACAGCAAAGTGTGTGCCACTTTTGCAAAGCTCACTGGGTGCTGAAGATGGCGAGAGAGATCTTTCACTCCGGGCTCTTTGGCTGTGGGAGCAGAGCTCAAACGTTCGTTTCCTAAGCTGCTCTGCTCAGCCAGCTCCAGGCTCCGCAGATGTTGAATACAAATGCCCTTTGAGGTAGGGATGTAAGGAGAGACAGCAATGTGTGTGTCACCCTTGCAAAGCTCACTGCGTGCTGAACATGCCCAGCTACACCATTCACTCCTGGTTCTTTACCTGTGGGAACCGAGATCAAACGTTCGTGCTTTACTTTGCTGTGCTCAGCCGGCACCAGGCACGAGAGATGTTGTATTCAAATGCACTTTGAGGTAGGAAAGTGAGGAGAGAGAGCAATGAGTGTGTCATCCTTGCAAAGCCCACTATGTGCTGAACATGCCCAGCAACATCTTTCCCTCCTGCCTCTTTTCCTGGGGGAGCAGAATTCAAATTTTCGTGCTTTACTCTGCTGTGCTCAGAGAGCACCAGGCAGAAGAGATGTTGGATTCAAATGCAATTTAAGGTAGGAAAGTGAGGAGGACAGCAAAGAGTGAGTTATCCTAGCAAAGCCCACTGTGTGCTTAACGTGCCCAGCAACATCTTTCACCCCTGGTTCTTTTCCTGTGGGAGAAGAGTTCAAACGTTCGTGCTTTACTCTGCTGTGCTCTGAGAGCACCAGGCACCAGAGAGGTTGGATTCAAATGCACATTGAGGTAGGAAAGTGAGTAGTGACAGCAAAGTGTGTGCCACTTTTGCAAAGCTCACTGGGTGCTGAAGATGGCGAGAGAGATCTTTCACTCCGGGCTCTTTGGCTGTGGGAGCAGAGCTCAAACGTTCGTTTCCTAAGCTGCTCTGCTCAGCCAGCTCCAGGCTCCGCAGATGTTGAATACAAATGCCCTTTGAGGTAGGGATGTAAGGAGAGACAGCAATGTGTGTGTCACCCTTGCAAAGCTCACTGCGTGCTGAACATGCCCAGCTACACCATTCACTCCTGGTTCTTTACCTGTGGGAACCGAGATCAAACGTTCGTGCTTTACTTTGCTGTGCTCAGCCGGCACCAGGCACGAGAGATGTTGTATTCAAATGCACTTTGAGGTAGGAAAGTGAGGAGAGAGAGCAATGAGTGTGTCGTCCTTGCAAAGCCCACTATGTGCTGAACATGCCCAGCAACATCTTTCCCTCCTGCCTCTTTTCCTGGGGGAGCAGAATTCAAATTTTCGTGCTTTACTCTGCTGTGCTCAGAGAGCACCAGGCAGAAGAGATGTTGGATTCAAATGCAATTTAAGGTAGGAAAGTGAGGAGAGACAGCAATGTGTGTGTCATCCTTGCAAAGCCCACTGTGTGCTTAACGTGCCCAGCAACATCTTTCACCCCTGGTTCTTTTCCTGTGGGAGAAGAGTTCAAACGTTCGTGCTTTACTCTGCTGTGCTCTGAGAGCACCAGGCACCAGAGAGGTTGGATTCAAATGCACATTGAGGTAGGAAAGTGAGTAGTGACAGCAAAGTGTGTGCCACTTTTGCAAAGCTCACTGGGTGCTGAAAATGGCGAGAGAGATCTTTCACTCCGGGCTCTTTGGCTGTGGGAGCAGAGCTCAAACGTTCGTTTCCTAAGCTGCTCTGCTCAGCCAGCTCCAGGCTCCGCAGATGTTGAATACAAATGCCCTTTGAGGTAGGGATGTAAGGAGAGACAGCAATGTGTGTGTCACCCTTGCAAAGCTCACTGCGTGCTGAACATGCCCAGCTACACCATTCACTCCTGGTTCTTTACCTGTGGGAACCGAGATCAAACGTTCGTGCTTTACTTTGCTGTGCTCAGCCGGCACCAGGCACGAGAGATGTTGTATTCAAATGCACTTTGAGGTAGGAAAGTGAGGAGAGAGAGCAATGAGTGTGTCATCCTTGCAAAGCCCACTATGTGCTGAACATGCCCAGCAACATCTTTCCCTCCTGCCTCTTTTCCTGGGGGAGCAGAATTCAAATTTTCGTGCTTTACTCTGCTGTGCTCAGAGAGCACCAGGCAGAAGAGATGTTGGATTCAAATGCAATTTAAGGTAGGAAAGTGAGGAGAGACAGCAATGTGTGTGTCATCCTTGCAAAGCCCACTGTGTGCTTAACGTGCCCAGCAACATCTTTCACCCCTGGTTCTTTTCCTGTGGGAGAAGAGTTCAAACGTTCGTGCTTTACTCTGCTGTGCTCTGAGAGCACCAGGCACCAGAGAGGTTGGATTCAAATGCACATTGAGGTAGGAAAGTGAGTAGTGACAGCAAAGTGTGTGCCACTTTTGCAAAGCTCACTGGGTGCTGAAGATGGCGAGAGAGATCTTTCACTCCGGGCTCTTTGGCTGTGGGAGCAGAGTTCAAACGTTCGTTTCCTAAGCTGCTCTGCTCAGCCAGCTCCAGGCTCCGCAGATGTTGAATACAAATGCACTTTGAGGTAGGGATGTAAGGAGAGACAGCAATGTGTGTGTCACCCTTGCAAAGCTCACTGCGTGCTGAACATGCCCAGCTACACCATTCACTCCTGGTTCTTTACCTGTGGGAACCGAGATCAAACGTTCGTGCTTTACTTTGCTGTGCTCAGCCGGCACCAGGCACGAGAGATGTTGTATTCAAATGCACTTTGAGGTAGGAAAGTGAGGAGAGAGAGCAATGAGTGCGTCATCCTTGCAAAGCCCACTATGTGCTGAACATGCCCAGCAACATCTTTCCCTCCTGCCTCTTTTCCTGGGGGAGCAGAATTCAAATTTTCGTGCTTTACTCTGCTGTGCTCAGGGAGCACCAGGCAGAAGAGATGTTGGATTCAAATGCAATTTAAGGTAGGAAAGTGAGAAGAGACAGCAATGTGTGTGTCATCCTTGCAAAGCCCACTGTGTGCTTAACGTGCCCAGCAACATCTTTCACCCCTGGTTCTTTTCCTGTGGGAGAAGAGTTCAAACGTTCGTGCTTTACTCTGCTGTGCTCTGAGAGCACCAGGCACCAGAGAGGTTGGATTCAAATGCACATTGAGGTAGGAAAGTGAGTAGTGACAGCAAAGTGTGTGCCACTTTTGCAAAGCTCACTGGGTGCTGAAGATGGCGAGAGAGATCTTTCACTCCGGGCTCTTTGGCTGTGGGAGCAGAGTTCAAACGTTCGTTTCCTAAGCTGCTCTGCTCAGCCAGCTCCAGGCTCCGCAGATGTTGAATACATCTTTGAATACATATTTGAATACCCTTTGAGGTAGGGATGTAAGGAGAGACAGCAATGTGTGTGTCACCCTTGCAAAGCTCACTGCGTGCTGAACATGCCCAGCTACACCATTCACTCCTGGTTCTTTACCTGTGGGAACCGAGATCAAACGTTCGTGCTTTACTTTGCTGTGCTCAGCCGGCACCAGGCACGAGAGATGTTGTATTCAAATGCACTTTGAGGTAGGAAAGTGAGGAGAGAGAGCAATGAGTGTGTCATCCTTGCAAAGCCCACTATGTGCTGAACATGCCCAGCAACATCTTTCCCTCCTGCCTCTTTTCCTGGGGGAGCAGAATTCAAATTTTCGTGCTTTACTCTGCTGTGCTCAGAGAGCACCAGGCAGAAGAGATGTTGGATTCAAATGCAATTTAAGGTAGGAAAGTGAGGAGAGACAGCAAAGAGTGAGTTATCCTAGCAAAGCCCACTGTGTGCTTAACGTGCCCAGCAACATCTTTCACCCCTGGTTCTTTTCCTGTGGGTGAAGAGTTCAAACGTTCGTGCTTTACTCTGCTGTGCTCTGAGAGCACCAGGCACCAGAGAGGTTGGATTCAAATGCACATTGAGGTAGGAAAGTGAGTAGTGACAGCAAAGTGTGTGCCACTTTTGCAAAGCTCACTGGGTGCTGAAGATGGCGAGAGAGATCTTTCACTCCGGGCTCTTTGGCTGTGGGAGCAGAGCTCAAACGTTCGTTTCCTAAGCTGCTCTGCTCAGCCAGCTCCAGGCTCCGCAGATGTTGAATACAAATGCCCTTTGAGGTAGGGATGTAAGGAGAGACAGCAATGTGTGTGTCACCCTTGCAAAGCTCACTGCGTGCTGAACATGCCCAGCTACACCATTCACTCCTGGTTCTTTACCTATGGGAACCGAGATCAAACGTTCGTGCTTTACTTTGCTGTGCTCAGCCGGCACCAGGCACGAGAGATGTTGTATTCAAATGCATTTTGAGGTAGGAAAGTGAGGAGAGAGAGCAATGAGTGTGTCATCCTTGCAAAGCCCACTATGTGCTGAACATGCCCAGCAACATCTTTCCCTCCTGCCTCTTTTCCTGGGGGAGCAGAATTCAAATTTTCGTGCTTTACTCTGCTGTGCTCAGAGAGCACCAGGCAGAAGAGATGTTGGATTCAAATGCAATTTAAGGTAGGAAAGTGAGGAGAGACAGCAATGTGTGTGTCATCCTTGCAAAGCCCACTGTGTGCTTAACGTGCCCAGCAACATCTTTCACCCCTGGTTCTTTTCCTGTGGGAGAAGAGTTCAAACGTTCGTGCTTTACTCTGCTGTGCTCTGAGAGCACCAGGCACCAGAGAGGTTGGATTCAAATGCACATTGAGGTAGGAAAGTGAGTAGTGACAGCAAAGTGTGTGCCACTTTTGCAAAGCTCACTGGGTGCTGAAGATGGCGAGAGAGATCTTTCACTCCGGGCTCTTTGGCTGTGGGAGCAGAGTTCAAACGTTCGTTTCCTAAGCTGCTCTGCTCAGCCAGCTCCAGGCTCCGCAGATGTTGAAAACATCTTTGAATACATCTTTGAATACCCTTTGAGGTAGGGATGTAAGGAGAGACAGCAATGTGTGTGTCACCCTTGCAAAGCTCACTGCGTGCTGAACATGCCCAGCTACACCATTCACTCCTGGTTCTTTACCTGTGGGAACCGAGATCAAACGTTCGTGCTTTACTTTGCTGTGCTCAGCCGGCACCAGGCACGAGAGATGTTGTATTCAAATGCACTTTGAGGTAGGAAAGTGAGGAGAGAGAGCAATGAGTGCGTCATCCTTGCAAAGCCCACTATGTGCTGAACATGCCCAGCAACATCTTTCCCTCCTGCCTCTTTTCCTGGGGGAGCAGAATTCAAATTTTCGTGCTTTACTCTGCTGTGCTCAGAGAGCACCAGGCAGAAGAGATGTTGAATTCAAATGCAATTTAAGGTAGGAAAGTGAGGAGAGACAGCAATGTGTGTGTCATCCTTGCAAAGCCCACTGTGTGCTTAACGTGCCCAGCAACATCTTTCACCCCTGGTTCTTTTCCTGTGGGAGAAGAGTTCAAACGTTCGTGCTTTACTCTGCTGTGCTCTGAGAGCACCAGGCACCAGAGAGGTTGGATTCAAATGCACATTGAGGTAGGAAAGTGAGTAGTGACAGCAAAGTGTGTGCCACTTTTGCAAAGCTCACTGGGTGCTGAAGATGGCGAGAGAGATCTTTCACTCCGGGCTCTTTTGCTGTGGGAGCAGAGTTCAAACGTTCGTTTCCTAAGCTGCTCTGCTCAGCCAGCTCCAGGCTCCGCAGATGTTGAATACAAATGCCCTTTGAGGTAGGGATGTAAGGAGAGACAGCAATGTGTGTGTCACCCTTGCAAAGCTCACTGCGTGCTGAACATGCCCAGCTACACCATTCACTCCTGGTTCTTTACCTGTGGGAACCGAGATCAAACGTTCGTGCTTTACTTTGCTGTGCTCAGCCGGCACCAGGCACGAGAGATGTTGTATTCAAATGCACTTTGAGGTAGGAAAGTGAGGAGAGAGAGCAATGAGTGTGTCATCCTTGCAAAGCCCACTATGTGCTGAACATGCCCAGCAACATCTTTCCCTCCTGCCTCTTTTCCTGGGGGAGCAGAATTCAAATTTTCGTGCTTTACTCTGCTGTGCTCAGAGAGCACCAGGCAGAAGAGATGTTGGATTCAAATGCAATTTAAGGTAGGAAAGTGAGGAGAGACAGCAAAGAGTGAGTTATCCTAGCAAAGCCCACTGTGTGCTTAACGTGCCCAGCAACATCTTTCACCCCTGGTTCTTTTCCTGTGGGTGAAGAGTTCAAACGTTCGTGCTTTACTCTGCTGTGCTCTGAGAGCACCAGGCACCAGAGAGGTTGGATTCAAATGCACATTGAGGTAGGAAAGTGAGTAGTGACAGCAAAGTGTGTGCCACTTTTGCAAAGCTCACTGGGTGCTGAAGATGGCGAGAGAGATCTTTCACTCCGGGCTCTTTGGCTGTGGGAGCAGAGCTCAAACGTTCGTTTCCTAAGCTGCTCTGCTCAGCCAGCTCCAGGCTCCGCAGATGTTGAATACAAATGCACTTTGAGGTAGGGATGTAAGGAGAGACAGCAATGTGTGTGTCACCCTTGCAAAGCTCACTGCGTGCTGAACATGCCCAGCTACACCATTCACTCCTGGTTCTTTACCTGTGGGAACCGAGATCAAACGTTCGTGCTTTACTTTGCTGTGCTCAGCCGGCACCAGGCACGAGAGATGTTGTATTCAAATGCACTTTGAGGTAGGAAAGTGAGGAGAGAGAGCAATGAGTGTGTCATCCTTGCAAAGCCCACTATGTGCTGAACATGCCCAGCAACATCTTTCCCTCCTGCCTCTTTTCCTGGGGGAGCAGAATTCAAATTTTCGTGCTTTACTCTGCTGTGCTCAGAGAGCACCAGGCAGAAGAGATGTTGGATTCAAATGCAATTTAAGGTAGGAAAGTGAGGAGAGACAGCAATGTGTGTGTCATCCTTGCAAAGCCCACTGTGTGCTTAACGTGCCCAGCAACATCTTTCACCCCTGGTTCTTTTCCTGTGGGAGAAGAGTTCAAACGTTCGTGCTTTACTCTGCTGTGCTCTGAGAGCACCAGGCACCAGAGAGGTTGGATTCAAATGCACATTGAGGTAGGAAAGTGAGTAGTGACAGCAAAGTGTGTGCCACTTTTGCAAAGCTCACTGGGTGCTGAAGATGGCGAGAGAGATCTTTCACTCCGGGCTCTTTGGCTGTGGGAGCAGAGTTCAAACGTTCGTTTCCTAAGCTGCTCTGCTCAGCCAGCTCCAGGCTCCGCAGATGTTGAATACAAATGCACTTTGAGGTAGGGATGTAAGGAGAGACAGCAATGTGTGTGTCACCCTTGCAAAGCTCACTGCGTGCTGAACATGCCCAGCTACACCATTCACTCCTGGTTCTTTACCTGTGGGAACCGAGATCAAACGTTCGTGCTTTACTTTGCTGTGCTCAGCCGGCACCAGGCACGAGAGATGTTGTATTCAAATGCACTTTGAGGTAGGAAAGTGAGGAGAGAGAGCAATGAGTGCGTCATCCTTGCAAAGCCCACTATGTGCTGAACATGCCCAGCAACATCTTTCCCTCCTGCCTCTTTTCCTGGGGGAGCAGAATTCAAATTTTCGTGCTTTACTCTGCTGTGCTCAGGGAGCACCAGGCAGAAGAGATGTTGGATTCAAATGCAATTTAAGGTAGGAAAGTGAGGAGAGACAGCAATGTGTGTGTCATCCTTGCAAAGCCCACTGTGTGCTTAACGTGCCCAGCAACATCTTTCACCCCTGGTTCTTTTCCTGTGGGAGAAGAGTTCAAACGTTCGTGCTTTACTCTGCTGTGCTCTGAGAGCACCAGGCACCAGAGAGGTTGGATTCAAATGCACATTGAGGTAGGAAAGTGAGTAGTGACAGCAAAGTGTGTGCCACTTTTGCAAAGCTCACTGGGTGCTGAAGATGGCGAGAGAGATCTTTCACTCCGGGCTCTTTGGCTGTGGGAGCAGAGTTCAAACGTTCGTTTCCTAAGCTGCTCTGCTCAGCCAGCTCCAGGCTCCGCAGATGTTGAATACATCTTTGAATACATCTTTGAATACCCTTTGAGGTAGGGATGTAAGGAGAGACAGCAATGTGTGTGTCACCCTTGCAAAGCTCACTGCGTGCTGAACATGCCCAGCTACACCATTCACTCCTGGTTCTTTACCTGTGGGAACCGAGATCAAACGTTCGTGCTTTACTTTGCTGTGCTCAGCCGGCACCAGGCACGAGAGATGTTGTATTCAAATGCACTTTGAGGTAGGAAAGTGAGGAGAGAGAGCAATGAGTGCGTCATCCTTGCAAAGCCCACTATGTGCTGAACATGCCCAGCAACATCTTTCCCTCCTGCCTCTTTTCCTGGGGGAGCAGAATTCAAATTTTCGTGCTTTACTCTGCTGTGCTCAGAGAGCACCAGGCAGAAGAGATGTTGGATTCAAATGCAATTTAAGGTAGGAAAGTGAGGAGGACAGCAAAGAGTGAGTTATCCTAGCAAAGCCCACTGTGTGCTTAACGTGCCCAGCAACATCTTTCACCCCTGGTTCTTTTCCTGTGGGAGAAGAGTTCAAACGTTCGTGCTTTACTCTGCTGTGCTCTGAGAGCACCAGGCACCAGAGAGGTTGGATTCAAATGCACATTGAGGTAGGAAAGTGAGTAGTGACAGCAAAGTGTGTGCCACTTTTGCAAAGCTCACTGGGTGCTGAAGATGGCGAGAGAGATCTTTCACTCCGGGCTCTTTGGCTGTGGGAGCAGAGCTCAAACGTTCGTTTCCTAAGCTGCTCTGCTCAGCCAGCTCCAGGCTCCGCAGATGTTGAATACAAATGCCCTTTGAGGTAGGGATGTAAGGAGAGACAGCAATGTGTGTGTCACCCTTGCAAAGCTCACTGCGTGCTGAACATGCCCAGCTACACCATTCACTCCTGGTTCTTTACCTGTGGGAACCGAGATCAAACGTTCGTGCTTTACTTTGCTGTGCTCAGCCGGCACCAGGCACGAGAGATGTTGTATTCAAATGCACTTTGAGGTAGGAAAGTGAGGAGAGAGAGCAATGAGTGTGTCATCCTTGCAAAGCCCACTATGTGCTGAACATGCCCAGCAACATCTTTCCCTCCTGCCTCTTTTCCTGGGGGAGCAGAATTCAAATTTTCGTGCTTTACTCTGCTGTGCTCAGAGAGCACCAGGCAGAAGAGATGTTGGATTCAAATGCAATTTAAGGTAGGAAAGTGAGGAGAGACAGCAATGTGTGTGTCATCCTTGCAAAGCCCACTGTGTGCTTAACGTGCCCAGCAACATCTTTCACCCCTGGTTCTTTTCCTGTGGGAGAAGAGTTCAAACGTTCGTGCTTTACTCTGCTGTGCTCTGAGAGCACCAGGCACCAGAGAGGTTGGATTCAAATGCACATTGAGGTAGGAAAGTGAGTAGTGACAGCAAAGTGTGTGCCACTTTTGCAAAGCTCACTGGGTGCTGAAGATGGCGAGAGAGATCTTTCACTCCGGGCTCTTTGGCTGTGGGAGCAGAGTTCAAACGTTCGTTTCCTAAGCTGCTCTGCTCAGCCAGCTCCAGGCTCCGCAGATGTTGAATACAAATGCACTTTGAGGTAGGGATGTAAGGAGAGACAGCAATGTGTGTGTCACCCTTGCAAAGCTCACTGCGTGCTGAACATGCCCAGCTACACCATTCACTCCTGGTTCTTTACCTGTGGGAACCGAGATCAAACGTTCGTGCTTTACTTTGCTGTGCTCAGCCGGCACCAGGCACGAGAGATGTTGTATTCAAATGCACTTTGAGGTAGGAAAGTGAGGAGAGAGAGCAATGAGTGCGTCATCCTTGCAAAGCCCACTATGTGCTGAACATGCCCAGCAACATCTTTCCCTCCTGCCTCTTTTCCTGGGGGAGCAGAATTCAAATTTTCGTGCTTTACTCTGCTGTGCTCAGGGAGCACCAGGCAGAAGAGATGTTGGATTCAAATGCAATTTAAGGTAGGAAAGTGAGGAGAGACAGCAATGTGTGTGTCATCCTTGCAAAGCCCACTGTGTGCTTAACGTGCCCAGCAACATCTTTCACCCCTGGTTCTTTTCCTGTGGGAGAAGAGTTCAAACGTTCGTGCTTTACTCTGCTGTGCTCTGAGAGCACCAGGCACCAGAGAGGTTGGATTCAAATGCACATTGAGGTAGGAAAGTGAGTAGTGACAGCAAAGTGTGTGCCACTTTTGCAAAGCTCACTGGGTGCTGAAGATGGCGAGAGAGATCTTTCACTCCGGGCTCTTTGGCTGTGGGAGCAGAGTTCAAACGTTCGTTTCCTAAGCTGCTCTGCTCAGCCAGCTCCAGGCTCCGCAGATGTTGAATACATCTTTGAATACATATTTGAATACCCTTTGAGGTAGGGATGTAAGGAGAGACAGCAATGTGTGTGTCACCCTTGCAAAGCTCACTGCGTGCTGAACATGCCCAGCTACACCATTCACTCCTGGTTCTTTACCTGTGGGAACCGAGATCAAACGTTCGTGCTTTACTTTGCTGTGCTCAGCCGGCACCAGGCACGAGAGATGTTGTATTCAAATGCACTTTGAGGTAGGAAAGTGAGGAGAGAGAGCAATGAGTGTGTCATCCTTGCAAAGCCCACTATGTGCTGAACATGCCCAGCAACATCTTTCCCTCCTGCCTCTTTTCCTGGGGGAGCAGAATTCAAATTTTCGTGCTTTACTCTGCTGTGCTCAGAGAGCACCAGGCAGAAGAGATGTTGGATTCAAATGCAATTTAAGGTAGGAAAGTGAGGAGAGACAGCAAAGAGTGAGTTATCCTAGCAAAGCCCACTGTGTGCTTAACGTGCCCAGCAACATCTTTCACCCCTGGTTCTTTTCCTGTGGGTGAAGAGTTCAAACGTTCGTGCTTTACTCTGCTGTGCTCTGAGAGCACCAGGCACCAGAGAGGTTGGATTCAAATGCACATTGAGGTAGGAAAGTGAGTAGTGACAGCAAAGTGTGTGCCACTTTTGCAAAGCTCACTGGGTGCTGAAGATGGCGAGAGAGATCTTTCACTCCGGGCTCTTTGGCTGTGGGAGCAGAGCTCAAACGTTCGTTTCCTAAGCTGCTCTGCTCAGCCAGCTCCAGGCTCCGCAGATGTTGAATACAAATGCCCTTTGAGGTAGGGATGTAAGGAGAGACAGCAATGTGTGTGTCACCCTTGCAAAGCTCACTGCGTGCTGAACATGCCCAGCTACACCATTCACTCCTGGTTCTTTACCTATGGGAACCGAGATCAAACGTTCGTGCTTTACTTTGCTGTGCTCAGCCGGCACCAGGCACGAGAGATGTTGTATTCAAATGCATTTTGAGGTAGGAAAGTGAGGAGAGAGAGCAATGAGTGTGTCATCCTTGCAAAGCCCACTATGTGCTGAACATGCCCAGCAACATCTTTCCCTCCTGCCTCTTTTCCTGGGGGAGCAGAATTCAAATTTTCGTGCTTTACTCTGCTGTGCTCAGAGAGCACCAGGCAGAAGAGATGTTGGATTCAAATGCAATTTAAGGTAGGAAAGTGAGGAGAGACAGCAATGTGTGTGTCATCCTTGCAAAGCCCACTGTGTGCTTAACGTGCCCAGCAACATCTTTCACCCCTGGTTCTTTTCCTGTGGGAGAAGAGTTCAAACGTTCGTGCTTTACTCTGCTGTGCTCTGAGAGCACCAGGCACCAGAGAGGTTGGATTCAAATGCACATTGAGGTAGGAAAGTGAGTAGTGACAGCAAAGTGTGTGCCACTTTTGCAAAGCTCACTGGGTGCTGAAGATGGCGAGAGAGATCTTTCACTCCGGGCTCTTTGGCTGTGGGAGCAGAGTTCAAACGTTCGTTTCCTAAGCTGCTCTGCTCAGCCAGCTCCAGGCTCCGCAGATGTTGAAAACATCTTTGAATACATCTTTGAATACCCTTTGAGGTAGGGATGTAAGGAGAGACAGCAATGTGTGTGTCACCCTTGCAAAGCTCACTGCGTGCTGAACATGCCCAGCTACACCATTCACTCCTGGTTCTTTACCTGTGGGAACCGAGATCAAACGTTCGTGCTTTACTTTGCTGTGCTCAGCCGGCACCAGGCACGAGAGATGTTGTATTCAAATGCACTTTGAGGTAGGAAAGTGAGGAGAGAGAGCAATGAGTGCGTCATCCTTGCAAAGCCCACTATGTGCTGAACATGCCCAGCAACATCTTTCCCTCCTGCCTCTTTTCCTGGGGGAGCAGAATTCAAATTTTCGTGCTTTACTCTGCTGTGCTCAGAGAGCACCAGGCAGAAGAGATGTTGAATTCAAATGCAATTTAAGGTAGGAAAGTGAGGAGAGACAGCAATGTGTGTGTCATCCTTGCAAAGCCCACTGTGTGCTTAACGTGCCCAGCAACATCTTTCACCCCTGGTTCTTTTCCTGTGGGAGAAGAGTTCAAACGTTCGTGCTTTACTCTGCTGTGCTCTGAGAGCACCAGGCACCAGAGAGGTTGGATTCAAATGCACATTGAGGTAGGAAAGTGAGTAGTGACAGCAAAGTGTGTGCCACTTTTGCAAAGCTCACTGGGTGCTGAAGATGGCGAGAGAGATCTTTCACTCCGGGCTCTTTTGCTGTGGGAGCAGAGTTCAAACGTTCGTTTCCTAAGCTGCTCTGCTCAGCCAGCTCCAGGCTCCGCAGATGTTGAATACAAATGCCCTTTGAGGTAGGGATGTAAGGAGAGACAGCAATGTGTGTGTCACCCTTGCAAAGCTCACTGCGTGCTGAACATGCCCAGCTACACCATTCACTCCTGGTTCTTTACCTGTGGGAACCGAGATCAAACGTTCGTGCTTTACTTTGCTGTGCTCAGCCGGCACCAGGCACGAGAGATGTTGTATTCAAATGCACTTTGAGGTAGGAAAGTGAGGAGAGAGAGCAATGAGTGTGTCATCCTTGCAAAGCCCACTATGTGCTGAACATGCCCAGCAACATCTTTCCCTCCTGCCTCTTTTCCTGGGGGAGCAGAATTCAAATTTTCGTGCTTTACTCTGCTGTGCTCAGAGAGCACCAGGCAGAAGAGATGTTGGATTCAAATGCAATTTAAGGTAGGAAAGTGAGGAGAGACAGCAAAGAGTGAGTTATCCTAGCAAAGCCCACTGTGTGCTTAACGTGCCCAGCAACATCTTTCACCCCTGGTTCTTTTCCTGTGGGTGAAGAGTTCAAACGTTCGTGCTTTACTCTGCTGTGCTCTGAGAGCACCAGGCACCAGAGAGGTTGGATTCAAATGCACATTGAGGTAGGAAAGTGAGTAGTGACAGCAAAGTGTGTGCCACTTTTGCAAAGCTCACTGGGTGCTGAAGATGGCGAGAGAGATCTTTCACTCCGGGCTCTTTGGCTGTGGGAGCAGAGCTCAAACGTTCGTTTCCTAAGCTGCTCTGCTCAGCCAGCTCCAGGCTCCGCAGATGTTGAATACAAATGCACTTTGAGGTAGGGATGTAAGGAGAGACAGCAATGTGTGTGTCACCCTTGCAAAGCTCACTGCGTGCTGAACATGCCCAGCTACACCATTCACTCCTGGTTCTTTACCTGTGGGAACCGAGATCAAACGTTCGTGCTTTACTTTGCTGTGCTCAGCCGGCACCAGGCACGAGAGATGTTGTATTCAAATGCACTTTGAGGTAGGAAAGTGAGGAGAGAGAGCAATGAGTGTGTCATCCTTGCAAAGCCCACTATGTGCTGAACATGCCCAGCAACATCTTTCCCTCCTGCCTCTTTTCCTGGGGGAGCAGAATTCAAATTTTCGTGCTTTACTCTGCTGTGCTCAGAGAGCACCAGGCAGAAGAGATGTTGGATTCAAATGCAATTTAAGGTAGGAAAGTGAGGAGAGACAGCAATGTGTGTGTCATCCTTGCAAAGCCCACTGTGTGCTTAACGTGCCCAGCAACATCTTTCACCCCTGGTTCTTTTCCTGTGGGAGAAGAGTTCAAACGTTCGTGCTTTACTCTGCTGTGCTCTGAGAGCACCAGGCACCAGAGAGGTTGGATTCAAATGCACATTGAGGTAGGAAAGTGAGTAGTGACAGCAAAGTGTGTGCCACTTTTGCAAAGCTCACTGGGTGCTGAAGATGGCGAGAGAGATCTTTCACTCCGGGCTCTTTGGCTGTGGGAGCAGAGTTCAAACGTTCGTTTCCTAAGCTGCTCTGCTCAGCCAGCTCCAGGCTCCGCAGATGTTGAATACAAATGCACTTTGAGGTAGGGATGTAAGGAGAGACAGCAATGTGTGTGTCACCCTTGCAAAGCTCACTGCGTGCTGAACATGCCCAGCTACACCATTCACTCCTGGTTCTTTACCTGTGGGAACCGAGATCAAACGTTCGTGCTTTACTTTGCTGTGCTCAGCCGGCACCAGGCACGAGAGATGTTGTATTCAAATGCACTTTGAGGTAGGAAAGTGAGGAGAGAGAGCAATGAGTGCGTCATCCTTGCAAAGCCCACTATGTGCTGAACATGCCCAGCAACATCTTTCCCTCCTGCCTCTTTTCCTGGGGGAGCAGAATTCAAATTTTCGTGCTTTACTCTGCTGTGCTCAGGGAGCACCAGGCAGAAGAGATGTTGGATTCAAATGCAATTTAAGGTAGGAAAGTGAGGAGAGACAGCAATGTGTGTGTCATCCTTGCAAAGCCCACTGTGTGCTTAACGTGCCCAGCAACATCTTTCACCCCTGGTTCTTTTCCTGTGGGAGAAGAGTTCAAACGTTCGTGCTTTACTCTGCTGTGCTCTGAGAGCACCAGGCACCAGAGAGGTTGGATTCAAATGCACATTGAGGTAGGAAAGTGAGTAGTGACAGCAAAGTGTGTGCCACTTTTGCAAAGCTCACTGGGTGCTGAAGATGGCGAGAGAGATCTTTCACTCCGGGCTCTTTGGCTGTGGGAGCAGAGTTCAAACGTTCGTTTCCTAAGCTGCTCTGCTCAGCCAGCTCCAGGCTCCGCAGATGTTGAATACATCTTTGAATACATATTTGAATACCCTTTGAGGTAGGGATGTAAGGAGAGACAGCAATGTGTGTGTCACCCTTGCAAAGCTCACTGCGTGCTGAACATGCCCAGCTACACCATTCACTCCTGGTTCTTTACCTGTGGGAACCGAGATCAAACGTTCGTGCTTTACTTTGCTGTGCTCAGCCGGCACCAGGCACGAGAGATGTTGTATTCAAATGCACTTTGAGGTAGGAAAGTGAGGAGAGAGAGCAATGAGTGTGTCATCCTTGCAAAGCCCACTATGTGCTGAACATGCCCAGCAACATCTTTCCCTCCTGCCTCTTTTCCTGGGGGAGCAGAATTCAAATTTTCGTGCTTTACTCTGCTGTGCTCAGAGAGCACCAGGCAGAAGAGATGTTGGATTCAAATGCAATTTAAGGTAGGAAAGTGAGGAGAGACAGCAAAGAGTGAGTTATCCTAGCAAAGCCCACTGTGTGCTTAACGTGCCCAGCAACATCTTTCACCCCTGGTTCTTTTCCTGTGGGTGAAGAGTTCAAACGTTCGTGCTTTACTCTGCTGTGCTCTGAGAGCACCAGGCACCAGAGAGGTTGGATTCAAATGCACATTGAGGTAGGAAAGTGAGTAGTGACAGCAAAGTGTGTGCCACTTTTGCAAAGCTCACTGGGTGCTGAAGATGGCGAGAGAGATCTTTCACTCCGGGCTCTTTGGCTGTGGGAGCAGAGCTCAAACGTTCGTTTCCTAAGCTGCTCTGCTCAGCCAGCTCCAGGCTCCGCAGATGTTGAATACAAATGCCCTTTGAGGTAGGGATGTAAGGAGAGACAGCAATGTGTGTGTCACCCTTGCAAAGCTCACTGCGTGCTGAACATGCCCAGCTACACCATTCACTCCTGGTTCTTTACCTATGGGAACCGAGATCAAACGTTCGTGCTTTACTTTGCTGTGCTCAGCCGGCACCAGGCACGAGAGATGTTGTATTCAAATGCATTTTGAGGTAGGAAAGTGAGGAGAGAGAGCAATGAGTGTGTCATCCTTGCAAAGCCCACTATGTGCTGAACATGCCCAGCAACATCTTTCCCTCCTGCCTCTTTTCCTGGGGGAGCAGAATTCAAATTTTCGTGCTTTACTCTGCTGTGCTCAGAGAGCACCAGGCAGAAGAGATGTTGGATTCAAATGCAATTTAAGGTAGGAAAGTGAGGAGAGACAGCAATGTGTGTGTCATCCTTGCAAAGCCCACTGTGTGCTTAACGTGCCCAGCAACATCTTTCACCCCTGGTTCTTTTCCTGTGGGAGAAGAGTTCAAACGTTCGTGCTTTACTCTGCTGTGCTCTGAGAGCACCAGGCACCAGAGAGGTTGGATTCAAATGCACATTGAGGTAGGAAAGTGAGTAGTGACAGCAAAGTGTGTGCCACTTTTGCAAAGCTCACTGGGTGCTGAAGATGGCGAGAGAGATCTTTCACTCCGGGCTCTTTGGCTGTGGGAGCAGAGTTCAAACGTTCGTTTCCTAAGCTGCTCTGCTCAGCCAGCTCCAGGCTCCGCAGATGTTGAAAACATCTTTGAATACATCTTTGAATACCCTTTGAGGTAGGGATGTAAGGAGAGACAGCAATGTGTGTGTCACCCTTGCAAAGCTCACTGCGTGCTGAACATGCCCAGCTACACCATTCACTCCTGGTTCTTTACCTGTGGGAACCGAGATCAAACGTTCGTGCTTTACTTTGCTGTGCTCAGCCGGCACCAGGCACGAGAGATGTTGTATTCAAATGCACTTTGAGGTAGGAAAGTGAGGAGAGAGAGCAATGAGTGCGTCATCCTTGCAAAGCCCACTATGTGCTGAACATGCCCAGCAACATCTTTCCCTCCTGCCTCTTTTCCTGGGGGAGCAGAATTCAAATTTTCGTGCTTTACTCTGCTGTGCTCAGAGAGCACCAGGCAGAAGAGATGTTGAATTCAAATGCAATTTAAGGTAGGAAAGTGAGGAGAGACAGCAATGTGTGTGTCATCCTTGCAAAGCCCACTGTGTGCTTAACGTGCCCAGCAACATCTTTCACCCCTGGTTCTTTTCCTGTGGGAGAAGAGTTCAAACGTTCGTGCTTTACTCTGCTGTGCTCTGAGAGCACCAGGCACCAGAGAGGTTGGATTCAAATGCACATTGAGGTAGGAAAGTGAGTAGTGACAGCAAAGTGTGTGCCACTTTTGCAAAGCTCACTGGGTGCTGAAGATGGCGAGAGAGATCTTTCACTCCGGGCTCTTTTGCTGTGGGAGCAGAGTTCAAACGTTCGTTTCCTAAGCTGCTCTGCTCAGCCAGCTCCAGGCTCCGCAGATGTTGAATACAAATGCCCTTTGAGGTAGGGATGTAAGGAGAGACAGCAATGTGTGTGTCACCCTTGCAAAGCTCACTGCGTGCTGAACATGCCCAGCTACACCATTCACTCCTGGTTCTTTACCTGTGGGAACCGAGATCAAACGTTCGTGCTTTACTTTGCTGTGCTCAGCCGGCACCAGGCACGAGAGATGTTGTATTCAAATGCACTTTGAGGTAGGAAAGTGAGGAGAGAGAGCAATGAGTGTGTCATCCTTGCAAAGCCCACTATGTGCTGAACATGCCCAGCAACATCTTTCCCTCCTGCCTCTTTTCCTGGGGGAGCAGAATTCAAATTTTCGTGCTTTACTCTGCTGTGCTCAGAGAGCACCAGGCAGAAGAGATGTTGGATTCAAATGCAATTTAAGGTAGGAAAGTGAGGAGAGACAGCAAAGAGTGAGTTATCCTAGCAAAGCCCACTGTGTGCTTAACGTGCCCAGCAACATCTTTCACCCCTGGTTCTTTTCCTGTGGGTGAAGAGTTCAAACGTTCGTGCTTTACTCTGCTGTGCTCTGAGAGCACCAGGCACCAGAGAGGTTGGATTCAAATGCACATTGAGGTAGGAAAGTGAGTAGTGACAGCAAAGTGTGTGCCACTTTTGCAAAGCTCACTGGGTGCTGAAGATGGCGAGAGAGATCTTTCACTCCGGGCTCTTTGGCTGTGGGAGCAGAGCTCAAACGTTCGTTTCCTAAGCTGCTCTGCTCAGCCAGCTCCAGGCTCCGCAGATGTTGAATACAAATGCACTTTGAGGTAGGGATGTAAGGAGAGACAGCAATGTGTGTGTCACCCTTGCAAAGCTCACTGCGTGCTGAACATGCCCAGCTACACCATTCACTCCTGGTTCTTTACCTGTGGGAACCGAGATCAAACGTTCGTGCTTTACTTTGCTGTGCTCAGCCGGCACCAGGCACGAGAGATGTTGTATTCAAATGCACTTTGAGGTAGGAAAGTGAGGAGAGAGAGCAATGAGTGTGTCATCCTTGCAAAGCCCACTATGTGCTGAACATGCCCAGCAACATCTTTCCCTCCTGCCTCTTTTCCTGGGGGAGCAGAATTCAAATTTTCGTGCTTTACTCTGCTGTGCTCAGAGAGCACCAGGCAGAAGAGATGTTGGATTCAAATGCAATTTAAGGTAGGAAAGTGAGGAGAGACAGCAATGTGTGTGTCATCCTTGCAAAGCCCACTGTGTGCTTAACGTGCCCAGCAACATCTTTCACCCCTGGTTCTTTTCCTGTGGGAGAAGAGTTCAAACGTTCGTGCTTTACTCTGCTGTGCTCTGAGAGCACCAGGCACCAGAGAGGTTGGATTCAAATGCACATTGAGGTAGGAAAGTGAGTAGTGACAGCAAAGTGTGTGCCACTTTTGCAAAGCTCACTGGGTGCTGAAGATGGCGAGAGAGATCTTTCACTCCGGGCTCTTTGGCTGTGGGAGCAGAGCTCAAACGTTCGTTTCCTAAGCTGCTCTGCTCAGCCAGCTCCAGGCTCCGCAGATGTTGAATACAAATGCCCTTTGAGGTAGGGATGTAAGGAGAGACAGCAATGTGTGTGTCACCCTTGCAAAGCTCACTGCGTGCTGAACATGCCCAGCTACACCATTCACTCCTGGTTCTTTACCTGTGGGAACCGAGAACAAACGTTCGTGCTTTACTTTGCTGTGCTCAGCCGGCACCAGGCACGAGAGATGTTGTATTCAAATGCACTTTGAGGTAGGAAAGTGAGGAGAGAGAGCAATGAGTGCGTCATCCTTGCAAAGCCCACTATGTGCTGAACATGCCCAGCAACATCTTTCCCTCCTGCCTCTTTTCCTGGGGGAGCAGAATTCAAATTTTCGTGCTTTACTCTGCTGTGCTCAGAGAGCACCAGGCAGAAGAGATGTTGAATTCAAATGCAATTTAAGGTAGGAAAGTGAGGAGAGACAGCAATGTGTGTGTCATCCTTGCAAAGCCCACTGTGTGCTTAACGTGCCCAGCAACATCTTTCACCCCTGGTTCTTTTCCTGTGGGAGAAGAGTTCAAACGTTCGTGCTTTACTCTGCTGTGCTCTGAGAGCACCAGGCACCAGAGAGGTTGGATTCAAATGCACATTGAGGTAGGAAAGTGAGTAGTGACAGCAAAGTGTGTGCCACTTTTGCAAAGCTCACTGGGTGCTGAAGATGGCGAGAGAGATCTTTCACTCCGGGCTCTTTTGCTGTGGGAGCAGAGTTCAAACGTTCGTTTCCTAAGCTGCTCTGCTCAGCCAGCTCCAGGCTCCGCAGATGTTGAATACAAATGCCCTTTGAGGTAGGGATGTAAGGAGAGACAGCAATGTGTGTGTCACCCTTGCAAAGCTCACTGCGTGCTGAACATGCCCAGCTACACCATTCACTCCTGGTTCTTTACCTGTGGGAACCGAGATCAAACGTTCGTGCTTTACTTTGCTGTGCTCAGCCGGCACCAGGCACGAGAGATGTTGTATTCAAATGCACTTTGAGGTAGGAAAGTGAGGAGAGAGAGCAATGAGTGTGTCATCCTTGCAAAGCCCACTATGTGCTGAACATGCCCAGCAACATCTTTCCCTCCTGCCTCTTTTCCTGGGGGAGCAGAATTCAAATTTTCGTGCTTTACTCTGCTGTGCTCAGAGAGCACCAGGCAGAAGAGATGTTGGATTCAAATGCAATTTAAGGTAGGAAAGTGAGGAGAGACAGCAAAGAGTGAGTTATCCTAGCAAAGCCCACTGTGTGCTTAACGTGCCCAGCAACATCTTTCACCCCTGGTTCTTTTCCTGTGGGTGAAGAGTTCAAACGTTCGTGCTTTACTCTGCTGTGCTCTGAGAGCACCAGGCACCAGAGAGGTTGGATTCAAATGCACATTGAGGTAGGAAAGTGAGTAGTGACAGCAAAGTGTGTGCCACTTTTGCAAAGCTCACTGGGTGCTGAAGATGGCGAGAGAGATCTTTCACTCCGGGCTCTTTGGCTGTGGGAGCAGAGCTCAAACGTTCGTTTCCTAAGCTGCTCTGCTCAGCCAGCTCCAGGCTCCGCAGATGTTGAATACAAATGCCCTTTGAGGTAGGGATGTAAGGAGAGACAGCAATGTGTGTGTCACCCTTGCAAAGCTCACTGCGTGCTGAACATGCCCAGCTACACCATTCACTCCTGGTTCTTTACCTGTGGGAACCGAGATCAAACGTTCGTGCTTTACTTTGCTGTGCTCAGCCGGCACCAGGCACGAGAGATGTTGTATTCAAATGCACTTTGAGGTAGGAAAGTGAGGAGAGAGAGCAATGAGTGTGTCATCCTTGCAAAGCCCACTATGTGCTGAACATGCCCAGCAACATCTTTCCCTCCTGCCTCTTTTCCTGGGGGAGCAGAATTCAAATTTTCGTGCTTTACTCTGCTGTGCTCAGAGAGCACCAGGCAGAAGAGATGTTGGATTCAAATGCAATTTAAGGTAGGAAAGTGAGGAGAGACAGCAATGTGTGTGTCATCCTTGCAAAGCCCACTGTGTGCTTAACGTGCCCAGCAACATCTTTCACCCCTGGTTCTTTTCCTGTGGGAGAAGAGTTCAAACGTTCGTGCTTTACTCTGCTGTGCTCTGAGAGCACCAGGCACCAGAGAGGTTGGATTCAAATGCACATTGAGGTAGGAAAGTGAGTAGTGACAGCAAAGTGTGTGCCACTTTTGCAAAGCTCACTGGGTGCTGAAGATGGCGAGAGAGATCTTTCACTCCGGGCTCTTTGGCTGTGGGAGCAGAGTTCAAACGTTCGTTTCCTAAGCTGCTCTGCTCAGCCAGCTCCAGGCTCCGCAGATGTTGAATACATCTTTGAATACATCTTTGAATACCCTTTGAGGTAGGGATGTAAGGAGAGACAGCAATGTGTGTGTCACCCTTGCAAAGCTCACTGCGTGCTGAACATGCCCAGCTACACCATTCACTCCTGGTTCTTTACCTGTGGGAACCGAGATCAAACGTTCGTGCTTTACTTTGCTGTGCTCAGCCGGCACCAGGCACGAGAGATGTTGTATTCAAATGCACTTTGAGGTAGGAAAGTGAGGAGAGAGAGCAATGAGTGTGTCATCCTTGCAAAGCCCACTATGTGCTGAACATGCCCAGCAACATCTTTCCCTCCTGCCTCTTTTCCTGGGGGAGCAGAATTCAAATTTTCGTGCTTTACTCTGCTGTGCTCAGAGAGCACCAGGCAGAAGAGATGTTGGATTCAAATGCAATTTAAGGTAGGAAAGTGAGGAGAGACAGCAATGTGTGTGTCATCCTTGCAAAGCCCACTGTGTGCTTAACGTGCCCAGCAACATCTTTCACCCCTGGTTCTTTTCCTGTGGGAGAAGAGTTCAAACGTTCGTGCTTTACTCTGCTGTGCTCTGAGAGCACCAGGCACCAGAGAGGTTGGATTCAAATGCACATTGAGGTAGGAAAGTGAGTAGTGACAGCAAAGTGTGTGCCACTTTTGCAAAGCTCACTGGGTGCTGAAGATGGCGAGAGAGATCTTTCACTCCGGGCTCTTTGGCTGTGGGAGCAGAGTTCAAACGTTCGTTTCCTAAGCTGCTCTGCTCAGCCAGCTCCAGGCTCCGCAGATGTTGAATACATCTTTGAATACATCTTTGAATACCCTTTGAGGTAGGGATGTAAGGAGAGACAGCAATGTGTGTGTCACCCTTGCAAAGCTCACTGCGTGCTGAACATGCCCAGCTACACCATTCACTCCTGGTTCTTTACCTGTGGGAACCGAGATCAAACGTTCGTGCTTTACTTTGCTGTGCTCAGCCGGCACCAGGCACGAGAGATGTTGTATTCAAATGCACTTTGAGGTAGGAAAGTGAGGAGAGAGAGCAATGAGTGTGTCATCCTTGCAAAGCCCACTATGTGCTGAACATGCCCAGCAACATCTTTCCCTCCTGCCTCTTTTCCTGGGGGAGCAGAATTCAAATTTTCGTGCTTTACTCTGCTGTGCTCAGAGAGCACCAGGCAGAAGAGATGTTGGATTCAAATGCAATTTAAGGTAGGAAAGTGAGGAGAGACAGCAAAGAGTGAGTTATCCTAGCAAAGCCCACTGTGTGCTTAACGTGCCCAGCAACATCTTTCACCCCTGGTTCTTTTCCTGTGGGTGAAGAGTTCAAACGTTCGTGCTTTACTCTGCTGTGCTCTGAGAGCACCAGGCACCAGAGAGGTTGGATTCAAATGCACATTGAGGTAGGAAAGTGAGTAGTGACAGCAAAGTGTGTGCCACTTTTGCAAAGCTCACTGGGTGCTGAAGATGGCGAGAGAGATCTTTCACTCCGGGCTCTTTGGCTGTGGGAGCAGAGTTCAAACGTTCGTTTCCTAAGCTGCTCTGCTCAGCCAGCTCCAGGCTCCGCAGATGTTGAATACATCTTTGAATACATCTTTGAATACCCTTTGAGGTAGGGATGTAAGGAGAGACAGCAATGTGTGTGTCACCCTTGCAAAGCTCACTGCGTGCTGAACATGCCCAGCTACACCATTCACTCCTGGTTCTTTACCTGTGGGAACCGAGATCAAACGTTCGTGCTTTACTTTGCTGTGCTCAGCCGGCACCAGGCACGAGAGATGTTGTATTCAAATGCACTTTGAGGTAGGAAAGTGAGGAGAGAGAGCAATGAGTGTGTCATCCTTGCAAAGCCCACTATGTGCTGAACATGCCCAGCAACATCTTTCCCTCCTGCCTCTTTTCCTGGGGGAGCAGAATTCAAATTTTCGTGCTTTACTCTGCTGTGCTCAGAGAGCACCAGGCAGAAGAGATGTTGGATTCAAATGCAATTTAAGGTAGGAAAGTGAGGAGAGACAGCAATGTGTGTGTCATCCTTGCAAAGCCCACTGTGTGCTTAACGTGCCCAGCAACATCTTTCACCCCTGGTTCTTTTCCTGTGGGAGAAGAGTTCAAACGTTCGTGCTTTACTCTGCTGTGCTCTGAGAGCACCAGGCACCAGAGAGGTTGGATTCAAATGCACATTGAGGTAGGAAAGTGAGTAGTGACAGCAAAGTGTGTGCCACTTTTGCAAAGCTCACTGGGTGCTGAAGATGGCGAGAGAGATCTTTCACTCCGGGCTCTTTGGCTGTGGGAGCAGAGTTCAAACGTTCGTTTCCTAAGCTGCTCTGCTCAGCCAGCTCCAGGCTCCGCAGATGTTGAATACATCTTTGAATACATCTTTGAATACCCTTTGAGGTAGGGATGTAAGGAGAGACAGCAATGTGTGTGTCACCCTTGCAAAGCTCACTGCGTGCTGAACATGCCCAGCTACACCATTCACTCCTGGTTCTTTACCTGTGGGAACCGAGATCAAACGTTCGTGCTTTACTTTGCTGTGCTCAGCCGGCACCAGGCACGAGAGATGTTGTATTCAAATGCACTTTGAGGTAGGAAAGTGAGGAGAGAGAGCAATGAGTGTGTCATCCTTGCAAAGCCCACTATGTGCTGAACATGCCCAGCAACATCTTTCCCTCCTGCCTCTTTTCCTGGGGGAGCAGAATTCAAATTTTCGTGCTTTACTCTGCTGTGCTCAGAGAGCACCAGGCAGAAGAGATGTTGGATTCAAATGCAATTTAAGGTAGGAAAGTGAGGAGAGACAGCAAAGAGTGAGTTATCCTAGCAAAGCCCACTGTGTGCTTAACGTGCCCAGCAACATCTTTCACCCCTGGTTCTTTTCCTGTGGGTGAAGAGTTCAAACGTTCGTGCTTTACTCTGCTGTGCTCTGAGAGCACCAGGCACCAGAGAGGTTGGATTCAAATGCACATTGAGGTAGGAAAGTGAGTAGTGACAGCAAAGTGTGTGCCACTTTTGCAAAGCTCACTGGGTGCTGAAGATGGCGAGAGAGATCTTTCACTCCGGGCTCTTTGGCTGTGGGAGCAGAGCTCAAACGTTCGTTTCCTAAGCTGCTCTGCTCAGCCAGCTCCAGGCTCCGCAGATGTTGAATACAAATGCCCTTTGAGGTAGGGATGTAAGGAGAGACAGCAATGTGTGTGTCACCCTTGCAAAGCTCACTGCGTGCTGAACATGCCCAGCTACACCATTCACTCCTGGTTCTTTACCTGTGGGAACCGAGATCAAACGTTCGTGCTTTACTTTGCTGTGCTCAGCCGGCACCAGGCACGAGAGATGTTGTATTCAAATGCACTTTGAGGTAGGAAAGTGAGGAGAGAGAGCAATGAGTGTGTCATCCTTGCAAAGCCCACTATGTGCTGAACATGCCCAGCAACATCTTTCCCTCCTGCCTCTTTTCCTGGGGGAGCAGAATTCAAATTTTCGTGCTTTACTCTGCTGTGCTCAGAGAGCACCAGGCAGAAGAGGTGTTGGATTCAAATGCAATTTAAGGTAGGAAAGTGAGGAGAGACAGCAATGTGTGTGTCATCCTTGCAAAGCCCACTGTGTGCTTAACGTGCCCAGCAACATCTTTCACCCCTGGTTCTTTTCCTGTGGGAGAAGAGTTCAAACGTTCGTGCTTTACTCTGCTGTGCTCTGAGAGCACCAGGCACCAGAGAGGTTGGATTCAAATGCACATTGAGGTAGGAAAGTGAGTAGTGACAGCAAAGTGTGTGCCACTTTTGCAAAGCTCACTGGGTGCTGAAGATGGCGAGAGAGATCTTTCAGTCCGGGCTCTTTGGCTGTGGGAGCAGAGTTCAAACGTTCGTTTCCTAAGCTGCTCTGCTCAGCCAGCTCCAGGCTCCGCAGATGTTGAATACATCTTTGAATACATATTTGAATACCCTTTGAGGTAGGGATGTAAGGAGAGACAGCAATGTGTGTGTCACCCTTGCAAAGCTCACTGCGTGCTGAACATGCCCAGCTACACCATTCACTCCTGGTTCTTTACCTGTGGGAACCGAGATCAAACGTTCGTGCTTTACTTTGCTGTGCTCAGCCGGCACCAGGCACGAGAGATGTTGTATTCAAATGCACTTTGAGGTAGGAAAGTGAGGAGAGAGAGCAATGAGTGTGTCATCCTTGCAAAGCCCACTATGTGCTGAACATGCCCAGCAACATCTTTCCCTCCTGCCTCTTTTCCTGGGGGAGCAGAATTCAAATTTTCGTGCTTTACTCTGCTGTGCTCAGAGAGCACCAGGCAGAAGAGATGTTGGATTCAAATGCAATTTAAGGTAGGAAAGTGAGGAGAGACAGCAAAGAGTGAGTTATCCTAGCAAAGCCCACTGTGTGCTTAACGTGCCCAGCAACATCTTTCACCCCTGGTTCTTTTCCTGTGGGTGAAGAGTTCAAACGTTCGTGCTTTACTCTGCTGTGCTCTGAGAGCACCAGGCACCAGAGAGGTTGGATTCAAATGCACATTGAGGTAGGAAAGTGAGTAGTGACAGCAAAGTGTGTGCCACTTTTGCAAAGCTCACTGGGTGCTGAAGATGGCGAGAGAGATCTTTCACTCCGGGCTCTTTGGCTGTGGGAGCAGAGCTCAAACGTTCGTTTCCTAAGCTGCTCTGCTCAGCCAGCTCCAGGCTCCGCAGATGTTGAATACAAATGCCCTTTGAGGTAGGGATGTAAGGAGAGACAGCAATGTGTGTGTCACCCTTGCAAAGCTCACTGCGTGCTGAACATGCCCAGCTACACCATTCACTCCTGGTTCTTTACCTGTGGGAACCGAGATCAAACGTTCGTGCTTTACTTTGCTGTGCTCAGCCGGCACCAGGCACGAGAGATGTTGTATTCAAATGCACTTTGAGGTAGGAAAGTGAGGAGAGAGAGCAATGAGTGTGTCATCCTTGCAAAGCCCACTATGTGCTGAACATGCCCAGCAACATCTTTCCCTCCTGCCTCTTTTCCTGGGGGAGCAGAATTCAAATTTTCGTGCTTTACTCTGCTGTGCTCAGAGAGCACCAGGCAGAAGAGATGTTGGATTCAAATGCAATTTAAGGTAGGAAAGTGAGGAGAGACAGCAATGTGTGTGTCATCCTTGCAAAGCCCACTGTGTGCTTAACGTGCCCAGCAACATCTTTCACCCCTGGTTCTTTTCCTGTGGGAGAAGAGTTCAAACGTTCGTGCTTTACTCTGCTGTGCTCTGAGAGCACCAGGCACCAGAGAGGTTGGATTCAAATGCACATTGAGGTAGGAAAGTGAGTAGTGACAGCAAAGTGTGTGCCACTTTTGCAAAGCTCACTGGGTGCTGAAGATGGCGAGAGAGATCTTTCACTCCGGGCTCTTTGGCTGTGGGAGCAGAGTTCAAACGTTCGTTTCCTAAGCTGCTCTGCTCAGCCAGCTCCAGGCTCCGCAGATGTTGAATACATCTTTGAATACATCTTTGAATACCCTTTGAGGTAGGGATGTAAGGAGAGACAGCAATGTGTGTGTCACCCTTGCAAAGCTCACTGCGTGCTGAACATGCCCAGCTACACCATTCACTCCTGGTTCTTTACCTGTGGGAACCGAGATCAAACGTTCGTGCTTTACTTTGCTGTGCTCAGCCGGCACCAGGCACGAGAGATGTTGTATTCAAATGCACTTTGAGGTAGGAAAGTGAGGAGAGAGAGCAATGAGTGTGTCATCCTTGCAAAGCCCACTATGTGCTGAACATGCCCAGCAACATCTTTCCCTCCTGCCTCTTTTCCTGGGGGAGCAGAATTCAAATTTTCGTGCTTTACTCTGCTGTGCTCAGAGAGCACCAGGCAGAAGAGATGTTGGATTCAAATGCAATTTAAGGTAGGAAAGTGAGGAGAGACAGCAATGTGTGTGTCATCCTTGCAAAGCCCACTGTGTGCTTAACGTGCCCAGCAACATCTTTCACCCCTGGTTCTTTTCCTGTGGGAGAAGAGTTCAAACGTTCGTGCTTTACTCTGCTGTGCTCTGAGAGCACCAGGCACCAGAGAGGTTGGATTCAAATGCACATTGAGGTAGGAAAGTGAGTAGTGACAGCAAAGTGTGTGCCACTTTTGCAAAGCTCACTGGGTGCTGAAGATGGCGAGAGAGATCTTTCACTCCGGGCTCTTTGGCTGTGGGAGCAGAGTTCAAACGTTCGTTTCCTAAGCTGCTCTGCTCAGCCAGCTCCAGGCTCCGCAGATGTTGAATACATCTTTGAATACATCTTTGAATACCCTTTGAGGTAGGGATGTAAGGAGAGACAGCAATGTGTGTGTCACCCTTGCAAAGCTCACTGCGTGCTGAACATGCCCAGCTACACCATTCACTCCTGGTTCTTTACCTGTGGGAACCGAGATCAAACGTTCGTGCTTTACTTTGCTGTGCTCAGCCGGCACCAGGCACGAGAGATGTTGTATTCAAATGCACTTTGAGGTAGGAAAGTGAGGAGAGAGAGCAATGAGTGTGTCATCCTTGCAAAGCCCACTATGTGCTGAACATGCCCAGCAACATCTTTCCCTCCTGCCTCTTTTCCTGGGGGAGCAGAATTCAAATTTTCGTGCTTTACTCTGCTGTGCTCAGAGAGCACCAGGCAGAAGAGATGTTGGATTCAAATGCAATTTAAGGTAGGAAAGTGAGGAGAGACAGCAATGTGTGTGTCATCCTTGCAAAGCCCACTGTGTGCTTAACGTGCCCAGCAACATCTTTCACCCCTGGTTCTTTTCCTGTGGGAGAAGAGTTCAAACGTTCGTGCTTTACTCTGCTGTGCTCTGAGAGCACCAGGCACCAGAGAGGTTGGATTCAAATGCACATTGAGGTAGGAAAGTGAGTAGTGACAGCAAAGTGTGTGCCACTTTTGCAAAGCTCACTGGGTGCTGAAGATGGCGAGAGAGATCTTTCACTCCGGGCTCTTTGGCTGTGGGAGCAGAGCTCAAACGTTCGTTTCCTAAGCTGCTCTGCTCAGCCAGCTCCAGGCTCCGCAGATGTTGAATACAAATGCCCTTTGAGGTAGGGATGTAAGGAGAGACAGCAATGTGTGTGTCACCCTTGCAAAGCTCACTGCGTGCTGAACATGCCCAGCTACACCATTCACTCCTGGTTCTTTACCTGTGGGAACCGAGATCAAACGTTCGTGCTTTACTTTGCTGTGCTCAGCCGGCACCAGGCACGAGAGATGTTGTATTCAAATGCACTTTGAGGTAGGAAAGTGAGGAGAGAGAGCAATGAGTGTGTCATCCTTGCAAAGCCCACTATGTGCTGAACATGCCCAGCAACATCTTTCCCTCCTGCCTCTTTTCCTGGGGGAGCAGAATTCAAATTTTCGTGCTTTACTCTGCTGTGCTCAGAGAGCACCAGGCAGAAGAGGTGTTGGATTCAAATGCAATTTAAGGTAGGAAAGTGAGGAGAGACAGCAATGTGTGTGTCATCCTTGCAAAGCCCACTGTGTGCTTAACGTGCCCAGCAACATCTTTCACCCCTGGTTCTTTTCCTGTGGGAGAAGAGTTCAAACGTTCGTGCTTTACTCTGCTGTGCTCTGAGAGCACCAGGCACCAGAGAGGTTGGATTCAAATGCACATTGAGGTAGGAAAGTGAGTAGTGACAGCAAAGTGTGTGCCACTTTTGCAAAGCTCACTGGGTGCTGAAGATGGCGAGAGAGATCTTTCACTCCGGGCTCTTTGGCTGTGGGAGCAGAGTTCAAACGTTCGTTTCCTAAGCTGCTCTGCTCAGCCAGCTCCAGGCTCCGCAGATGTTGAATACATCTTTGAATACATCTTTGAATACCCTTTGAGGTAGGGATGTAAGGAGAGACAGCAATGTGTGTGTCACCCTTGCAAAGCTCACTGCGTGCTGAACATGCCCAGCTACACCATTCACTCCTGGTTCTTTACCTGTGGGAACCGAGATCAAACGTTCGTGCTTTACTTTGCTGTGCTCAGCCGGCACCAGGCACGAGAGATGTTGTATTCAAATGCACTTTGAGGTAGGAAAGTGAGGAGAGAGAGCAATGAGTGTGTCATCCTTGCAAAGCCCACTATGTGCTGAACATGCCCAGCAACATCTTTCCCTCCTGCCTCTTTTCCTGGGGGAGCAGAATTCAAATTTTCGTGCTTTACTCTGCTGTGCTCAGAGAGCACCAGGCAGAAGAGATGTTGGATTCAAATGCAATTTAAGGTAGGAAAGTGAGGAGAGACAGCAAAGAGTGAGTTATCCTAGCAAAGCCCACTGTGTGCTTAACGTGCCCAGCAACATCTTTCACCCCTGGTTCTTTTCCTGTGGGTGAAGAGTTCAAACGTTCGTGCTTTACTCTGCTGTGCTCTGAGAGCACCAGGCACCAGAGAGGTTGGATTCAAATGCACATTGAGGTAGGAAAGTGAGTAGTGACAGCAAAGTGTGTGCCACTTTTGCAAAGCTCACTGGGTGCTGAAGATGGCGAGAGAGATCTTTCACTCCGGGCTCTTTGGCTGTGGGAGCAGAGCTCAAACGTTCGTTTCCTAAGCTGCTCTGCTCAGCCAGCTCCAGGCTCCGCAGATGTTGAATACAAATGCCCTTTGAGGTAGGGATGTAAGGAGAGACAGCAATGTGTGTGTCACCCTTGCAAAGCTCACTGCGTGCTGAACATGCCCAGCTACACCATTCACTCCTGGTTCTTTACCTATGGGAACCGAGATCAAACGTTCGTGCTTTACTTTGCTGTGCTCAGCCGGCACCAGGCACGAGAGATGTTGTATTCAAATGCATTTTGAGGTAGGAAAGTGAGGAGAGAGAGCAATGAGTGTGTCATCCTTGCAAAGCCCACTATGTGCTGAACATGCCCAGCAACATCTTTCCCTCCTGCCTCTTTTCCTGGGGGAGCAGAATTCAAATTTTCGTGCTTTACTCTGCTGTGCTCAGAGAGCACCAGGCAGAAGAGATGTTGGATTCAAATGCAATTTAAGGTAGGAAAGTGAGGAGAGACAGCAATGTGTGTGTCATCCTTGCAAAGCCCACTGTGTGCTTAACGTGCCCAGCAACATCTTTCACCCCTGGTTCTTTTCCTGTGGGAGAAGAGTTCAAACGTTCGTGCTTTACTCTGCTGTGCTCTGAGAGCACCAGGCACCAGAGAGGTTGGATTCAAATGCACATTGAGGTAGGAAAGTGAGTAGTGACAGCAAAGTGTGTGCCACTTTTGCAAAGCTCACTGGGTGCTGAAGATGGCGAGAGAGATCTTTCACTCCGGGCTCTTTGGCTGTGGGAGCAGAGTTCAAACGTTCGTTTCCTAAGCTGCTCTGCTCAGCCAGCTCCAGGCTCCGCAGATGTTGAAAACATCTTTGAATACATCTTTGAATACCCTTTGAGGTAGGGATGTAAGGAGAGACAGCAATGTGTGTGTCACCCTTGCAAAGCTCACTGCGTGCTGAACATGCCCAGCTACACCATTCACTCCTGGTTCTTTACCTGTGGGAACCGAGATCAAACGTTCGTGCTTTACTTTGCTGTGCTCAGCCGGCACCAGGCACGAGAGATGTTGTATTCAAATGCACTTTGAGGTAGGAAAGTGAGGAGAGAGAGCAATGAGTGCGTCATCCTTGCAAAGCCCACTATGTGCTGAACATGCCCAGCAACATCTTTCCCTCCTGCCTCTTTTCCTGGGGGAGCAGAATTCAAATTTTCGTGCTTTACTCTGCTGTGCTCAGAGAGCACCAGGCAGAAGAGATGTTGAATTCAAATGCAATTTAAGGTAGGAAAGTGAGGAGAGACAGCAATGTGTGTGTCATCCTTGCAAAGCCCACTGTGTGCTTAACGTGCCCAGCAACATCTTTCACCCCTGGTTCTTTTCCTGTGGGAGAAGAGTTCAAACGTTCGTGCTTTACTCTGCTGTGCTCTGAGAGCACCAGGCACCAGAGAGGTTGGATTCAAATGCACATTGAGGTAGGAAAGTGAGTAGTGACAGCAAAGTGTGTGCCACTTTTGCAAAGCTCACTGGGTGCTGAAGATGGCGAGAGAGATCTTTCACTCCGGGCTCTTTTGCTGTGGGAGCAGAGTTCAAACGTTCGTTTCCTAAGCTGCTCTGCTCAGCCAGCTCCAGGCTCCGCAGATGTTGAATACAAATGCCCTTTGAGGTAGGGATGTAAGGAGAGACAGCAATGTGTGTGTCACCCTTGCAAAGCTCACTGCGTGCTGAACATGCCCAGCTACACCATTCACTCCTGGTTCTTTACCTGTGGGAACCGAGATCAAACGTTCGTGCTTTACTTTGCTGTGCTCAGCCGGCACCAGGCACGAGAGATGTTGTATTCAAATGCACTTTGAGGTAGGAAAGTGAGGAGAGAGAGCAATGAGTGTGTCATCCTTGCAAAGCCCACTATGTGCTGAACATGCCCAGCAACATCTTTCCCTCCTGCCTCTTTTCCTGGGGGAGCAGAATTCAAATTTTCGTGCTTTACTCTGCTGTGCTCAGAGAGCACCAGGCAGAAGAGATGTTGGATTCAAATGCAATTTAAGGTAGGAAAGTGAGGAGAGACAGCAAAGAGTGAGTTATCCTAGCAAAGCCCACTGTGTGCTTAACGTGCCCAGCAACATCTTTCACCCCTGGTTCTTTTCCTGTGGGTGAAGAGTTCAAACGTTCGTGCTTTACTCTGCCGTGCTCTGAGAGCACCAGGCACCAGAGAGGTTGGATTCAAATGCACATTGAGGTAGGAAAGTGAGTAGTGACAGCAAAGTGTGTGCCACTTTTGCAAAGCTCACTGGGTGCTGAAGATGGCGAGAGAGATCTTTCACTCCGGGCTCTTTGGCTGTGGGAGCAGAGCTCAAACGTTCGTTTCCTAAGCTGCTCTGCTCAGCCAGCTCCAGGCTCCGCAGATGTTGAATACAAATGCACTTTGAGGTAGGGATGTAAGGAGAGACAGCAATGTGTGTGTCACCCTTGCAAAGCTCACTGCGTGCTGAACATGCCCAGCTACACCATTCACTCCTGGTTCTTTACCTGTGGGAACCGAGATCAAACGTTCGTGCTTTACTTTGCTGTGCTCAGCCGGCACCAGGCACGAGAGATGTTGTATTCAAATGCACTTTGAGGTAGGAAAGTGAGGAGAGAGAGCAATGAGTGTGTCATCCTTGCAAAGCCCACTATGTGCTGAACATGCCCAGCAACATCTTTCCCTCCTGCCTCTTTTCCTGGGGGAGCAGAATTCAAATTTTCGTGCTTTACTCTGCTGTGCTCAGAGAGCACCAGGCAGAAGAGATGTTGGATTCAAATGCAATTTAAGGTAGGAAAGTGAGGAGAGACAGCAATGTGTGTGTCATCCTTGCAAAGCCCACTGTGTGCTTAACGTGCCCAGCAACATCTTTCACCCCTGGTTCTTTTCCTGTGGGAGAAGAGTTCAAACGTTCGTGCTTTACTCTGCTGTGCTCTGAGAGCACCAGGCACCAGAGAGGTTGGATTCAAATGCACATTGAGGTAGGAAAGTGAGTAGTGACAGCAAAGTGTGTGCCACTTTTGCAAAGCTCACTGGGTGCTGAAGATGGCGAGAGAGATCTTTCACTCCGGGCTCTTTGGCTGTGGGAGCAGAGTTCAAACGTTCGTTTCCTAAGCTGCTCTGCTCAGCCAGCTCCAGGCTCCGCAGATGTTGAATACATCTTTGAATACATCTTTGAATACCCTTTGAGGTAGGGATGTAAGGAGAGACAGCAATGTGTGTGTCACCCTTGCAAAGCTCACTGCGTGCTGAACATGCCCAGCTACACCATTCACTCCTGGTTCTTTACCTGTGGGAACCGAGATCAAACGTTCGTGCTTTACTTTGCTGTGCTCAGCCGGCACCAGGCACGAGAGATGTTGTATTCAAATGCACTTTGAGGTAGGAAAGTGAGGAGAGAGAGCAATGAGTGTGTCATCCTTGCAAAGCCCACTATGTGCTGAACATGCCCAGCAACATCTTTCCCTCCTGCCTCTTTTCCTGGGGGAGCAGAATTAAAATTTTCGTGCTTTACTCTGCTGTGCTCAGAGAGCACCAGGCAGAAGAGATGTTGGATTCAAATGCAATTTAAGGTAGGAAAGTGAGGAGAGACAGCAATGTGTGTGTCATCCTTGCAAAGCCCACTGTGTGCTTAACGTGCCCAGCAACATCTTTCACCCCTGGTTCTTTTCCTGTGGGAGAAGAGTTCAAACGTTCGTGCTTTACTCTGCTGTGCTCTGAGAGCACCAGGCACCAGAGAGGTTGGATTCAAATGCACATTGAGGTAGGAAAGTGAGTAGTGACAGCAAAGTGTGTGCCACTTTTGCAAAGCTCACTGGGTGCTGAAGATGGCGAGAGAGATCTTTCACTCCGGGCTCTTTGGCTGTGGGAGCAGAGCTCAAACGTTCGTTTCCTAAGCTGCTCTGCTCAGCCAGCTCCAGGCTCCGCAGATGTTGAATACATCTTTGAATACATCTTTGAATACCCTTTGAGGTAGGGATGTAAGGAGAGACAGCAATGTGTGTGTCACCCTTGCAAAGCTCACTGCGTGCTGAACATGCCCAGCTACACCATTCACTCCTGGTTCTTTACCTGTGGGAACCGAGATCAAACGTTCGTGCTTTACTTTGCTGTGCTCAGCCGGCACCAGGCACGAGAGATGTTGTATTCAAATGCACTTTGAGGTAGGAAAGTGAGGAGAGAGAGCAATGAGTGTGTCATCCTTGCAAAGCCCACTATGTGCTGAACATGCCCAGCAACATCTTTCCCTCCTGCCTCTTTTCCTGGGGGAGCAGAATTCAAATTTTCGTGCTTTACTCTGCTGTGCTCAGAGAGCACCAGGCAGAAGAGATGTTGGATTCAAATGCAATTTAAGGTAGGAAAGTGAGGAGAGACAGCAAAGAGTGAGTTATCCTAGCAAAGCCCACTGTGTGCTTAACGTGCCCAGCAACATCTTTCACCCCTGGTTCTTTTCCTGTGGGTGAAGAGTTCAAACGTTCGTGCTTTACTCTGCTGTGCTCTGAGAGCACCAGGCACCAGAGAGGTTGGATTCAAATGCACATTGAGGTAGGAAAGTGAGTAGTGACAGCAAAGTGTGTGCCACTTTTGCAAAGCTCACTGGGTGCTGAAGATGGCGAGAGAGATCTTTCACTCCGGGCTCTTTGGCTGTGGGAGCAGAGCTCAAACGTTCGTTTCCTAAGCTGCTCTGCTCAGCCAGCTCCAGGCTCCGCAGATGTTGAATACAAATGCCCTTTGAGGTAGGGATGTAAGGAGAGACAGCAATGTGTGTGTCACCCTTGCAAAGCTCACTGCGTGCTGAACATGCCCAGCTACACCATTCACTCCTGGTTCTTTACCTGTGGGAACCGAGATCAAACGTTCGTGCTTTACTTTGCTGTGCTCAGCCGGCACCAGGCACGAGAGATGTTGTATTCAAATGCACTTTGAGGTAGGAAAGTGAGGAGAGAGAGCAATGAGTGTGTCATCCTTGCAAAGCCCACTATGTGCTGAACATGCCCAGCAACATCTTTCCCTCCTGCCTCTTTTCCTGGGGGAGCAGAATTCAAATTTTCGTGCTTTACTCTGCTGTGCTCAGAGAGCACCAGGCAGAAGAGATGTTGGATTCAAATGCAATTTAAGGTAGGAAAGTGAGGAGAGACAGCAAAGAGTGAGTTATCCTAGCAAAGCCCACTGTGTGCTTAACGTGCCCAGCAACATCTTTCACCCCTGGTTCTTTTCCTGTGGGTGAAGAGTTCAAACGTTCGTGCTTTACTCTGCTGTGCTCTGAGAGCACCAGGCACCAGAGAGGTTGGATTCAAATGCACATTGAGGTAGGAAAGTGAGTAGTGACAGCAAAGTGTGTGCCACTTTTGCAAAGCTCACTGGGTGCTGAAGATGGCGAGAGAGATCTTTCACTCCGGGCTCTTTGGCTGTGGGAGCAGAGCTCAAACGTTCGTTTCCTAAGCTGCTCTGCTCAGCCAGCTCCAGGCTCCGCAGATGTTGAATACAAATGCCCTTTGAGGTAGGGATGTAAGGAGAGACAGCAATGTGTGTGTCACCCTTGCAAAGCTCACTGCGTGCTGAACATGCCCAGCTACACCATTCACTCCTGGTTCTTTACCTGTGGGAACCGAGATCAAACGTTCGTGCTTTACTTTGCTGTGCTCAGCCGGCACCAGGCACGAGAGATGTTGTATTCAAATGCACTTTGAGGTAGGAAAGTGAGGAGAGAGAGCAATGAGTGTGTCATCCTTGCAAAGCCCACTATGTGCTGAACATGCCCAGCAACATCTTTCCCTCCTGCCTCTTTTCCTGGGGGAGCAGAATTCAAATTTTCGTGCTTTACTCTGCTGTGCTCAGAGAGCACCAGGCAGAAGAGATGTTGGATTCAAATGCAATTTAAGGTAGGAAAGTGAGGAGAGACAGCAAAGAGTGAGTTATCCTAGCAAAGCCCACTGTGTGCTTAACGTGCCCAGCAACATCTTTCACCCCTGGTTCTTTTCCTGTGGGTGAAGAGTTCAAACGTTCGTGCTTTACTCTGCTGTGCTCTGAGAGCACCAGGCACCAGAGAGGTTGGATTCAAATGCACATTGAGGTAGGAAAGTGAGTAGTGACAGCAAAGTGTGTGCCACTTTTGCAAAGCTCACTGGGTGCTGAAGATGGCGAGAGAGATCTTTCACTCCGGGCTCTTTGGCTGTGGGAGCAGAGCTCAAACGTTCGTTTCCTAAGCTGCTCTGCTCAGCCAGCTCCAGGCTCCGCAGATGTTGAATACAAATGCCCTTTGAGGTAGGGATGTAAGGAGAGACAGCAATGTGTGTGTCACCCTTGCAAAGCTCACTGCGTGCTGAACATGCCCAGCTACACCATTCACTCCTGGTTCTTTACCTATGGGAACCGAGATCAAACGTTCGTGCTTTACTTTGCTGTGCTCAGCCGGCACCAGGCACGAGAGATGTTGTATTCAAATGCACTTTGAGGTAGGAAAGTGAGGAGAGAGAGCAATGAGTGTGTCATCCTTGCAAAGCCCACTATGTGCTGAACATGCCCAGCAACATCTTTCCCTCCTGCCTCTTTTCCTGGGGGAGCAGAATTCAAATTTTCGTGCTTTACTCTGCTGTGCTCAGAGAGCACCAGGCAGAAGAGGTGTTGGATTCAAATGCAATTTAAGGTAGGAAAGTGAGGAGAGACAGCAATGTGTGTGTCATCCTTGCAAAGCCCACTGTGTGCTTAACGTGCCCAGCAACATCTTTCACCCCTGGTTCTTTTCCTGTGGGAGAAGAGTTCAAACGTTCGTGCTTTACTCTGCCGTGCTCTGAGAGCACCAGGCACCAGAGAGGTTGGATTCAAATGCACATTGAGGTAGGAAAGTGAGTAGTGACAGCAAAGTGTGTGCCACTTTTGCAAAGCTCACTGGGTGCTGAAGATGGCGAGAGAGATCTTTCACTCCGGGCTCTTTGGCTGTGGGAGCAGAGTTCAAACGTTCGTTTCCTAAGCTGCTCTGCTCAGCCAGCTCCAGGCTCCGCAGATGTTGAATACATCTTTGAATACATCTTTGAATACCCTTTGAGGTAGGGATGTAAGGAGAGACAGCAATGTGTGTGTCACCCTTGCAAAGCTCACTGCGTGCTGAACATGCCCAGCTACACCATTCACTCCTGGTTCTTTACCTGTGGGAACCGAGATCAAACGTTCGTGCTTTACTTTGCTGTGCTCAGCCGGCACCTGGCACGAGAGATGTTGTATTCAAATGCACTTTGAGGTAGGAAAGTGAGGAGAGAGAGCAATGAGTGTGTCATCCTTGCAAAGCCCACTATGTGCTGAACATGCCCAGCAACATCTTTCCCTCCTGCCTCTTTTCCTGGGGGAGCAGAATTCAAATTTTCGTGCTTTACTCTGCTGTGCTCAGAGAGCACCAGGCAGAAGAGATGTTGGATTCAAATGCAATTTAAGGTAGGAAAGTGAGGAGAGACAGCAAAGAGTGAGTTATCCTAGCAAAGCCCACTGTGTGCTTAACGTGCCCAGCAACATCTTTCACCCCTGGTTCTTTTCCTGTGGGTGAAGAGTTCAAACGTTCGTGCTTTACTCTGCTGTGCTCTGAGAGCACCAGGCACCAGAGAGGTTGGATTCAAATGCACATTGAGGTAGGAAAGTGAGTAGTGACAGCAAAGTGTGTGCCACTTTTGCAAAGCTCACTGGGTGCTGAAGATGGCGAGAGAGATCTTTCACTCCGGGCTCTTTGGCTGTGGGAGCAGAGCTCAAACGTTCGTTTCCTAAGCTGCTCTGCTCAGCCAGCTCCAGGCTCCGCAGATGTTGAATACAAATGCCCTTTGAGGTAGGGATGTAAGGAGAGACAGCAATGTGTGTGTCACCCTTGCAAAGCTCACTGCGTGCTGAACATGCCCAGCTACACCATTCACTCCTGGTTCTTTACCTGTGGGAACCGAGATCAAACGTTCGTGCTTTACTTTGCTGTGCTCAGCCGGCACCAGGCACGAGAGATGTTGTATTCAAATGCACTTTGAGGTAGGAAAGTGAGGAGAGAGAGCAATGAGTGTGTCATCCTTGCAAAGCCCACTATGTGCTGAACATGCCCAGCAACATCTTTCCCTCCTGCCTCTTTTCCTGGGGGAGCAGAATTCAAATTTTCGTGCTTTACTCTGCTGTGCTCAGAGAGCACCAGGCAGAAGAGATGTTGGATTCAAATGCAATTTAAGGTAGGAAAGTGAGGAGAGACAGCAAAGAGTGAGTTATCCTAGCAAAGCCCACTGTGTGCTTAACGTGCCCAGCAACATCTTTCACCCCTGGTTCTTTTCCTGTGGGTGAAGAGTTCAAACGTTCGTGCTTTACTCTGCTGTGCTCTGAGAGCACCAGGCACCAGAGAGGTTGGATTCAAATGCACATTGAGGTAGGAAAGTGAGTAGTGACAGCAAAGTGTGTGCCACTTTTGCAAAGCTCACTGGGTGCTGAAGATGGCGAGAGAGATCTTTCACTCCGGGCTCTTTGGCTGTGGGAGCAGAGCTCAAACGTTCGTTTCCTAAGCTGCTCTGCTCAGCCAGCTCCAGGCTCCGCAGATGTTGAATACAAATGCCCTTTGAGGTAGGGATGTAAGGAGAGACAGCAATGTGTGTGTCACCCTTGCAAAGCTCACTGCGTGCTGAACATGCCCAGCTACACCATTCACTCCTGGTTCTTTACCTGTGGGAACCGAGATCAAACGTTCGTGCTTTACTTTGCTGTGCTCAGCTGGCACCAGGCACGAGAGATGTTGTATTCAAATGCACTTTGAGGTAGGAAAGTGAGGAGAGAGAGCAATGAGTGTGTCATCCTTGCAAAGCCCACTATGTGCTGAACATGCCCAGCAACATCTTTCCCTCCTGCCTCTTTTCCTGGGGGAGCAGAATTCAAATTTTCGTGCTTTACTCTGCTGTGCTCAGAGAGCACCAGGCAGAAGAGGTGTTGGATTCAAATGCAATTTAAGGTAGGAAAGTGAGGAGAGACAGCAATGTGTGTGTCATCCTTGCAAAGCCCACTGTGTGCTTAACGTGCCCAGCAACATCTTTCACCCCTGGTTCTTTTCCTGTGGGAGAAGAGTTCAAACGTTCGTGCTTTACTCTGCTGTGCTCTGAGAGCACCAGGCACCAGAGAGGTTGGATTCAAATGCACATTGAGGTAGGAAAGTGAGTAGTGACAGCAAAGTGTGTGCCACTTTTGCAAAGCTCACTGGGTGCTGAAGATGGCGAGAGAGATCTTTCACTCCGGGCTCTTTGGCTGTGGGAGCAGAGTTCAAACGTTCGTTTCCTAAGCTGCTCTGCTCAGCCAGCTCCAGGCTCCGCAGATGTTGAATACAAATGCCCTTTGAGGTAGGGATGTAAGGAGAGACAGCAATGTGTGTGTCACCCTTGCAAAGCTCACTGCGTGCTGAACATGCCCAGCTACACCATTCACTCCTGGTTCTTTACCTGTGGGAACCGAGATCAAACGTTCGTGCTTTACTTTGCTGTGCTCAGCCGGCACCAGGCACGAGAGATGTTGTATTCAAATGCATTTTGAGGTAGGAAAGTGAGGAGAGAGAGCAATGAGTGTGTCATCCTTGCAAAGCCCACTATGTGCTGAACATGCCCAGCAGCATCTTTCCCTCCTGCCTCTTTTCCTGGGGGAGCAGAATTCAAATTTTCGTGCTTTACTCTGCTGTGCTCAGAGAGCACCAGGCAGAAGAGGTGTTGGATTCAAATGCAATTTAAGGTAGGAAAGTGAGGAGAGACAGCAATGTGTGTGTCATCCTTGCAAAGCCCACTGTGTGCTTAACGTGCCCAGCAACATCTTTCACCCCTGGTTCTTTTCCTGTGGGAGAAGAGTTCAAACGTTCGTGCTTTACTCTGCTGTGCTCTGAGAGCACCAGGCACCAGAGAGGTTGGATTCAAATGCACATTGAGGTAGGAAAGTGAGTAGTGACAGCAAAGTGTGTGCCACTTTTGCAAAGCTCACTGGGTGCTGAAGATGGCGAGAGAGATCTTTCACTCCGGGCTCTTTGGCTGTGGGAGCAGAGTTCAAACGTTCGTTTCCTAAGCTGCTCTGCTCAGCCAGCTCCAGGCTCCGCAGATGTTGAATACAAATGCCCTTTGAGGTAGGGATGTAAGCAGAGACAGCAATGTGTGTGTCACCCTTGCAAAGCTCACTGCGTGCTGAACATGCCCAGCTACACCATTCACTCCTGGTTCTTTACCTGTGGGAACCGAGATCAAACGTTCGTGCTTTACTTTGCTGTGCTCAGCCGGCACCAGGCACGAGAGATGTTGTATTCAAATGCACTTTGAGGTAGGAAAGTGAGGAGAGAGAGCAATGAGTGTGTCATCCTTGCAAAGCCCACTATGTGCTGAACATGCCCAGCAACATCTTTCCCTCCTGCCTCTTTTCCTGGGGGAGCAGAATTCAAATTTTCGTGCTTTACTCTGCTGTGCTCAGAGAGCACCAGGCAGAAGAGATGTTGGATTCAAATGCAATTTAAGGTAGGAAAGTGAGGAGGACAGCAAAGAGTGAGTTATCCTAGCAAAGCCCACTGTGTGCTTAACGTGCCCAGCAACATCTTTCACCCCTGGTTCTTTTCCTGTGGGAGAAGAGTTCAAACGTTCGTGCTTTACTCTGCTGTGCTCTGAGAGCACCAGGCACCAGAGAGGTTGGATTCAAATGCACATTGAGGTAGGAAAGTGAGTAGTGACAGCAAAGTGTGTGCCACTTTTGCAAAGCTCACTGGGTGCTGAAGATGGCGAGAGAGATCTTTCACTCCGGGCTCTTTGGCTGTGGGAGCAGAGCTCAAACGTTCGTTTCCTAAGCTGCTCTGCTCAGCCAGCTCCAGGCTCCGCAGATGTTGAATACAAATGCCCTTTGAGGTAGGGATGTAAGGAGAGACAGCAATGTGTGTGTCACCCTTGCAAAGCTCACTGCGTGCTGAACATGCCCAGCTACACCATTCACTCCTGGTTCTTTACCTGTGGGAACCGAGATCAAACGTTCGTGCTTTACTTTGCTGTGCTCAGCCGGCACCAGGCACGAGAGATGTTGTATTCAAATGCACTTTGAGGTAGGAAAGTGAGGAGAGAGAGCAATGAGTGTGTCATCCTTGCAAAGCCCACTATGTGCTGAACATGCCCAGCAACATCTTTCCCTCCTGCCTCTTTTCCTGGGGGAGCAGAATTCAAATTTTCGTGCTTTACTCTGCTGTGCTCAGAGAGCACCAGGCAGAAGAGGTGTTGGATTCAAATGCAATTTAAGGTAGGAAAGTGAGGAAAGACAGCAATGTGTGTGTCATCCTTGCAAAGCCCACTGTGTGCTTAACGTGCCCAGCAACATCTTTCACCCCTGGTTCTTTTCCTGTGGGAGAAGAGTTCAAACGTTCGTGCTTTACTCTGCTGTGCTCTGAGAGCACCAGGCACCAGAGAGGTTGGATTCAAATGCACATTGAGGTAGGAAAGTGAGTAGTGACAGCAAAGTGTGTGCCACTTTTGCAAAGCTCACTGGGTGCTGAAGATGGCGAGAGAGATCTTTCACTCCGGGCTCTTTGGCTGTGGGAGCAGAGTTCAAACGTTCGTTTCCTAAGCTGCTCTGCTCAGCCAGCTCCAGGCTCCGCAGATGTTGAATACATCTTTGAATACATCTTTGAATACCCTTTGAGGTAGGGATGTAAGGAGAGACAGCAATGTGTGTGTCACCCTTGCAAAGCTCACTGCGTGCTGAACATGCCCAGCTACACCATTCACTCCTGGTTCTTTACCTGTGGGAACCGAGATCAAACGTTCGTGCTTTACTTTGCTGTGCTCAGCCGGCACCTGGCACGAGAGATGTTGTATTCAAATGCACTTTGAGGTAGGAAAGTGAGGAGAGAGAGCAATGAGTGTGTCATCCTTGCAAAGCCCACTATGTGCTGAACATGCCCAGCAACATCTTTCCCTCCTGCCTCTTTTCCTGGGGGAGCAGAATTCAAATTTTCGTGCTTTACTCTGCTGTGCTCAGAGAGCACCAGGCAGAAGAGGTGTTGGATTCAAATGCAATTTAAGGTAGGAAAGTGAGGAGAGACAGCAATGTGTGTGTCATCCTTGCAAAGCCCACTGTGTGCTTAACGTGCCCAGCAACATCTTTCACCCCTGGTTCTTTTCCTGTGGGAGAAGAGTTCAAACGTTCGTGCTTTACTCTGCTGTGCTCTGAGAGCACCAGGCACCAGAGAGGTTGGATTCAAATGCACATTGAGGTAGGAAAGTGAGTAGTGACAGCAAAGTGTGTGCCACTTTTGCAAAGCTCACTGGGTGCTGAAGATGGCGAGAGAGATCTTTCACTCCGGGCTCTTTGGCTGTGGGAGCAGAGTTCAAACGTTCGTTTCCTAAGCTGCTCTGCTCAGCCAGCTCCAGGCTCCGCAGATGTTGAATACAAATGCCCTTTGAGGTAGGGATGTAAGGAGAGACAGCAATGTGTGTGTCACCCTTGCAAAGCTCACTGCGTGCTGAACATGCCCAGCTACACCATTCACTCCTGGTTCTTTACCTGTGGGAACCGAGATCAAACGTTCGTGCTTTACTTTGCTGTGCTCAGCCGGCACCAGGCACGAGAGATGTTGTATTCAAATGCACTTTGAGGTAGGAAAGTGAGGAGAGAGAGCAATGAGTGTGTCATCCTTGCAAAGCCCACTATGTGCTGAACATGCCCAGCAACATCTTTCCCTCCTGCCTCTTTTCCTGGGGGAGCAGAATTCAAATTTTCGTGCTTTACTCTGCTGTGCTCAGAGAGCACCAGGCAGAAGAGATGTTGGATTCAAATGCAATTTAAGGTAGGAAAGTGAGGAGAGACAGCAATGTGTGTGTCATCCTTGCAAAGCCCACTGTGTGCTTAACGTGCCCAGCAACATCTTTCACCCCTGGTTCTTTTCCTGTGGGAGAAGAGTTCAAACGTTCGTGCTTTACTCTGCTGTGCTCTGAGAGCACCAGGCACCAGAGAGGTTGGATTCAAATGCACATTGAGGTAGGAAAGTGAGTAGTGACAGCAAAGTGTGTGCCACTTTTGCAAAGCTCACTGGGTGCTGAAGATGGCGAGAGAGATCTTTCACTCCGGGCTCTTTGGCTGTGGGAGCAGAGCTCAAACGTTCGTTTCCTAAGCTGCTCTGCTCAGCCAGCTCCAGGCTCCGCAGATGTTGAATACAAATGCCCTTTGAGGTAGGGATGTAAGGAGAGACAGCAATGTGTGTGTCACCCTTGCAAAGCTCACTGCGTGCTGAACATGCCCAGCTACACCATTCACTCCTGGTTCTTTACCTGTGGGAACCGAGATCAAACGTTCGTGCTTTACTTTGCTGTGCTCAGCCGGCACCAGGCACGAGAGATGTTGTATTCAAATGCACTTTGAGGTAGGAAAGTGAGGAGAGAGAGCAATGAGTGTGTCATCCTTGCAAAGCCCACTATGTGCTGAACATGCCCAGCAACATCTTTCCCTCCTGCCTCTTTTCCTGGGGGAGCAGAATTCAAATTTTCGTGCTTTACTCTGCTGTGCTCAGAGAGCACCAGGCAGAAGAGATGTTGGATTCAAATGCAATTTAAGGTAGGAAAGTGAGGAGGACAGCAAAGAGTGAGTTATCCTAGCAAAGCCCACTGTGTGCTTAACGTGCCCAGCAACATCTTTCACCCCTGGTTCTTTTCCTGTGGGAGAAGAGTTCAAACGTTCGTGCTTTACTCTGCTGTGCTCTGAGAGCACCAGGCACCAGAGAGGTTGGATTCAAATGCACATTGAGGTAGGAAAGTGAGTAGTGACAGCAAAGTGTGTGCCACTTTTGCAAAGCTCACTGGGTGCTGAAGATGGCGAGAGAGATCTTTCACTCCGGGCTCTTTGGCTGTGGGAGCAGAGCTCAAACGTTCGTTTCCTAAGCTGCTCTGCTCAGCCAGCTCCAGGCTCCGCAGATGTTGAATACAAATGCCCTTTGAGGTAGGGATGTAAGGAGAGACAGCAATGTGTGTGTCACCCTTGCAAAGCTCACTGCGTGCTGAACATGCCCAGCTACACCATTCACTCCTGGTTCTTTACCTGTGGGAACCGAGATCAAACGTTCGTGCTTTACTTTGCTGTGCTCAGCCGGCACCAGGCACGAGAGATGTTGTATTCAAATGCACTTTGAGGTAGGAAAGTGAGGAGAGAGAGCAATGAGTGTGTCATCCTTGCAAAGCCCACTATGTGCTGAACATGCCCAGCAACATCTTTCCCTCCTGCCTCTTTTCCTGGGGGAGCAGAATTAAAATTTTCGTGCTTTACTCTGCTGTGCTCAGAGAGCACCAGGCAGAAGAGATGTTGGATTCAAATGCAATTTAAGGTAGGAAAGTGAGGAGAGACAGCAATGTGTGTGTCATCCTTGCAAAGCCCACTGTGTGCTTAACGTGCCCAGCAACATCTTTCACCCCTGGTTCTTTTCCTGTGGGAGAAGAGTTCAAACGTTCGTGCTTTACTCTGCTGTGCTCTGAGAGCACCAGGCACCAGAGAGGTTGGATTCAAATGCACATTGAGGTAGGAAAGTGAGTAGTGACAGCAAAGTGTGTGCCACTTTTGCAAAGCTCACTGGGTGCTGAAGATGGCGAGAGAGATCTTTCACTCCGGGCTCTTTGGCTGTGGGAGCAGAGTTCAAACGTTCGTTTCCTAAGCTGCTCTGCTCAGCCAGCTCCAGGCTCCGCAGATGTTGAATACATCTTTGAATACATCTTTGAATACCCTTTGAGGTAGGGATGTAAGGAGAGACAGCAAGGTGTGTGTCACCCTTGCAAAGCTCACTGCGTGCTGAACATGCCCAGCTACACCATTCACTCCTGGTTCTTTACCTGTGGGAACCGAGATCAAACATTCGTGCTTTACTTTGCTGTGCTCAGCCGGCACCTGGCACGAGAGATGTTGTATTCAAATGCACTTTGAGGTAGGAAAGTGAGGAGAGAGAGCAATGAGTGTGTCATCCTTGCAAAGCCCACTATGTGCTGAACATGCCCAGCAACATCTTTCCCTCCTGCCTCTTTTCCTGGGGGAGCAGAATTCAAATTTTCGTGCTTTACTCTGCTGTGCTCAGAGAGCACCAGGCAGAAGAGGTGTTGGATTCAAATGCAATTTAAGGTAGGAAAGTGAGGAGAGACAGCAATGTGTGTGTCATCCTTGCAAAGCCCACTGTGTGCTTAACGTGCCCAGCAACATCTTTCACCCCTGGTTCTTTTCCTGTGGGAGAAGAGTTCAAACGTTCGTGCTTTACTCTGCTGTGCTCTGAGAGCACCAGGCACCAGAGAGGTTGGATTCAAATGCACATTGAGGTAGGAAAGTGAGTAGTGACAGCAAAGTGTGTGCCACTTTTGCAAAGCTCACTGGGTGCTGAAGATGGCGAGAGAGATCTTTCACTCCGGGCTCTTTGGCTGTGGGAGCAGAGTTCAAACGTTCGTTTCCTAAGCTGCTCTGCTCAGCCAGCTCCAGGCTCCGCAGATGTTGAATACAAATGCCCTTTGAGGTAGGGATGTAAGGAGAGACAGCAATGTGTGTGTCACCCTTGCAAAGCTCACTGCGTGCTGAACATGCCCAGCTACACCATTCACTCCTGGTTCTTTACCTGTGGGAACCGAGATCAAACGTTCGTGCTTTACTTTGCTGTGCTCAGCCGGCACCAGGCACGAGAGATGTTGTATTCAAATGCACTTTGAGGTAGGAAAGTGAGGAGAGAGAGCAATGAGTGTGTCATCCTTGCAAAGCCCACTATGTGCTGAACATGCCCAGCAACATCTTTCCCTCCTGCCTCTTTTCCTGGGGGAGCAGAATTCAAATTTTCGTGCTTTACTCTGCTGTGCTCAGAGAGCACCAGGCAGAAGAGATGTTGGATTCAAATGCAATTTAAGGTAGGAAAGTGAGGAGAGACAGCAATGTGTGTGTCATCCTTGCAAAGCCCACTGTGTGCTTAACGTGCCCAGCAACATCTTTCACCCCTGGTTCTTTTCCTGTGGGAGAAGAGTTCAAACGTTCGTGCTTTACTCTGCTGTGCTCTGAGAGCACCAGGCACCAGAGAGGTTGGATTCAAATGCACATTGAGGTAGGAAAGTGAGTAGTGACAGCAAAGTGTGTGCCACTTTTGCAAAGCTCACTGGGTGCTGAAGATGGCGAGAGAGATCTTTCAGTCCGGGCTCTTTGGCTGTGGGAGCAGAGTTCAAACGTTCGTTTCCTAAGCTGCTCTGCTCAGCCAGCTCCAGGCTCCGCAGATGTTGAATACAAATGCCCTTTGAGGTAGGGATGTAAGCAGAGACAGCAATGTGTGTGTCACCCTTGCAAAGCTCACTGCGTGCTGAACATGCCCAGCTACACCATTCACTCCTGGTTCTTTACCTGTGGGAACCGAGATCAAACGTTCGTGCTTTACTTTGCTGTGCTCAGCCGGCACCAGGCACGAGAGATGTTGTATTCAAATGCACTTTGAGGTAGGAAAGTGAGGAGAGAGAGCAATGAGTGTGTCATCCTTGCAAAGCCCACTATGTGCTGAACATGCCCAGCAACATCTTTCCCTCCTGCCTCTTTTCCTGGGGGAGCAGAATTCAAATTTTCGTGCTTTACTCTGCTGTGCTCAGAGAGCACCAGGCAGAAGAGATGTTGGATTCAAATGCAATTTAAGGTAGGAAAGTGAGGAGGACAGCAAAGAGTGAGTTATCCTAGCAAAGCCCACTGTGTGCTTAACGTGCCCAGCAACATCTTTCACCCCTGGTTCTTTTCCTGTGGGAGAAGAGTTCAAACGTTCGTGCTTTACTCTGCTGTGCTCTGAGAGCACCAGGCACCAGAGAGGTTGGATTCAAATGCACATTGAGGTAGGAAAGTGAGTAGTGACAGCAAAGTGTGTGCCACTTTTGCAAAGCTCACTGGGTGCTGAAGATGGCGAGAGAGATCTTTCACTCCGGGCTCTTTGGCTGTGGGAGCAGAGCTCAAACGTTCGTTTCCTAAGCTGCTCTGCTCAGCCAGCTCCAGGCTCCGCAGATGTTGAATACAAATGCCCTTTGAGGTAGGGATGTAAGGAGAGACAGCAATGTGTGTGTCACCCTTGCAAAGCTCACTGCGTGCTGAACATGCCCAGCTACACCATTCACTCCTGGTTCTTTACCTGTGGGAACCGAGATCAAACGTTCGTGCTTTACTTTGCTGTGCTCAGCCGGCACCAGGCACGAGAGATGTTGTATTCAAATGCACTTTGAGGTAGGAAAGTGAGGAGAGAGAGCAATGAGTGTGTCATCCTTGCAAAGCCCACTATGTGCTGAACATGCCCAGCAACATCTTTCCCTCCTGCCTCTTTTCCTGGGGGAGCAGAATTCAAATTTTCGTGCTTTACTCTGCTGTGCTCAGAGAGCACCAGGCAGAAGAGATGTTGGATTCAAATGCAATTTAAGGTAGGAAAGTGAGGAGAGACAGCAATGTGTGTGTCATCCTTGCAAAGCCCACTGTGTGCTTAACGTGCCCAGCAACATCTTTCACCCCTGGTTCTTTTCCTGTGGGAGAAGAGTTCAAACGTTCGTGCTTTACTCTGCTGTGCTCTGAGAGCACCAGGCACCAGAGAGGTTGGATTCAAATGCACATTGAGGTAGGAAAGTGAGTAGTGACAGCAAAGTGTGTGCCACTTTTGCAAAGCTCACTGGGTGCTGAAGATGGCGAGAGAGATCTTTCACTCCGGGCTCTTTGGCTGTGGGAGCAGAGTTCAAACGTTCGTTTCCTAAGCTGCTCTGCTCAGCCAGCTCCAGGCTCCGCAGATGTTGAATACATCTTTGAATACATCTTTGAATACCCTTTGAGGTAGGGATGTAAGGAGAGACAGCAATGTGTGTGTCACCCTTGCAAAGCTCACTGCGTGCTGAACATGCCCAGCTACACCATTCACTCCTGGTTCTTTACCTGTGGGAACCGAGATCAAACGTTCGTGCTTTACTTTGCTGTGCTCAGCCGGCACCTGGCACGAGAGATGTTGTATTCAAATGCACTTTGAGGTAGGAAAGTGAGGAGAGAGAGCAATGAGTGTGTCATCCTTGCAAAGCCCACTATGTGCTGAACATGCCCAGCAACATCTTTCCCTCCTGCCTCTTTTCCTGGGGGAGCAGAATTCAAATTTTCGTGCTTTACTCTGCTGTGCTCAGAGAGCACCAGGCAGAAGAGATGTTGGATTCAAATGCAATTTAAGGTAGGAAAGTGAGGAGGACAGCAAAGAGTGAGTTATCCTAGCAAAGCCCACTGTGTGCTTAACGTGCCCAGCAACATCTTTCACCCCTGGTTCTTTTCCTGTGGGAGAAGAGTTCAAACGTTCGTGCTTTACTCTGCTGTGCTCTGAGAGCACCAGGCACCAGAGAGGTTGGATTCAAATGCACATTGAGGTAGGAAAGTGAGTAGTGACAGCAAAGTGTGTGCCACTTTTGCAAAGCTCACTGGGTGCTGGAAATGGCGAGAGAGATCTTTCACTCCGGGCTCTATGGCTGTGGGAGCAGAGCTCAAACGTTCGTTTCCTAAGCTGCTCTGCTCAGCCAGCTCCAGGCTCCGCAGATGTTGAATACAAATGCCCTTTGAGGTAGGGATGTAAGGAGAGACAGCAATGTGTGTGTCACCCTTGCAAAGCTCACTGCGTGCTGAACATGCCCAGCTACACCATTCACTCCTGGTTCTTTACCTGTGGGAACCGAGATCAAACGTTCGTGCTTTACTTTGCTGTGCTCAGCCGGCACCAGGCACGAGAGATGTTGTATTCAAATGCACTTTGAGGTAGGAAAGTGAGGAGAGAGAGCAATGAGTGTGTCATCCTTGCAAAGCCCACTATGTGCTGAACATGCCCAGCAACATCTTTCCCTCCTGCCTCTTTTCCTGGGGGAGCAGAATTCAAATTTTCGTGCTTTACTCTGCTGTGCTCAGAGAGCACCAGGCAGAAGAGATGTTGGATTCAAATGCAATTTAAGGTAGGAAAGTGAGGAGAGACAGCAATGTGTGTGTCATCCTTGCAAAGCCCACTGTGTGCTTAACGTGCCCAGCAACATCTTTCACCCCTGGTTCTTTTCCTGTGGGAGAAGAGTTCAAACGTTCGTGCTTTACTCTGCCGTGCTCTGAGAGCACCAGGCACCAGAGAGGTTGGATTCAAATGCACATTGAGGTAGGAAAGTGAGTAGTGACAGCAAAGTGTGTGCCACTTTTGCAAAGCTCACTGGGTGCTGGAAATGGCGAGAGAGATCTTTCACTCCGGGCTCTATGGCTGTGGGAGCAGAGCTCAAACGTTCGTTTCCTAAGCTGCTCTGCTCAGCCAGCTCCAGGCTCCGCAGATGTTGAATACAAATGCCCTTTGAGGTAGGGATGTAAGGAGAGACAGCAATGTGTGTGTCACCCTTGCAAAGCTCACTGCGTGCTGAACATGCCCAGCTACACCATTCACTCCTGGTTCTTTACCTGTGGGAACCGAGATCAAACGTTCGTGCTTTACTTTGCTGTGCTCAGCCGGCACCAGGCACGAGAGATGTTGTATTCAAATGCACTTTGAGGTAGGAAAGTGAGGAGAGAGAGCAATGAGTGTGTCATCCTTGCAAAGCCCACTATGTGCTGAACATGCCCAGCAACATCTTTCCCTCCTGCCTCTTTTCCTGGGGGAGCAGAATTCAAATTTTCGTGCTTTACTCTGCTGTGCTCAGAGAGCACCAGGCACCAGAGAGGTTGGATTCAAATGCACTTTGAGTTAGGAAAGTGAGGAGTGACAGCAATGTGTGTGTCACCCTTGCAAAGCTCACTGGGTGCTGAAGATGGCGAGAGAGATCTTTCAGTCCGGGCTCTTTGGCTGTGGGAGCAGAGTTCAAACGTTCGTTTCCTAAGCTGCTCTGCTCAGCCAGCTCCAGGCTCCGCAGATGTTGAATACAAATGCACTTTGAGGTAGGGATGTAAGGAGAGACAGCAATGTGTGTGTCATCCTTGCAAAGCCCATTGTGTGCTGAACGTGCCCAACAACATCTTTCACCCCTGGTTCTTTACCTGTGGCAGAAGAGTTCAAACGTTCGTGCTTTACTCTGCTGTGCTCAGAGAGCACCAGGCACCAAAGAATTTTGATTCAAAAGCACTTTGAGGTATTAAAGTGAGGAGAGAGAGCAATGTGAGTGTCACCTTTGCAAAGCTCACTGGGTGCTGAAGGCGCCCAGCCACGACTTTCACTCCTGCCTCTTTAGGTCTGGGAGCAGAGTTCAAACGTTCGTGCTTTACTCTGCTATGCACAGCAGACACCAGGCACCGGAGATGATTGTTTCAAATGCACTTTAAGGTAGAAAGAGAGGAGAGACAGCAAAGTGTGTGCCACTTTTGCAAAGCTTACTGTGTGCTGAAGCCGCCCAGAAACGTCATTCGCTCCTGGATGTTCAGCTCTGGAAGCAGAGTTCAAACGTTCCTTTCCTACTCTGCTCTGCTCAGCCAGCTCCAGACTCAACAGATGTTGGATTCAAATGCACTTTCAGGTTGGAAAGTGAGAGAGAGCAATGTGTGTGTCACTCTTGCAAAGCTCACTGGGTGCTGAAGATGGCGAGAGAGATCTTTCACTGCAGGCTCTTTGGCTGTGGGAGCAGAGTTCAAACGTTCGTTTCCTAAGCTGCTCTGCTGAGCCAGCTCCAGACTCCACAGATGTTGGATTCAAATGCACTTTGAGGTAGGAAAGTGAGGAGAGACAGCAATGTGTGTGTCACCCTTGCAAAGCTCACTGCGTGCTGAACATGCCCAGCTACACCATTCACTCCTGGTTCTTTACCTGTGGGAACCGAGATCAAACGTTCGTGCTTTACTTTGCTGTGCTCAGCCGGCACCAGGCACGAGAGATGTTGTATTCAAATGCACTTTGAGGTAGGAAAGTGAGGAGAGAGAGCAATGAGTGTGTCATCCTTGCAAAGCCCACTATGTGCTGAACATGCCCAGCAACATCTTTCCCTCCTGCCTCTTTTCCTGGGGGAGCAGAATTCAAATTTTCGTGCTTTACTCTGCTGTGCTCAGAGAGCACCAGGCAGAAGAGATGTTGGATTCAAATGCAATTTAAGGTAGGAAAGTGAGGAGAGACAGCAATGTGTGTGTCATCCTTGCAAAGCCCACTGTGTGCTTAACGTGCCCAGCAACATCTTTCACCCCTGGTTCTTTTCCTGTGGGAGAAGAGTTCAAACGTTCGTGCTTTACTCTGCCGTGCTCTGAGAGCACCAGGCACCAGAGAGGTTGGATTCAAATGCACATTGAGGTAGGAAAGTGAGTAGTGACAGCAAAGTGTGTGCCACTTTTGCAAAGCTCGCTGGGTGCTGAAGATGGCGAGAGAGATCTTTCACTCCGGGCTCTTTGGCTGTGGGAGCAGAGCTCAAACGTTCGTTTCCTAAGCTGCTCTGCTCAGCCAGCTCCAGGCTCCGCAGATGTTGAATACAAATGCCCTTTGAGGTAGGGATGTAAGGAGAGACAGCAATGTGTGTGTCACCCTTGCAAAGCTCACTGCGTGCTGAACATGCCCAGCTACACCATTCACTCCTGGTTCTTTACCTGTGGGAACCGAGATCAAACGTTCGTGCTTTACTTTGCTGTGCTCAGCCGGCACCAGGCACGAGAGATGTTGTATTCAAATGCACTTTGAGGTAGGAAAGTGAGGAGAGAGAGCAATGAGTGTGTCATCCTTGCAAAGCCCACTATGTGCTGAACATGCCCAGCAACATCTTTCCCTCCTGCCTCTTTTCCTGGGGGAGCAGAATTCAAATTTTCGTGCTTTACTCTGCTGTGCTCAGAGAGCACCAGGCACCAGAGAGGTTGGATTCAAATGCACTTTGAGTTAGGAAAGTGAGGAGTGACAGCAATGTGTGTGTCACCCTTGCAAAGCTCACTGGGTGCTGAAGATGGCGAGAGAGATCTTTCAGTCCGGGCTCTTTGGCTGTGGGAGCAGAGTTCAAACGTTCGTTTCCTAAGCTGCTCTGCTCAGCCAGCTCCAGGCTCCGCAGATGTTGAATACAAATGCACTTTGAGGTAGGGATGTAAGGAGAGACAGCAATGTGTGTGTCATCCTTGCAAAGCCCATTGTGTGCTGAACGTGCCCAACAACATCTTTCACCCCTGGTTCTTTACCTGTGGCAGAAGAGTTCAAACGTTCGTGCTTTACTCTGCTGTGCTCAGAGAGCACCAGGCACCAAAGAATTTTGATTCAAAAGCACTTTGAGGTATTAAAGTGAGGAGAGAGAGCAATGTGAGTGTCACCTTTGCAAAGCTCACTGGGTGCTGAAGGCGCCCAGCCACGACTTTCACTCCTGCCTCTTTAGGTCTGGGAGCAGAGTTCAAACGTTCGTGCTTTACTCTGCTATGCACAGCAGACACCAGGCACCGGAGATGATTGTTTCAAATGCACTTTAAGGTAGAAAGAGAGGAGAGACAGCAAAGTGTGTGCCACTTTTGCAAAGCTTACTGTGTGCTGAAGCCGCCCAGAAACGTCATTCGCTCCTGGATGTTCAGCTCTGGAAGCAGAGTTCAAACGTTCCTTTCCTACTCTGCTCTGCTCAGCCAGCTCCAGACTCAACAGATGTTGGATTCAAATGCACTTTCAGGTTGGAAAGTGAGAGAGAGCAATGTGTGTGTCACTCTTGCAAAGCTCACTGGGTGCTGAAGATGGCGAGAGAGATCTTTCACTGCAGGCTCTTTGGCTGTGGGAGCAGAGTTCAAACGTTCGTTTCCTAAGCTGCTCTGCTGAGCCAGCTCCAGACTCCACAGATGTTGGATTCAAATGCACTTTGAGGTAGGAAAGTGAGGAGAGACAGCAATGTGTGTGTCACCCTTGCAAAGCTCACTGCGTGCTGAACATGCCCAGCTACACCATTCACTCCTGGTTCTTTACCTGTGGGAACCGAGATCAAACGTTCGTGCTTTACTTTGCTGTGCTCAGCCGGCACCAGGCACGAGAGATGTTGTATTCAAATGCACTTTGAGGTAGGAAAGTGAGGAGAGAGAGCAATGAGTGTGTCATCCTTGCAAAGCCCACTATGTGCTGAACATGCCCAGCAACATCTTTCCCTCCTGCCTCTTTTCCTGGGGGAGCAGAATTCAAATTTTCGTGCTTTACTCTGCTGTGCTCAGAGAGCACCAGGCAGAAGAGATGTTGGATTCAAATGCAATTTAAGGTAGGAAAGTGAGGAGAGACAGCAATGTGTGTGTCATCCTTGCAAAGCCCACTGTGTGCTTAACGTGCCCAGCAACATCTTTCACCCCTGGTTCTTTTCCTGTGGGAGAAGAGTTCAAACGTTCGTGCTTTACTCTGCCGTGCTCTGAGAGCACCAGGCACCAGAGAGGTTGGATTCAAATGCACATTGAGGTAGGAAAGTGAGTAGTGACAGCAAAGTGTGTGCCACTTTTGCAAAGCTCGCTGGGTGCTGAAGATGGCGAGAGAGATCTTTCACTCCGGGCTCTTTGGCTGTGGGAGCAGAGCTCAAACGTTCGTTTCCTAAGCTGCTCTGCTCAGCCAGCTCCAGGCTCCGCAGATGTTGAATACAAATGCCCTTTGAGGTAGGGATGTAAGGAGAGACAGCAATGTGTGTGTCACCCTTGCAAAGCTCACTGCGTGCTGAACATGCCCAGCTACACCATTCACTCCTGGTTCTTTACCTGTGGGAACCGAGATCAAACGTTCGTGCTTTACTTTGCTGTGCTCAGCCGGCACCAGGCACGAGAGATGTTGTATTCAAATGCACTTTGAGGTAGGAAAGTGAGGAGAGAGAGCAATGAGTGTGTCATCCTTGCAAAGCCCACTATGTGCTGAACATGCCCAGCAACATCTTTCCCTCCTGCCTCTTTTCCTGGGGGAGCAGAATTCAAATTTTCGTGCTTTACTCTGCTGTGCTCAGAGAGCACCAGGCAGAAGAGATGTTGGATTCAAATGCAATTTAAGGTAGGAAAGTGAGGAGAGACAGCAATGTGTGTGTCATCCTTGCAAAGCTCACTGTGTGCTTAACGTGCCCAGCAACATCTTTCACCCCTGGTTCTTTTCCTGTGGGAGAAGAGTTCAAACGTTCGTGCTTTACTCTGTTGTGCTCAGAGAGCACCAGGCACCAGAGAGGTTGGATTCAAATGCACTTTGAGTTAGGAAAGTGAGGAGTGACAGCAATGTGTGTGTCACCCTTGCAAAGCTCACTGGGTGCTGAAGATGGCGAGAGAGATCTTTCAGTCCGGGCTCTTTGGCTGTGGGAGCAGAGTTCAAACGTTCGTTTCCTAAGCTGCTCTGCTCAGCCAGCTCCAGGCTCCGCAGATGTTGAATACAAATGCACTTTGAGGTAGGGATGTAAGGAGAGACAGCAATGTGTGTGTCATCCTTGCAAAGCCCATTGTGTGCTGAACGTGCCCAACAACATCTTTCACCCCTGGTTCTTTACCTGTGGCAGAAGAGTTCAAACGTTCGTGCTTTACTCTGCTGTGCTCAGAGAGCACCAGGCACCAAAGAATTTTGATTCAAAAGCACTTTGAGGTATTAAAGTGAGGAGAGAGAGCAATGTGAGTGTCACCTTTGCAAAGCTCACTGGGTGCTGAAGGCGCCCAGCCACGACTTTCACTCCTGCCTCTTTAGGTCTGGGAGCAGAGTTCAAACGTTCGTGCTTTACTCTGCTATGCACAGCAGACACCAGGCACCGGAGATGATTGTTTCAAATGCACTTTAAGGTAGAAAGAGAGGAGAGACAGCAATGTGTATGCCACCATTGCAAAGCTTACTGTGTGCTGAAGCCGCCCAGAAACGTCATTCGCTCCTGGATGTTCAGCTCTGGAAGCAGAGTTCAAACGTTCCTTTCCTACTCTGCTCTGCTCAGCCAGCTCCAGACTCAACAGATGTTGGATTCAAATGCACTTTCAGGTTGGAAAGTGAGAGAGAGCAATGTGTGTGTCACTCTTGCAAAGCTCACTGGGTGCTGAAGATGGCGAGAGAGATCTTTCACTGCAGGCTCTTTGGCTGTGGGAGCAGAGTTCAAACGTTCGTTTCCTAAGCTGCTCTGCTCAGCCAGCTCCAGACTCCACAGATGTTGGATTCAAATGCACTTTGAGGTAGGAAAGTGAGGAGAGACAGCAATGTGTGTGTCACCCTTGCAAAGCTCACTGCGTGCTGAACATGCCCAGCTACACCTTTCACTCCTGGTTCTTTACCTGTGGGAACCGAGATCAAACGTTCGTGCTTTACTTTGCTGAGCTCAGAGAGCACCAGGCAGAAGAGATGTTTGATTCAAATGCACTTTGAGGCAGGAAAGTGAGGAGAGACAGCAAAGAGTGAGTTATCCTAGCAAAGCCATCTGCGTGCTGAACATGCCCAGCTACACCATTCACTCCTGGTTCTTTACCTGTGGGAACCGAGATCAAACGTTCGTGCTTTACTTTGCTGTGCTCAGCCGGCACCAGGCACGAGAGATGTTGTATTCAAATGCACTTTGAGGTAGGAAAGTGAGGAGAGAGAGCAATGAGTGTGTCATCCTTGCAAAGCCCACTATGTGCTGAACATGCCCAGCAACATCTTTCCCTCCTGCCTCTTTTCCTGGGGGAGCAGAATTCAAATTTTCGTGCTTTACTCTGCTGTGCTCAGAGAGCACCAGGCAGAAGAGATGTTGGATTCAAATGCAATTTAAGGTAGGAAAGTGAGGAGAGACAGCAATGTGTGTGTCATCCTTGCAAAGCTCACTGTGTGCTTAACGTGCCCAGCAACATCTTTCACCCCTGGTTCTTTTCCTGTGGGAGAAGAGTTCAAACGTTCGTGCTTTACTCTGTTGTGCTCAGAGAGCACCAGGCACCAGAGAGGTTGGATTCAAATGCACTTTGAGTTAGGAAAGTGAGGAGTGACAGCAATGTGTGTGTCACCCTTGCAAAGCTCACTGGGTGCTGAAGATGGCGAGAGAGATCTTTCAGTCCGTGCTCTTTGGCTGTGGGAGCAGAGTTCAAACGTTCGTTTCCTAAGCTGCTCTGCTCAGCCAGCTCCAGGCTCCGCAGATGTTGAATACAAATGCACTTTGAGGTAGGGATGTAAGGAGAGACAGCAATGTGTGTGTCATCCTTGCAAAGCCCATTGTGTGCTGAACGTGCCCAACAACATCTTTCACCCCTGGTTCTTTACCTGTGGCAGAAGAGTTCAAACGTTCGTGCTTTACTTTGCTGAGCTCAGAGAGCACCAGGCAGAAGAGATGTTTGATTCAAATGCACTTTGAGGCAGGAAAGTGAGGAGAGACAGCAAAGAGTGAGTTATCCTAGCAAAGCCATCTGCGTGCTGAACATGCCCAGCTACACCATTCACTCCTGTTTCTTTACCTGTGGGAACCGAGATCAAACGTTCGTGCTTTACTTTGCTGTGCTCAGCCGGCACCAGGCACGAGAGATGTTGTATTCAAATGCACTTTGAGGTAGGAAAGTGAGGAGAGAGAGCAATGAGTGTGTCATCCTTGCAAAGCCCACTGTGTGCTTAACGTGCCCAGCAACATCTTTCACCCCTGGTTCTTTTCCTGTGGGAGAAGAGTTCGAACGTTCGTGCTTTACTCTGCTGTGCTCTGAGAGCACCAGGCACCAGAGAGGTTGGATTCAAATGCACATTGAGGTAGGAAAGTGAGTAGTGACAGCAAAGTGTGTGCCACTTTTGCAAAGCTCACTGGGTGCTGAAGATGGCGAGAGAGATCTTTCAGTCCGGGCTCTTTGGCTGTGGGAGCAGAGTTCAAACGTTCGTTTCCTAAGCTGCTCTGCTCAGCCAGCTCCAGGCTCCGCAGATGTTGAATACAAATGCCCTTTGAGGTAGGGATGTAAGCAGAGACAGCAATGTGTGTGTCACCCTTGCAAAGCTCACTGCGTGCTGAACATGCCCAGCTACACCATTCACTCCTGGTTCTTTACCTGTGGGAACCGAGAACAAACGTTCGTGCTTTACTTTGCTGTGCTCAGCCGGCACCAGGCACGAGAGATGTTGTATTCAAATGCACTTTGAGGTAGGAAAGTGAGGAGAGAGAGCAATGAGTGTGTCATCCTTGCAAAGCCCACTATGTGCTGAACATGCCCAGCAACATCTTTCCCTCCTGCCTCTTTTCCTGGGGGTGCAGAATTCAAATTTTCGTGCTTTACTCTGCTGTGCTCAGAGAGCACCAGGCAGAAGAGATGTTGGATTCAAATGCAATTTAAGGTAGGAAAGTGAGGAGAGACAGCAATGTGTGTGTCATCCTTGCAAAGCTCACTGTGTGCTTAACGTGCCCAGCAACATCTTTCACCCCTGGTTCTTTTCCTGTGGGAGAAGAGTTCAAACGTTCGTGCTTTACTCTGTTGTGCTCAGAGAGCACCAGGCACCAGAGAGGTTGGATTCAAATGCACTTTGAGTTAGGAAAGTGAGGAGTGACAGCAATGTGTGTGTCACCCTTGCAAAGCTCACTGGGTGCTGAAGATGGCGAGAGAGATCTTTCAGTCCGTGCTCTTTGGCTGTGGGAGCAGAGTTCAAACGTTCGTTTCCTAAGCTGCTCTGCTCAGCCAGCTCCAGGCTCCGCAGATGTTGAATACAAATGCACTTTGAGGTAGGGATGTAAGGAGAGACAGCAATGTGTGTGTCATCCTTGCAAAGCCCATTGTGTGCTGAACGTGCCCAACAACATCTTTCACCCCTGGTTCTTTACCTGTGGCAGAAGAGTTCAAACGTTCGTGCTTTACTCTGCTGTGCTCAGAGAGCACCAGGCACCAAAGAATTTTGATTCAAAAGCACTTTGAGGTAGGAAAGTGAGGAGAGAGAGCAATGTGAGTGTCACCTTTGCAAAGCTCACTGGGTGCTGAAGGCGCCCAGCCACGACTTTCACTCCTGCCTCTTTAGGTCTGGGAGCAGAGTTCAAACGTTCGTGCTTTACTCTGCTATGCACAGCAGACACCAGGCACCGGAGATGATTGTTTCAAATGCACTTTAAGGTAGAAAGAGAGGAGAGACAGCAATGTGTATGCCACCATTGCAAAGCTTACTGTGTGCTGAAGCCGCCCAGAAACGTCATTCGCTCCTGGATGTTCAGCTCTGGAAGCAGAGTTCAAACGTTCCTTTCCTACTCTGCTCTGCTCAGCCAGCTCCAGACTCAACAGATGTTGGATTCAAATGCACTTTCAGGTTGGAAAGTGAGAGAGAGCAATGTGTGTGTCACTCTTGCAAAGCTCACTGGGTGCTGAAGATGGCGAGAGAGATCTTTCACTGCAGGCTCTTTGGCTGTGGGAGCAGAGTTCAAACGTTCGTTTCCTAAGCTGCTCTGCTGAGCCAGCTCCAGACTCCACAGATGTTGGATTCAAATGCACTTTGAGGTAGGAAAGTGAGGAGAGACAGCAATGTGTGTGTCACCCTTGCAAAGCTCACTGCGTGCTGAACATGCCCAGCTACACCTTTCACTCCTGGTTCTTTACCTGTGGGAACAGAGATCAAACGTTCGTGCTTTACTTTGCTGAGCTCAGAGAGCACCAGGCAGAAGAGATGTTTGATTCAAATGCACTTTGAGGCAGGAAAGTGAGGAGAGACAGCAAAGAGTGAGTTATCCTAGCAAAGCCATCTGCGTGCTGAACATGCCCAGCTACACCATTCACTCCTGGTTCTTTACCTGTGGGAACCGAGATCAAACGTTCGTGCTTTACTTTGCTGTGCTCAGCCGGCACCAGGCACGAGAGATGTTGTATTCAAATGCACTTTGAGGTAGGAAAGTGAGGAGAGAGAGCAATGAGTGTGTCATCCTTGCAAAGCCCACTATGTGCTGAACATGCCCAGCAACATCTTTCCCTCCTGCCTCTTTTCCTGGGGGAGCAGAATTCAAATTTTCGTGCTTTACTCTGCTGTGCTCAGAGAGCACCAGGCAGAAGAGATGTTGGATTCAAATGCAATTTAAGGTAGGAAAGTGAGGAGAGACAGCAATGTGTGTGTCATCCTTGCAAAGCCCACTGTGTGCTTAACGTGCCCAGCAACATCTTTCACCCCTGGTTCTTTTCCTGTGGGAGAAGAGTTCAAACGTTCGTGCTTTACTCTGTTGTGCTCAGAGAGCACCAGGCACCAGAGAGGTTGGATTCAAATGCACTTTGAGTTAGGAAAGTGAGGAGTGACAGCAATGTGTGTGTCACCCTTGCAAAGCTCACTGGGTGCTGAAGATGGCGAGAGAGATCTTTCAGTCCGTGCTCTTTGGCTGTGGGAGCAGAGTTCAAACGTTCGTTTCCTAAGCTGCTCTGCTCAGCCAGCTCCAGGCTCCGCAGATGTTGAATACAAATGCACTTTGAGGTAGGGATGTAAGGAGAGACAGCAATGTGTGTGTCATCCTTGCAAAGCCCATTGTGTGCTGAACGTGCCCAACAACATCTTTCACCCCTGGTTCTTTACCTGTGGCAGAAGAGTTCAAACGTTCGTGCTTTACTTTGCTGAGCTCAGAGAGCACCAGGCAGAAGAGATGTTTGATTCAAATGCACTTTGAGGCAGGAAAGTGAGGAGAGACAGCAAAGAGTGAGTTATCCTAGCAAAGCCATCTGCGTGCTGAACATGCCCAGCTACACCATTCACACCTGGTTCTTTACCTGTGGGAACCGAGATCAAACGTTCGTGCTTTACTTTGCTGTGCTCAGCCGGCACCAGGCACGAGAGATGTTGTATTCAAATGCACTTTGAGGTAGGAAAGTGAGGAGAGAGAGCAATGAGTGTGTCATCCTTGCAAAGCCCACTATGTGCTGAACATGCCCAGCAACATCTTTCCCTCCTGCCTCTTTTCCTGGGGGAGCAGAATTCAAATTTTCGTGCTTTACTCTGCTGTGCTCAGAGAGCACCAGGCAGAAGAGATGTTGGATTCAAATGCAATTTAAGGTAGGAAAGTGAGGAGAGACAGCAATGTGTGTGTCATCCTTGCAAAGCCCACTGTGTGCTTAACGTGCCCAGCAACATCTTTCACCCCTGGTTCTTTTCCTGTGGGAGAAGAGTTCAAACGTTCGTGCTTTACTCTGCTGTGCTCTGAGAGCACCAGGCACCAGAGAGGTTGGATTCAAATGCACATTGAGGTAGGAAAGTGAGTAGTGACAGCAAAGTGTGTGCCACTTTTGCAAAGCTCACTGGGTGCTGAAGATGGCGAGAGAGATCTTTCACTCCGGGCTCTTTGGCTGTGGGAGCAGAGCTCAAACGTTCGTTTCCTAAGCTGCTCTGCTCAGCCAGCTCCAGGCTCCGCAGATGTTGAATACAAATGCCCTTTGAGGTAGGGATGTAAGGAGAGACAGCAATGTGTGTGTCACCCTTGCAAAGCTCACTGCGTGCTGAACATGCCCAGCTACACCATTCACTCCTGGTTCTTTACCTGTGGGAACCGAGATCAAACGTTCGTGCTTTACTTTGCTGTGCTCAGCCGGCACCAGGCACGAGAGATGTTGTATTCAAATGCACTTTGAGGTAGGAAAGTGAGGAGAGAGAGCAATGAGTGTGTCATCCTTGCAAAGCCCACTATGTGCTGAACATGCCCAGCAACATCTTTCCCTCCTGCCTCTTTTCCTGGGGGAGCAGAATTCAAATTTTCGTGCTTTACTCTGCTGTGCTCAGAGAGCACCAGGCAGAAGAGATGTTGGATTCAAATGCAATTTAAGGTAGGAAAGTGAGGAGAGACAGCAATGTGTGTGTCATCCTTGCAAAGCCCACTGTGTGCTTAACGTGCCCAGCAACATCTTTCACCCCTGGTTCTTTTCCTGTGGGAGAAGAGTTCAAACGTTCGTGCTTTACTCTGTTGTGCTCAGAGAGCACCAGGCACCAGAGAGGTTGGATTCAAATGCACTTTGAGTTAGGAAAGTGAGGAGTGACAGCAATGTGTGTGTCACCCTTGCAAAGCTCACTGGGTGCTGAAGATGGCGAGAGAGATCTTTCAGTCCGTGCTCTTTGGCTGTGGGAGCAGAGTTCAAACGTTCGTTTCCTAAGCTGCTCTGCTCAGCCAGCTCCAGGCTCCGCAGATGTTGAATACAAATGCACTTTGAGGTAGGGATGTAAGGAGAGACAGCAATGTGTGTGTCATCCTTGCAAAGCCCATTGTGTGCTGAACGTGCCCAACAACATCTTTCACCCCTGGTTCTTTACCTGTGGCAGAAGAGTTCAAACGTTCGTGCTTTACTTTGCTGAGCTCAGAGAGCACCAGGCAGAAGAGATGTTTGATTCAAATGCACTTTGAGGCAGGAAAGTGAGGAGAGACAGCAAAGAGTGAGTTATCCTAGCAAAGCCATCTGCGTGCTGAACATGCCCAGCTACACCATTCACACCTGGTTCTTTACCTGTGGGAACCGAGATCAAACGTTCGTGCTTTACTTTGCTGTGCTCAGCCGGCACCAGGCACGAGAGATGTTGTATTCAAATGCACTTTGAGGTAGGAAAGTGAGGAGAGAGAGCAATGAGTGTGTCATCCTTGCAAAGCCCACTATGTGCTGAACATGCCCAGCAACATCTTTCCCTCCTGCCTCTTTTCCTGGGGGAGCAGAATTCAAATTTTCGTGCTTTACTCTGCTGTGCTCAGAGAGCACCAGGCAGAAGAGATGTTGGATTCAAATGCAATTTAAGGTAGGAAAGTGAGGAGAGACAGCAATGTGTGTGTCATCCTTGCAAAGCCCACTGTGTGCTTAACGTGCCCAGCAACATCTTTCACCCCTGGTTCTTTTCCTGTGGGAGAAGAGTTCAAACGTTCGTGCTTTACTCTGCTGTGCTCTGAGAGCACCAGGCACCAGAGAGGTTGGATTCAAATGCACATTGAGGTAGGAAAGTGAGTAGTGACAGCAAAGTGTGTGCCACTTTTGCAAAGCTCACTGGGTGCTGAAGATGGCGAGAGAGATCTTTCACTCCGGGCTCTTTGGCTGTGGGAGCAGAGCTCAAACGTTCGTTTCCTAAGCTGCTCTGCTCAGCCAGCTCCAGGCTCCGCAGATGTTGAATACAAATGCCCTTTGAGGTAGGGATGTAAGGAGAGACAGCAATGTGTGTGTCACCCTTGCAAAGCTCACTGCGTGCTGAACATGCCCAGCTACACCATTCACTCCTGGTTCTTTACCTGTGGGAACCGAGATCAAACGTTCGTGCTTTACTTTGCTGTGCTCAGCCGGCACCAGGCACGAGAGATGTTGTATTCAAATGCACTTTGAGGTAGGAAAGTGAGGAGAGAGAGCAATGAGTGTGTCATCCTTGCAAAGCCCACTATGTGCTGAACATGCCCAGCAACATCTTTCCCTCCTGCCTCTTTTCCTGGGGGAGCAGAATTCAAATTTTCGTGCTTTACTCTGCTGTGCTCAGAGAGCACCAGGCAGAAGAGATGTTGGATTCAAATGCAATTTAAGGTAGGAAAGTGAGGAGAGACAGCAATGTGTGTGTCATCCTTGCAAAGCCCACTGTGTGCTTAACGTGCCCAGCAACATCTTTCACCCCTGGTTCTTTTCCTGTGGGAGAAGAGTTCAAACGTTCGTGCTTTACTCTGCTGTGCTCTGAGAGCACCAGGCACCAGAGAGGTTGGATTCAAATGCACATTGAGGTAGGAAAGTGAGTAGTGACAGCAAAGTGTGTGCCACTTTTGCAAAGCTCACTGGGTGCTGAAGATGGGGAGAGAGATCTTTCACTCCGGGCTCTTTGGCTGTGGGAGCAGAGCTCAAACGTTCGTTTCCTAAGCTGCTCTGCTCAGCCAGCTCCAGGCTCCGCAGATGTTGAATACAAATGCCCTTTGAGGTAGGGATGTAAGGAGAGACAGCAATGTGTGTGTCACCCTTGCAAAGCTCACTGCGTGCTGAACATGCCCAGCTACACCATTCACTCCTGGTTCTTTACCTGTGGGAACCGAGATCAAACGTTCGTGCTTTACTTTGCTGTGCTCAGCCGGCACCAGGCACGAGAGATGTTGTATTCAAATGCACTTTGAGGTAGGAAAGTGAGGAGAGAGAGCAATGAGTGTGTCATCCTTGCAAAGCCCACTATGTGCTGAACATGCCCAGCAACATCTTTCCCTCCTGCCTCTTTTCCTGGGGGAGCAGAATTCAAATTTTCGTGCTTTACTCTGCTGTGCTCAGAGAGCACCAGGCAGAAGAGATGTTGGATTCAAATGCAATTTAAGGTAGGAAAGTGAGGAGGACAGCAAAGAGTGAGTTATCCTAGCAAAGCCCACTGTGTGCTTAACGTGCCCAGCAACATCTTTCACCCCTGGTTCTTTTCCTGTGGGAGAAGAGTTCAAACGTTCGTGCTTTACTCTGCTGTGCTCTGAGAGCACCAGGCACCAGAGAGGTTGGATTCAAATGCACATTGAGGTAGGAAAGTGAGTAGTGACAGCAAAGTGTGTGCCACTTTTGCAAAGCTCACTGGGTGCTGAAGATGGGGAGAGAGATCTTTCACTCCGGGCTCTTTGGCTGTGGGAGCAGAGCTCAAACGTTCGTTTCCTAAGCTGCTCTGCTCAGCCAGCTCCAGGCTCCGCAGATGTTGAATACAAATGCCCTTTGAGGTAGGGATGTAAGGAGAGACAGCAATGTGTGTGTCACCCTTGCAAAGCTCACTGCGTGCTGAACATGCCCAGCTACACCATTCACTCCTGGTTCTTTACCTGTGGGAACCGAGATCAAACGTTCGTGCTTTACTTTGCTGTGCTCAGCCGGCACCAGGCACGAGAGATGTTGTATTCAAATGCACTTTGAGGTAGGAAAGTGAGGAGAGAGAGCAATGAGTGTGTCATCCTTGCAAAGCCCACTATGTGCTGAACATGCCCAGCAACATCTTTCCCTCCTGCCTCTTTTCCTGGGGGAGCAGAATTCAAATTTTCGTGCTTTACTCTGCTGTGCTCAGAGAGCACCAGGCAGAAGAGATGTTGGATTCAAATGCAATTTAAGGTAGGAAAGTGAGGAGAGACAGCAATGTGTGTGTCATCCTTGCAAAGCCCACTGTGTGCTTAACGTGCCCAGCAACATCTTTCACCCCTGGTTCTTTTCCTGTGGGAGAAGAGTTCAAACGTTCGTGCTTTACTCTGCTGTGCTCTGAGAGCACCAGGCACCAGAGAGGTTGGATTCAAATGCACATTGAGGTAGGAAAGTGAGTAGTGACAGCAAAGTGTGTGCCACTTTTGCAAAGCTCACTGGGTGCTGAAAATGGCGAGAGAGATCTTTCACTCCGGGCTCTTTGGCTGTGGGAGAAGAGCTCAAACGTTCGTTTCCTAAGCTGCTCTGCTCAGCCAGCTCCAGGCTCCGCAGATGTTGAATACAAATGCCCTTTGAGGTAGGGATGTAAGGAGAGACAGCAATGTGTGTGTCACCCTTGCAAAGCTCACTGCGTGCTGAACATGCCCAGCTACACCATTCACTCCTGCTTCTTTACCTGTGGGAACCGAGATCAAACGTTCGTGCTTTACTTTGCTGTGCTCAGCCGGCACCAGGCACGAGAGATGTTGTATTCAAATGCACTTTGAGGTAGGAAAGTGAGGAGAGAGAGCAATGAGTGTGTCATCCTTGCAAAGCCCACTATGTGCTGAACATGCCCAGCAACATCTTTCCCTCCTGCCTCTTTTCCTGGGGGAGCAGAATTCAAATTTTCGTGCTTTACTCTGCTGTGCTCAGAGAGCACCAGGCAGAAGAGATGTTGGATTCAAATGCAATTTAAGGTAGGAAAGTGAGGAGAGACAGCAATGTGTGTGTCATCCTTGCAAAGCCCACTGTGTGCTTAACGTGCCCAGCAACATCTTTCACCCCTGGTTCTTTTCCTGTGGGAGAAGAGTTCAAACGTTCGTGCTTTACTCTGCTGTGCTCTGAGAGCACCAGGCACCAGAGAGGTTGGATTCAAATGCACATTGAGGTAGGAAAGTGAGTAGTGACAGCAAAGTGTGTGCCACTTTTGCAAAGCTCACTGGGTGCTGAAAATGGCGAGAGAGATCTTTCACTCCGGGCTCTTTGGCTGTGGGAGCAGAGCTCAAACGTTCGTTTCCTAAGCTGCTCTGCTCAGCCAGCTCCAGGCTCCGCAGATGTTGAATACAAATGCCCTTTGAGGTAGGGATGTAAGGAGAGACAGCAATGTGTGTGTCACCCTTGCAAAGCTCACTGCGTGCTGAACATGCCCAGCTACACCATTCACTCCTGGTTCTTTACCTGTGGGAACCGAGATCAAACGTTCGTGCTTTACTTTGCTGTGCTCAGCCGGCACCAGGCACGAGAGATGTTGTATTCAAATGCACTTTGAGGTAGGAAAGTGAGGAGAGAGAGCAATGAGTGTGTCATCCTTGCAAAGCCCACTATGTGCTGAACATGCCCAGCAACATCTTTCCCTCCTGCCTCTTTTCCTGGGGGAGCAGAATTCAAATTTTCGTGCTTTACTCTGCTGTGCTCAGAGAGCACCAGGCAGAAGAGATGTTGGATTCAAATGCAATTTAAGGTAGGAAAGTGAGGAGAGACAGCAATGTGTGTGTCATCCTTGCAAAGCCCACTGTGTGCTTAACGTGCCCAGCAACATCTTTCACCCCTGGTTCTTTTCCTGTGGGAGAAGAGTTCAAACGTTCGTGCTTTACTCTGCTGTGCTCTGAGAGCACCAGGCACCAGAGAGGTTGGATTCAAATGCACATTGAGGTAGGAAAGTGAGTAGTGACAGCAAAGTGTGTGCCACTTTTGCAAAGCTCACTGGGTGCTGAAGATGGCGAGAGAGATCTTTCACTCCGGGCTCTTTGGCTGTGGGAGCAGAGTTCAAACGTTCGTTTCCTAAGCTGCTCTGCTCAGCCAGCTCCAGGCTCCGCAGATGTTGAATACAAATGCACTTTGAGGTAGGGATGTAAGGAGAGACAGCAATGTGTGTGTCACCCTTGCAAAGCTCACTGCGTGCTGAACATGCCCAGCTACACCATTCACTCCTGGTTCTTTACCTGTGGGAACCGAGATCAAACGTTCGTGCTTTACTTTGCTGTGCTCAGCCGGCACCAGGCACGAGAGATGTTGTATTCAAATGCACTTTGAGGTAGGAAAGTGAGGAGAGAGAGCAATGAGTGTGTCATCCTTGCAAAGCCCACTATGTGCTGAACATGCCCAGCAACATCTTTCCCTCCTGCCTCTTTTCCTGGGGGAGCAGAATTCAAATTTTCGTGCTTTACTCTGCTGTGCTCAGAGAGCACCAGGCAGAAGAGATGTTGGATTCAAATGCAATTTAAGGTAGGAAAGTGAGGAGAGACAGCAATGTGTGTGTCATCCTTGCAAAGCCCACTGTGTGCTTAACGTGCCCAGCAACATCTTTCACCCCTGGTTCTTTTCCTGTGGGAGAAGAGTTCAAACGTTCGTGCTTTACTCTGCTGTGCTCTGAGAGCACCAGGCACCAGAGAGGTTGGATTCAAATGCACATTGAGGTAGGAAAGTGAGTAGTGACAGCAAAGTGTGTGCCACTTTTGCAAAGCTCACTGGGTGCTGAAGATGGCGAGAGAGATCTTTCAGTCCGGGCTCTTTGGCTGTGGGAGCAGAGTTCAAACGTTCGTTTCCTAAGCTGCTCTGCTCAGCCAGCTCCAGGCTCCGCAGATGTTGAATACATCTTTGAATACATATTTGAATACCCTTTGAGGTAGGGATGTAAGGAGAGACAGCAATGTGTGTGTCACCCTTGCAAAGCTCACTGCGTGCTGAACATGCCCAGCTACACCATTCACTCCTGGTTCTTTACCTGTGGGAACCGAGATCAAACGTTCGTGCTTTACTTTGCTGTGCTCAGCCGGCACCAGGCACGAGAGATGTTGTATTCAAATGCACTTTGAGGTAGGAAAGTGAGGAGAGAGAGCAATGAGTGTGTCATCCTTGCAAAGCCCACTATGTGCTGAACATGCCCAGCAACATCTTTCCCTCCTGCCTCTTTTCCTGGGGGAGCAGAATTCAAATTTTCGTGCTTTACTCTGCTGTGCTCAGAGAGCACCAGGCAGAAGAGATGTTGGATTCAAATGCAATTTAAGGTAGGAAAGTGAGGAGAGACAGCAATGTGTGTGTCATCCTTGCAAAGCCCACTGTGTGCTTAACGTGCCCAGCAACATCTTTCACCCCTGGTTCTTTTCCTGTGGGAGAAGAGTTCAAACGTTCGTGCTTTACTCTGCCGTGCTCTGAGAGCACCAGGCACCAGAGAGGTTGGATTCAAATGCACATTGAGGTAGGAAAGTGAGTAGTGACAGCAAAGTGTGTGCCACTTTTGCAAAGCTCACTGGGTGCTGAAGATGGCGAGAGAGATCTTTCAGTCCGGGCTCTTTGGCTGTGGGAGCAGAGTTCAAACGTTCGTTTCCTAAGCTGCTCTGCTCAGCCAGCTCCAGGCTCCGCAGATGTTGAATACATCTTTGAATACATATTTGAATACCCTTTGAGGTAGGGATGTAAGGAGAGACAGCAATGTGTGTGTCACCCTTGCAAAGCTCACTGCGTGCTGAACATGCCCAGCTACACCATTCACTCCTGGTTCTTTACCTGTGGGAACCGAGATCAAACGTTCGTGCTTTACTTTGCTGTGCTCAGCCGGCACCAGGCACGAGAGATGTTGTATTCAAATGCACTTTGAGGTAGGAAAGTGAGGAGAGAGAGCAATGAGTGTGTCATCCTTGCAAAGCCCACTATGTGCTGAACATGCCCAGCAACATCTTTCCCTCCTGCCTCTTTTCCTGGGGGAGCAGAATTCAAATTTTCGTGCTTTACTCTGCTGTGCTCAGAGAGCACCAGGCAGAAGAGATGTTGGATTCAAATGCAATTTAAGGTAGGAAAGTGAGGAGAGACAGCAATGTGTGTGTCATCCTTGCAAAGCCCACTGTGTGCTTAACGTGCCCAGCAACATCTTTCACCCCTGGTTCTTTTCCTGTGGGAGAAGAGTTCAAACGTTCGTGCTTTACTCTGCCGTGCTCTGAGAGCACCAGGCACCAGAGAGGTTGGATTCAAATGCACATTGAGGTAGGAAAGTGAGTAGTGACAGCAAAGTGTGTGCCACTTTTGCAAAGCTCACTGGGTGCTGAAGATGGCGAGAGAGATCTTTCAGTCCGGGCTCTTTGGCTGTGGGAGCAGAGTTCAAACGTTCGTTTCCTAAGCTGCTCTGCTCAGCCAGCTCCAGGCTCCGCAGATGTTGAATACATCTTTGAATACATATTTGAATACCCTTTGAGGTAGGGATGTAAGGAGAGACAGCAATGTGTGTGTCACCCTTGCAAAGCTCACTGCGTGCTGAACATGCCCAGCTACACCATTCACTCCTGGTTCTTTACCTGTGGGAACCGAGATCAAACGTTCGTGCTTTACTTTGCTGTGCTCAGCCGGCACCAGGCACGAGAGATGTTGTATTCAAATGCACTTTGAGGTAGGAAAGTGAGGAGAGAGAGCAATGAGTGTGTCATCCTTGCAAAGCCCACTATGTGCTGAACATGCCCAGCAACATCTTTCCCTCCTGCCTCTTTTCCTGGGGGAGCAGAATTCAAATTTTCGTGCTTTACTCTGCTGTGCTCAGAGAGCACCAGGCAGAAGAGATGTTGGATTCAAATGCAATTTAAGGTAGGAAAGTGAGGAGAGACAGCAATGTGTGTGTCATCCTTGCAAAGCCCACTGTGTGCTTAACGTGCCCAGCAACATCTTTCACCCCTGGTTCTTTTCCTGTGGGAGAAGAGTTCAAACGTTCGTGCTTTACTCTGCTGTGCTCTGAGAGCACCAGGCACCAGAGAGGTTGGATTCAAATGCACATTGAGGTAGGAAAGTGAGTAGTGACAGCAAAGTGTGTGCCACTTTTGCAAAGCTCACTGGGTGCTGAAGATGGCGAGAGAGATCTTTCACTCCGGGCTCTTTGGCTGTGGGAGCAGAGTTCAAACGTTCGTTTCCTAAGCTGCTCTGCTCAGCCAGCTCCAGGCTCCGCAGATGTTGAATACAAATGCACTTTGAGGTAGGGATGTAAGGAGAGACAGCAATGTGTGTGTCACCCTTGCAAAGCTCACTGCGTGCTGAACATGCCCAGCTACACCATTCACTCCTGGTTCTTTACCTGTGGGAACCGAGATCAAACGTTCGTGCTTTACTTTGCTGTGCTCAGCCGGCACCAGGCACGAGAGATGTTGTATTCAAATGCACTTTGAGGTAGGAAAGTGAGGAGAGAGAGCAATGAGTGTGTCATCCTTGCAAAGCCCACTATGTGCTGAACATGCCCAGCAACATCTTTCCCTCCTGCCTCTTTTCCTGGGGGAGCAGAATTCAAATTTTCGTGCTTTACTCTGCTGTGCTCAGAGAGCACCAGGCAGAAGAGATGTTGGATTCAAATGCAATTTAAGGTAGGAAAGTGAGGAGAGACAGCAATGTGTGTGTCATCCTTGCAAAGCCCACTGTGTGCTTAACGTGCCCAGCAACATCTTTCACCCCTGGTTCTTTTCCTGTGGGAGAAGAGTTCAAACGTTCGTGCTTTACTCTGCTGTGCTCTGAGAGCACCAGGCACCAGAGAGGTTGGATTCAAATGCACATTGAGGTAGGAAAGTGAGTAGTGACAGCAAAGTGTGTGCCACTTTTGCAAAGCTCACTGGGTGCTGAAGATGGCGAGAGAGATCTTTCACTCCGGGCTCTTTGGCTGTGGGAGCAGAGTTCAAACATTCGTTTCCTAAGCTGCTCTGCTCAGCCAGCTCCAGGCTCCGCAGATGTTGAATACAAATGCCCTTTGAGGTAGGGATGTAAGGAGAGACAGCAATGTGTGTGTCACCCTTGCAAAGCTCACTGCGTGCTGAACATGCCCAGCTACACCATTCACTCCTGGTTCTTTACCTGTGGGAACCGAGATCAAACGTTCGTGCTTTACTTTGCTGTGCTCAGCCGGCACCAGGCACGAGAGATGTTGTATTCAAATGCACTTTGAGGTAGGAAAGTGAGGAGAGAGAGCAATGAGTGTGTCATCCTTGCAAAGCCCACTATGTGCTGAACATGCCCAGCAACATCTTTCCCTCCTGCCTCTTTTCCTGGGGGAGCAGAATTCAAATTTTCGTGCTTTACTCTGCTGTGCTCAGAGAGCACCAGGCAGAAGAGATGTTGGATTCAAATGCAATTTAAGGTAGGAAAGTGAGGAGAGACAGCAATGTGTGTGTCATCCTTGCAAAGCTCACTGTGTGCTTAACGTGCCCAGCAACATCTTTCACCCCTGGTTCTTTTCCTGTGGGAGAAGAGTTCAAACGTTCGTGCTTTACTCTGCCGTGCTCTGAGAGCACCAGGCACCAGAGAGGTTGGATTCAAATGCACATTGAGGTAGGAAAGTGAGTAGTGACAGCAAAGTGTGTGCCACTTTTGCAAAGCTCACTGGGTGCTGAAGATGGCGAGAGAGATCTTTCACTACGGGCTCTTTGGCTGTGGGAGCAGAGTTCAAACGTTCGTTTCCTAAGCTGCTCTGCTCAGCCAGCTCCAGGCTCCGCAGATGTTGAATACAAATGCACTTTGAGGTAGGGATGTAAGGAGAGACAGCAATGTGTGTGTCATCCTTGCAAAGCCCATTGTGTGCTGAACGTGCCCAACAACATCTTTCACCCCTGGTTCTTTACCTGTGGCAGAAGAGTTCAAACGTTCGTGCTTTACTCTGCTGTGCTCAGAGAGCACCAGGCACCAAAGAATTTTGATTCAAAAGCACTTTGAGGTATTAAAGTGAGGAGAGAGAGCAATGTGAGTGTCACCTTTGCAAAGCTCACTGGGTGCTGAAGGCGCCCAGCCACGACTTTCACTCCTGCCTCTTTAGGTCTGGGAGCAGAGTTCAAACGTTCGTGCTTTACTCTGCTATGCACAGCAGACACCAGGCACCGGAGATGATTGTTTCAAATGCACTTTAAGGTAGAAAGAGAGGAGAGACAGCAAAGTGTGTGCCACTTTTGCAAAGCTTACTGTGTGCTGAAGCCGCCCAGACACGTCATTCGCTCCTGGATGTTCAGCTCTGGAAGCAGAGTTCAAACGTTCCTTTCCTACTCTGCTCTGCTCAGCCAGCTCCAGACTCAACAGATGTTGGATTCAAATGCACTTTCAGGTTGGAAAGTGAGAGAGAGCAATGTGTGTGTCACTCTTGCAAAGCTCACTGGGCGCTGAAGATGGCGAGAGAGATCTTTCACTGCAGGCTCTTTGGCTGTGGGAGCAGAGTTCAAACGTTCGTTTCCTAAGCTGCTCTGCTGAGCCAGCTCCAGACTCCACAGATGTTGGATTCAAATGCACTTTGAGGTAGGAAAGTGAGGAGAGACAGCAATGTGTGTGTCTCCCTTGCAAAGCTCACTGCGTGCTGAACATGCCCAGCTACACCATTCACTCCTGGTTCTTTACCTGTGGGAACCGAGATCAAACGTTCGTGCTTTACTTTGCTGTGCTCAGCCGGCACCAGGCACGAGAGATGTTGTATTCAAATGCACTTTGAGGTAGGAAAGTGAGGAGAGAGAGCAATGAGTGTGTCATCCTTGCAAAGCCCACTATGTGCTGAACATGCCCAGCAACATCTTTCCCTCCTGCCTCTTTTCCTGGGGGAGCAGAATTCAAATTTTCGTGCTTTACTCTGCTGTGCTCAGAGAGCACCAGGCAGAAGAGATGTTGGATTCAAATGCAATTTAAGGTAGGAAAGTGAGGAGAGACAGCAATGTGTGTGTCATCCTTGCAAAGCTCACTGTGTGCTTAACGTGCCCAGCAACATCTTTCACCCCTGGTTCTTTTCCTGTGGGAGAAGAGTTCAAACGTTCGTGCTTTACTCTGTTGTGCTCAGAGAGCACCAGGCACCAGAGAGGTTGGATTCAAATGCACTTTGAGTTAGGAAAGTGAGGAGTGACAGCAATGTGTGTGTCACCCTTGCAAAGCTCACTGGGTGCTGAAGATGGCGAGAGAGATCTTTCAGTCCGGGCTCTTTGGCTGTGGGAGCAGAGTTCAAACGTTCGTTTCCTAAGCTGCTCTGCTCAGCCAGCTCCAGGCTCCGCAGATGTTGAATACAAATGCACTTTGAGGTAGGGATGTAAGGAGAGACAGCAATGTGTGTGTCATCCTTGCAAAGCCCATTGTGTGCTGAACGTGCCCAACAACATCTTTCACCCCTGGTTCTTTACCTGTGGCAGAAGAGTTCAAACGTTCGTGCTTTACTCTGCTGTGCTCAGAGAGCACCAGGCACCAAAGAATTTTGATTCAAAAGCACTTTGAGGTATTAAAGTGAGGAGAGAGAGCAATGTGAGTGTCACCTTTGCAAAGCTCACTGGGTGCTGAAGGCGCCCAGCCACGACTTTCACTCCTGCCTCTTTAGGTCTGGGAGCAGAGTTCAAACGTTCGTGCTTTACTCTGCTATGCACAGCAGACACCAGGCATCGGAGATGATTGTTTCAAATGCACTTTAAGGTAGAAAGAGAGGAGAGACAGCAATGTGTATGCCACCATTGCAAAGCTTACTGTGTGCTGAAGCCGCCCAGAAACGTCATTCGCTCCTGGATGTTCAGCTCTGGAAGCAGAGTTCAAACGTTCCTTTCCTACTCTGCTCTGCTCAGCCAGCTCCAGACTCAACAGATGTTGGATTCAAATGCACTTTCAGGTTGGAAAGTGAGAGAGAGCAATGTGTGTGTCACTCTTGCAAAGCTCACTGGGTGCTGAAGATGGCGAGAGAGATCTTTCACTGCAGGCTCTTTGGCTGTGGGAGCAGAGTTCAAACGTTCGTTTCCTAAGCTGCTCTGCTGAGCCAGCTCCAGGCTCCGCAGATGTTGGATTCAAATGCACTTTGAGGTAGGAAAGTGAGGAGAGACAGCAATGTGTGTGTCACCCTTGCAAAGCTCACTGCGTGCTGAACATGCCCAGCTACACCTTTCACTCCTGGTTCTTTACCTGTGGGAACAGAGATCAAACGTTCGTGCTTTACTTTGCTGAGCTCAGAGAGCACCAGGCAGAAGAGATGTTTGATTCAAATGCACTTTGAGGCAGGAAAGTGAGGAGAGACAGCAAAGAGTGAGTTATCCTAGCAAAGCCATCTGCGTGCTGAACATGCCCAGCTACACCATTCACTCCTGGTTCTTTACCTGTGGGAACCGAGATCAAACGTTCGTGCTTTACTTTGCTGTGCTCAGCCGGCACCAGGCACGAGAGATGTTGTATTCAAATGCACTTTGAGGTAGGAAAGTGAGGAGAGAGAGCAATGAGTGTGTCATCCTTGCAAAGCCCACTATGTGCTGAACATGCCCAGCAACATCTTTCCCTCCTGCCTCTTTTCCTGGGGGAGCAGAATTCAAATTTTCGTGCTTTACTCTGCTGTGCTCAGAGAGCACCAGGCAGAAGAGATGTTGGATTCAAATGCAATTTAAGGTAGGAAAGTGAGGAGAGACAGCAATGTGTGTGTCATCCTTGCAAAGCTCACTGTGTGCTTAACGTGCCCAGCAACATCTTTCACCCCTGGTTCTTTTCCTGTGGGAGAAGAGTTCAAACGTTCGTGCTTTACTCTGCCGTGCTCTGAGAGCACCAGGCACCAGAGAGGTTGGATTCAAATGCACATTGAGGTAGGAAAGTGAGTAGTGACAGCAAAGTGTGTGCCACTTTTGCAAAGCTCACTGGGTGCTGAAGATGGCGAGAGAGATCTTTCACTACGGGCTCTTTGGCTGTGGGAGCAGAGCTCAAACGTTCGTTTCCTAAGCTGCTCTGCTCAGCCAGCTCCAGGCTCCGCAGATGTTGAATACAAATGCACTTTGAGGTAGGGATGTAAGGAGAGACAGCAATGTGTGTGTCATCCTTGCAAAGCCCATTGTGTGCTGAACGTGCCCAACAACATCTTTCACCCCTGGTTCTTTACCTGTGGCAGAAGAGTTCAAACGTTCGTGCTTTACTTTGCTGAGCTCAGAGAGCACCAGGCAGAAGAGATGTTTGATTCAAATGCACTTTGAGGCAGGAAAGTGAGGAGAGACAGCAAAGAGTGAGTTATCCTAGCAAAGCCATCTGCGTGCTGAACATGCCCAGCTACACCATTCACTCCTGGTTCTTTACCTGTGGGAACCGAGATCAAACGTTCGTGCTTTACTTTGCTGTGCTCAGCCGGCACCAGGCACGAGAGATGTTGTATTCAAATGCACTTTGAGGTAGGAAAGTGAGGAGAGAGAGCAATGAGTGTGTCATCCTTGCAAAGCCCACTATGTGCTGAACATGCCCAGCAACATCTTTCCCTCCTGCCTCTTTTCCTGGGGGAGCAGAATTCAAATTTTCGTGCTTTACTCTGCTGTGCTCAGAGAGCACCAGGCAGAAGAGATGTTGGATTCAAATGCAATTTAAGGTAGGAAAGTGAGGAGAGACAGCAATGTGTGTGTCATCCTTGCAAAGCTCACTGTGTGCTTAACGTGCCCAGCAACATCTTTCACCCCTGGTTCTTTTCCTGTGGGAGAAGAGTTCAAACGTTCGTGCTTTACTCTGTTGTGCTCAGAGAGCACCAGGCACCAGAGAGGTTGGATTCAAATGCACTTTGAGTTAGGAAAGTGAGGAGTGACAGCAATGTGTGTGTCACCCTTGCAAAGCTCACTGGGTGCTGAAGATGGCGAGAGAGATCTTTCAGTCCGTGCTCTTTGGCTGTGGGAGCAGAGTTCAAACGTTCGTTTCCTAAGCTGCTCTGCTCAGCCAGCTCCAGGCTCCGCAGATGTTGAATACAAATGCACTTTGAGGTAGGGATGTAAGGAGAGACAGCAATGTGTGTGTCATCCTTGCAAAGCCCATTGTGTGCTGAACGTGCCCAACAACATCTTTCACCCCTGGTTCTTTACCTGTGGCAGAAGAGTTCAAACGTTCGTGCTTTACTTTGCTGAGCTCAGAGAGCACCAGGCAGAAGAGATGTTTGATTCAAATGCACTTTGAGGCAGGAAAGTGAGGAGAGACAGCAAAGAGTGAGTTATCCTAGCAAAGCCATCTGCGTGCTGAACATGCCCAGCTACACCATTCACTCCTGGTTCTTTACCTGTGGGAACCGAGATCAAACGTTCGTGCTTTACTTTGCTGTGCTCAGCCGGCACCAGGCACGAGAGATGTTGTATTCAAATGCACTTTGAGGTAGGAAAGTGAGGAGAGAGAGCAATGAGTGTGTCATCCTTGCAAAGCCCACTATGTGCTGAACATGCCCAGCAACATCTTTCCCTCCTGCCTCTTTTCCTGGGGGAGCAGAATTCAAATTTTCGTGCTTTACTCTGCTGTGCTCAGAGAGCACCAGGCAGAAGAGATGTTGGATTCAAATGCAATTTAAGGTAGGAAAGTGAGGAGAGACAGCAATGTGTGTGTCATCCTTGCAAAGCTCACTGTGTGCTTAACGTGCCCAGCAACATCTTTCACCCCTGGTTCTTTTCCTGTGGGAGAAGAGTTCAAACGTTCGTGCTTTACTCTGCCGTGCTCTGAGAGCACCAGGCACCAGAGAGGTTGGATTCAAATGCACATTGAGGTAGGAAAGTGAGTAGTGACAGCAAAGTGTGTGCCACTTTTGCAAAGCTCACTGGGTGCTGAAGATGGCGAGAGAGATCTTTCACTACGGGCTCTTTGGCTGTGGGAGCAGAGTTCAAACGTTCGTTTCCTAAGCTGCTCTGCTCAGCCAGCTCCAGGCTCCGCAGATGTTGAATACAAATGCACTTTGAGGTAGGGATGTAAGGAGAGACAGCAATGTGTGTGTCATCCTTGCAAAGCCCATTGTGTGCTGAACGTGCCCAACAACATCTTTCACCCCTGGTTCTTTACCTGTGGCAGAAGAGTTCAAACGTTCGTGCTTTACTTTGCTGAGCTCAGAGAGCACCAGGCAGAAGAGATGTTTGATTCAAATGCACTTTGAGGCAGGAAAGTGAGGAGAGACAGCAAAGAGTGAGTTATCCTAGCAAAGCCATCTGCGTGCTGAACATGCCCAGCTACACCATTCACTCCTGGTTCTTTACCTGTGGGAACCGAGATCAAACGTTCGTGCTTTACTTTGCTGTGCTCAGCCGGCACCAGGCACGAGAGATGTTGTATTCAAATGCACTTTGAGGTAGGAAAGTGAGGAGAGAGAGCAATGAGTGTGTCATCCTTGCAAAGCCCACTATGTGCTGAACATGCCCAGCAACATCTTTCCCTCCTGCCTCTTTTCCTGGGGGAGCAGAATTCAAATTTTCGTGCTTTACTCTGCTGTGCTCAGAGAGCACCAGGCAGAAGAGATGTTGGATTCAAATGCAATTTAAGGTAGGAAAGTGAGGAGAGACAGCAATGTGTGTGTCATCCTTGCAAAGCTCACTGTGTGCTTAACGTGCCCAGCAACATCTTTCACCCCTGGTTCTTTTCCTGTGGGAGAAGAGTTCAAACGTTCGTGCTTTACTCTGTTGTGCTCAGAGAGCACCAGGCACCAGAGAGGTTGGATTCAAATGCACTTTGAGTTAGGAAAGTGAGGAGTGACAGCAATGTGTGTGTCACCCTTGCAAAGCTCACTGGGTGCTGAAGATGGCGAGAGAGATCTTTCAGTCCGTGCTCTTTGGCTGTGGGAGCAGAGTTCAAACGTTCGTTTCCTAAGCTGCTCTGCTCAGCCAGCTCCAGGCTCCGCAGATGTTGAATACAAATGCACTTTGAGGTAGGGATGTAAGGAGAGACAGCAATGTGTGTGTCATCCTTGCAAAGCCCATTGTGTGCTGAACGTGCCCAACAACATCTTTCACCCCTGGTTCTTTACCTGTGGCAGAAGAGTTCAAACGTTCGTGCTTTACTTTGCTGAGCTCAGAGAGCACCAGGCAGAAGAGATGTTTGATTCAAATGCACTTTGAGGCAGGAAAGTGAGGAGAGACAGCAAAGAGTGAGTTATCCTAGCAAAGCCATCTGCGTGCTGAACATGCCCAGCTACACCATTCACTCCTGGTTCTTTACCTGTGGGAACCGAGATCAAACGTTCGTGCTTTACTTTGCTGTGCTCAGCCGGCACCAGGCACGAGAGATGTTGTATTCAAATGCACTTTGAGGTAGGAAAGTGAGGAGAGAGAGCAATGAGTGTGTCATCCTTGCAAAGCCCACTGTGTGCTTAACGTGCCCAGCAACATCTTTCACCCCTGGTTCTTTTCCTGTGGGAGAAGAGTTCAAACGTTCGTGCTTTACTCTGCTGTGCTCTGAGAGCACCAGGCACCAGAGAGGTTGGATTCAAATGCACATTGAGGTAGGAAAGTGAGTAGTGACAGCAAAGTGTGTGCCACTTTTGCAAAGCTCACTGGGTGCTGAAGATGGCGAGAGAGATCTTTCACTACGGGCTCTTTGGCTGTGGGAGCAGAGTTCAAACGTTCGTTTCCTAAGCTGCTCTGCTCAGCCAGCTCCAGGCTCCGCAGATGTTGAATACAAATGCCCTTTGAGGTAGGGATGTAAGGAGAGACAGCAATGTGTGTGTCACCCTTGCAAAGCTCACTGCGTGCTGAACATGCCCAGCTACACCATTCACTCCTGGTTCTTTACCTGTGGGAACCGAGAACAAACGTTCGTGCTTTACTTTGCTGTGCTCAGCCGGCACCAGGCACGAGAGATGTTGTATTCAAATGCACTTTGAGGTAGGAAAGTGAGGAGAGAGAGCAATGAGTGTGTCATCCTTGCAAAGCCCACTATGTGCTGAACATGCCCAGCAACATCTTTCCCTCCTGCCTCTTTTCCTGGGGGTGCAGAATTCAAATTTTCGTGCTTTACTCTGCTGTGCTCAGAGAGCACCAGGCAGAAGAGATGTTGGATTCAAATGCAATTTAAGGTAGGAAAGTGAGGAGAGACAGCAATGTGTGTGTCATCCTTGCAAAGCTCACTGTGTGCTTAACGTGCCCAGCAACATCTTTCACCCCTGGTTCTTTTCCTGTGGGAGAAGAGTTCAAACATTCGTGCTTTACTCTGTTGTGCTCAGAGAGCACCAGGCACCAGAGAGGTTGGATTCAAATGCACTTTGAGTTAGGAAAGTGAGGAGTGACAGCAATGTGTGTGTCACCCTTGCAAAGCTCACTGGGTGCTGAAGATGGCGAGAGAGATCTTTCAGTCCGTGCTCTTTGGCTGTGGGAGCAGAGTTCAAACGTTCGTTTCCTAAGCTGCTCTGCTCAGCCAGCTCCAGGCTCCGCAGATGTTGAATACAAATGCACTTTGAGGTAGGGATGTAAGGAGAGACAGCAATGTGTGTGTCATCCTTGCAAAGCCCATTGTGTGCTGAACGTGCCCAACAACATCTTTCACCCCTGGTTCTTTACCTGTGGCAGAAGAGTTCAAACGTTCGTGCTTTACTCTGCTGTGCTCAGAGAGCACCAGGCACCAAAGAATTTTGATTCAAAAGCACTTTGAGGTAGGAAAGTGAGGAGAGAGAGCAATGTGAGTGTCACCTTTGCAAAGCTCACTGGGTGCTGAAGGCGCCCAGCCACGACTTTCACTCCTGCCTCTTTAGGTCTGGGAGCAGAGTTCAAACGTTCGTGCTTTACTCTGCTATGCACAGCAGACACCAGGCACCGGAGATGATTGTTTCAAATGCACTTTAAGGTAGAAAGAGAGGAGAGACAGCAATGTGTATGCCACCATTGCAAAGCTTACTGTGTGCTGAAGCCGCCCAGAAACGTCATTCGCTCCTGGATGTTCAGCTCTGGAAGCAGAGTTCAAACGTTCCTTTCCTACTCTGCTCTGCTCAGCCAGCTCCAGACTCAACAGATGTTGGATTCAAATGCACATTCAGGTTGGAAAGTGAGAGAGAGCAATGTGTGTGTCACTCTTGCAAAGCTCACTGGGTGCTGAAGATGGCGAGAGAGATCTTTCACTGCAGGCTCTTTGGCTGTGGGAGCAGAGTTCAAACGTTCGTTTCCTAAGCTGCTCTGCTCAGCCAGCTCCAGACTCCACAGATGTTGGATTCAAATGCACTTTGAGGTAGGAAAGTGAGGAGAGACAGCAATGTGTGTGTCACCCTTGCAAAGCTCACTGCGTGCTGAACATGCCCAGCTACACCTTTCACTCCTGGTTCTTTACCTGTGGGAACAGAGATCAAACGTTCGTGCTTTACTTTGCTGAGCTCAGAGAGCACCAGGCAGAAGAGATGTTTGATTCAAATGCACTTTGAGGCAGGAAAGTGAGGAGAGACAGCAAAGAGTGAGTTATCCTAGCAAAGCCATCTGCGTGCTGAACATGCCCAGCTACACCATTCACTCCTGGTTCTTTACCTGTGGGAACCGAGATCAAGCGTTCGTGCTTTACTTTGCTGTGCTCAGCCGGCACCAGGCACGAGAGATGTTGTATTCAAATGCACTTTGAGGTAGGAAAGTGAGGAGAGAGAGCAATGAGTGTGTCATCCTTGCAAAGCCCACTATGTGCTGAACATGCCCAGCAACATCTTTCCCTCCTGCCTCTTTTCCTGGGGGAGCAGAATTCAAATTTTCGTGCTTTACTCTGCTGTGCTCAGAGAGCACCAGGCAGAAGAGATGTTGGATTCAAATGCAATTTAAGGTAGGAAAGTGAGGAGAGACAGCAATGTGTGTGTCATCCTTGCAAAGCTCACTGTGTGCTTAACGTGCCCAGCAACATCTTTCACCCCTGGTTCTTTTCCTGTGGGAGAAGAGTTCAAACGTTCGTGCTTTACTCTGTTGTGCTCAGAGAGCACCAGGCACCAGAGAGGTTGGATTCAAATGCACTTTGAGTTAGGAAAGTGAGGAGTGACAGCAATGTGTGTGTCACCCTTGCAAAGCTCACTGGGTGCTGAAGATGGCGAGAGAGATCTTTCAGTCCGTGCTCTTTGGCTGTGGGAGCAGAGTTCAAACGTTCGTTTCCTAAGCTGCTCTGCTCAGCCAGCTCCAGGCTCCGCAGATGTTGAATACAAATGCACTTTGAGGTAGGGATGTAAGGAGAGACAGCAATGTGTGTGTCATCCTTGCAAAGCCCATTGTGTGCTGAACGTGCCCAACAACATCTTTCACCCCTGGTTCTTTACCTGTGGCAGAAGAGTTCAAACGTTCGTGCTTTACTTTGCTGAGCTCAGAGAGCACCAGGCAGAAGAGATGTTTGATTCAAATGCACTTTGAGGCAGGAAAGTGAGGAGAGACAGCAAAGAGTGAGTTATCCTAGCAAAGCCATCTGCGTGCTGAACATGCCCAGCTACACCATTCACTCCTGGTTCTTTACCTGTGGGAACCGAGATCAAACGTTCGTGCTTTACTTTGCTGTGCTCAGCCGGCACCAGGCACGAGAGATGTTGTATTCAAATGCACTTTGAGGTAGGAAAGTGAGGAGAGAGAGCAATGAGTGTGTCATCCTTGCAAAGCCCACTGTGTGCTTAACGTGCCCAGCAACATCTTTCACCCCTGGTTCTTTTCCTGTGGGAGAAGAGTTCGAACGTTCGTGCTTTACTCTGCTGTGCTCTGAGAGCACCAGGCACCAGAGAGGTTGGATTCAAATGCACATTGAGGTAGGAAAGTGAGTAGTGACAGCAAAGTGTGTGCCACTTTTGCAAAGCTCACTGGGTGCTGAAGATGGCGAGAGAGATCTTTCACTACGGGCTCTTTGGCTGTGGGAGCAGAGTTCAAACGTTCGTTTCCTAAGCTGCTCTGCTCAGCCAGCTCCAGGCTCCGCAGATGTTGAATACAAATGCCCTTTGAGGTAGGGATGTAAGGAGAGACAGCAATGTGTGTGTCACCCTTGCAAAGCTCACTGCGTGCTGAACATGCCCAGCTACACCATTCACTCCTGGTTCTTTACCTGTGGGAACCGAGAACAAACGTTCGTGCTTTACTTTGCTGTGCTCAGCCGGCACCAGGCACGAGAGATGTTGTATTCAAATGCACTTTGAGGTAGGAAAGTGAGGAGAGAGAGCAATGAGTGTGTCATCCTTGCAAAGCCCACTATGTGCTGAACATGCCCAGCAACATCTTTCCCTCCTGCCTCTTTTCCTGGGGGTGCAGAATTCAAATTTTCGTGCTTTACTCTGCTGTGCTCAGAGAGCACCAGGCAGAAGAGATGTTGGATTCAAATGCAATTTAAGGTAGGAAAGTGAGGAGAGACAGCAATGTGTGTGTCATCCTTGCAAAGCTCACTGTGTGCTTAACGTGCCCAGCAACATCTTTCACCCCTGGTTCTTTTCCTGTGGGAGAAGAGTTCAAACATTCGTGCTTTACTCTGTTGTGCTCAGAGAGCACCAGGCACCAGAGAGGTTGGATTCAAATGCACTTTGAGTTAGGAAAGTGAGGAGTGACAGCAATGTGTGTGTCACCCTTGCAAAGCTCACTGGGTGCTGAAGATGGCGAGAGAGATCTTTCAGTCCGTGCTCTTTGGCTGTGGGAGCAGAGTTCAAACGTTCGTTTCCTAAGCTGCTCTGCTCAGCCAGCTCCAGGCTCCGCAGATGTTGAATACAAATGCACTTTGAGGTAGGGATGTAAGGAGAGACAGCAATGTGTGTGTCATCCTTGCAAAGCCCATTGTGTGCTGAACGTGCCCAACAACATCTTTCACCCCTGGTTCTTTACCTGTGGCAGAAGAGTTCAAACGTTCGTGCTTTACTCTGCTGTGCTCAGAGAGCACCAGGCACCAAAGAATTTTGATTCAAAAGCACTTTGAGGTAGGAAAGTGAGGAGAGAGAGCAATGTGAGTGTCACCTTTGCAAAGCTCACTGGGTGCTGAAGGCGCCCAGCCACGACTTTCACTCCTGCCTCTTTAGGTCTGGGAGCAGAGTTCAAACGTTCGTGCTTTACTCTGCTATGCACAGCAGACACCAGGCACCGGAGATGATTGTTTCAAATGCACTTTAAGGTAGAAAGAGAGGAGAGACAGCAATGTGTATGCCACCATTGCAAAGCTTACTGTGTGCTGAAGCCGCCCAGAAACGTCATTCGCTCCTGGATGTTCAGCTCTGGAAGCAGAGTTCAAACGTTCCTTTCCTACTCTGCTCTGCTCAGCCAGCTCCAGACTCAACAGATGTTGGATTCAAATGCACATTCAGGTTGGAAAGTGAGAGAGAGCAATGTGTGTGTCACTCTTGCAAAGCTCACTGGGTGCTGAAGATGGCGAGAGAGATCTTTCACTGCAGGCTCTTTGGCTGTGGGAGCAGAGTTCAAACGTTCGTTTCCTAAGCTGCTCTGCTCAGCCAGCTCCAGACTCCACAGATGTTGGATTCAAATGCACTTTGAGGTAGGAAAGTGAGGAGAGACAGCAATGTGTGTGTCACCCTTGCAAAGCTCACTGCGTGCTGAACATGCCCAGCTACACCTTTCACTCCTGGTTCTTTACCTGTGGGAACAGAGATCAAACGTTCGTGCTTTACTTTGCTGAGCTCAGAGAGCACCAGGCAGAAGAGATGTTTGATTCAAATGCACTTTGAGGCAGGAAAGTGAGGAGAGACAGCAAAGAGTGAGTTATCCTAGCAAAGCCATCTGCGTGCTGAACATGCCCAGCTACACCATTCACTCCTGGTTCTTTACCTGTGGGAACCGAGATCAAGCGTTCGTGCTTTACTTTGCTGTGCTCAGCCGGCACCAGGCACGAGAGATGTTGTATTCAAATGCACTTTGAGGTAGGAAAGTGAGGAGAGAGAGCAATGAGTGTGTCATCCTTGCAAAGCCCACTATGTGCTGAACATGCCCAGCAACATCTTTCACCCCTGGTTCTTTTCCTGTGGGAGCAGAGTTCAAACGTTCGTTTCCTAAGCTGCTCTGCTCAGCCAGCTCCAGGCTCCGCAGATGTTGAATACAAATGCCCTTTGAGGTAGGGATGTAAGGAGAGACAGCAATGTGTGTGTCACCCTTGCAAAGCTCACTGCGTGCTGAACATGCCCAGCTACACCATTCACTCCTGGTTCTTTACCTGTGGGAACCGAGATCAAACGTTCGTGCTTTACTTTGCTGTGCTCAGCCGGCACCAGGCACGAGAGATGTTGTATTCAAATGCACTTTGAGGTAGGAAAGTGAGGAGAGAGAGCAATGAGTGTGTCATCCTTGCAAAGCCCACTATGTGCTGAACATGCCCAGCAACATCTTTCCCTCCTGCCTCTTTTCCTGGGGGTGCAGAATTCAAATTTTCGTGCTTTACTCTGCTGTGCTCAGAGAGCACCAGGCAGAAGAGATGTTGGATTCAAATGCAATTTAAGGTAGGAAAGTGAGGAGAGACAGCAATGTGTGTGTCATCCTTGCAAAGCTCACTGTGTGCTTAACGTGCCCAGCAACATCTTTCACCCCTGGTTCTTTTCCTGTGGGAGAAGAGTTCAAACGTTCGTGCTTTACTCTGTTGTGCTCAGAGAGCACCAGGCACCAGAGAGGTTGGATTCAAATGCACTTTGAGTTAGGAAAGTGAGGAGTGACAGCAATGTGTGTGTCACCCTTGCAAAGCTCACTGGGTGCTGAAGATGGCGAGAGAGATCTTTCAGTCCGTGCTCTTTGGCTGTGGGAGCAGAGTTCAAACGTTCGTTTCCTAAGCTGCTCTGCTCAGCCAGCTCCAGGCTCCGCAGATGTTGAATACAAATGCACTTTGAGGTAGGGATGTAAGGAGAGACAGCAATGTGTGTGTCATCCTTGCAAAGCCCATTGTGTGCTGAACGTGCCCAACAACATCTTTCACCCCTGGTTCTTTACCTGTGGCAGAAGAGTTCAAACGTTCGTGCTTTACTTTGCTGAGCTCAGAGAGCACCAGGCAGAAGAGATGTTTGATTCAAATGCACTTTGAGGCAGGAAAGTGAGGAGAGACAGCAAAGAGTGAGTTATCCTAGCAAAGCCATCTGCGTGCTGAACATGCCCAGCTACACCATTCACTCCTGGTTCTTTACCTGTGGGAACCGAGATCAAACGTTCGTGCTTTACTTTGCTGTGCTCAGCCGGCACCAGGCACGAGAGATGTTGTATTCAAATGCACTTTGAGGTAGGAAAGTGAGGAGAGAGAGCAATGAGTGTGTCATCCTTGCAAAGCCCACTATGTGCTGAACATGCCCAGCAACATCTTTCCCTCCTGCCTCTTTTCCTGGGGGAGCAGAATTCAAATTTTCGTGCTTTACTCTGCTGTGCTCAGAGAGCACCAGGCAGAAGAGATGTTGGATTCAAATGCAATTTAAGGTAGGAAAGTGAGGAGAGACAGCAATGTGTGTGTCATCCTTGCAAAGCTCACTGTGTGCTTAACGTGCCCAGCAACATCTTTCACCCCTGGTTCTTTTCCTGTGGGAGAAGAGTTCAAACGTTCGTGCTTTACTCTGTTGTGCTCAGAGAGCACCAGGCACCAGAGAGGTTGGATTCAAATGCACTTTGAGTTAGGAAAGTGAGGAGTGACAGCAATGTGTGTGTCACCCTTGCAAAGCTCACTGGGTGCTGAAGATGGCGAGAGAGATCTTTCAGTCCGGGCTCTTTGGCTGTGGGAGCAGAGTTCAAACGTTCGTTTCCTAAGCTGCTCTGCTCAGCCAGCTCCAGGCTCCGCAGATGTTGAATACAAATGCACTTTGAGGTAGGGATGTAAGGAGAGACAGCAATGTGTGTGTCATCCTTGCAAAGCCCATTGTGTGCTGAACGTGCCCAACAACATCTTTCACCCCTGGTTCTTTACCTGTGGCAGAAGAGTTCAAACGTTCGTGCTTTACTTTGCTGAGCTCAGAGAGCACCAGGCAGAAGAGATGTTTGATTCAAATGCACTTTGAGGCAGGAAAGTGAGGAGAGACAGCAAAGAGTGAGTTATCCTAGCAAAGCCATCTGCGTGCTGAACATGCCCAGCTACACCATTCACTCCTGGTTCTTTACCTGTGGGAACCGAGATCAAACGTTCGTGCTTTACTTTGCTGTGCTCAGCCGGCACCAGGCACGAGAGATGTTGTATTCAAATGCACTTTGAGGTAGGAAAGTGAGGAGAGAGAGCAATGAGTGTGTCATCCTTGCAAAGCCCACTATGTGCTGAACATGCCCAGCAACATCTTTCCCTCCTGCCTCTTTTCCTGGGGGAGCAGAATTCAAATTTTCGTGCTTTACTCTGCTGTGCTCAGAGAGCACCAGGCAGAAGAGATGTTGGATTCAAATGCAATTTAAGGTAGGAAAGTGAGGAGAGACAGCAATGTGTGTGTCATCCTTGCAAAGCTCACTGTGTGCTTAACGTGCCCAGCAACATCTTTCACCCCTGGTTCTTTTCCTGTGGGAGAAGAGTTCAAACGTTCGTGCTTTACTCTGTTGTGCTCAGAGAGCACCAGGCACCAGAGAGGTTGGATTCAAATGCACTTTGAGTTAGGAAAGTGAGGAGTGACAGCAATGTGTGTGTCACCCTTGCAAAGCTCACTGGGTGCTGAAGATGGCGAGAGAGATCTTTCAGTCCGTGCTCTTTGGCTGTGGGAGCAGAGTTCAAACGTTCGTTTCCTAAGCTGCTCTGCTCAGCCAGCTCCAGGCTCCGCAGATGTTGAATACAAATGCACTTTGAGGTAGGGATGTAAGGAGAGACAGCAATGTGTGTGTCATCCTTGCAAAGCCCATTGTGTGCTGAACGTGCCCAACAACATCTTTCACCCCTGGTTCTTTACCTGTGGCAGAAGAGTTCAAACGTTCGTGCTTTACTTTGCTGAGCTCAGAGAGCACCAGGCAGAAGAGATGTTTGATTCAAATGCACTTTGAGGCAGGAAAGTGAGGAGAGACAGCAAAGAGTGAGTTATCCTAGCAAAGCCATCTGCGTGCTGAACATGCCCAGCTACACCATTTACTCCTGGTTCTTTACCTGTGGGAACCGAGATCAAACGTTCGTGCTTTACTTTGCTGTGCTCAGCCGGCACCAGGCACGAGAGATGTTGTATTCAAATGCACTTTGAGGTAGGAAAGTGAGGAGAGAGAGCAATGAGTGTGTCATCCTTGCAAAGCCCACTATGTGCTGAACATGCCCAGCAACATCTTTCCCTCCTGCCTCTTTTCCTGGGGGAGCAGAATTCAAATTTTCGTGCTTTACTCTGCTGTGCTCAGAGAGCACCAGGCAGAAGAGATGTTGGATTCAAATGCAATTTAAGGTAGGAAAGTGAGGAGAGACAGCAATGTGTGTGTCATCCTTGCAAAGCTCACTGTGTGCTTAACGTGCCCAGCAACATCTTTCACCCCTGGTTCTTTTCCTGTGGGAGAAGAGTTCAAACGTTCGTGCTTTACTCTGTTGTGCTCAGAGAGCACCAGGCACCAGAGAGGTTGGATTCAAATGCACTTTGAGTTAGGAAAGTGAGGAGTGACAGCAATGTGTGTGTCACCCTTGCAAAGCTCACTGGGTGCTGAAGATGGCGAGAGAGATCTTTCAGTCCGTGCTCTTTGGCTGTGGGAGCAGAGTTCAAACGTTCGTTTCCTAAGCTGCTCTGCTCAGCCAGCTCCAGGCTCCGCAGATGTTGAATACAAATGCACTTTGAGGTAGGGATGTAAGGAGAGACAGCAATGTGTGTGTCATCCTTGCAAAGCCCATTGTGTGCTGAACGTGCCCAACAACATCTTTCACCCCTGGTTCTTTACCTGTGGCAGAAGAGTTCAAACGTTCGTGCTTTACTTTGCTGAGCTCAGAGAGCACCAGGCAGAAGAGATGTTTGATTCAAATGCACTTTGAGGCAGGAAAGTGAGGAGAGACAGCAAAGAGTGAGTTATCCTAGCAAAGCCATCTGCGTGCTGAACATGCCCAGCTACACCATTTACTCCTGGTTCTTTACCTGTGGGAACCGAGATCAAACGTTCGTGCTTTACTTTGCTGTGCTCAGCCGGCACCAGGCACGAGAGATGTTGTATTCAAATGCACTTTGAGGTAGGAAAGTGAGGAGAGAGAGCAATGAGTGTGTCATCCTTGCAAAGCCCACTATGTGCTGAACATGCCCAGCAACATCTTTCCCTCCTGCCTCTTTTCCTGGGGGAGCAGAATTCAAATTTTCGTGCTTTACTCTGCTGTGCTCAGAGAGCACCAGGCAGAAGAGATGTTGGATTCAAATGCAATTTAAGGTAGGAAAGTGAGGAGAGACAGCAATGTGTGTGTCATCCTTGCAAAGCTCACTGTGTGCTTAACGTGCCCAGCAACATCTTTCACCCCTGGTTCTTTTCCTGTGGGAGAAGAGTTCAAACGTTCGTGCTTTACTCTGTTGTGCTCAGAGAGCACCAGGCACCAGAGAGGTTGGATTCAAATGCACTTTGAGTTAGGAAAGTGAGGAGTGACAGCAATGTGTGTGTCACCCTTGCAAAGCTCACTGGGTGCTGAAGATGGCGAGAGAGATCTTTCAGTCCGGGCTCTTTGGCTGTGGGAGCAGAGTTCAAACGTTCGTTTCCTATGCTGCTCTGCTCAGCCAGCTCCAGGCTCCGCAGATGTTGAATACAAATGCACTTTGAGGTAGGGATGTAAGGAGAGACAGCAATGTGTGTGTCATCCTTGCAAAGTCCATTGTGTGCTGAACGTGCCCAACAACATCTTTCACCCCTGGTTCTTTACCTGTGGCAGAAGAGTTCAAACGTTCGTGCTTTACTTTGCTGAGCTCAGAGAGCACCAGGCAGAAGAGATGTTTGATTCAAATGCACTTTGAGGCAGGAAAGTGAGGAGAGACAGCAAAGAGTGAGTTATCCTAGCAAAGCCATCTGCGTGCTGAACATGCCCAGCTACACCATTCACTCCTGGTTCTTTACCTGTGGGAACCGAGATCAAACGTTCGTGCTTTACTTTGCTGTGCTCAGCCGGCACCAGGCACGAGAGATGTTGTATTCAAATGCACTTTGAGGTAGGAAAGTGAGGAGAGAGAGCAATGAGTGTGTCATCCTTGCAAAGCCCACTATGTGCTGAACATGCCCAGCAACATCTTTCCCTCCTGCCTCTTTTCCTGGGGGAGCAGAATTCAAATTTTCGTGCTTTACTCTGCTGTGCTCAGAGAGCACCAGGCAGAAGAGATGTTGGATTCAAATGCAATTTAAGGTAGGAAAGTGAGGAGAGACAGCAATGTGTGTGTCATCCTTGCAAAGCCCACTGTGTGCTTAACGTGCCCAGCAACATCTTTCACCCCTGGTTCTTTTCCTGTGGGAGAAGAGTTCAAACGTTCGTGCTTTACTCTGCCGTGCTCTGAGAGCACCAGGCACCAGAGAGGTTGGATTCAAATGCACATTGATGTAGGAAAGTGAGTAGTGACAGCAAAGTGTGTGCCACTTTTGCAAAGCTCACTGGGTGCTGAAGATGGCGAGAGAGATCTTTCACTCCGGGCTCTTTGGCTGTGGGAGCAGAGCTCAAACGTTCGTTTCCTAAGCTGCTCTGCTCAGCCAGCTCCAGGCTCCGCAGATGTTGAATACAAATGCACTTTGAGGTAGGGATGTAAGGAGAGACAGCAATGTGTGTGTCATCCTTGCAAAGCCCATTGTGTGCTGAACGTGCCCAACAACATCTTTCACCCCTGGTTCTTTACCTGTGGCAGAAGAGTTCAAACGTTCGTGCTTTACTTTGCTGAGCTCAGAGAGCACCAGGCAGAAGAGATGTTTGATTCAAATGCACTTTGTGGCAGGAAAGTGAGGAGAGACAGCAAAGAGTGAGTTATCCTAGCAAAGCCATCTGCGTGCTGAACATGCCCAGCTACACCATTCACTCCTGCTTCTTTACCTGTGGGAACCGAGATCAAACGTTCGTGCTTTACTTTGCTGTGCTCAGCCGGCACCAGGCACGAGAGATGTTGTATTCAAATGCACTTTGAGGTAGGAAAGTGAGGAGAGAGAGCAATGAGCGTGTCATCCTTGCAAAGCCCACTGTGTGCTTAACGTGCCCAGCAACATCTTTCACCCCTGGTTCTTTTCCTGTGGGAGAAGAGTTCGAACGTTCGTGCTTTACTCTGCTGTGCTCTGAGAGCACCAGGCACCAGAGAGGTTGGATTCAAATGCACATTGAGGTAGGAAAGTGAGTAGTGACAGCAAAGTGTGTGCCACTTTTGCAAAGCTCACTGGGTGCTGAAGATGGCGAGAGAGATCTTTCACTACGGGCTCTTTGGCTGTGGGAGCAGAGTTCAAACGTTCGTTTCCTAAGCTGCTCTGCTCAGCCAGCTCCAGGCTCCGCAGATGTTGAATACAAATGCCCTTTGAGGTAGGGATGTAAGGAGAGACAGCAATGTGTGTGTCACCCTTGCAAAGCTCACTGCGTGCTGAACATGCCCAGCTACACCATTCACTCCTGGTTCTTTACCTGTGGGAACCGAGATCAAACGTTCGTGCTTTACTTTGCTGTGCTCAGCCGGCACCAGGCACGAGAGATGTTGTATTCAAATGCACTTTGAGGTAGGAAAGTGAGGAGAGAGAGCAATGAGTGTGTCATCCTTGCAAAGCCCACTATGTGCTGAACATGCCCAGCAACATCTTTCCCTCCTGCCTCTTTTCCTGGGGGAGCAGAATTCAAATTTTCGTGCTTTACTCTGCTGTGCTCAGAGAGCACCAGGCAGAAGAGATGTTGGATTCAAATGCAATTTAAGGTAGGAAAGTGAGGAGAGACAGCAATGTGTGTGTCATCCTTGCAAAGCTCACTGTGTGCTTAACGTGCCCAGCAACATCTTTCACCCCTGGTTCTTTTCCTGTGGGAGAAGAGTTCAAACGTTCGTGCTTTACTCTGTTGTGCTCAGAGAGCACCAGGCACCAGAGAGGTTGGATTCAAATGCACTTTGAGTTAGGAAAGTGAGGAGTGACAGCAATGTGTGTGTCACCCTTGCAAAGCTCACTGGGTGCTGAAGATGGCGAGAGAGATCTTTCAGTCCGGGCTCTTTGGCTGTGGGAGCAGAGTTCAAACGTTCGTTTCCTATGCTGCTCTGCTCAGCCAGCTCCAGGCTCCGCAGATGTTGAATACAAATGCACTTTGAGGTAGGGATGTAAGGAGAGACAGCAATGTGTGTGTCATCCTTGCAAAGTCCATTGTGTGCTGAACGTGCCCAACAACATCTTTCACCCCTGGTTCTTTACCTGTGGCAGAAGAGTTCAAACGTTCGTGCTTTACTTTGCTGAGCTCAGAGAGCACCAGGCAGAAGAGATGTTTGATTCAAATGCACTTTGAGGCAGGAAAGTGAGGAGAGACAGCAAAGAGTGAGTTATCCTAGCAAAGCCATCTGCGTGCTGAACATGCCCAGCTACACCATTCACTCCTGGTTCTTTACCTGTGGGAACCGAGATCAAACGTTCGTGCTTTACTTTGCTGTGCTCAGCCGGCACCAGGCACGAGAGATGTTGTATTCAAATGCACTTTGAGGTAGGAAAGTGAGGAGAGAGAGCAATGAGTGTGTCATCCTTGCAAAGCCCACTATGTGCTGAACATGCCCAGCAACATCTTTCCCTCCTGCCTCTTTTCCTGGGGGAGCAGAATTCAAATTTTCGTGCTTTACTCTGCTGTGCTCAGAGAGCACCAGGCAGAAGAGATGTTGGATTCAAATGCAATTTAAGGTAGGAAAGTGAGGAGAGACAGCAATGTGTGTGTCATCCTTGCAAAGCCCACTGTGTGCTTAACGTGCCCAGCAACATCTTTCACCCCTGGTTCTTTTCCTGTGGGAGAAGAGTTCAAACGTTCGTGCTTTACTCTGTTGTGCTCAGAGAGCACCAGGCACCAGAGAGGTTGGATTCAAATGCACTTTGAGTTAGGAAAGTGAGGAGTGACAGCAATGTGTGTGTCACCCTTGCAAAGCTCACTGGGTGCTGAAGATGGCGAGAGAGATCTTTCAGTCCGTGCTCTTTGGCTGTGGGAGCAGAGTTCAAACGTTCGTTTCCTAAGCTGCTCTGCTCAGCCAGCTCCAGGCTCCGCAGATGTTGAATACAAATGCACTTTGAGGTAGGGATGTAAGGAGAGACAGCAATGTGTGTGTCATCCTTGCAAAGCCCATTGTGTGCTGAACGTGCCCAACAACATCTTTCACCCCTGGTTCTTTACCTGTGGCAGAAGAGTTCAAACGTTCGTGCTTTACTTTGCTGAGCTCAGAGAGCACCAGGCAGAAGAGATGTTTGATTCAAATGCACTTTGAGGCAGGAAAGTGAGGAGAGACAGCAAAGAGTGAGTTATCCTAGCAAAGCCATCTGCGTGCTGAACATGCCCAGCTACACCATTCACACCTGGTTCTTTACCTGTGGGAACCGAGATCAAACGTTCGTGCTTTACTTTGCTGTGCTCAGCCGGCACCAGGCACGAGAGATGTTGTATTCAAATGCACTTTGAGGTAGGAAAGTGAGGAGAGAGAGCAATGAGTGTGTCATCCTTGCAAAGCCCACTATGTGCTGAACATGCCCAGCAACATCTTTCCCTCCTGCCTCTTTTCCTGGGGGAGCAGAATTCAAATTTTCGTGCTTTACTCTGCTGTGCTCAGAGAGCACCAGGCAGAAGAGATGTTGGATTCAAATGCAATTTAAGGTAGGAAAGTGAGGAGAGACAGCAATGTGTGTGTCATCCTTGCAAAGCCCACTGTGTGCTTAACGTGCCCAGCAACATCTTTCACCCCTGGTTCTTTTCCTGTGGGAGAAGAGTTCAAACGTTCGTGCTTTACTCTGCCGTGCTCTGAGAGCACCAGGCACCAGAGAGGTTGGATTCAAATGCACATTGATGTAGGAAAGTGAGTAGTGACAGCAAAGTGTGTGCCACTTTTGCAAAGCTCACTGGGTGCTGAAGATGGCGAGAGAGATCTTTCACTCCGGGCTCTTTGGCTGTGGGAGCAGAGCTCAAACGTTCGTTTCCTAAGCTGCTCTGCTCAGCCAGCTCCAGGCTCCGCAGATGTTGAATACAAATGCACTTTGAGGTAGGGATGTAAGGAGAGACAGCAATGTGTGTGTCATCCTTGCAAAGCCCATTGTGTGCTGAACGTGCCCAACAACATCTTTCACCCCTGGTTCTTTACCTGTGGCAGAAGAGTTCAAACGTTCGTGCTTTACTTTGCTGAGCTCAGAGAGCACCAGGCAGAAGAGATGTTTGATTCAAATGCACTTTGTGGCAGGAAAGTGAGGAGAGACAGCAAAGAGTGAGTTATCCTAGCAAAGCCATCTGCGTGCTGAACATGCCCAGCTACACCATTCACTCCTGCTTCTTTACCTGTGGGAACCGAGATCAAACGTTCGTGCTTTACTTTGCTGTGCTCAGCCGGCACCAGGCACGAGAGATGTTGTATTCAAATGCACTTTGAGGTAGGAAAGTGAGGAGAGAGAGCAATGAGCGTGTCATCCTTGCAAAGCCCACTGTGTGCTTAACGTGCCCAGCAACATCTTTCACCCCTGGTTCTTTTCCTGTGGGAGAAGAGTTCGAACGTTCGTGCTTTACTCTGCTGTGCTCTGAGAGCACCAGGCACCAGAGAGGTTGGATTCAAATGCACATTGAGGTAGGAAAGTGAGTAGTGACAGCAAAGTGTGTGCCACTTTTGCAAAGCTCACTGGGTGCTGAAGATGGCGAGAGAGATCTTTCACTACGGGCTCTTTGGCTGTGGGAGCAGAGTTCAAACGTTCGTTTCCTAAGCTGCTCTGCTCAGCCAGCTCCAGGCTCCGCAGATGTTGAATACAAATGCCCTTTGAGGTAGGGATGTAAGGAGAGACAGCAATGTGTGTGTCACCCTTGCAAAGCTCACTGCGTGCTGAACATGCCCAGCTACACCATTCACTCCTGGTTCTTTACCTGTGGGAACCGAGATCAAACGTTCGTGCTTTACTTTGCTGTGCTCAGCCGGCACCAGGCACGAGAGATGTTGTATTCAAATGCACTTTGAGGTAGGAAAGTGAGGAGAGAGAGCAATGAGTGTGTCATCCTTGCAAAGCCCACTATGTGCTGAACATGCCCAGCAACATCTTTCCCTCCTGCCTCTTTTCCTGGGGGTGCAGAATTCAAATTTTCGTGCTTTACTCTGCTGTGCTCAGAGAGCACCAGGCAGAAGAGATGTTGGATTCAAATGCAATTTAAGGTAGGAAAGTGAGGAGAGACAGCAATGTGTGTGTCATCCTTGCAAAGCTCACTGTGTGCTTAACGTGCCCAGCAACATCTTTCACCCCTGGTTCTTTTCCTGTGGGAGAAGAGTTCAAACGTTCGTGCTTTACTCTGTTGTGCTCAGAGAGCACCAGGCACCAGAGAGGTTGGATTCAAATGCACTTTGAGTTAGGAAAGTGAGGAGTGACAGCAATGTGTGTGTCACCCTTGCAAAGCTCACTGGGTGCTGAAGATGGCGAGAGAGATCTTTCAGTCCGTGCTCTTTGGCTGTGGGAGCAGAGTTCAAACGTTCGTTTCCTAAGCTGCTCTGCTCAGCCAGCTCCAGGCTCCGCAGATGTTGAATACAAATGCACTTTGAGGTAGGGATGTAAGGAGAGACAGCAATGTGTGTGTCATCCTTGCAAAGCCCATTGTGTGCTGAACGTGCCCAACAACATCTTTCACCCCTGGTTCTTTACCTGTGGCAGAAGAGTTCAAACGTTCGTGCTTTACTCTGCTGTGCTCAGAGAGCACCAGGCACCAAAGAATTTTGATTCAAAAGCACTTTGAGGTAGGAAAGTGAGGAGAGAGAGCAATGTGAGTGTCACCTTTGCAAAGCTCACTGGGTGCTGAAGGCGCCCAGCCACGACTTTCACTCCTGCCTCTTTAGGTCTGGGAGCAGAGTTCAAACGTTCGTGCTTTACTCTGCTATGCACAGCAGACACCAGGCACCGGAGATGATTGTTTCAAATGCACTTTAAGGTAGAAAGAGAGGAGAGACAGCAATGTGTATGCCACCATTGCAAAGCTTACTGTGTGCTGAAGCCGCCCAGAAACGTCATTCGCTCCTGGATGTTCAGCTCTGGAAGCAGAGTTCAAACGTTCCTTTCCTACTCTGCTCTGCTCAGCCAGCTCCAGACTCAACAGATGTTGGATTCAAATGCACTTTCAGGTTGGAAAGTGAGAGAGAGCAATGTGTGTGTCACTCTTGCAAAGCTCACTGGGTGCTGAAGATGGCGAGAGAGATCTTTCACTGCAGGCTCTTTGGCTGTGGGAGCAGAGTTCAAACGTTCGTTTCCTAAGCTGCTCTGCTCAGCCAGCTCCAGACTCCACAGATGTTGGATTCAAATGCACTTTGAGGTAGGAAAGTGAGGAGAGACAGCAATGTGTGTGTCACCCTTGCAAAGCTCACTGCGTGCTGAACATGCCCAGCTACACCTTTCACTCCTGGTTCTTTACCTGTGGGAACAGAGATCAAACGTTCGTGCTTTACTTTGCTGAGCTCAGAGAGCACCAGGCAGAAGAGATGTTTGATTCAAATGCACTTTGAGGCAGGAAAGTGAGGAGAGACAGCAAAGAGTGAGTTATCCTAGCAAAGCCATCTGCGTGCTGAACATGCCCAGCTACACCATTCACTCCTGGTTCTTTACCTGTGGGAACCGAGATCAAGCGTTCGTGCTTTACTTTGCTGTGCTCAGCCGGCACCAGGCACGAGAGATGTTGTATTCAAATGCACTTTGAGGTAGGAAAGTGAGGAGAGAGAGCAATGAGTGTGTCATCCTTGCAAAGCCCACTATGTGCTGAACATGCCCAGCAACATCTTTCCCTCCTGCCTCTTTTCCTGGGGGAGCAGAATTCAAATTTTCGTGCTTTACTCTGCTGTGCTCAGAGAGCACCAGGCAGAAGAGATGTTGGATTCAAATGCAATTTAAGGTAGGAAAGTGAGGAGAGACAGCAATGTGTGTGTCATCCTTGCAAAGCTCACTGTGTGCTTAACGTGCCCAGCAACATCTTTCACCCCTGGTTCTTTTCCTGTGGGAGAAGAGTTCAAACGTTCGTGCTTTACTCTGTTGTGCTCAGAGAGCACCAGGCACCAGAGAGGTTGGATTCAAATGCACTTTGAGTTAGGAAAGTGAGGAGTGACAGCAATGTGTGTGTCACCCTTGCAAAGCTCACTGGGTGCTGAAGATGGCGAGAGAGATCTTTCAGTCCGGGCTCTTTGGCTGTGGGAGCAGAGTTCAAACGTTCGTTTCCTAAGCTGCTCTGCTCAGCCAGCTCCAGGCTCCGCAGATGTTGAATACAAATGCACTTTGAGGTAGGGATGTAAGGAGAGACAGCAATGTGTGTGTCATCCTTGCAAAGCCCATTGTGTGCTGAACGTGCCCAACAACATCTTTCACCCCTGGTTCTTTACCTGTGGCAGAAGAGTTCAAACGTTCGTGCTTTACTCTGCTGTGCTCAGAGAGCACCAGGCACCAAAGAATTTTGATTCAAAAGCACTTTGAGGTAGGAAAGTGAGGAGAGAGAGCAATGTGAGTGTCACCTTTGCAAAGCTCACTGGGTGCTGAAGGCGCCCAGCCACGACTTTCACTCCTGCCTCTTTAGGTCTGGGAGCAGAGTTCAAACGTTCGTGCTTTACTCTGCTATGCACAGCAGACACCAGGCACCGGAGATGATTGTTTCAAATGCACTTTAAGGTAGAAAGAGAGGAGAGACAGCAATGTGTATGCCACCATTGCAAAGCTTACTGTGTGCTGAAGCCGCCCAGAAACGTCATTCGCTCCTGGATGTTCAGCTCTGGAAGCAGAGTTCAAACGTTCCTTTCCTACTCTGCTCTGCTCAGCCAGCTCCAGACTCAACAGATGTTGGATTCAAATGCACTTTCAGGTTGGAAAGTGAGAGAGAGCAATGTGTGTGTCACTCTTGCAAAGCTCACTGGGTGCTGAAGATGGCGAGAGAGATCTTTCACTGCAGGCTCTTTGGCTGTGGGAGCAGAGTTCAAACGTTCGTTTCCTAAGCTGCTCTGCTCAGCCAGCTCCAGACTCCACAGATGTTGGATTCAAATGCACTTTGAGGTAGGAAAGTGAGGAGAGACAGCAATGTGTGTGTCACCCTTGCAAAGCTCACTGCGTGCTGAACATGCCCAGCTACACCTTTCACTCCTGGTTCTTTACCTGTGGGAACAGAGATCAAACGTTCGTGCTTTACTTTGCTGAGCTCAGAGAGCACCAGGCAGAAGAGATGTTTGATTCAAATGCACTTTGAGGCAGGAAAGTGAGGAGAGACAGCAAAGAGTGAGTTATCCTAGCAAAGCCATCTGCGTGCTGAACATGCCCAGCTACACCATTCACTCCTGGTTCTTTACCTGTGGGAACCGAGATCAAGCGTTCGTGCTTTACTTTGCTGTGCTCAGCCGGCACCAGGCACGAGAGATGTTGTATTCAAATGCACTTTGAGGTAGGAAAGTGAGGAGAGAGAGCAATGAGTGTGTCATCCTTGCAAAGCCCACTATGTGCTGAACATGCCCAGCAACATCTTTCCCTCCTGCCTCTTTTCCTGGGGGAGCAGAATTCAAATTTTCGTGCTTTACTCTGCTGTGCTCAGAGAGCACCAGGCAGAAGAGATGTTGGATTCAAATGCAATTTAAGGTAGGAAAGTGAGGAGAGACAGCAATGTGTGTGTCATACTTGCAAAGCCCACTGTGTGCTTAACGTGCCCAGCAACATCTTTCACCCCTGGTTCTTTTCCTGTGGGAGAAGAGTTCAAACGTTCGTGCTTTACTCTGCCGTGCTCTGAGAGCACCAGGCACCAGAGAGGTTGGATTCAAATGCACATTGAGGTAGGAAAGTGAGTAGTGACAGCAAAGTGTGTGCCACTTTTGCAAAGCTCACTGGGTGCTGAAGATGGCGAGAGAGATCTTTCACTACGGGCTCTTTGGCTGTGGGAGCAGAGTTCAAACGTTCGTTTCCTAAGCTGCTCTGCTCAGCCAGCTCCAGGCTCCGCAGATGTTGAATACAAATGCCCTTTGAGGTAGGGATGTAAGGAGAGACAGCAATGTGTGTGTCACCCTTGCAAAGCTCACTGCGTGCTGAACATGCCCAGCTACACCATTCACTCCTGGTTCTTTACCTGTGGGAACCGAGAACAAACGTTCGTGCTTTACTTTGCTGTGCTCAGCCGGCACCAGGCACGAGAGATGTTGTATTCAAATGCACTTTGAGGTAGGAAAGTGAGGAGAGAGAGCAATGAGTGTGTCATCCTTGCAAAGCCCACTATGTGCTGAACATGCCCAGCAACATCTTTCCCTCCTGCCTCTTTTCCTGGGGGTGCAGAATTCAAATTTTCGTGCTTTACTCTGCTGTGCTCAGAGAGCACCAGGCAGAAGAGATGTTGGATTCAAATGCAATTTAAGGTAGGAAAGTGAGGAGAGACAGCAATGTGTGTGTCATCCTTGCAAAGCCCACTGTGTGCTTAACGTGCCCAGCAACATCTTTCACCCCTGGTTCTTTTCCTGTGGGAGAAGAGTTCAAACGTTCGTGCTTTACTCTGTTGTGCTCAGAGAGCACCAGGCACCAGAGAGGTTGGATTCAAATGCACTTTGAGTTAGGAAAGTGAGTAGTGACAGCAAAGTGTGTGCCACTTTTGCAAAGCTCACTGGGTGCTGAAGATGGCGAGAGAGATCTTTCAGTCCGTGCTCTTTGGCTGTGGGAGCAGAGTTCAAACGTTCGTTTCCTAAGCTGCTCTGCTCAGCCAGCTCCAGGCTCCGCAGATGTTGAATACAAATGCACTTTGAGGTAGGGATGTAAGGAGAGACAGCAATGTGTGTGTCATCCTTGCAAAGCCTATTGTGTGCTGAACGTGCCCAACAACATCTTTCACCCCTGGTTCTTTACCTGTGGCAGAAGAGTTCAAACGTTCGTGCTTTACTCTGCTGTGCTCAGAGAGCACCAGGCACCAAAGAATTTTGATTCAAAAGCACTTTGAGGTAGGAAAGTGAGGAGAGAGAGCAATGTGAGTGTCACCTTTGCAAAGCTCACTGGGTGCTGAAGGCGCCCAGCCACGACTTTCACTCCTGCCTCTTTAGGTCTGGGAGCAGAGTTCAAACGTTCGTGCTTTACTCTGCTATGCACAGCAGACACCAGGCACCGGAGATGATTGTTTCAAATGCACTTTAAGGTAGAAAGAGAGGAGAGACAGCAATGTGTATGCCACCATTGCAAAGCTTACTGTGTGCTGAAGCCGCCCAGAAACGTCATTCGCTCCTGGATGTTCAGCTCTGGAAGCAGAGTTCAAACGTTCCTTTCCTACTCTGCTCTGCTCAGCCAGCTCCAGACTCAACAGATGTTGGATTCAAATGCACTTTCAGGTTGGAAAGTGAGAGAGAGCAATGTGTGTGTCACTCTTGCAAAGCTCACTGGGTGCTGAAGATGGCGAGAGAGATCTTTCACTGCAGGCTCTTTGGCTGTGGGAGCAGAGTTCAAACGTTCGTTTCCTAAGCTGCTCTGCTCAGCCAGCTCCAGACTCCACAGATGTTGGATTCAAATGCACTTTGAGGTAGGAAAGTGAGGAGAGACAGCAATGTGTGTGTCACCCTTGCAAAGCTCACTGCGTGCTGAACATGCCCAGCTACACCTTTCACTCCTGGTTCTTTACCTGTGGGAACAGAGATCAAACGTTCGTGCTTTACTTTGCTGAGCTCAGAGAGCACCAGGCAGAAGAGATGTTTGATTCAAATGCACTTTGAGGCAGGAAAGTGAGGAGAGACAGCAAAGAGTGAGTTATCCTAGCAAAGCCATCTGCGTGCTGAACATGCCCAGCTACACCATTCACTCCTGGTTCTTTACCTGTGGGAACCGAGATCAAGCGTTCGTGCTTTACTTTGCTGTGCTCAGCCGGCACCAGGCACGAGAGATGTTGTATTCAAATGCACTTTGAGGTAGGAAAGTGAGGAGAGAGAGCAATGAGTGTGTCATCCTTGCAAAGCCCACTATGTGCTGAACATGCCCAGCAACATCTTTCCCTCCTGCCTCTTTTCCTGGGGGAGCAGAATTCAAATTTTCGTGCTTTACTCTGCTGTGCTCAGAGAGCACCAGGCAGAAGAGATGTTGGATTCAAATGCAATTTAAGGTAGGAAAGTGAGGAGAGACAGCAATGTGTGTGTCATCCTTGCAAAGCTCACTGTGTGCTTAACGTGCCCAGCAACATCTTTCACCCCTGGTTCTTTTCCTGTGGGAGAAGAGTTCAAACGTTCGTGCTTTACTCTGTTGTGCTCAGAGAGCACCAGGCACCAGAGAGGTTGGATTCAAATGCACTTTGAGTTAGGAAAGTGAGGAGTGACAGCAAAGTGTGTGCCACTTTTGCAAAGCTCACTGGGTGCTGAAGATGGCGAGAGAGATCTTTCACTCCGGGCTCTTTGGCTGTGGGAGCAGAGCTCAAACGTTCGTTTCCTAAGCTGCTCTGCTCAGCCAGCTCCAGGCTCCGCAGATGTTGAATACAAATGCACTTTGAGGTAGGGATGTAAGGAGAGACAGCAATGTGTGTGTCATCCTTGCAAAGTCCATTGTGTGCTGAACGTGCCCAACAACATCTTTCACCCCTGGTTCTTTACCTGTGGGAGAAGAGTTCAAACGTTCGTGCTTTACTCTGCCGTGCTCTGAGAGCACCAGGCACCAGAGAGGTTGGATTCAAATGCACATTGATGTAGGAAAGTGAGTAGTGACAGCAAAGTGTGTGCCACTTTTGCAAAGCTCACTGGGTGCTGAAGATGGCGAGAGAGATCTTTCACTCCGGGCTCTTTGGCTGTGGGAGCAGAGCTCAAACGTTCGTTTCCTAAGCTGCTCTGCTCAGCCAGCTCCAGGCTCCGCAGATGTTGAATACAAATGCACTTTGAGGTAGGGATGTAAGGAGAGACAGCAATGTGTGTGTCATCCTTGCAAAGCCCATTGTGTGCTGAACGTGCCCAACAACATCTTTCACCCCTGGTTCTTTACCTGTGGGAACAGAGATCAAACGTTCGTGCTTTACTTTGCTGAGCTCAGAGAGCACCAGGCAGAAGAGATGTTTGATTCAAATGCACTTTGAGGCAGGAAAGTGAGGAGAGACAGCAAAGAGTGAGTTATCCTAGCAAAGCCATCTGCGTGCTGAACATGCCCAGCTACACCATTCACTCCTGCTTCTTTACCTGTGGGAACCGAGATCAAACGTTCGTGCTTTACTTTGCTGTGCTCAGCCGGCACCAGGCACGAGAGATGTTGTATTCAAATGCACTTTGAGGTAGGAAAGTGAGGAGAGAGAGCAATGAGTGTGTCATCCTTGCAAAGCCCACTGTGTGCTTAACGTGCCCAGCAACATCTTTCACCCCTGGTTCTTTTCCTGTGGGAGAAGAGTTCGAACGTTCGTGCTTTACTCTGCTGTGCTCTGAGAGCACCAGGCACCAGAGAGGTTGGATTCAAATGCACATTGAGGTAGGAAAGTGAGTAGTGACAGCAAAGTGTGTGCCACTTTTGCAAAGCTCACTGGGTGCTGAAGATGGCGAGAGAGATCTTTCACTACGGGCTCTTTGGCTGTGGGAGCAGAGTTCAAACGTTCGTTTCCTAAGCTGCTCTGCTCAGCCAGCTCCAGGCTCCGCAGATGTTGAATACAAATGCCCTTTGAGGTAGGGATGTAAGGAGAGACAGCAATGTGTGTGTCACCCTTGCAAAGCTCACTGCGTGCTGAACATGCCCAGCTACACCATTCACTCCTGGTTCTTTACCTGTGGGAACCGAGAACAAACGTTCGTGCTTTACTTTGCTGTGCTCAGCCGGCACCAGGCACGAGAGATGTTGTATTCAAATGCACTTTGAGGTAGGAAAGTGAGGAGAGAGAGCAATGAGTGTGTCATCCTTGCAAAGCCCACTATGTGCTGAACATGCCCAGCAACATCTTTCCCTCCTGCCTCTTTTCCTGGGGGAGCAGAATTCAAATTTTCGTGCTTTACTCTGCTGTGCTCAGAGAGCACCAGGCAGAAGAGATGTTGGATTCAAATGCAATTTAAGGTAGGAAAGTGAGGAGAGACAGCAATGTGTGTGTCATCCTTGCAAAGCCCACTGTGTGCTTAACGTGCCCAGCAACATCTTTCACCCCTGGTTCTTTTCCTGTGGGAGAAGAGTTCAAACGTTCGTGCTTTACTCTGTTGTGCTCAGAGAGCACCAGGCACCAGAGAGGTTGGATTCAAATGCACTTTGAGTTAGGAAAGTGAGGAGTGACAGCAAAGTGTGTGCCACTTTTGCAAAGCTCACTGGGTGCTGAAGATGGCGAGAGAGATCTTTCAGTCCGTGCTCTTTGGCTGTGGGAGCAGAGTTCAAACGTTCGTTTCCTAAGCTGCTCTGCTCAGCCAGCTCCAGGCTCCGCAGATGTTGAATACAAATGCACTTTGAGGTAGGGATGTAAGGAGAGACAGCAATGTGTGTGTCATCCTTGCAAAGCCCATTGTGTGCTGAACGTGCCCAACAACATCTTTCACCCCTGGTTCTTTACCTGTGGCAGAAGAGTTCAAACGTTCGTGCTTTACTTTGCTGAGCTCAGAGAGCACCAGGCAGAAGAGATGTTTGATTCAAATGCACTTTGAGGCAGGAAAGTGAGGAGAGACAGCAAAGAGTGAGTTATCCTAGCAAAGCCATCTGCGTGCTGAACATGCCCAGCTACACCATTCACTCCTGCTTCTTTACCTGTGGGAACCGAGATCAAACGTTCGTGCTTTACTTTGCTGTGCTCAGCCGGCACCAGGCACGAGAGATGTTGTATTCAAATGCACTTTGAGGTAGGAAAGTGAGGAGAGAGAGCAATGAGTGTGTCATCCTTGCAAAGCCCACTATGTGCTGAACATGCCCAGCAAAATCTTTCCCTCCTGCCTCTTTTCCTGGGGGAGCAGAATTCAAATTTTCGTGCTTTACTCTGCTGTGCTCAGAGAGCACCAGGCAGAAGAGATGTTGGATTCAAATGCAATTTAAGGTTGGAAAGTGAGGAGAGACAGCAATGTGTGTGTCATCCTTGCAAAGCCCACTGTGTGCTTAACGTGCCCAGCAACATCTTTCACCCCTGGTTCTTTTCCTGTGGGAGAAGAGTTCAAACGTTCGTGCTTTACTCTGCCGTGCTCTGAGAGCACCAGGCACCAGAGAGGTTGGATTCAAATGCACATTGAGGTAGGAAAGTGAGTAGTGACAGCAAAGTGTGTGCCACTTTTGCAAAGCTCACTGGGTGCTGAAGATGGCGAGAGAGATCTTTCACTCCGGGCTCTTTGGCTGTGGGAGCAGAGCTCAAACGTTCGTTTCCTAAGCTGCTCTGCTCAGCCAGCTCCAGGCTCCGCAGATGTTGAATACAAATGCCCTTTGAGGTAGGGATGTAAGGAGAGACAGCAATGTGTGTGTCACCCTTGCAAAGCTCACTGCGTGCTGAACATGCCCAGCTACACCATTCACTCCTGGTTCTTTACCTGTGGGAACCGAGATCAAACGTTCGTGCTTTACTTTGCTGTGCTCAGCCGGCACCAGGCACGAGAGATGTTGTATTCAAATGCACTTTGAGGTAGGAAAGTGAGGAGAGAGAGCAATGAGTGTGTCATCCTTGCAAAGCCCACTATGTGCTGAACATGCCCAGCAACATCTTTCCCTCCTGCCTCTTTTCCTGGGGGAGCAGAATTCAAATTTTCGTGCTTTACTCTGCTGTGCTCAGAGAGCACCAGGCAGAAGAGATGTTGGATTCAAATGCAATTTAAGGTAGGAAAGTGAGGAGAGACAGCAATGTGTGTGTCATCCTTGCAAAGCTCACTGTGTGCTTAACGTGCCCAGCAACATCTTTCACCCCTGGTTCTTTTCCTGTGGGAGAAGAGTTCAAACGTTCGTGCTTTACTCTGTTGTGCTCAGAGAGCACCAGGCACCAGAGAGGTTGGATTCAAATGCACTTTGAGTTAGGAAAGTGAGGAGTGACAGCAATGTGTGTGTCACCCTTGCAAAGCTCACTGGGTGCTGAAGATGGCGAGAGAGATCTTTCAGTCCGTGCTCTTTGGCTGTGGGAGCAGAGTTCAAACGTTCGTTTCCTAAGCTGCTCTGCTCAGCCAGCTCCAGGCTCCGCAGATGTTGAATACAAATGCACTTTGAGGTAGGGATGTAAGGAGAGACAGCAATGTGTGTGTCATCCTTGCAAAGCCCATTGTGTGCTGAACGTGCCCAACAACATCTTTCACCCCTGGTTCTTTACCTGTGGCAGAAGAGTTCAAACGTTCGTGCTTTACTTTGCTGAGCTCAGAGAGCACCAGGCAGAAGAGATGTTTGATTCAAATGCACTTTGAGGCAGGAAAGTGAGGAGAGACAGCAAAGAGTGAGTTATCCTAGCAAAGCCATCTGCGTGCTGAACATGCCCAGCTACACCATTCACTCCTGGTTCTTTACCTGTGGGAACCGAGATCAAACGTTCGTGCTTTACTTTGCTGTGCTCAGCCGGCACCAGGCACGAGAGATGTTGTATTCAAATGCACTTTGAGGTAGGAAAGTGAGGAGAGAGAGCAATGAGTGTGTCATCCTTGCAAAGCCCACTGTGTGCTTAACGTGCCCAGCAACATCTTTCACCCCTGGTTCTTTTCCTGTGGGAGAAGAGTTCGAACGTTCGTGCTTTACTCTGCTGTGCTCTGAGAGCACCAGGCACCAGAGAGGTTGGATTCAAATGCACATTGAGGTAGGAAAGTGAGTAGTGACAGCAAAGTGTGTGCCACTTTTGCAAAGCTCACTGGGTGCTGAAGATGGCGAGAGAGATCTTTCACTCCGGGCTCTTTGGCTGTGGGAGCAGAGTTCAAACGTTCGTTTCCTAAGCTGCTCTGCTCAGCCAGCTCCAGGCTCCGCAGATGTTGAATACAAATGCCCTTTGAGGTAGGGATGTAAGGAGAGACAGCAATGTGTGTGTCACCCTTGCAAAGCTCACTGCGTGCTGAACATGCCCAGCTACACCATTCACTCCTGGTTCTTTACCTGTGGGAACCGAGAACAAACGTTCGTGCTTTACTTTGCTGTGCTCAGCCGGCACCAGGCACGAGAGATGTTGTATTCAAATGCACTTTGAGGTAGGAAAGTGAGGAGAGAGAGCAATGAGTGTGTCATCCTTGCAAAGCCCACTATGTGCTGAACATGCCCAGCAACAACTTTCCCTCCTGCCTCTTTTCCTGGGGGTGCAGAATTCAAATTTTCGTGCTTTACTCTGCTGTGCTCAGAGAGCACCAGGCAGAAGAGATGTTGGATTCAAATGCAATTTAAGGTAGGAAAGTGAGGAGAGACAGCAATGTGTGTGTCATCCTTGCAAAGCCCACTGTGTGCTTAACGTGCCCAGCAACATCTTTCACCCCTGGTTCTTTTCCTGTGGGAGAAGAGTTCAAACGTTCGTGCTTTACTCTGTTGTGCTCAGAGAGCACCAGGCACCAGAGAGGTTGGATTCAAATGCACTTTGAGTTAGGAAAGTGAGGAGTGACAGCAATGTGTGTGTCACCCTTGCAAAGCTCACTGGGTGCTGAAGATGGCGAGAGAGATCTTTCAGTCCGTGCTCTTTGGCTGTGGGAGCAGAGTTCAAACGTTCGTTTCCTAAGCTGCTCTGCTCAGCCAGCTCCAGGCTCCGCAGATGTTGAATACAAATGCACTTTGAGGTAGGGATGTAAGGAGAGACAGCAATGTGTGTGTCATCCTTGCAAAGCCCATTGTGTGCTGAACGTGCCCAACAACATCTTTCACCCCTGGTTCTTTACCTGTGGCAGAAGAGTTCAAACGTTCGTGCTTTACTTTGCTGAGCTCAGAGAGCACCAGGCAGAAGAGATGTTTGATTCAAATGCACTTTGAGGCAGGAAAGTGAGGAGAGACAGCAAAGAGTGAGTTATCCTAGCAAAGCCATCTGCGTGCTGAACATGCCCAGCTACACCATTCACTCCTGCTTCTTTACCTGTGGGAACCGAGATCAAACGTTCGTGCTTTACTTTGCTGTGCTCAGCCGGCACCAGGCACGAGAGATGTTGTATTCAAATGCACTTTGAGGTAGGAAAGTGAGGAGAGAGAGCAATGAGTGTGTCATCCTTGCAAAGCCCACTATGTGCTGAACATGCCCAGCAAAATCTTTCCCTCCTGCCTCTTTTCCTGGGGGAGCAGAATTCAAATTTTCGTGCTTTACTCTGCTGTGCTCAGAGAGCACCAGGCAGAAGAGATGTTGGATTCAAATGCAATTTAAGGTTGGAAAGTGAGGAGAGACAGCAATGTGTGTGTCATCCTTGCAAAGCCCACTGTGTGCTTAACGTGCCCAGCAACATCTTTCACCCCTGGTTCTTTTCCTGTGGGAGAAGAGTTCAAACGTTCGTGCTTTACTCTGCCGTGCTCTGAGAGCACCAGGCACCAGAGAGGTTGGATTCAAATGCACATTGAGGTAGGAAAGTGAGTAGTGACAGCAAAGTGTGTGCCACTTTTGCAAAGCTCACTGGGTGCTGAAGATGGCGAGAGAGATCTTTCACTCCGGGCTCTTTGGCTGTGGGAGCAGAGCTCAAACGTTCGTTTCCTAAGCTGCTCTGCTCAGCCAGCTCCAGGCTCCGCAGATGTTGAATACAAATGCCCTTTGAGGTAGGGATGTAAGGAGAGACAGCAATGTGTGTGTCACCCTTGCAAAGCTCACTGCGTGCTGAACATGCCCAGCTACACCATTCACTCCTGGTTCTTTACCTGTGGGAACCGAGATCAAACGTTCGTGCTTTACTTTGCTGTGCTCAGCCGGCACCAGGCACGAGAGATGTTGTATTCAAATGCACTTTGAGGTAGGAAAGTGAGGAGAGAGAGCAATGAGTGTGTCATCCTTGCAAAGCCCACTATGTGCTGAACATGCCCAGCAACATCTTTCCCTCCTGCCTCTTTTCCTGGGGGAGCAGAATTCAAATTTTCGTGCTTTACTCTGCTGTGCTCAGAGAGCACCAGGCAGAAGAGATGTTGGATTCAAATGCAATTTAAGGTAGGAAAGTGAGGAGAGACAGCAATGTGTGTGTCATCCTTGCAAAGCTCACTGTGTGCTTAACGTGCCCAGCAACATCTTTCACCCCTGGTTCTTTTCCTGTGGGAGAAGAGTTCAAACGTTCGTGCTTTACTCTGTTGTGCTCAGAGAGCACCAGGCACCAGAGAGGTTGGATTCAAATGCACTTTGAGTTAGGAAAGTGAGGAGTGACAGCAAAGTGTGTGCCACTTTTGCAAAGCTCACTGGGTGCTGAAGATGGCGAGAGAGATCTTTCAGTCCGTGCTCTTTGGCTGTGGGAGCAGAGTTCAAACGTTCGTTTCCTAAGCTGCTCTGCTCAGCCAGCTCCAGGCTCCGCAGATGTTGAATACAAATGCACTTTGAGGTAGGGATGTAAGGAGAGACAGCAATGTGTGTGTCATCCTTGCAAAGCCCATTGTGTGCTGAACGTGCCCAACAACATCTTTCACCCCTGGTTCTTTACCTGTGGCAGAAGAGTTCAAACGTTCGTGCTTTACTTTGCTGAGCTCAGAGAGCACCAGGCAGAAGAGATGTTTGATTCAAATGCACTTTGAGGCAGGAAAGTGAGGAGAGACAGCAAAGAGTGAGTTATCCTAGCAAAGCCATCTGCGTGCTGAACATGCCCAGCTACACCATTCACTCCTGGTTCTTTACCTGTGGGAACCGAGATCAAACGTTCGTGCTTTACTTTGCTGTGCTCAGCCGGCACCAGGCACGAGAGATGTTGTATTCAAATGCACTTTGAGGTAGGAAAGTGAGGAGAGAGAGCAATGAGTGTGTCATCCTTGCAAAGCCCACTATGTGCTGAACATGCCCAGCAAAATCTTTCCCTCCTGCCTCTTTTCCTGGGGGAGCAGAATTCAAATTTTCGTGCTTTACTCTGCTGTGCTCAGAGAGCACCAGGCAGAAGAGATGTTGGATTCAAATGCAATTTAAGGTTGGAAAGTGAGAAGAGACAGCAATGTGTGTGTCATCCTTGCAAAGCCCACTGTGTGCTTAACGTGCCCAGCAACATCTTTCACCCCTGGTTCTTTTCCTGTGGGAGAAGAGTTCAAACGTTCGTGCTTTACTCTGCCGTGCTCTGAGAGCACCAGGCACCAGAGAGGTTGGATTCAAATGCACATTGAGGTAGGAAAGTGAGTAGTGACAGCAAAGTGTGTGCCACTTTTGCAAAGCTCACTGGGTGCTGAAGATGGCGAGAGAGATCTTTCACTCCGGGCTCTTTGGCTGTGGGAGCAGAGCTCAAACGTTCGTTTCCTAAGCTGCTCTGCTCAGCCAGCTCCAGGCTCCGCAGATGTTGAATACAAATGCCCTTTGAGGTAGGGATGTAAGGAGAGACAGCAATGTGTGTGTCACCCTTGCAAAGCTCACTGCGTGCTGAACATGCCCAGCTACACCATTCACTCCTGGTTCTTTACCTGTGGGAACCGAGATCAAACGTTCGTGCTTTACTTTGCTGTGCTCAGCCGGCACCAGGCACGAGAGATGTTGTATTCAAATGCACTTTGAGGTAGGAAAGTGAGGAGAGAGAGCAATGAGTGTGTCATCCTTGCAAAGCCCACTATGTGCTGAACATGCCCAGCAACATCTTTCCCTCCTGCCTCTTTTCCTGGGGGAGCAGAATTCAAATTTTCGTGCTTTACTCTGCTGTGCTCAGAGAGCACCAGGCAGAAGAGATGTTGGATTCAAATGCAATTTAAGGTAGGAAAGTGAGGAGAGACAGCAATGTGTGTGTCATCCTTGCAAAGCTCACTGTGTGCTTAACGTGCCCAGCAACATCTTTCACCCCTGGTTCTTTTCCTGTGGGAGAAGAGTTCAAACGTTCGTGCTTTACTCTGTTGTGCTCAGAGAGCACCAGGCACCAGAGAGGTTGGATTCAAATGCACTTTGAGTTAGGAAAGTGAGGAGTGACAGCAATGTGTGTGTCACCCTTGCAAAGCTCACTGGGTGCTGAAGATGGCGAGAGAGATCTTTCAGTCCGTGCTCTTTGGCTGTGGGAGCAGAGTTCAAACGTTCGTTTCCTAAGCTGCTCTGCTCAGCCAGCTCCAGGCTCCGCAGATGTTGAATACAAATGCACTTTGAGGTAGGGATGTAAGGAGAGACAGCAATGTGTGTGTCATCCTTGCAAAGCCCATTGTGTGCTGAACGTGCCCAACAACATCTTTCACCCCTGGTTCTTTACCTGTGGCAGAAGAGTTCAAACGTTCGTGCTTTACTTTGCTGAGCTCAGAGAGCACCAGGCAGAAGAGATGTTTGATTCAAATGCACTTTGAGGCAGGAAAGTGAGGAGAGACAGCAAAGAGTGAGTTATCCTAGCAAAGCCATCTGCGTGCTGAACATGCCCAGCTACACCATTCACTCCTGGTTCTTTACCTGTGGGAACCGAGATCAAACGTTCGTGCTTTACTTTGCTGTGCTCAGCCGGCACCAGGCACGAGAGATGTTGTATTCAAATGCACTTTGAGGTAGGAAAGTGAGGAGAGAGAGCAATGAGTGTGTCATCCTTGCAAAGCCCACTGTGTGCTTAACGTGCCCAGCAACATCTTTCACCCCTGGTTCTTTTCCTGTGGGAGAAGAGTTCGAACGTTCGTGCTTTACTCTGCTGTGCTCTGAGAGCACCAGGCACCAGAGAGGTTGGATTCAAATGCACATTGAGGTAGGAAAGTGAGTAGTGACAGCAAAGTGTGTGCCACTTTTGCAAAGCTCACTGGGTGCTGAAGATGGCGAGAGAGATCTTTCACTCCGGGCTCTTTGGCTGTGGGAGCAGAGTTCAAACGTTCGTTTCCTAAGCTGCTCTGCTCAGCCAGCTCCAGGCTCCGCAGATGTTGAATACAAATGCCCTTTGAGGTAGGGATGTAAGGAGAGACAGCAATGTGTGTGTCACCCTTGCAAAGCTCACTGCGTGCTGAACATGCCCAGCTACACCATTCACTCCTGGTTCTTTACCTGTGGGAACCGAGAACAAACGTTCGTGCTTTACTTTGCTGTGCTCAGCCGGCACCAGGCACGAGAGATGTTGTATTCAAATGCACTTTGAGGTAGGAAAGTGAGGAGAGAGAGCAATGAGTGTGTCATCCTTGCAAAGCCCACTATGTGCTGAACATGCCCAGCAACAACTTTCCCTCCTGCCTCTTTTCCTGGGGGTGCAGAATTCAAATTTTCGTGCTTTACTCTGCTGTGCTCAGAGAGCACCAGGCAGAAGAAATGTTGGATTCAAATGCAATTTAAGGTAGGAAAGTGAGGAGAGACAGCAATGTGTGTGTCATCCTTGCAAAGCCCACTGTGTGCTTAACGTGCCCAGCAACATCTTTCACCCCTGGTTCTTTTCCTGTGGGAGAAGAGTTCAAACGTTCGTGCTTTACTCTGTTGTGCTCAGAGAGCACCAGGCACCAGAGAGGTTGGATTCAAATGCACTTTGAGTTAGGAAAGTGAGGAGTGACAGCAATGTGTGTGTCACCCTTGCAAAGCTCACTGGGTGCTGAAGATGGCGAGAGAGATCTTTCAGTCCGTGCTCTTTGGCTGTGGGAGCAGAGTTCAAACGTTCGTTTCCTAAGCTGCTCTGCTCAGCCAGCTCCAGGCTCCGCAGATGTTGAATACAAATGCACTTTGAGGTAGGGATGTAAGGAGAGACAGCAATGTGTGTGTCATCCTTGCAAAGCCCATTGTGTGCTGAACGTGCCCAACAACATCTTTCACCCCTGGTTCTTTACCTGTGGCAGAAGAGTTCAAACGTTCGTGCTTTACTTTGCTGAGCTCAGAGAGCACCAGGCAGAAGAGATGTTTGATTCAAATGCACTTTGAGGCAGGAAAGTGAGGAGAGACAGCAAAGAGTGAGTTATCCTAGCAAAGCCATCTGCGTGCTGAACATGCCCAGCTACACCATTCACTCCTGCTTCTTTACCTGTGGGAACCGAGATCAAACGTTCGTGCTTTACTTTGCTGTGCTCAGCCGGCACCAGGCACGAGAGATGTTGTATTCAAATGCACTTTGAGGTAGGAAAGTGAGGAGAGAGAGCAATGAGTGTGTCATCCTTGCAAAGCCCACTATGTGCTGAACATGCCCAGCAAAATCTTTCCCTCCTGCCTCTTTTCCTGGGGGAGCAGAATTCAAATTTTCGTGCTTTACTCTGCTGTGCTCAGAGAGCACCAGGCAGAAGAGATGTTGGATTCAAATGCAATTTAAGGTTGGAAAGTGAGGAGAGACAGCAATGTGTGTGTCATCCTTGCAAAGCCCACTGTGTGCTTAACGTGCCCAGCAACATCTTTCACCCCTGGTTCTTTTCCTGTGGGAGAAGAGTTCAAACGTTCGTGCTTTACTCTGCCGTGCTCTGAGAGCACCAGGCACCAGAGAGGTTGGATTCAAATGCACATTGAGGTAGGAAAGTGAGTAGTGACAGCAAAGTGTGTGCCACTTTTGCAAAGCTCACTGGGTGCTGAAGATGGCGAGAGAGATCTTTCACTCCGGGCTCTTTGGCTGTGGGAGCAGAGCTCAAACGTTCGTTTCCTAAGCTGCTCTGCTCAGCCAGCTCCAGGCTCCGCAGATGTTGAATACAAATGCCCTTTGAGGTAGGGATGTAAGGAGAGACAGCAATGTGTGTGTCACCCTTGCAAAGCTCACTGCGTGCTGAACATGCCCAGCTACACCATTCACTCCTGGTTCTTTACCTGTGGGAACCGAGATCAAACGTTCGTGCTTTACTTTGCTGTGCTCAGCCGGCACCAGGCACGAGAGATGTTGTATTCAAATGCACTTTGAGGTAGGAAAGTGAGGAGAGAGAGCAATGAGTGTGTCATCCTTGCAAAGCCCACTATGTGCTGAACATGCCCAGCAACATCTTTCCCTCCTGCCTCTTTTCCTGGGGGAGCAGAATTCAAATTTTCGTGCTTTACTCTGCTGTGCTCAGAGAGCACCAGGCAGAAGAGATGTTGGATTCAAATGCAATTTAAGGTAGGAAAGTGAGGAGAGACAGCAATGTGTGTGTCATCCTTGCAAAGCTCACTGTGTGCTTAACGTGCCCAGCAACATCTTTCACCCCTGGTTCTTTTCCTGTGGGAGAAGAGTTCAAACGTTCGTGCTTTACTCTGTTGTGCTCAGAGAGCACCAGGCACCAGAGAGGTTGGATTCAAATGCACTTTGAGTTAGGAAAGTGAGGAGTGACAGCAATGTGTGTGTCACCCTTGCAAAGCTCACTGGGTGCTGAAGATGGCGAGAGAGATCTTTCAGTCCGTGCTCTTTGGCTGTGGGAGCAGAGTTCAAACGTTCGTTTCCTAAGCTGCTCTGCTCAGCCAGCTCCAGGCTCCGCAGATGTTGAATACAAATGCACTTTGAGGTAGGGATGTAAGGAGAGACAGCAATGTGTGTGTCATCCTTGCAAAGCCCATTGTGTGCTGAACGTGCCCAACAACATCTTTCACCCCTGGTTCTTTACCTGTGGCAGAAGAGTTCAAACGTTCGTGCTTTACTTTGCTGAGCTCAGAGAGCACCAGGCAGAAGAGATGTTTGATTCAAATGCACTTTGAGGCAGGAAAGTGAGGAGAGACAGCAAAGAGTGAGTTATCCTAGCAAAGCCATCTGCGTGCTGAACATGCCCAGCTACACCATTCACTCCTGGTTCTTTACCTGTGGGAACCGAGATCAAACGTTCGTGCTTTACTTTGCTGTGCTCAGAGAGCACCAGGCACGAGAGATGTTGTATTCAAATGCACTTTGAGGTAGGAAAGTGAGGAGAGAGAGCAATGAGTGTGTCATCCTTGCAAAGCCCACTGTGTGCTTAACGTGCCCAGCAACATCTTTCACCCCTGGTTCTTTTCCTGTGGGAGAAGAGTTCGAACGTTCGTGCTTTACTCTGCTGTGCTCTGAGAGCACCAGGCACCAGAGAGGTTGGATTCAAATGCACATTGAGGTAGGAAAGTGAGTAGTGACAGCAAAGTGTGTGCCACTTTTGCAAAGCTCACTGGGTGCTGAAGATGGCGAGAGAGATCTTTCACTCCGGGCTCTTTGGCTGTGGGAGCAGAGTTCAAACGTTCGTTTCCTAAGCTGCTCTGCTCAGCCAGCTCCAGGCTCCGCAGATGTTGAATACAAATGCCCTTTGAGGTAGGGATGTAAGGAGAGACAGCAATGTGTGTGTCACCCTTGCAAAGCTCACTGCGTGCTGAACATGCCCAGCTACACCATTCACTCCTGGTTCTTTACCTGTGGGAACCGAGAACAAACGTTCGTGCTTTACTTTGCTGTGCTCAGCCGGCACCAGGCACGAGAGATGTTGTATTCAAATGCACTTTGAGGTAGGAAAGTGAGGAGAGAGAGCAATGAGTGTGTCATCCTTGCAAAGCCCACTATGTGCTGAACATGCCCAGCAACAACTTTCCCTCCTGCCTCTTTTCCTGGGGGTGCAGAATTCAAATTTTCGTGCTTTACTCTGCTGTGCTCAGAGAGCACCAGGCAGAAGAGATGTTGGATTCAAATGCAATTTAAGGTAGGAAAGTGAGGAGAGACAGCAATGTGTGTGTCATCCTTGCAAAGCCCACTGTGTGCTTAACGTGCCCAGCAACATCTTTCACCCCTGGTTCTTTTCCTGTGGGAGAAGAGTTCAAACGTTCGTGCTTTACTCTGTTGTGCTCAGAGAGCACCAGGCACCAGAGAGGTTGGATTCAAATGCACTTTGAGTTAGGAAAGTGAGGAGTGACAGCAATGTGTGTGTCACCCTTGCAAAGCTCACTGGGTGCTGAAGATGGCGAGAGAGATCTTTCAGTCCGTGCTCTTTGGCTGTGGGAGCAGAGTTCAAACGTTCGTTTCCTAAGCTGCTCTGCTCAGCCAGCTCCAGGCTCCGCAGATGTTGAATACAAATGCACTTTGAGGTAGGGATGTAAGGAGAGACAGCAATGTGTGTGTCATCCTTGCAAAGCCCATTGTGTGCTGAACGTGCCCAACAACATCTTTCACCCCTGGTTCTTTACCTGTGGCAGAAGAGTTCAAACGTTCGTGCTTTACTTTGCTGAGCTCAGAGAGCACCAGGCAGAAGAGATGTTTGATTCAAATGCACTTTGAGGCAGGAAAGTGAGGAGAGACAGCAAAGAGTGAGTTATCCTAGCAAAGCCATCTGCGTGCTGAACATGCCCAGCTACACCATTCACTCCTGCTTCTTTACCTGTGGGAACCGAGATCAAACGTTCGTGCTTTACTTTGCTGTGCTCAGCCGGCACCAGGCACGAGAGATGTTGTATTCAAATGCACTTTGAGGTAGGAAAGTGAGGAGAGAGAGCAATGAGTGTGTCATCCTTGCAAAGCCCACTATGTGCTGAACATGCCCAGCAAAATCTTTCCCTCCTGCCTCTTTTCCTGGGGGAGCAGAATTCAAATTTTCGTGCTTTACTCTGCTGTGCTCAGAGAGCACCAGGCAGAAGAGATGTTGGATTCAAATGCAATTTAAGGTTGGAAAGTGAGGAGAGACAGCAATGTGTGTGTCATCCTTGCAAAGCCCACTGTGTGCTTAACGTGCCCAGCAACATCTTTCACCCCTGGTTCTTTTCCTGTGGGAGAAGAGTTCAAACGTTCGTGCTTTACTCTGCCGTGCTCTGAGAGCACCAGGCACCAGAGAGGTTGGATTCAAATGCACATTGAGGTAGGAAAGTGAGTAGTGACAGCAAAGTGTGTGCCACTTTTGCAAAGCTCACTGGGTGCTGAAGATGGCGAGAGAGATCTTTCACTCCGGGCTCTTTGGCTGTGGGAGCAGAGCTCAAACGTTCGTTTCCTAAGCTGCTCTGCTCAGCCAGTTCCAGGCTCCGCAGATGTTGAATACAAATGCCCTTTGAGGTAGGGATGTAAGGAGAGACAGCAATGTGTGTGTCACCCTTGCAAAGCTCACTGCGTGCTGAACATGCCCAGCTACACCATTCACTCCTGGTTCTTTACCTGTGGGAACCGAGATCAAACGTTCGTGCTTTACTTTGCTGTGCTCAGCCGGCACCAGGCACGAGAGATGTTGTATTCAAATGCACTTTGAGGTAGGAAAGTGAGGAGAGAGAGCAATGAGTGTGTCATCCTTGCAAAGCCCACTATGTGCTGAACATGCCCAGCAACATCTTTCCCTCCTGCCTCTTTTCCTGGGGGAGCAGAATTCAAATTTTCGTGCTTTACTCTGCTGTGCTCAGAGAGCACCAGGCAGAAGAGATGTTGGATTCAAATGCAATTTAAGGTAGGAAAGTGAGGAGAGACAGCAATGTGTGTGTCATCCTTGCAAAGCTCACTGTGTGCTTAACGTGCCCAGCAACATCTTTCACCCCTGGTTCTTTTCCTGTGGGAGAAGAGTTCAAACGTTCGTGCTTTACTCTGTTGTGCTCAGAGAGCACCAGGCACCAGAGAGGTTGGATTCAAATGCACTTTGAGTTAGGAAAGTGAGGAGTGACAGCAATGTGTGTGTCACCCTTGCAAAGCTCACTGGGTGCTGAAGATGGCGAGAGAGATCTTTCAGTCCGTGCTCTTTGGCTGTGGGAGCAGAGTTCAAACGTTCGTTTCCTAAGCTGCTCTGCTCAGCCAGCTCCAGGCTCCGCAGATGTTGAATACAAATGCACTTTGAGGTAGGGATGTAAGGAGAGACAGCAATGTGTGTGTCATCCTTGCAAAGCCCATTGTGTGCTGAACGTGCCCAACAACATCTTTCACCCCTGGTTCTTTACCTGTGGCAGAAGAGTTCAAACGTTCGTGCTTTACTTTGCTGAGCTCAGAGAGCACCAGGCAGAAGAGATGTTTGATTCAAATGCACTTTGAGGCAGGAAAGTGAGGAGAGACAGCAAAGAGTGAGTTATCCTAGCAAAGCCATCTGCGTGCTGAACATGCCCAGCTACACCATTCACTCCTGGTTCTTTACCTGTGGGAACCGAGATCAAACGTTCGTGCTTTACTTTGCTGTGCTCAGCCGGCACCAGGCACGAGAGATGTTGTATTCAAATGCACTTTGAGGTAGGAAAGTGAGGAGAGAGAGCAATGAGTGTGTCATCCTTGCAAAGCCCACTATGTGCTGAACATGCCCAGCAACATCTTTCCCTCCTGCCTCTTTTCCTGGGGGAGCAGAATTCAAATTTTCGTGCTTTACTCTGCTGTGCTCAGAGAGCACCAGGCAGAAGAGATGTTGGATTCAAATGCAATTTAAGGTAGGAAAGTGAGGAGAGACAGCAATGTGTGTGTCATCCTTGCAAAGCTCACTGTGTGCTTAACGTGCCCAGCAACATCTTTCACCCCTGGTTCTTTTCCTGTGGGAGAAGAGTTCAAACGTTCGTGCTTTACTCTGTTGTGCTCAGAGAGCACCAGGCACCAGAGAGGTTGGATTCAAATGCACTTTGAGTTAGGAAAGTGAGGAGTGACAGCAATGTGTGTGTCACCCTTGCAAAGCTCACTGGGTGCTGAAGATGGCGAGAGAGATCTTTCAGTCCGGGCTCTTTGGCTGTGGGAGCAGAGTTCAAACGTTCGTTTCCTAAGCTGCTCTGCTCAGCCAGCTCCAGGCTCCGCAGATGTTGAATACAAATGCACTTTGAGGTAGGGATGTAAGGAGAGACAGCAATGTGTGTGTCATCCTTGCAAAGCCCATTGTGTGCTGAACGTGCCCAACAACATCTTTCACCCCTGGTTCTTTACCTGTGGCAGAAGAGTTCAAACGTTCGTGCTTTACTCTGCTGTGCTCAGAGAGCACCAGGCACCAAAGAATTTTGATTCAAAAGCACTTTGAGGTAGGAAAGTGAGGAGAGAGAGCAATGTGAGTGTCACCTTTGCAAAGCTCACTGGGTGCTGAAGGCGCCCAGCCACGACTTTCACTCCTGCCTCTTTAGGTCTGGGAGCAGAGTTCAAACGTTCGTGCTTTACTCTGCTATGCACAGCAGACACCAGGCACCGGAGATGATTGTTTCAAATGCACTTTAAGGTAGAAAGAGAGGAGAGACAGCAATGTGTATGCCACCATTGCAAAGCTTACTGTGTGCTGAAGCCGCCCAGAAACGTCATTCGCTCCTGGATGTTCAGCTCTGGAAGCAGAGTTCAAACGTTCCTTTCCTACTCTGCTCTGCTCAGCCAGCTCCAGACTCAACAGATGTTGGATTCAAATGCACTTTCAGGTTGGAAAGTGAGAGAGAGCAATGTGTGTGTCACTCTTGCAAAGCTCACTGGGTGCTGAAGATGGCGAGAGAGATCTTTCACTGCAGGCTCTTTGGCTGTGGGAGCAGAGTTCAAACGTTCGTTTCCTAAGCTGCTCTGCTCAGCCAGCTCCAGACTCCACAGATGTTGGATTCAAATGCACTTTGAGGTAGGAAAGTGAGGAGAGACAGCAATGTGTGTGTCACCCTTGCAAAGCTCACTGCGTGCTGAACATGCCCAGCTACACCTTTCACTCCTGGTTCTTTACCTGTGGGAACAGAGATCAAACGTTCGTGCTTTACTTTGCTGAGCTCAGAGAGCACCAGGCAGAAGAGATGTTTGATTCAAATGCACTTTGAGGCAGGAAAGTGAGGAGAGACAGCAAAGAGTGAGTTATCCTAGCAAAGCCATCTGCGTGCTGAACATGCCCAGCTACACCATTCACTCCTGCTTCTTTACCTGTGGGAACCGAGATCAAGCGTTCGTGCTTTACTTTGCTGTGCTCAGCCGGCACCAGGCACGAGAGATGTTGTATTCAAATGCACTTTGAGGTAGGAAAGTGAGGAGAGAGAGCAATGAGTGTGTCATCCTTGCAAAGCCCACTATGTGCTGAACATGCCCAGCAACATCTTTCCCTCCTGCCTCTTTTCCTGGGGGAGCAGAATTCAAATTTTCGTGCTTTACTCTGCTGTGCTCAGAGAGCACCAGGCAGAAGAGATGTTGGATTCAAATGCAATTTAAGGTAGGAAAGTGAGGAGAGACAGCAATGTGTGTGTCATCCTTGCAAAGCTCACTGTGTGCTTAACGTGCCCAGCAACATCTTTCACCCCTGGTTCTTTTCCTGTGGGAGAAGAGTTCAAACGTTCGTGCTTTACTCTGTTGTGCTCAGAGAGCACCAGGCACCAGAGAGGTTGGATTCAAATGCACTTTGAGTTAGGAAAGTGAGGAGTGACAGCAATGTGTGTGTCACCCTTGCAAAGCTCACTGGGTGCTGAAGATGGCGAGAGAGATCTTTCAGTCCGGGCTCTTTGGCTGTGGGAGCAGAGTTCAAACGTTCGTTTCCTATGCTGCTCTGCTCAGCCAGCTCCAGGCTCCGCAGATGTTGAATACAAATGCACTTTGAGGTAGGCATGTAAGGAGAGACAGCAATGTGTGTGTCATCCTTGCAAAGTCCATTGTGTGCTGAACGTGCCCAACAACATCTTTCACCCCTGGTTCTTTACCTGTGGCAGAAGAGTTCAAACGTTCGTGCTTTACTTTGCTGAGCTCAGAGAGCACCAGGCAGAAGAGATGTTTGATTCAAATGCACTTTGAGGCAGGAAAGTGAGGAGAGACAGCAAAGAGTGAGTTATCCTAGCAAAGCCATCTGCGTGCTGAACATGCCCAGCTACACCATTCACTCCTGGTTCTTTACCTGTGGGAACCGAGATCAAACGTTCGTGCTTTACTTTGCTGTGCTCAGCCGGCACCAGGCACGAGAGATGTTGTATTCAAATGCACTTTGAGGTAGGAAAGTGAGGAGAGAGAGCAATGAGTGTGTCATCCTTGCAAAGCCCACTGTGTGCTTAACGTGCCCAGCAACATCTTTCACCCCTGGTTCTTTTCCTGTGGGAGAAGAGTTCGAACGTTCGTGCTTTACTCTGCTGTGCTCTGAGAGCACCAGGCACCAGAGAGGTTGGATTCAAATGCACATTGAGGTAGGAAAGTGAGTAGTGACAGCAAAGTGTGTGCCACTTTTGCAAAGCTCACTGGGTGCTGAAGATGGCGAGAGAGATCTTTCACTCCGGGCTCTTTGGCTGTGGGAGCAGAGTTCAAACGTTCGTTTCCTAAGCTGCTCTGCTCAGCCAGCTCCAGGCTCCGCAGATGTTGAATACAAATGCCCTTTGAGGTAGGGATGTAAGGAGAGACAGCAATGTGTGTGTCACCCTTGCAAAGCTCACTGCGTGCTGAACATGCCCAGCTACACCATTCACTCCTGGTTCTTTACCTGTGGGAACCGAGAACAAACGTTCGTGCTTTACTTTGCTGTGCTCAGCCGGCACCAGGCACGAGAGATGTTGTATTCAAATGCACTTTGAGGTAGGAAAGTGAGGAGAGAGAGCAATGAGTGTGTCATCCTTGCAAAGCCCACTATGTGCTGAACATGCCCAGCAACAACTTTCCCTCCTGCCTCTTTTCCTGGGGGTGCAGAATTCAAATTTTCGTGCTTTACTCTGCTGTGCTCAGAGAGCACCAGGCAGAAGAGATGTTGGATTCAAATGCAATTTAAGGTAGGAAAGTGAGGAGAGACAGCAATGTGTGTGTCATCCTTGCAAAGCCCACTGTGTGCTTAACGTGCCCAGCAACATCTTTCACCCCTGGTTCTTTTCCTGTGGGAGAAGAGTTCAAACGTTCGTGCTTTACTCTGTTGTGCTCAGAGAGCACCAGGCACCAGAGAGGTTGGATTCAAATGCACTTTGAGTTAGGAAAGTGAGGAGTGACAGCAATGTGTGTGTCACCCTTGCAAAGCTCACTGGGTGCTGAAGATGGCGAGAGAGATCTTTCAGTCCGTGCTCTTTGGCTGTGGGAGCAGAGTTCAAACGTTCGTTTCCTAAGCTGCTCTGCTCAGCCAGCTCCAGGCTCCGCAGATGTTGAATACAAATGCACTTTGAGGTAGGGATGTAAGGAGAGACAGCAATGTGTGTGTCATCCTTGCAAAGCCCATTGTGTGCTGAACGTGCCCAACAACATCTTTCACCCCTGGTTCTTTACCTGTGGCAGAAGAGTTCAAACGTTCGTGCTTTACTTTGCTGAGCTCAGAGAGCACCAGGCAGAAGAGATGTTTGATTCAAATGCACTTTGAGGCAGGAAAGTGAGGAGAGACAGCAAAGAGTGAGTTATCCTAGCAAAGCCATCTGCGTGCTGAACATGCCCAGCTACACCATTCACTCCTGCTTCTTTACCTGTGGGAACCGAGATCAAACGTTCGTGCTTTACTTTGCTGTGCTCAGCCGGCACCAGGCACGAGAGATGTTGTATTCAAATGCACTTTGAGGTAGGAAAGTGAGGAGAGAGAGCAATGAGTGTGTCATCCTTGCAAAGCCCACTATGTGCTGAACATGCCCAGCAAAATCTTTCCCTCCTGCCTCTTTTCCTGGGGGAGCAGAATTCAAATTTTCGTGCTTTACTCTGCTGTGCTCAGAGAGCACCAGGCAGAAGAGATGTTGGATTCAAATGCAATTTAAGGTTGGAAAGTGAGGAGAGACAGCAATGTGTGTGTCATCCTTGCAAAGCCCACTGTGTGCTTAACGTGCCCAGCAACATCTTTCACCCCTGGTTCTTTTCCTGTGGGAGAAGAGTTCAAACGTTCGTGCTTTACTCTGCCGTGCTCTGAGAGCACCAGGCACCAGAGAGGTTGGATTCAAATGCACATTGAGGTAGGAAAGTGAGTAGTGACAGCAAAGTGTGTGCCACTTTTGCAAAGCTCACTGGGTGCTGAAGATGGCGAGAGAGATCTTTCACTCCGGGCTCTTTGGCTGTGGGAGCAGAGCTCAAACGTTCGTTTCCTAAGCTGCTCTGCTCAGCCAGCTCCAGGCTCCGCAGATGTTGAATACAAATGCCCTTTGAGGTAGGGATGTAAGGAGAGACAGCAATGTGTGTGTCACCCTTGCAAAGCTCACTGCGTGCTGAACATGCCCAGCTACACCATTCACTCCTGGTTCTTTACCTGTGGGAACCGAGATCAAACGTTCGTGCTTTACTTTGCTGTGCTCAGCCGGCACCAGGCACGAGAGATGTTGTATTCAAATGCACTTTGAGGTAGGAAAGTGAGGAGAGAGAGCAATGAGTGTGTCATCCTTGCAAAGCCCACTATGTGCTGAACATGCCCAGCAACATCTTTCCCTCCTGCCTCTTTTCCTGGGGGAGCAGAATTCAAATTTTCGTGCTTTACTCTGCTGTGCTCAGAGAGCACCAGGCAGAAGAGATGTTGGATTCAAATGCAATTTAAGGTAGGAAAGTGAGGAGAGACAGCAATGTGTGTGTCATCCTTGCAAAGCTCACTGTGTGCTTAACGTGCCCAGCAACATCTTTCACCCCTGGTTCTTTTCCTGTGGGAGAAGAGTTCAAACGTTCGTGCTTTACTCTGTTGTGCTCAGAGAGCACCAGGCACCAGAGAGGTTGGATTCAAATGCACTTTGAGTTAGGAAAGTGAGGAGTGACAGCAATGTGTGTGTCACCCTTGCAAAGCTCACTGGGTGCTGAAGATGGCGAGAGAGATCTTTCAGTCCGGGCTCTTTGGCTGTGGGAGCAGAGTTCAAACGTTCGTTTCCTATGCTGCTCTGCTCAGCCAGCTCCAGGCTCCGCAGATGTTGAATACAAATGCACTTTGAGGTAGGCATGTAAGGAGAGACAGCAATGTGTGTGTCATCCTTGCAAAGTCCATTGTGTGCTGAACGTGCCCAACAACATCTTTCACCCCTGGTTCTTTACCTGTGGCAGAAGAGTTCAAACGTTCGTGCTTTACTTTGCTGAGCTCAGAGAGCACCAGGCAGAAGAGATGTTTGATTCAAATGCACTTTGAGGCAGGAAAGTGAGGAGAGACAGCAAAGAGTGAGTTATCCTAGCAAAGCCATCTGCGTGCTGAACATGCCCAGCTACACCATTCACTCCTGGTTCTTTACCTGTGGGAACCGAGATCAAACGTTCGTGCTTTACTTTGCTGTGCTCAGCCGGCACCAGGCACGAGAGATGTTGTATTCAAATGCACTTTGAGGTAGGAAAGTGAGGAGAGAGAGCAATGAGTGTGTCATCCTTGCAAAGCCCACTATGTGCTGAACATGCCCAGCAACATCTTTCCCTCCTGCCTCTTTTCCTGGGGGAGCAGAATTCAAATTTTCGTGCTTTACTCTGCTGTGCTCAGAGAGCACCAGGCAGAAGAGATGTTGGATTCAAATGCAATTTAAGGTAGGAAAGTGAGGAGAGACAGCAATGTGTGTGTCATCCTTGCAAAGCCCACTGTGTGCTTAACGTGCCCAGCAACATCTTTCACCCCTGGTTCTTTTCCTGTGGGAGAAGAGTTCAAACGTTCGTGCTTTACTCTGCCGTGCTCTGAGAGCACCAGGCACCAGAGAGGTTGGATTCAAATGCACATTGATGTAGGAAAGTGAGTAGTGACAGCAAAGTGTGTGCCACTTTTGCAAAGCTCACTGGGTGCTGAAGATGGCGAGAGAGATCTTTCACTCCGGGCTCTTTGGCTGTGGGAGCAGAGCTCAAACGTTCGTTTCCTAAGCTGCTCTGCTCAGCCAGCTCCAGGCTCCGCAGATGTTGAATACAAATGCACTTTGAGGTAGGGATGTAAGGAGAGACAGCAATGTGTGTGTCATCCTTGCAAAGCCCATTGTGTGCTGAACGTGCCCAACAACATCTTTCACCCCTGGTTCTTTACCTGTGGCAGAAGAGTTCAAACGTTCGTGCTTTACTTTGCTGAGCTCAGAGAGCACCAGGCAGAAGAGATGTTTGATTCAAATGCACTTTGTGGCAGGAAAGTGAGGAGAGACAGCAAAGAGTGAGTTATCCTAGCAAAGCCATCTGCGTGCTGAACATGACCAGCTACACCATTCACTCCTGCTTCTTTACCTGTGGGAACCGAGATCAAACGTTCGTGCTTTACTTTGCTGTGCTCAGCCGGCACCAGGCACGAGAGATGTTGTATTCAAATGCACTTTGAGGTAGGAAAGTGAGGAGAGAGAGCAATGAGTGTGTCATCCTTGCAAAGCCCACTGTGTGCTTAACGTGCCCAGCAACATCTTTCACCCCTGGTTCTTTTCCTGTGGGAGAAGAGTTCGAACGTTCGTGCTTTACTCTGCTGTGCTCTGAGAGCACCAGGCACCAGAGAGGTTGGATTCAAATGCACATTGAGGTAGGAAAGTGAGTAGTGACAGCAAAGTGTGTGCCACTTTTGCAAAGCTCACTGGGTGCTGAAGATGGCGAGAGAGATCTTTCACTACGGGCTCTTTGGCTGTGGGAGCAGAGTTCAAACGTTCGTTTCCTAAGCTGCTCTGCTCAGCCAGCTCCAGGCTCCGCAGATGTTGAATACAAATGCCCTTTGAGGTAGGGATGTAAGGAGAGACAGCAATGTGTGTGTCACCCTTGCAAAGCTCACTGCGTGCTGAACATGCCCAGCTACACCATTCACTCCTGGTTCTTTACCTGTGGGAACCGAGAACAAACGTTCGTGCTTTACTTTGCTGTGCTCAGCCGGCACCAGGCACGAGAGATGTTGTATTCAAATGCACTTTGAGGTAGGAAAGTGAGGAGAGAGAGCAATGAGTGTGTCATCCTTGCAAAGCCCACTATGTGCTGAACATGCCCAGCAAAATCTTTCCCTCCTGCCTCTTTTCCTGGGGGAGCAGAATTCAAATTTTCGTGCTTTACTCTGCTGTGCTCAGAGAGCACCAGGCAGAAGAGATGTTGGATTCAAATGCAATTTAAGGTTGGAAAGTGAGGAGAGACAGCAATGTGTGTGTCATCCTTGCAAAGCCCACTGTGTGCTTAACGTGCCCAGCAACATCTTTCACCCCTGGTTCTTTTCCTGTGGGAGAAGAGTTCAAACGTTCGTGCTTTACTCTGCCGTGCTCTGAGAGCACCAGGCACCAGAGAGGTTGGATTCAAATGCACATTGAGGTAGGAAAGTGAGTAGTGACAGCAAAGTGTGTGCCACTTTTGCAAAGCTCACTGGGTGCTGAAGATGGCGAGAGAGATCTTTCACTCCGGGCTCTTTGGCTGTGGGAGCAGAGCTCAAACGTTCGTTTCCTAAGCTGCTCTGCTCAGCCAGCTCCAGGCTCCGCAGATGTTGAATACAAATGCACTTTGAGGTAGGGATGTAAGGAGAGACAGCAATGTGTGTGTCATCCTTGCAAAGCCCATTGTGTGCTGAACGTGCCCAACAACATCTTTCACCCCTGGTTCTTTACCTGTGGCAGAAGAGTTCAAACGTTCGTGCTTTACTTTGCTGAGCTCAGAGAGCACCAGGCAGAAGAGATGTTTGATTCAAATGCACTTTGTGGCAGGAAAGTGAGGAGAGACAGCAAAGAGTGAGTTATCCTAGCAAAGCCATCTGCGTGCTGAACATGACCAGCTACACCATTCACTCCTGCTTCTTTACCTGTGGGAACCGAGATCAAACGTTCGTGCTTTACTTTGCTGTGCTCAGCCGGCACCAGGCACGAGAGATGTTGTATTCAAATGCACTTTGAGGTAGGAAAGTGAGGAGAGAGAGCAATGAGTGTGTCATCCTTGCAAAGCCCACTGTGTGCTTAACGTGCCCAGCAACATCTTTCACCCCTGGTTCTTTTCCTGTGGGAGAAGAGTTCGAACGTTCGTGCTTTACTCTGCTGTGCTCTGAGAGCACCAGGCACCAGAGAGGTTGGATTCAAATGCACATTGAGGTAGGAAAGTGAGTAGTGACAGCAAAGTGTGTGCCACTTTTGCAAAGCTCACTGGGTGCTGAAGATGGCGAGAGAGATCTTTCACTACGGGCTCTTTGGCTGTGGGAGCAGAGTTCAAACGTTCGTTTCCTAAGCTGCTCTGCTCAGCCAGCTCCAGGCTCCGCAGATGTTGAATACAAATGCCCTTTGAGGTAGGGATGTAAGGAGAGACAGCAATGTGTGTGTCACCCTTGCAAAGCTCACTGCGTGCTGAACATGCCCAGCTACACCATTCACTCCTGGTTCTTTACCTGTGGGAACCGAGAACAAACGTTCGTGCTTTACTTTGCTGTGCTCAGCCGGCACCAGGCACGAGAGATGTTGTATTCAAATGCACTTTGAGGTAGGAAAGTGAGGAGAGAGAGCAATGAGTGTGTCATCCTTGCAAAGCCCACTATGTGCTGAACATGCCCAGCAAAATCTTTCCCTCCTGCCTCTTTTCCTGGGGGAGCAGAATTCAAATTTTCGTGCTTTACTCTGCTGTGCTCAGAGAGCACCAGGCAGAAGAGATGTTGGATTCAAATGCAATTTAAGGTTGGAAAGTGAGGAGAGACAGCAATGTGTGTGTCATCCTTGCAAAGCCCACTGTGTGCTTAACGTGCCCAGCAACATCTTTCACCCCTGGTTCTTTTCCTGTGGGAGAAGAGTTCAAACGTTCGTGCTTTACTCTGCCGTGCTCTGAGAGCACCAGGCACCAGAGAGGTTGGATTCAAATGCACATTGAGGTAGGAAAGTGAGTAGTGACAGCAAAGTGTGTGCCACTTTTGCAAAGCTCACTGGGTGCTGAAGATGGCGAGAGAGATCTTTCACTCCGGGCTCTTTGGCTGTGGGAGCAGAGCTCAAACGTTCGTTTCCTAAGCTGCTCTGCTCAGCCAGCTCCAGGCTCCGCAGATGTTGAATACAAATGCACTTTGAGGTAGGGATGTAAGGAGAGACAGCAATGTGTGTGTCATCCTTGCAAAGCCCATTGTGTGCTGAACGTGCCCAACAACATCTTTCACCCCTGGTTCTTTACCTGTGGCAGAAGAGTTCAAACGTTCGTGCTTTACTTTGCTGAGCTCAGAGAGCACCAGGCAGAAGAGATGTTTGATTCAAATGCACTTTGTGGCAGGAAAGTGAGGAGAGACAGCAAAGAGTGAGTTATCCTAGCAAAGCCATCTGCGTGCTGAACATGACCAGCTACACCATTCACTCCTGCTTCTTTACCTGTGGGAACCGAGATCAAACGTTCGTGCTTTACTTTGCTGTGCTCAGCCGGCACCAGGCACGAGAGATGTTGTATTCAAATGCACTTTGAGGTAGGAAAGTGAGGAGAGAGAGCAATGAGTGTGTCATCCTTGCAAAGCCCACTGTGTGCTTAACGTGCCCAGCAACATCTTTCACCCCTGGTTCTTTTCCTGTGGGAGAAGAGTTCGAACGTTCGTGCTTTACTCTGCTGTGCTCTGAGAGCACCAGGCACCAGAGAGGTTGGATTCAAATGCACATTGAGGTAGGAAAGTGAGTAGTGACAGCAAAGTGTGTGCCACTTTTGCAAAGCTCACTGGGTGCTGAAGATGGCGAGAGAGATCTTTCACTACGGGCTCTTTGGCTGTGGGAGCAGAGTTCAAACGTTCGTTTCCTAAGCTGCTCTGCTCAGCCAGCTCCAGGCTCCGCAGATGTTGAATACAAATGCCCTTTGAGGTAGGGATGTAAGGAGAGACAGCAATGTGTGTGTCACCCTTGCAAAGCTCACTGCGTGCTGAACATGCCCAGCTACACCATTCACTCCTGGTTCTTTACCTGTGGGAACCGAGAACAAACGTTCGTGCTTTACTTTGCTGTGCTCAGCCGGCACCAGGCACGAGAGATGTTGTATTCAAATGCACTTTGAGGTAGGAAAGTGAGGAGAGAGAGCAATGAGTGTGTCATCCTTGCAAAGCCCACTATGTGCTGAACATGCCCAGCAAAATCTTTCCCTCCTGCCTCTTTTCCTGGGGGAGCAGAATTCAAATTTTCGTGCTTTACTCTGCTGTGCTCAGAGAGCACCAGGCAGAAGAGATGTTGGATTCAAATGCAATTTAAGGTTGGAAAGTGAGGAGAGACAGCAATGTGTGTGTCATCCTTGCAAAGCCCACTGTGTGCTTAACGTGCCCAGCAACATCTTTCACCCCTGGTTCTTTTCCTGTGGGAGAAGAGTTCAAACGTTCGTGCTTTACTCTGCCGTGCTCTGAGAGCACCAGGCACCAGAGAGGTTGGATTCAAATGCACATTGAGGTAGGAAAGTGAGTAGTGACAGCAAAGTGTGTGCCACTTTTGCAAAGCTCACTGGGTGCTGAAGATGGCGAGAGAGATCTTTCACTCCGGGCTCTTTGGCTGTGGGAGCAGAGCTCAAACGTTCGTTTCCTAAGCTGCTCTGCTCAGCCAGCTCCAGGCTCCGCAGATGTTGAATACAAATGCCCTTTGAGGTAGGGATGTAAGGAGAGACAGCAATGTGTGTGTCACCCTTGCAAAGCTCACTGCGTGCTGAACATGCCCAGCTACACCATTCACTCCTGGTTCTTTACCTGTGGGAACCGAGATCAAACGTTCGTGCTTTACTTTGCTGTGCTCAGCCGGCACCAGGCACGAGAGATGTTGTATTCAAATGCACTTTGAGGTAGGAAAGTGAGGAGAGAGAGCAATGAGTGTGTCATCCTTGCAAAGCCCACTATGTGCTGAACATGCCCAGCAACATCTTTCCCTCCTGCCTCTTTTCCTGGGGGAGCAGAATTCAAATTTTCGTGCTTTACTCTGCTGTGCTCAGAGAGCACCAGGCAGAAGAGATGTTGGATTCAAATGCAATTTAAGGTAGGAAAGTGAGGAGAGACAGCAATGTGTGTGTCATCCTTGCAAAGCTCACTGTGTGCTTAACGTGCCCAGCAACATCTTTCACCCCTGGTTCTTTTCCTGTGGGAGAAGAGTTCAAACGTTCGTGCTTTACTCTGTTGTGCTCAGAGAGCACCAGGCACCAGAGAGGTTGGATTCAAATGCACTTTGAGTTAGGAAAGTGAGGAGTGACAGCAATGTGTGTGTCACCCTTGCAAAGCTCACTGGGTGCTGAAGATGGCGAGAGAGATCTTTCAGTCCGTGCTCTTTGGCTGTGGGAGCAGAGTTCAAACGTTCGTTTCCTAAGCTGCTCTGCTCAGCCAGCTCCAGGCTCCGCAGATGTTGAATACAAATGCACTTTGAGGTAGGGATGTAAGGAGAGACAGCAATGTGTGTGTCATCCTTGCAAAGCCCATTGTGTGCTGAACGTGCCCAACAACATCTTTCACCCCTGGTTCTTTACCTGTGGCAGAAGAGTTCAAACGTTCGTGCTTTACTTTGCTGAGCTCAGAGAGCACCAGGCAGAAGAGATGTTTGATTCAAATGCACTTTGAGGCAGGAAAGTGAGGAGAGACAGCAAAGAGTGAGTTATCCTAGCAAAGCCATCTGCGTGCTGAACATGCCCAGCTACACCATTCACTCCTGGTTCTTTACCTGTGGGAACCGAGATCAAACGTTCGTGCTTTACTTTGCTGTGCTCAGCCGGCACCAGGCACGAGAGATGTTGTATTCAAATGCACTTTGAGGTAGGAAAGTGAGGAGAGAGAGCAATGAGTGTGTCATCCTTGCAAAGCCCACTATGTGCTGAACATGCCCAGCAACATCTTTCCCTCCTGCCTCTTTTCCTGGGGGAGCAGAATTCAAATTTTCGTGCTTTACTCTGCTGTGCTCAGAGAGCACCAGGCAGAAGAGATGTTGGATTCAAATGCAATTTAAGGTAGGAAAGTGAGGAGAGACAGCAATGTGTGTGTCATCCTTGCAAAGCTCACTGTGTGCTTAACGTGCCCAGCAACATCTTTCACCCCTGGTTCTTTTCCTGTGGGAGAAGAGTTCAAACGTTCGTGCTTTACTCTGTTGTGCTCAGAGAGCACCAGGCACCAGAGAGGTTGGATTCAAATGCACTTTGAGTTAGGAAAGTGAGGAGTGACAGCAATGTGTGTGTCACCCTTGCAAAGCTCACTGGGTGCTGAAGATGGCGAGAGAGATCTTTCAGTCCGGGCTCTTTGGCTGTGGGAGCAGAGTTCAAACGTTCGTTTCCTAAGCTGCTCTGCTCAGCCAGCTCCAGGCTCCGCAGATGTTGAATACAAATGCACTTTGAGGTAGGGATGTAAGGAGAGACAGCAATGTGTGTGTCATCCTTGCAAAGCCCATTGTGTGCTGAACGTGCCCAACAACATCTTTCACCCCTGGTTCTTTACCTGTGGCAGAAGAGTTCAAACGTTCGTGCTTTACTCTGCTGTGCTCAGAGAGCACCAGGCACCAAAGAATTTTGATTCAAAAGCACTTTGAGGTAGGAAAGTGAGGAGAGAGAGCAATGTGAGTGTCACCTTTGCAAAGCTCACTGGGTGCTGAAGGCGCCCAGCCACGACTTTCACTCCTGCCTCTTTAGGTCTGGGAGCAGAGTTCAAACGTTCGTGCTTTACTCTGCTATGCACAGCAGACACCAGGCACCGGAGATGATTGTTTCAAATGCACTTTAAGGTAGAAAGAGAGGAGAGACAGCAATGTGTATGCCACCATTGCAAAGCTTACTGTGTGCTGAAGCCGCCCAGAAACGTCATTCGCTCCTGGATGTTCAGCTCTGGAAGCAGAGTTCAAACGTTCCTTTCCTACTCTGCTCTGCTCAGCCAGCTCCAGACTCAACAGATGTTGGATTCAAATGCACTTTCAGGTTGGAAAGTGAGAGAGAGCAATGTGTGTGTCACTCTTGCAAAGCTCACTGGGTGCTGAAGATGGCGAGAGAGATCTTTCACTGCAGGCTCTTTGGCTGTGGGAGCAGAGTTCAAACGTTCGTTTCCTAAGCTGCTCTGCTCAGCCAGCTCCAGACTCCACAGATGTTGGATTCAAATGCACTTTGAGGTAGGAAAGTGAGGAGAGACAGCAATGTGTGTGTCACCCTTGCAAAGCTCACTGCGTGCTGAACATGCCCAGCTACACCTTTCACTCCTGGTTCTTTACCTGTGGGAACAGAGATCAAACATTCGTGCTTTACTTTGCTGAGCTCAGAGAGCACCAGGCAGAAGAGATGTTTGATTCAAATGCACTTTGAGGCAGGAAAGTGAGGAGAGACAGCAAAGAGTGAGTTATCCTAGCAAAGCCATCTGCGTGCTGAACATGCCCAGCTACACCATTCACTCCTGGTTCTTTACCTGTGGGAACCGAGATCAAGCGTTCGTGCTTTACTTTGCTGTGCTCAGCCGGCACCAGGCACGAGAGATGTTGTATTCAAATGCACTTTGAGGTAGGAAAGTGAGGAGAGAGAGCAATGAGTGTGTCATCCTTGCAAAGCCCACTATGTGCTGAACATGCCCAGCAACATCTTTCCCTCCTGCCTCTTTTCCTGGGGGAGCAGAATTCAAATTTTCGTGCTTTACTCTGCTGTGCTCAGAGAGCACCAGGCAGAAGAGATGTTGGATTCAAATGCAATTTAAGGTAGGAAAGTGAGGAGAGACAGCAATGTGTGTGTCATCCTTGCAAAGCTCACTGTGTGCTTAACGTGCCCAGCAACATCTTTCACCCCTGGTTCTTTTCCTGTGGGAGAAGAGTTCAAACGTTCGTGCTTTACTCTGTTGTGCTCAGAGAGCACCAGGCACCAGAGAGGTTGGATTCAAATGCACTTTGAGTTAGGAAAGTGAGGAGTGACAGCAATGTGTGTGTCACCCTTGCAAAGCTCACTGGGTGCTGAAGATGGCGAGAGAGATCTTTCAGTCCGGGCTCTTTGGCTGTGGGAGCAGAGTTCAAACGTTCGTTTCCTATGCTGCTCTGCTCAGCCAGCTCCAGGCTCCGCAGATGTTGAATACAAATGCACTTTGAGGTAGGCATGTAAGGAGAGACAGCAATGTGTGTGTCATCCTTGCAAAGTCCATTGTGTGCTGAACGTGCCCAACAACATCTTTCACCCCTGGTTCTTTACCTGTGGCAGAAGAGTTCAAACGTTCGTGCTTTACTTTGCTGAGCTCAGAGAGCACCAGGCAGAAGAGATGTTTGATTCAAATGCACTTTGAGGCAGGAAAGTGAGGAGAGACAGCAAAGAGTGAGTTATCCTAGCAAAGCCATCTGCGTGCTGAACATGCCCAGCTACACCATTCACTCCTGGTTCTTTACCTGTGGGAACCGAGATCAAACGTTCGTGCTTTACTTTGCTGTGCTCAGCCGGCACCAGGCACGAGAGATGTTGTATTCAAATGCACTTTGAGGTAGGAAAGTGAGGAGAGAGAGCAATGAGTGTGTCATCCTTGCAAAGCCCACTATGTGCTGAACATGCCCAGCAACATCTTTCCCTCCTGCCTCTTTTCCTGGGGGAGCAGAATTCAAATTTTCGTGCTTTACTCTGCTGTGCTCAGAGAGCACCAGGCAGAAGAGATGTTGGATTCAAATGCAATTTAAGGTAGGAAAGTGAGGAGAGACAGCAATGTGTGTGTCATCCTTGCAAAGCCCACTGTGTGCTTAACGTGCCCAGCAACATCTTTCACCCCTGGTTCTTTTCCTGTGGGAGAAGAGTTCAAACGTTCGTGCTTTACTCTGCCGTGCTCTGAGAGCACCAGGCACCAGAGAGGTTGGATTCAAATGCACATTGATGTAGGAAAGTGAGTAGTGACAGCAAAGTGTGTGCCACTTTTGCAAAGCTCACTGGGTGCTGAAGATGGCGAGAGAGATCTTTCACTCCGGGCTCTTTGGCTGTGGGAGCAGAGCTCAAACGTTCGTTTCCTAAGCTGCTCTGCTCAGCCAGCTCCAGGCTCCGCAGATGTTGAATACAAATGCACTTTGAGGTAGGGATGTAAGGAGAGACAGCAATGTGTGTGTCATCCTTGCAAAGCCCATTGTGTGCTGAACGTGCCCAACAACATCTTTCACCCCTGGTTCTTTACCTGTGGCAGAAGAGTTCAAACGTTCGTGCTTTACTTTGCTGAGCTCAGAGAGCACCAGGCAGAAGAGATGTTTGATTCAAATGCACTTTGTGGCAGGAAAGTGAGGAGAGACAGCAAAGAGTGAGTTATCCTAGCAAAGCCATCTGCGTGCTGAACATGACCAGCTACACCATTCACTCCTGCTTCTTTACCTGTGGGAACCGAGATCAAACGTTCGTGCTTTACTTTGCTGTGCTCAGCCGGCACCAGGCACGAGAGATGTTGTATTCAAATGCACTTTGAGGTAGGAAAGTGAGGAGAGAGAGCAATGAGTGTGTCATCCTTGCAAAGCCCACTGTGTGCTTAACGTGCCCAGCAACATCTTTCACCCCTGGTTCTTTTCCTGTGGGAGAAGAGTTCGAACGTTCGTGCTTTACTCTGCTGTGCTCTGAGAGCACCAGGCACCAGAGAGGTTGGATTCAAATGCACATTGAGGTAGGAAAGTGAGTAGTGACAGCAAAGTGTGTGCCACTTTTGCAAAGCTCACTGGGTGCTGAAGATGGCGAGAGAGATCTTTCACTACGGGCTCTTTGGCTGTGGGAGCAGAGTTCAAACGTTCGTTTCCTAAGCTGCTCTGCTCAGCCAGCTCCAGGCTCCGCAGATGTTGAATACAAATGCCCTTTGAGGTAGGGATGTAAGGAGAGACAGCAATGTGTGTGTCACCCTTGCAAAGCTCACTGCGTGCTGAACATGCCCAGCTACACCATTCACTCCTGGTTCTTTACCTGTGGGAACCGAGAACAAACGTTCGTGCTTTACTTTGCTGTGCTCAGCCGGCACCAGGCACGAGAGATGTTGTATTCAAATGCACTTTGAGGTAGGAAAGTGAGGAGAGAGAGCAATGAGTGTGTCATCCTTGCAAAGCCCACTATGTGCTGAACATGCCCAGCAAAATCTTTCCCTCCTGCCTCTTTTCCTGGGGGAGCAGAATTCAAATTTTCGTGCTTTACTCTGCTGTGCTCAGAGAGCACCAGGCAGAAGAGATGTTGGATTCAAATGCAATTTAAGGTTGGAAAGTGAGGAGAGACAGCAATGTGTGTGTCATCCTTGCAAAGCCCACTGTGTGCTTAACGTGCCCAGCAACATCTTTCACCCCTGGTTCTTTTCCTGAGGGAGAAGAGTTCAAACGTTCGTGCTTTACTCTGCCGTGCTCTGAGAGCACCAGGCACCAGAGAGGTTGGATTCAAATGCACATTGATGTAGGAAAGTGAGTAGTGACAGCAAAGTGTGTGCCACTTTTGCAAAGCTCACTGGGTGCTGAAGATGGCGAGAGAGATCTTTCACTCCGGGCTCTTTGGCTGTGGGAGCAGAGCTCAAACGTTCGTTTCCTAAGCTGCTCTGCTCAGCCAGCTCCAGGCTCCGCAGATGTTGAATACAAATGCACTTTGAGGTAGGGATGTAAGGAGAGACAGCAATGTGTGTGTCATCCTTGCAAAGCCCATTGTGTGCTGAACGTGCCCAACAACATCTTTCACCCCTGGTTCTTTACCTGTGGCAGAAGAGTTCAAACGTTCGTGCTTTACTTTGCTGAGCTCAGAGAGCACCAGGCAGAAGAGATGTTTGATTCAAATGCACTTTGTGGCAGGAAAGTGAGGAGAGACAGCAAAGAGTGAGTTATCCTAGCAAAGCCATCTGCGTGCTGAACATGACCAGCTACACCATTCACTCCTGCTTCTTTACCTGTGGGAACCGAGATCAAACGTTCGTGCTTTACTTTGCTGTGCTCAGCCGGCACCAGGCACGAGAGATGTTGTATTCAAATGCACTTTGAGGTAGGAAAGTGAGGAGAGAGAGCAATGAGTGTGTCATCCTTGCAAAGCCCACTGTGTGCTTAACGTGCCCAGCAACATCTTTCACCCCTGGTTCTTTTCCTGTGGGAGAAGAGTTCGAACGTTCGTGCTTTACTCTGCTGTGCTCTGAGAGCACCAGGCACCAGAGAGGTTGGATTCAAATGCACATTGAGGTAGGAAAGTGAGTAGTGACAGCAAAGTGTGTGCCACTTTTGCAAAGCTCACTGGGTGCTGAAGATGGCGAGAGAGATCTTTCACTACGGGCTCTTTGGCTGTGGGAGCAGAGTTCAAACGTTCGTTTCCTAAGCTGCTCTGCTCAGCCAGCTCCAGGCTCCGCAGATGTTGAATACAAATGCCCTTTGAGGTAGGGATGTAAGGAGAGACAGCAATGTGTGTGTCACCCTTGCAAAGCTCACTGCGTGCTGAACATGCCCAGCTACACCATTCACTCCTGGTTCTTTACCTGTGGGAACCGAGAACAAACGTTCGTGCTTTACTTTGCTGTGCTCAGCCGGCACCAGGCACGAGAGATGTTGTATTCAAATGCACTTTGAGGTAGGAAAGTGAGGAGAGAGAGCAATGAGTGTGTCATCCTTGCAAAGCCCACTATGTGCTGAACATGCCCAGCAAAATCTTTCCCTCCTGCCTCTTTTCCTGGGGGAGCAGAATTCAAATTTTCGTGCTTTACTCTGCTGTGCTCAGAGAGCACCAGGCAGAAGAGATGTTGGATTCAAATGCAATTTAAGGTTGGAAAGTGAGGAGAGACAGCAATGTGTGTGTCATCCTTGCAAAGCCCACTGTGTGCTTAACGTGCCCAGCAACATCTTTCACCCCTGGTTCTTTTCCTGTGGGAGAAGAGTTCAAACGTTCGTGCTTTACTCTGCCGTGCTCTGAGAGCACCAGGCACCAGAGAGGTTGGATTCAAATGCACATTGAGGTAGGAAAGTGAGTAGTGACAGCAAAGTGTGTGCCACTTTTGCAAAGCTCACTGGGTGCTGAAGATGGCGAGAGAGATCTTTCACTCCGGGCTCTTTGGCTGTGGGAGCAGAGCTCAAACGTTCGTTTCCTAAGCTGCTCTGCTCAGCCAGCTCCAGGCTCCGCAGATGTTGAATACAAATGCCCTTTGAGGTAGGGATGTAAGGAGAGACAGCAATGTGTGTGTCACCCTTGCAAAGCTCACTGCGTGCTGAACATGCCCAGCTACACCATTCACTCCTGGTTCTTTACCTGTGGGAACCGAGATCAAACGTTCGTGCTTTACTTTGCTGTGCTCAGCCGGCACCAGGCACGAGAGATGTTGTATTCAAATGCACTTTGAGGTAGGAAAGTGAGGAGAGAGAGCAATGAGTGTGTCATCCTTGCAAAGCCCACTATGTGCTGAACATGCCCAGCAACATCTTTCCCTCCTGCCTCTTTTCCTGGGGGAGCAGAATTCAAATTTTCGTGCTTTACTCTGCTGTGCTCAGAGAGCACCAGGCAGAAGAGATGTTGGATTCAAATGCAATTTAAGGTAGGAAAGTGAGGAGAGACAGCAATGTGTGTGTCATCCTTGCAAAGCTCACTGTGTGCTTAACGTGCCCAGCAACATCTTTCACCCCTGGTTCTTTTCCTGTGGGAGAAGAGTTCAAACGTTCGTGCTTTACTCTGTTGTGCTCAGAGAGCACCAGGCACCAGAGAGGTTGGATTCAAATGCACTTTGAGTTAGGAAAGTGAGGAGTGACAGCAATGTGTGTGTCACCCTTGCAAAGCTCACTGGGTGCTGAAGATGGCGAGAGAGATCTTTCAGTCCGTGCTCTTTGGCTGTGGGAGCAGAGTTCAAACGTTCGTTTCCTAAGCTGCTCTGCTCAGCCAGCTCCAGGCTCCGCAGATGTTGAATACAAATGCACTTTGAGGTAGGGATGTAAGGAGAGACAGCAATGTGTGTGTCATCCTTGCAAAGCCCATTGTGTGCTGAACGTGCCCAACAACATCTTTCACCCCTGGTTCTTTACCTGTGGCAGAAGAGTTCAAACGTTCGTGCTTTACTTTGCTGAGCTCAGAGAGCACCAGGCAGAAGAGATGTTTGATTCAAATGCACTTTGAGGCAGGAAAGTGAGGAGAGACAGCAAAGAGTGAGTTATCCTAGCAAAGCCATCTGCGTGCTGAACATGCCCAGCTACACCATTCACTCCTGGTTCTTTACCTGTGGGAACCGAGATCAAACGTTCGTGCTTTACTTTGCTGTGCTCAGCCGGCACCAGGCACGAGAGATGTTGTATTCAAATGCACTTTGAGGTAGGAAAGTGAGGAGAGAGAGCAATGAGTGTGTCATCCTTGCAAAGCCCACTATGTGCTGAACATGCCCAGCAACATCTTTCCCTCCTGCCTCTTTTCCTGGGGGAGCAGAATTCAAATTTTCGTGCTTTACTCTGCTGTGCTCAGAGAGCACCAGGCAGAAGAGATGTTGGATTCAAATGCAATTTAAGGTAGGAAAGTGAGGAGAGACAGCAATGTGTGTGTCATCCTTGCAAAGCTCACTGTGTGCTTAACGTGCCCAGCAACATCTTTCACCCCTGGTTCTTTTCCTGTGGGAGAAGAGTTCAAACGTTCGTGCTTTACTCTGTTGTGCTCAGAGAGCACCAGGCACCAGAGAGGTTGGATTCAAATGCACTTTGAGTTAGGAAAGTGAGGAGTGACAGCAATGTGTGTGTCACCCTTGCAAAGCTCACTGGGTGCTGAAGATGGCGAGAGAGATCTTTCAGTCCGGGCTCTTTGGCTGTGGGAGCAGAGTTCAAACGTTCGTTTCCTAAGCTGCTCTGCTCAGCCAGCTCCAGGCTCCGCAGATGTTGAATACAAATGCACTTTGAGGTAGGGATGTAAGGAGAGACAGCAATGTGTGTGTCATCCTTGCAAAGCCCATTGTGTGCTGAACGTGCCCAACAACATCTTTCACCCCTGGTTCTTTACCTGTGGCAGAAGAGTTCAAACGTTCGTGCTTTACTCTGCTGTGCTCAGAGAGCACCAGGCACCAAAGAATTTTGATTCAAAAGCACTTTGAGGTAGGAAAGTGAGGAGAGAGAGCAATGTGAGTGTCACCTTTGCAAAGCTCACTGGGTGCTGAAGGCGCCCAGCCACGACTTTCACTCCTGCCTCTTTAGGTCTGGGAGCAGAGTTCAAACGTTCGTGCTTTACTCTGCTATGCACAGCAGACACCAGGCACCGGAGATGATTGTTTCAAATGCACTTTAAGGTAGAAAGAGAGGAGAGACAGCAATGTGTATGCCACCATTGCAAAGCTTACTGTGTGCTGAAGCCGCCCAGAAACGTCATTCGCTCCTGGATGTTCAGCTCTGGAAGCAGAGTTCAAACGTTCCTTTCCTACTCTGCTCTGCTCAGCCAGCTCCAGACTCAACAGATGTTGGATTCAAATGCACTTTCAGGTTGGAAAGTGAGAGAGAGCAATGTGTGTGTCACTCTTGCAAAGCTCACTGGGTGCTGAAGATGGCGAGAGAGATCTTTCACTGCAGGCTCTTTGGCTGTTGGAGCAGAGTTCAAACGTTCGTTTCCTAAGCTGCTCTGCTCAGCCAGCTCCAGGCTCCGCAGATGTTGAATACAAATGCCCTTTGAGGTAGGGATGTAAGGAGAGACAGCAATGTGTGTGTCACCCTTGCAAAGCTCACTGCGTGCTGAACATGCCCAGCTACACCATTCACTCCTGGTTCTTTACCTGTGGGAACCGAGAACAAACGTTCGTGCTTTACTTTGCTGTGCTCAGCCGGCACCAGGCACGAGAGATGTTGTATTCAAATGCACTTTGAGGTAGGAAAGTGAGGAGAGAGAGCAATGAGTGTGTCATCCTTGCAAAGCCCACTATGTGCTGAACATGCCCAGCAAAATCTTTCCCTCCTGCCTCTTTTCCTGGGGGAGCAGAATTCAAATTTTCGTGCTTTACTCTGCTGTGCTCAGAGAGCACCAGGCAGAAGAGATGTTGGATTCAAATGCAATTTAGGTTTGGAAAGTGAGGAGAGACAGCAATGTGTGTGTCATCCTTGCAAAGCCCACTGTGTGCTTAACGTGCCCAGCAACATCTTTCACCCCTGGTTCTTTTCCTGTGGGAGAAGAGTTCAAACGTTCGTGCTTTACTCTGCCGTGCTCTGAGAGCACCAGGCACCAGAGAGGTTGGATTCAAATGCACATTGAGGTAGGAAAGTGAGTAGTGACAGCAAAGTGTGTGCCACTTTTGCAAAGCTCACTGGGTGCTGAAGATGGCGAGAGAGATCTTTCACTCCGGGCTCTTTGGCTGTGGGAGCAGAGCTCAAACGTTCGTTTCCTAAGCTGCTCTGCTCAGCCAGCTCCAGGCTCCGCAGATGTTGAATACAAATGCCCTTTGAGGTAGGGATGTAAGGAGAGACAGCAATGTGTGTGTCACCCTTGCAAAGCTCACTGCGTGCTGAACATGCCCAGCTACACCATTCACTCCTGGTTCTTTACCTGTGGGAACCGAGATCAAACGTTCGTGCTTTACTTTGCTGTGCTCAGCCGGCACCAGGCACGAGAGATGTTGTATTCAAATGCACTTTGAGGTAGGAAAGTGAGGAGAGAGAGCAATGAGTGTGTCATCCTTGCAAAGCCCACTATGTGCTGAACATGCCCAGCAACATCTTTCCCTCCTGCCTCTTTTCCTGGGGGAGCAGAATTCAAATTTTCGTGCTTTACTCTGCTGTGCTCAGAGAGCACCAGGCAGAAGAGATGTTGGATTCAAATGCAATTTAAGGTAGGAAAGTGAGGAGAGACAGCAATGTGTGTGTCATCCTTGCAAAGCTCACTGTGTGCTTAACGTGCCCAGCAACATCTTTCACCCCTGGTTCTTTTCCTGTGGGAGAAGAGTTCAAACGTTCGTGCTTTACTCTGTTGTGCTCAGAGAGCACCAGGCACCAGAGAGGTTGGATTCAAATGCACTTTGAGTTAGGAAAGTGAGGAGTGACAGCAATGTGTGTGTCACCCTTGCAAAGCTCACTGGGTGCTGAAGATGGCGAGAGAGATCTTTCAGTCCGTGCTCTTTGGCTGTGGGAGCAGAGTTCAAACGTTCGTTTCCTAAGCTGCTCTGCTCAGCCAGCTCCAGGCTCCGCAGATGTTGAATACAAATGCACTTTGAGGTAGGGATGTAAGGAGAGACAGCAATGTGTGTGTCATCCTTGCAAAGCCCATTGTGTGCTGAACGTGCCCAACAACATCTTTCACCCCTGGTTCTTTACCTGTGGCAGAAGAGTTCAAACGTTCGTGCTTTACTTTGCTGAGCTCAGAGAGCACCAGGCAGAAGAGATGTTTGATTCAAATGCACTTTGAGGCAGGAAAGTGAGGAGAGACAGCAAAGAGTGAGTTATCCTAGCAAAGCCATCTGCGTGCTGAACATGCCCAGCTACACCATTCACTCCTGGTTCTTTACCTGTGGGAACCGAGATCAAACGTTCGTGCTTTACTTTGCTGTGCTCAGCCGGCACCAGGCACGAGAGATGTTGTATTCAAATGCACTTTGAGGTAGGAAAGTGAGGAGAGAGAGCAATGAGTGTGTCATCCTTGCAAAGCCCACTATGTGCTGAACATGCCCAGCAACATCTTTCCCTCCTGCCTCTTTTCCTGGGGGAGCAGAATTCAAATTTTCGTGCTTTACTCTGCTGTGCTCAGAGAGCACCAGGCAGAAGAGATGTTGGATTCAAATGCAATTTAAGGTAGGAAAGTGAGGAGAGACAGCAATGTGTGTGTCATCCTTGCAAAGCTCACTGTGTGCTTAACGTGCCCAGCAACATCTTTCACCCCTGGTTCTTTTCCTGTGGGAGAAGAGTTCAAACGTTCGTGCTTTACTCTGTTGTGCTCAGAGAGCACCAGGCACCAGAGAGGTTGGATTCAAATGCACTTTGAGTTAGGAAAGTGAGGAGTGACAGCAATGTGTGTGTCACCCTTGCAAAGCTCACTGGGTGCTGAAGATGGCGAGAGAGATCTTTCAGTCCGGGCTCTTTGGCTGTGGGAGCAGAGTTCAAACGTTCGTTTCCTAAGCTGCTCTGCTCAGCCAGCTCCAGGCTCCGCAGATGTTGAATACAAATGCACTTTGAGGTAGGGATGTAAGGAGAGACAGCAATGTGTGTGTCGTCCTTGCAAAGCCCATTGTGTGCTGAACGTGCCGAACAACATCTTTCACCCCTGGTTCTTTACCTGTGGCAGAAGAGTTCAAACGTTCGTGCTTTACTCTGCTGTGCTCAGAGAGCACCAGGCACCAAAGAATTTTGATTCAAAAGCACTTTGAGGTAGGAAAGTGAGGAGAGAGAGCAATGTGAGTGTCACCTTTGCAAAGCTCACTGGGTGCTGAAGGCGCCCAGCCACGACTTTCACTCCTGCCTCTTTAGGTCTGGGAGCAGAGTTCAAACGTTCGTGCTTTACTCTGCTATGCACAGCAGACACCAGGCACCGGAGATGATTGTTTCAAATGCACTTTAAGGTAGAAAGAGAGGAGAGACAGCAATGTGTATGCCACCATTGCAAAGCTTACTGTGTGCTGAAGCCGCCCAGAAACGTCATTCGCTCCTGGATGTTCAGCTCTGGAAGCAGAGTTCAAACGTTCCTTTCCTACTCTGCTCTGCTCAGCCAGCTCCAGACTCAACAGATGTTGGATTCAAATGCACTTTCAGGTTGGAAAGTGAGAGAGAGCAATGTGTGTGTCACTCTTGCAAAGCTCACTGGGTGCTGAAGATGGCGAGAGAGATCTTTCACTGCAGGCTCTTTGGCTGTGGGAGCAGAGCTCAAACGTTCGTTTCCTAAGCTGCTCTGCTCAGCCAGCTCCAGGCTCCGCAGATGTTGAATACAAATGCCCTTTGAGGTAGGGATGTAAGGAGAGACAGCAATGTGTGTGTCACCCTTGCAAAGCTCACTGCGTGCTGAACATGCCCAGCTACACCATTCACTCCTGGTTCTTTACCTGTGGGAACCGAGATCAAACGTTCGTGCTTTACTTTGCTGTGCTCAGCCGGCACCAGGCACGAGAGATGTTGTATTCAAATGCACTTTGAGGTAGGAAAGTGAGGAGAGAGAGCAATGAGTGTGTCATCCTTGCAAAGCCCACTATGTGCTGAACATGCCCAGCAACATCTTTCCCTCCTGCCTCTTTTCCTGGGGGAGCAGAATTCAAATTTTCGTGCTTTACTCTGCTGTGCTCAGAGAGCACCAGGCAGAAGAGATGTTGGATTCAAATGCAATTTAAGGTAGGAAAGTGAGGAGAGACAGCAATGTGTGTGTCATCCTTGCAAAGCTCACTGTGTGCTTAACGTGCCCAGCAACATCTTTCACCCCTGGTTCTTTTCCTGTGGGAGAAGAGTTCAAACGTTCGTGCTTTACTCTGTTGTGCTCAGAGAGCACCAGGCACCAGAGAGGTTGGATTCAAATGCACTTTGAGTTAGGAAAGTGAGGAGTGACAGCAATGTGTGTGTCACCCTTGCAAAGCTCACTGGGTGCTGAAGATGGCGAGAGAGATCTTTCAGTCCGTGCTCTTTGGCTGTGGGAGCAGAGTTCAAACGTTCGTTTCCTAAGCTGCTCTGCTCAGCCAGCTCCAGGCTCCGCAGATGTTGAATACAAATGCACTTTGAGGTAGGGATGTAAGGAGAGACAGCAATGTGTGTGTCATCCTTGCAAAGCCCATTGTGTGCTGAACGTGCCCAACAACATCTTTCACCCCTGGTTCTTTACCTGTGGCAGAAGAGTTCAAACGTTCGTGCTTTACTTTGCTGAGCTCAGAGAGCACCAGGCAGAAGAGATGTTTGATTCAAATGCACTTTGAGGCAGGAAAGTGAGGAGAGACAGCAAAGAGTGAGTTATCCTAGCAAAGCCATCTGCGTGCTGAACATGCCCAGCTACACCATTCACTCCTGGTTCTTTACCTGTGGGAACCGAGATCAAACGTTCGTGCTTTACTTTGCTGTGCTCAGCCGGCACCAGGCACGAGAGATGTTGTATTCAAATGCACTTTGAGGTAGGAAAGTGAGGAGAGAGAGCAATGAGTGTGTCATCCTTGCAAAGCCCACTATGTGCTGAACATGCCCAGCAACATCTTTCCCTCCTGCCTCTTTTCCTGGGGGAGCAGAATTCAAATTTTCGTGCTTTACTCTGCTGTGCTCAGAGAGCACCAGGCAGAAGAGATGTTGGATTCAAATGCAATTTAAGGTAGGAAAGTGAGGAGAGACAGCAATGTGTGTGTCATCCTTGCAAAACTCACTGTGTGCTTAACGTGCCCAGCAACATCTTTCACCCCTGGTTCTTTTCCTGTGGGAGAAGAGTTCAAACGTTCGTGCTTTACTCTGTTGTGCTCAGAGAGCACCAGGCACCAGAGAGGTTGGATTCAAATGCACTTTGAGTTAGGAAAGTGAGGAGTGACAGCAATGTGTGTGTCACCCTTGCAAAGCTCACTGGGTGCTGAAGATGGCGAGAGAGATCTTTCAGTCCGGGCTCTTTGGCTGTGGGAGCAGAGTTCAAACGTTCGTTTCCTAAGCTGCTCTGCTCAGCCAGCTCCAGGCTCCGCAGATGTTGAATACAAATGCACTTTGAGGTAGGGATGTAAGGAGAGACAGCAATGTGTGTGTCGTCCTTGCAAAGCCCATTGTGTGCTGAACGTGCCGAACAACATCTTTCACCCCTGGTTCTTTACCTGTGGCAGAAGAGTTCAAACGTTCGTGCTTTACTCTGCTGTGCTCAGAGAGCACCAGGCACCAAAGAATTTTGATTCAAAAGCACTTTGAGGTAGGAAAGTGAGGAGAGAGAGCAATGTGAGTGTCACCTTTGCAAAGCTCACTGGGTGCTGAAGGCGCCCAGCCACGACTTTCACTCCTGCCTCTTTAGGTCTGGGAGCAGAGTTCAAACGTTCGTGCTTTACTCTGCTATGCACAGCAGACACCAGGCACCGGAGATGATTGTTTCAAATGCACTTTAAGGTAGAAAGAGAGGAGAGACAGCAATGTGTATGCCACCATTGCAAAGCTTACTGTGTGCTGAAGCCGCCCAGAAACGTCATTCGCTCCTGGATGTTCAGCTCTGGAAGCAGAGTTCAAACGTTCCTTTCCTACTCTGCTCTGCTCAGCCAGCTCCAGACTCAACAGATGTTGGATTCAAATGCACTTTCAGGTTGGAAAGTGAGAGAGAGCAATGTGTGTGTCACTCTTGCAAAGCTCACTGGGTGCTGAAGATGGCGAGAGAGATCTTTCACTGCAGGCTCTTTGGCTGTGGGAGCAGAGTTCAAACGTTCGTTTCCTAAGCTGCTCTGCTCAGCCAGCTCCAGGCTCCGCAGATTTTGAATACAAATGCCCTTTGAGGTAGGGATGTAAGGAGAGACAGCAATGTGTGTGTCACCCTTGCAAAGCTCACTGCGTGCTGAACATGCCCAGCTACACCATTCACTCCTGGTTCTTTACCTGTGGGAACCGAGAACAAACGTTCGTGCTTTACTTTGCTGTGCTCAGCCGGCACCAGGCACGAGAGATGTTGTATTCAAATGCACTTTGAGGTAGGAAAGTGAGGAGAGAGAGCAATGAGTGTGTCATCCTTGCAAAGCCCACTATGTGCTGAACATGCCCAGCAAAATCTTTCCCTCCTGCCTCTTTTCCTGGGGGAGCAGAATTCAAATTTTCGTGCTTTACTCTGCTGTGCTCAGAGAGCACCAGGCAGAAGAGATGTTGGATTCAAATGCAATTTAAGGTTGGAAAGTGAGGAGAGACAGCAATGTGTGTGTCATCCTTGCAAAGCCCACTGTGTGCTTAACGTGCCCAGCAACATCTTTCACCCCTGGTTCTTTTCCTGTGGGAGAAGAGTTCAAACGTTCGTGCTTTACTCTGCCGTGCTCTGAGAGCACCAGGCACCAGAGAGGTTGGATTCAAATGCACATTGAGGTAGGAAAGTGAGTAGTGACAGCAAAGTGTGTGCCACTTTTGCAAAGCTCACTGGGTGCTGAAGATGGCGAGAGAGATCTTTCACTGCAGGCTCTTTGGCTGTGGGAGCAGAGCTCAAACGTTCGTTTCCTAAGCTGCTCTGCTCAGCCAGCTCCAGGCTCCGCAGATGTTGAATACAAATGCCCTTTGAGGTAGGGATGTAAGGAGAGACAGCAATGTGTGTGTCACCCTTGCAAAGCTCACTGCGTGCTGAACATGCCCAGCTACACCATTCACTCCTGGTTCTTTACCTGTGGGAACCGAGATCAAACGTTCGTGCTTTACTTTGCTGTGCTCAGCCGGCACCAGGCACGAGAGATGTTGTATTCAAATGCACTTTGAGGTAGGAAAGTGAGGAGAGAGAGCAATGAGTGTGTCATCCTTGCAAAGCCCACTATGTGCTGAACATGCCCAGCAACATCTTTCCCTCCTGCCTCTTTTCCTGGGGGAGCAGAATTCAAATTTTCGTGCTTTACTCTGCTGTGCTCAGAGAGCACCAGGCAGAAGAGATGTTGGATTCAAATGCAATTTAAGGTAGGAAAGTGAGGAGAGACAGCAATGTGTGTGTCATCCTTGCAAAGCTCACTGTGTGCTTAACGTGCCCAGCAACATCTTTCACCCCTGGTTCTTTTCCTGTGGGAGAAGAGTTCAAACGTTCGTGCTTTACTCTGTTGTGCTCAGAGAGCACCAGGCACCAGAGAGGTTGGATTCAAATGCACTTTGAGTTAGGAAAGTGAGGAGTGACAGCAATGTGTGTGTCACCCTTGCAAAGCTCACTGGGTGCTGAAGATGGCGAGAGAGATCTTTCAGTCCGTGCTCTTTGGCTGTGGGAGCAGAGTTCAAACGTTCGTTTCCTAAGCTGCTCTGCTCAGCCAGCTCCAGGCTCCGCAGATGTTGAATACAAATGCACTTTGAGGTAGGGATGTAAGGAGAGACAGCAATGTGTGTGTCATCCTTGCAAAGCCCATTGTGTGCTGAACGTGCCCAACAACATCTTTCACCCCTGGTTCTTTACCTGTGGCAGAAGAGTTCAAACGTTCGTGCTTTACTTTGCTGAGCTCAGAGAGCACCAGGCAGAAGAGATGTTTGATTCAAATGCACTTTGAGGCAGGAAAGTGAGGAGAGACAGCAAAGAGTGAGTTATCCTAGCAAAGCCATCTGCGTGCTGAACATGCCCAGCTACACCATTCACTCCTGGTTCTTTACCTGTGGGAACCGAGATCAAACGTTCGTGCTTTACTTTGCTGTGCTCAGCCGGCACCAGGCACGAGAGATGTTGTATTCAAATGCACTTTGAGGTAGGAAAGTGAGGAGAGAGAGCAATGAGTGTGTCATCCTTGCAAAGCCCACTATGTGCTGAACATGCCCAGCAACATCTTTCCCTCCTGCCTCTTTTCCTGGGGGAGCAGAATTCAAATTTTCGTGCTTTACTCTGCTGTGCTCAGAGAGCACCAGGCAGAAGAGATGTTGGATTCAAATGCAATTTAAGGTAGGAAAGTGAGGAGAGACAGCAATGTGTGTGTCATCCTTGCAAAGCTCACTGTGTGCTTAACGTGCCCAGCAACATCTTTCACCCCTGGTTCTTTTCCTGTGGGAGAAGAGTTCAAACGTTCGTGCTTTACTCTGTTGTGCTCAGAGAGCACCAGGCACCAGAGAGGTTGGATTCAAATGCACTTTGAGTTAGGAAAGTGAGGAGTGACAGCAATGTGTGTGTCACCCTTGCAAAGCTCACTGGGTGCTGAAGATGGCGAGAGAGATCTTTCAGTCCGGGCTCTTTGGCTGTGGGAGCAGAGTTCAAACGTTCGTTTCCTAAGCTGCTCTGCTCAGCCAGCTCCAGGCTCCGCAGATGTTGAATACAAATGCACTTTGAGGTAGGGATGTAAGGAGAGACAGCAATGTGTGTGTCATCCTTGCAAAGCCCATTGTGTGCTGAACGTGCCCAACAACATCTTTCACCCCTGGTTCTTTACCTGTGGCAGAAGAGTTCAAACGTTCGTGCTTTACTCTGCTGTGCTCAGAGAGCACCAGGCACCAAAGAATTTTGATTCAAAAGCACTTTGAGGTAGGAAAGTGAGGAGAGAGAGCAATGTGAGTGTCACCTTTGCAAAGCTCACTGGGTGCTGAAGGCGCCCAGCCACGACTTTCACTCCTGCCTCTTTAGGTCTGGGAGCAGAGTTCAAACGTTCGTGCTTTACTCTGCTATGCACAGCAGACACCAGGCACCGGAGATGATTGTTTCAAATGCACTTTAAGGTAGAAAGAGAGGAGAGACAGCAATGTGTATGCCACCATTGCAAAGCTTACTGTGTGCTGAAGCCGCCCAGAAACGTCATTCGCTCCTGGATGTTCAGCTCTGGAAGCAGAGTTCAAACGTTCCTTTCCTACTCTGCTCTGCTCAGCCAGCTCCAGACTCAACAGATGTTGGATTCAAATGCACTTTCAGGTTGGAAAGTGAGAGAGAGCAATGTGTGTGTCACTCTTGCAAAGCTCACTGGGTGCTGAAGATGGCGAGAGAGATCTTTCACTGCAGGCTCTTTGGCTGTGGGAGCAGAGTTCAAACGTTCGTTTCCTAAGCTGCTCTGCTCAGCCAGCTCCAGACTCCACAGATGTTGGATTCAAATGCACTTTGAGGTAGGAAAGTGAGGAGAGACAGCAATGTGTGTGTCACCCTTGCAAAGCTCACTGCGTGCTGAACATGCCCAGCTACACCTTTCACTCCTGGTTCTTTACCTGTGGGAACAGAGATCAAACGTTCGTGCTTTACTTTGCTGAGCTCAGAGAGCACCAGGCAGAAGAGATGTTTGATTCAAATGCACTTTGAGGCAGGAAAGTGAGGAGAGACAGCAAAGAGTGAGTTATCCTAGCAAAGCCATCTGCGTGCTGAACATGCCCAGCTACACCATTCACTCCTGGTTCTTTACCTGTGGGAACCGAGATCAAGCGTTCGTGCTTTACTTTGCTGTGCTCAGCCGGCACCAGGCACGAGAGATGTTGTATTCAAATGCACTTTGAGGTAGGAAAGTGAGGAGAGAGAGCAATGAGTGTGTCATCCTTGCAAAGCCCACTATGTGCTGAACATGCCCAGCAACATCTTTCCCTCCTGCCTCTTTTCCTGGGGGAGCAGAATTCAAATTTTCGTGCTTTACTCTGCTGTGCTCAGAGAGCACCAGGCAGAAGAGATGTTGGATTCAAATGCAATTTAAGGTAGGAAAGTGAGGAGAGACAGCAATGTGTGTGTCATCCTTGCAAAGCCCACTGTGTGCTTAACGTGCCCAGCAACATCTTTCACCCCTGGTTCTTTTCCTGTGGGAGAAGAGTTCAAACGTTCGTGCTTTACTCTGTTGTGCTCAGAGAGCACCAGGCACCAGAGAGGTTGGATTCAAATGCACTTTGAGTTAGGAAAGTGAGGAGTGACAGCAATGTGTGTGTCACCCTTGCAAAGCTCACTGGGTGCTGAAGATGGCGAGAGAGATCTTTCAGTCCGGGCTCTTTGGCTGTGGGAGCAGAGTTCAAACGTTCGTTTCCTATGCTGCTCTGCTCAGCCAGCTCCAGGCTCCGCAGATGTTGAATACAAATGCACTTTGAGGTAGGCATGTAAGGAGAGACAGCAATGTGTGTGTCATCCTTGCAAAGTCCATTGTGTGCTGAACGTGCCCAACAACATCTTTCACCCCTGGTTCTTTACCTGTGGCAGAAGAGTTCAAACGTTCGTGCTTTACTTTGCTGAGCTCAGAGAGCACCAGGCAGAAGAGATGTTTGATTCAAATGCACTTTGAGGCAGGAAAGTGAGGAGAGACAGCAAAGAGTGAGTTATCCTAGCAAAGCCATCTGCGTGCTGAACATGCCCAGCTACACCATTCACTCCTGGTTCTTTACCTGTGGGAACCGAGATCAAACGTTCGTGCTTTACTTTGCTGTGCTCAGCCGGCACCAGGCACGAGAGATGTTGTATTCAAATGCACTTTGAGGTAGGAAAGTGAGGAGAGAGAGCAATGAGTGTGTCATCCTTGCAAAGCCCACTATGTGCTGAACATGCCCAGCAACATCTTTCCCTCCTGCCTCTTTTCCTGGGGGAGCAGAATTCAAATTTTCGTGCTTTACTCTGCTGTGCTCAGAGAGCACCAGGCAGAAGAGATGTTGGATTCAAATGCAATTTAAGGTAGGAAAGTGAGGAGAGACAGCAATGTGTGTGTCATCCTTGCAAAGCCCACTGTGTGCTTAACGTGCCCAGCAACATCTTTCACCCCTGGTTCTTTTCCTGTGGGAGAAGAGTTCAAACGTTCGTGCTTTACTCTGCCGTGCTCTGAGAGCACCAGGCACCAGAGAGGTTGGATTCAAATGCACATTGATGTAGGAAAGTGAGTAGTGACAGCAAAGTGTGTGCCACTTTTGCAAAGCTCACTGGGTGCTGAAGATGGCGAGAGAGATCTTTCACTCCGGGCTCTTTGGCTGTGGGAGCAGAGCTCAAACGTTCGTTTCCTAAGCTGCTCTGCTCAGCCAGCTCCAGGCTCCGCAGATGTTGAATACAAATGCACTTTGAGGTAGGGATGTAAGGAGAGACAGCAATGTGTGTGTCATCCTTGCAAAGCCCATTGTGTGCTGAACGTGCCCAACAACATCTTTCACCCCTGGTTCTTTACCTGTGGCAGAAGAGTTCAAACGTTCGTGCTTTACTCTGCTGTGCTCAGAGAGCACCAGGCACCAAAGAATTTTGATTCAAAAGCACTTTGAGGTAGGAAAGTGAGGAGAGAGAGCAATGTGAGTGTCACCTTTGCAAAGCTCACTGGGTGCTGAAGGCGCCCAGCCACGACTTTCACTCCTGCCTCTTTAGGTCTGGGAGCAGAGTTCAAACGTTCGTGCTTTACTCTGCTATGCACAGCAGACACCAGGCACCGGAGATGATTGTTTCAAATGCACTTTAAGGTAGAAAGAGAGGAGAGACAGCAATGTGTATGCCACCATTGCAAAGCTTACTGTGTGCTGAAGCCGCCCAGAAACGTCATTCGCTCCTGGATGTTCAGCTCTGGAAGCAGAGTTCAAACGTTCCTTTCCTACTCTGCTCTGCTCAGCCAGCTCCAGACTCAACAGATGTTGGATTCAAATGCACTTTCAGGTTGGAAAGTGAGAGAGAGCAATGTGTGTGTCACTCTTGCAAAGCTCACTGGGTGCTGAAGATGGCGAGAGAGATCTTTCACTGCAGGCTCTGTGGCTGTGGGAGCAGAGATCAAACGTTCGTTTCCTAAGCTGCTCTGCTCAGCCAGCTCCAGACTCCACAGATGTTGGATTCAAATGCACTTTGAGGTAGGAAAGTGAGGAGAGACAGCAATGTGTGTGTCACCCTTGCAAAGCTCACTGCGTGCTGAACATGCCCAGCTACACCTTTCACTCCTGGTTCTTTACCTGTGGGAACAGAGATCAAACGTTCGTGCTTTACTTTGCTGAGCTCAGAGAGCACCAGGCAGAAGAGATGTTTGATTCAAATGCACTTTGAGGCAGGAAAGTGAGGAGAGACAGCAAAGAGTGAGTTATCCTAGCAAAGCCATCTGCGTGCTGAACATGCCCAGCTACACCATTCACTCCTGGTTCTTTACCTGTGGGAACCGAGATCAAGCGTTCGTGCTTTACTTTGCTGTGCTCAGCCGGCACCAGGCACGAGAGATGTTGTATTCAAATGCACTTTGAGGTAGGAAAGTGAGGAGAGAGAGCAATGAGTGTGTCATCCTTGCAAAGCCCACTATGTGCTGAACATGCCCAGCAACATCTTTCCCTCCTGCCTCTTTTCCTGGGGGAGCAGAATTCAAATTTTCGTGCTTTACTCTGCTGTGCTCAGAGAGCACCAGGCAGAAGAGATGTTGGATTCAAATGCAATTTAAGGTAGGAAAGTGAGGAGAGACAGCAATGTGTGTGTCATCCTTGCAAAGCTCACTGTGTGCTTAACGTGCCCAGCAACATCTTTCACCCCTGGTTCTTTTCCTGTGGGAGAAGAGTTCAAACGTTCGTGCTTTACTCTGTTGTGCTCAGAGAGCACCAGGCACCAGAGAGGTTGGATTCAAATGCACTTTGAGTTAGGAAAGTGAGGAGTGACAGCAATGTGTGTGTCACCCTTGCAAAGCTCACTGGGTGCTGAAGATGGCGAGAGAGATCTTTCAGTCCGGGCTCTTTGGCTGTGGGAGCAGAGTTCAAACGTTCGTTTCCTATGCTGCTCTGCTCAGCCAGCTCCAGGCTCCGCAGATGTTGAATACAAATGCACTTTGAGGTAGGCATGTAAGGAGAGACAGCAATGTGTGTGTCATCCTTGCAAAGTCCATTGTGTGCTGAACGTGCCCAACAACATCTTTCACCCCTGGTTCTTTACCTGTGGCAGAAGAGTTCAAACGTTCGTGCTTTACTTTGCTGAGCTCAGAGAGCACCAGGCAGAAGAGATGTTTGATTCAAATGCACTTTGAGGCAGGAAAGTGAGGAGAGACAGCAAAGAGTGAGGTATCCTAGCAAAGCCATCTGCGTGCTGAACATGCCCAGCTACACCATTCACTCCTGGTTCTTTACCTGTGGGAACCGAGATCAAACGTTCGTGCTTTACTTTGCTGTGCTCAGCCGGCACCAGGCACGAGAGATGTTGTATTCAAATGCACTTTGAGGTAGGAAAGTGAGGAGAGAGAGCAATGAGTGTGTCATCCTTGCAAAGCCCACTATGTGCTGAACATGCCCAGCAACATCTTTCCCTCCTGCCTCTTTTCCTGGGGGAGCAGAATTCAAATTTTCGTGCTTTACTCTGCTGTGCTCAGAGAGCACCAGGCAGAAGAGATGTTGGATTCAAATGCAATTTAAGGTAGGAAAGTGAGGAGAGACAGCAATGTGTGTGTCATCCTTGCAAAGCCCACTGTGTGCTTAACGTGCCCAGCAACATCTTTCACCCCTGGTTCTTTTCCTGTGGGAGAAGAGTTCAAACGTTCGTGCTTTACTCTGCCGTGCTCTGAGAGCACCAGGCACCAGAGAGGTTGGATTCAAATGCACATTGATGTAGGAAAGTGAGTAGTGACAGCAAAGTGTGTGCCACTTTTGCAAAGCTCACTGGGTGCTGAAGATGGCGAGAGAGATCTTTCACTCCGGGCTCTTTGGCTGTGGGAGCAGAGCTCAAACGTTCGTTTCCTAAGCTGCTCTGCTCAGCCAGCTCCAGGCTCCGCAGATGTTGAATACAAATGCACTTTGAGGTAGGGATGTAAGGAGAGACAGCAATGTGTGTGTCATCCTTGCAAAGCCCATTGTGTGCTGAACGTGCCCAACAACATCTTTCACCCCTGGTTCTTTACCTGTGGCAGAAGAGTTCAAACGTTCGTGCTTTACTTTGCTGAGCTCAGAGAGCACCAGGCAGAAGAGATGTTTGATTCAAATGCACTTTGTGGCAGGAAAGTGAGGAGAGACAGCAAAGAGTGAGTTATCCTAGCAAAGCCATCTGCGTGCTGAACATGCCCAGCTACACCATTCACTCCTGCTTCTTTACCTGTGGGAACCGAGATCAAACGTTCGTGCTTTACTTTGCTGTGCTCAGCCGGCACCAGGCACGAGAGATGTTGTATTCAAATGCACTTTGAGGTAGGAAAGTGAGGAGAGAGAGCAATGAGTGTGTCATCCTTGCAAAGCCCACTGTGTGCTTAACGTGCCCAGCAACATCTTTCACCCCTGGTTCTTTTCCTGTGGGAGAAGAGTTCGAACGTTCGTGCTTTACTCTGCTGTGCTCTGAGAGCACCAGGCACCAGAGAGGTTGGATTCAAATGCACATTGAGGTAGGAAAGTGAGTAGTGACAGCAAAGTGTGTGCCACTTTTGCAAAGCTCACTGGGTGCTGAAGATGGCGAGAGAGATCTTTCACTACGGGCTCTTTGGCTGTGGGAGCAGAGTTCAAACGTTCGTTTCCTAAGCTGCTCTGCTCAGCCAGCTCCAGGCTCCGCAGATGTTGAATACAAATGCCCTTTGAGGTAGGGATGTAAGGAGAGACAGCAATGTGTGTGTCACCCTTGCAAAGCTCACTGCGTGCTGAACATGCCCAGCTACACCATTCACTCCTGGTTCTTTACCTGTGGGAACCGAGAACAAACGTTCGTGCTTTACTTTGCTGTGCTCAGCCGGCACCAGGCACGAGAGATGTTGTATTCAAATGCACTTTGAGGTAGGAAAGTGAGGAGAGAGAGCAATGAGTGTGTCATCCTTGCAAAGCCCACTATGTGCTGAACATGCCCAGCAACATCTTTCCCTCCTGCCTCTTTTCCTGGGGGTGCAGAATTCAAATTTTCGTGCTTTACTCTGCTGTGCTCAGAGAGCACCAGGCAGAAGAGATGTTGGATTCAAATGCACTTTGAGGCAGGAAAGTGAGGAGAGACAGCAAAGAGTGAGTTATCCTAGCAAAGCCATCTGCGTGCTGAACATGCCCAGCTACACCATTCACTCCTGGTTCTTTACCTGTGGGAACCGAGATCAAACGTTCGTGCTTTACTTTGCTGTGCTCAGCCGGCACCAGGCACGAGAGATGTTGTATTCAAATGCACTTTGAGGTAGGAAAGTGAGGAGAGAGAGCAATGAGTGTGTCATCCTTGCAAAGCCCACTATGTGCTGAACATGCCCAGCAACATCTTTCCCTCCTGCCTCTTTTCCTGGGGGAGCAGAATTCAAATTTTCGTGCTTTACTCTGCTGTGCTCAGAGAGCACCAGGCAGAAGAGATGTTGGATTCAAATGCAATTTAAGGTAGGAAAGTGAGGAGAGACAGCAATGTGTGTGTCATCCTTGCAAAGCCCACTGTGTGCTTAACGTGCCCAGCAACATCTTTCACCCCTGGTTCTTTTCCTGTGGGAGAAGAGTTCAAACGTTCGTGCTTTACTCTGCCGTGCTCTGAGAGCACCAGGCACCAGAGAGGTTGGATTCAAATGCACATTGATGTAGGAAAGTGAGTAGTGACAGCAAAGTGTGTGCCACTTTTGCAAAGCTCACTGGGTGCTGAAGATGGCGAGAGAGATCTTTCACTCCGGGCTCTTTGGCTGTGGGAGCAGAGCTCAAACGTTCGTTTCCTAAGCTGCTCTGCTCAGCCAGCTCCAGGCTCCGCAGATGTTGAATACAAATGCACTTTGAGGTAGGGATGTAAGGAGAGACAGCAATGTGTGTGTCATCCTTGCAAAGCCCATTGTGTGCTGAACGTGCCCAACAACATCTTTCACCCCTGGTTCTTTACCTGTGGCAGAAGAGTTCAAACGTTCGTGCTTTACTCTGCTGTGCTCAGAGAGCACCAGGCACCAAAGAATTTTGATTCAAAAGCACTTTGAGGTAGGAAAGTGAGGAGAGAGAGCAATGTGAGTGTCACCTTTGCAAAGCTCACTGGGTGCTGAAGGCGCCCAGCCACGACTTTCACTCCTGCCTCTTTAGGTCTGGGAGCAGAGTTCAAACGTTCGTGCTTTACTCTGCTATGCACAGCAGACACCAGGCACCGGAGATGATTGTTTCAAATGCACTTTAAGGTAGAAAGAGAGGAGAGACAGCAATGTGTATGCCACCATTGCAAAGCTTACTGTGTGCTGAAGCCGCCCAGAAACGTCATTCGCTCCTGGATGTTCAGCTCTGGAAGCAGAGTTCAAACGTTCCTTTCCTACTCTGCTCTGCTCAGCCAGCTCCAGACTCAACAGATGTTGGATTCAAATGCACTTTCAGGTTGGAAAGTGAGAGAGAGCAATGTGTGTGTCACTCTTGCAAAGCTCACTGGGTGCTGAAGATGGCGAGAGAGATCTTTCACTGCAGGCTCTGTGGCTGTGGGAGCAGAGATCAAACGTTCGTTTCCTAAGCTGCTCTGCTCAGCCAGCTCCAGACTCCACAGATGTTGGATTCAAATGCACTTTGAGGTAGGAAAGTGAGGAGAGACAGCAATGTGTGTGTCACCCTTGCAAAGCTCACTGCGTGCTGAACATGCCCAGCTACACCTTTCACTCCTGGTTCTTTACCTGTGGGAACAGAGATCAAACGTTCGTGCTTTACTTTGCTGAGCTCAGAGAGCACCAGGCAGAAGAGATGTTTGATTCAAATGCACTTTGAGGCAGGAAAGTGAGGAGAGACAGCAAAGAGTGAGTTATCCTAGCAAAGCCATCTGCGTGCTGAACATGCCCAGCTACACCATTCACTCCTGGTTCTTTACCTGTGGGAACCGAGATCAAGCGTTCGTGCTTTACTTTGCTGTGCTCAGCCGGCACCAGGCACGAGAGATGTTGTATTCAAATGCACTTTGAGGTAGGAAAGTGAGGAGAGAGAGCAATGAGTGTGTCATCCTTGCAAAGCCCACTATGTGCTGAACATGCCCAGCAACATCTTTCCCTCCTGCCTCTTTTCCTGGGGGAGCAGAATTCAAATTTTCGTGCTTTACTCTGCTGTGCTCAGAGAGCACCAGGCAGAAGAGATGTTGGATTCAAATGCAATTTAAGGTAGGAAAGTGAGGAGAGACAGCAATGTGTGTGTCATCCTTGCAAAGCTCACTGTGTGCTTAACGTGCCCAGCAACATCTTTCACCCCTGGTTCTTTTCCTGTGGGAGAAGAGTTCAAACGTTCGTGCTTTACTCTGTTGTGCTCAGAGAGCACCAGGCACCAGAGAGGTTGGATTCAAATGCACTTTGAGTTAGGAAAGTGAGGAGTGACAGCAATGTGTGTGTCACCCTTGCAAAGCTCACTGGGTGCTGAAGATGGCGAGAGAGATCTTTCAGTCCGGGCTCTTTGGCTGTGGGAGCAGAGTTCAAACGTTCGTTTCCTATGCTGCTCTGCTCAGCCAGCTCCAGGCTCCGCAGATGTTGAATACAAATGCACTTTGAGGTAGGCATGTAAGGAGAGACAGCAATGTGTGTGTCATCCTTGCAAAGTCCATTGTGTGCTGAACGTGCCCAACAACATCTTTCACCCCTGGTTCTTTACCTGTGGCAGAAGAGTTCAAACGTTCGTGCTTTACTTTGCTGAGCTCAGAGAGCACCAGGCAGAAGAGATGTTTGATTCAAATGCACTTTGAGGCAGGAAAGTGAGGAGAGACAGCAAAGAGTGAGTTATCCTAGCAAAGCCATCTGCGTGCTGAACATGCCCAGCTACACCATTCACTCCTGGTTCTTTACCTGTGGGAACCGAGATCAAACGTTCGTGCTTTACTTTGCTGTGCTCAGCCGGCACCAGGCACGAGAGATGTTGTATTCAAATGCACTTTGAGGTAGGAAAGTGAGGAGAGAGAGCAATGAGTGTGTCATCCTTGCAAAGCCCACTATGTGCTGAACATGCCCAGCAACATCTTTCCCTCCTGCCTCTTTTCCTGGGGGAGCAGAATTCAAATTTTCGTGCTTTACTCTGCTGTGCTCAGAGAGCACCAGGCAGAAGAGATGTTGGATTCAAATGCAATTTAAGGTAGGAAAGTGAGGAGAGACAGCAATGTGTGTGTCATCCTTGCAAAGCCCACTGTGTGCTTAACGTGCCCAGCAACATCTTTCACCCTGGTTCTTTTCCTGTGGGAGAAGAGTTCAAACGTTCGTGCTTTACTCTGCCGTGCTCTGAGAGCACCAGGCACCAGAGAGGTTGGATTCAAATGCACATTGATGTAGGAAAGTGAGTAGTGACAGCAAAGTGTGTGCCACTTTTGCAAAGCTCACTGGGTGCTGAAGATGGCGAGAGAGATCTTTCAGTCCGTGCTCTTTGGCTGTGGGAGCAGAGCTCAAACGTTCGTTTCCTAAGCTGCTCTGCTCAGCCAGCTCCAGGCTCCGCAGATGTTGAATACAAATGCACTTTGAGGTAGGGATGTAAGGAGAGACAGCAATGTGTGTGTCATCCTTGCAAAGCCCATTGTGTGCTGAACGTGCCCAACAACATCTTTCACCCCTGGTTCTTTACCTGTGGCAGAAGAGTTCAAACGTTCGTGCTTTACTTTGCTGAGCTCAGAGAGCACCAGGCAGAAGAGATGTTTGATTCAAATGCACTTTGTGGCAGGAAAGTGAGGAGAGACAGCAAAGAGTGAGTTATCCTAGCAAAGCCATCTGCGTGCTGAACATGCCCAGCTACACCATTCACTCCTGCTTCTTTACCTGTGGGAACCGAGATCAAACGTTCGTGCTTTACTTTGCTGTGCTCAGCCGGCACCAGGCACGAGAGATGTTGTATTCAAATGCACTTTGAGGTAGGAAAGTGAGGAGAGAGAGCAATGAGTGTGTCATCCTTGCAAAGCCCACTGTGTGCTTAACGTGCCCAGCAACATCTTTCACCCCTGGTTCTTTTCCTGTGGGAGAAGAGTTCGAACGTTCGTGCTTTACTCTGCTGTGCTCTGAGAGCACCAGGCACCAGAGAGGTTGGATTCAAATGCACATTGAGGTAGGAAAGTGAGTAGTGACAGCAAAGTGTGTGCCACTTTTGCAAAGCTCACTGGGTGCTGAAGATGGCGAGAGAGATCTTTCACTACGGGCTCTTTGGCTGTGGGAGCAGAGTTCAAACGTTCGTTTCCTAAGCTGCTCTGCTCAGCCAGCTCCAGGCTCCGCAGATGTTGAATACAAATGCCCTTTGAGGTAGGGATGTAAGGAGAGACAGCAATGTGTGTGTCACCCTTGCAAAGCTCACTGCGTGCTGAACATGCCCAGCTACACCATTCACTCCTGGTTCTTTACCTGTGGGAACCGAGAACAAACGTTCGTGCTTTACTTTGCTGTGCTCAGCCGGCACCAGGCACGAGAGATGTTGTATTCAAATGCACTTTGAGGTAGGAAAGTGAGGAGAGAGAGCAATGAGTGTGTCATCCTTGCAAAGCCCACTATGTGCTGAACATGCCCAGCAACATCTTTCCCTCCTGCCTCTTTTCCTGGGGGTGCAGAATTCAAATTTTCGTGCTTTACTCTGCTGTGCTCAGAGAGCACCGGGCAGAAGAGATGTTGGATTCAAATGCAATTTAAGGTAGGAAAGTGAGGAGAGACAGCAATGTGTGTGTCATCCTTGCAAAGCTCACTGTGTGCTTAACGTGCCCAGCAACATCTTTCACCCCTGGTTCTTTTCCTGTGGGAGAAGAGTTCAAACGTTCGTGCTTTACTCTGTTGTGCTCAGAGAGCACCAGGCACCAGAGAGGTTGGATTCAAATGCACTTTGAGTTAGGAAAGTGAGGAGTGACAGCAATGTGTGTGTCACCCTTGCAAAGCTCACTGGGTGCTGAAGATGGCGAGAGAGATCTTTCAGTCCGTGCTCTTTGGCTGTGGGAGCAGAGTTCAAACGTTCGTTTCCTAAGCTGCTCTGCTCAGCCAGCTCCAGGCTCCGCAGATGTTGAATACAAATGCACTTTGAGGTAGGGATGTAAGGAGAGACAGCAATGTGTGTGTCATCCTTGCAAAGCCCATTGTGTGCTGAACGTGCCCAACAACATCTTTCACCCCTGGTTCTTTACCTGTGGCAGAAGAGTTCAAACGTTCGTGCTTTACTCTGCTGTGCTCAGAGAGCACCAGGCACCAAAGAATTTTGATTCAAAAGCACTTTGAGGTAGGAAAGTGAGGAGAGAGAGCAATGTGAGTGTCACCTTTGCAAAGCTCACTGGGTGCTGAAGGCGCCCAGCCACGACTTTCACTCCTGCCTCTTTAGGTCTGGGAGCAGAGTTCAAACGTTCGTGCTTTACTCTGCTATGCACAGCAGACACCAGGCACCGGAGATGATTGTTTCAAATGCACTTTAAGGTAGAAAGAGAGGAGAGACAGCAATGTGTATGCCACCATTGCAAAGCTTACTGTGTGCTGAAGCCGCCCAGAAACGTCATTCGCTCCTGGATGTTCAGCTCTGGAAGCAGAGTTCAAACGTTCCTTTCCTACTCTGCTCTGCTCAGCCAGCTCCAGACTCAACAGATGTTGGATTCAAATGCACTTTCAGGTTGGAAAGTGAGAGAGAGAAATGTGTGTGTCACTCTTGCAAAGCTCACTGGGTGCTGAAGATGGCGAGAGAGATCTTTCACTGCAGGCTCTTTGGCTGTGGGAGCAGAGTTCAAACGTTCGTTTCCTAAGCTGCTCTGCTCAGCCAGCTCCAGACTCCACAGATGTTGGATTCAAATGCACTTTGAGGTAGGAAAGTGAGGAGAGACAGCAATGTGTGTGTCACCCTTGCAAAGCTCACTGCGTGCTGAACATGCCCAGCTACACCTTTCACTCCTGGTTCTTTACCTGTGGGAACAGAGATCAAACGTTCGTGCTTTACTTTGCTGAGCTCAGAGAGCACCAGGCAGAAGAGATGTTTGATTCAAATGCACTTTGAGGCAGGAAAGTGAGGAGAGACAGCAAAGAGTGAGTTATCCTAGCAAAGCCATCTGCGTGCTGAACATGCCCAGCTACACCATTCACTCCTGGTTCTTTACCTGTGGGAACCGAGATCAAGCGTTCGTGCTTTACTTTGCTGTGCTCAGCCGGCACCAGGCACGAGAGATGTTGTATTCAAATGCACTTTGAGGTAGGAAAGTGAGGAGAGAGAGCAATGAGTGTGTCATCCTTGCAAAGCCCACTATGTGCTGAACATGCCCAGCAACATCTTTCCCTCCTGCCTCTTTTCCTGGGGGAGCAGAATTCAAATTTTCGTGCTTTACTCTGCTGTGCTCAGAGAGCACCAGGCAGAAGAGATGTTGGATTCAAATGCAATTTAAGGTAGGAAAGTGAGGAGAGACAGCAATGTGTGTGTCATCCTTGCAAAGCCCACTGTGTGCTTAACGTGCCCAGCAACATCTTTCACCCCTGGTTCTTTTCCTGTGGGAGAAGAGTTCAAACGTTCGTGCTTTACTCTGTTGTGCTCAGAGAGCACCAGGCACCAGAGAGGTTGGATTCAAATGCACTTTGAGTTAGGAAAGTGAGGAGTGACAGCAATGTGTGTGTCACCCTTGCAAAGCTCACTGGGTGCTGAAGATGGCGAGAGAGATCTTTCAGTCCGTGCTCTTTGGCTGTGGGAGCAGAGTTCAAACGTTCGTTTCCTAAGCTGCTCTGCTCAGCCAGCTCCAGGCTCCGCAGATGTTGAATACAAATGCACTTTGAGGTAGGGATGTAAGGAGAGACAGCAATGTGTGTGTCATCCTTGCAAAGCCCATTGTGTGCTGAACGTGCCCAACAACATCTTTCACCCCTGGTTCTTTACCTGTGGCAGAAGAGTTCAAACGTTCGTGCTTTACTCTGCTGTGCTCAGAGAGCACCAGGCACCAAAGAATTTTGATTCAAAAGCACTTTGAGGTAGGAAAGTGAGGAGAGAGAGCAATGTGAGTGTCACCTTTGCAAAGCTCACTGGGTGCTGAAGGCGCCCAGCCACGACTTTCACTCCTGCCTCTTTAGGTCTGGGAGCAGAGTTCAAACGTTCGTGCTTTACTCTGCTATGCACAGCAGACACCAGGCACCGGAGATGATTGTTTCAAATGCACTTTAAGGTAGAAAGAGAGGAGAGACAGCAATGTGTATGCCACCATTGCAAAGCTTACTGTGTGCTGAAGCCGCCCAGAAACGTCATTCGCTCCTGGATGTTCAGCTCTGGAAGCAGAGTTCAAACGTTCCTTTCCTACTCTGCTCTGCTCAGCCAGCTCCAGACTCAACAGATGTTGGATTCAAATGCACTTTCAGGTTGGAAAGTGAGAGAGAGCAATGTGTGTGTCACTCTTGCAAAGCTCACTGGGTGCTGAAGATGGCGAGAGAGATCTTTCACTGCAGGCTCTTTGGCTGTGGGAGCAGAGTTCAAACGTTCGTTTCCTAAGCTGCTCTGCTCAGCCAGCTCCAGGCTCCGCAGATGTTGAATACAAATGCCCTTTGAGGTAGGGATGTAAGGAGAGACAGCAATGTGTGTGTCACCCTTGCAAAGCTCACTGCGTGCTGAACATGCCCAGCTACACCATTCACTCCTGGTTCTTTACCTGTGGGAACCGAGAACAAACGTTCGTGCTTTACTTTGCTGTGCTCAGCCGGCACCAGGCACGAGAGATGTTGTATTCAAATGCACTTTGAGGTAGGAAAGTGAGGAGAGAGAGCAATGAGTGTGTCATCCTTGCAAAGCCCACTATGTGCTGAACATGCCCAGCAAAATCTTTCCCTCCTGCCTCTTTTCCTGGGGGAGCAGAATTCAAATTTTCGTGCTTTACTCTGCTGTGCTCAGAGAGCACCAGGCAGAAGAGATGTTGGATTCAAATGCAATTTAAGGTTGGAAAGTGAGGAGAGACAGCAATGTGTGTGTCATCCTTGCAAAGCCCACTGTGTGCTTAACGTGCCCAGCAACATCTTTCACCCCTGGTTCTTTTCCTGTGGGAGAAGAGTTCAAACGTTCGTGCTTTACTCTGCCGTGCTCTGAGAGCACCAGGCACCAGAGAGGTTGGATTCAAATGCACATTGAGGTAGGAAAGTGAGTAGTGACAGCAAAGTGTGTGCCACTTTTGCAAAGCTCACTGGGTGCTGAAGATGGCGAGAGAGATCTTTCACTGCAGGCTCTTTGGCTGTGGGAGCAGAGCTCAAACGTTCGTTTCCTAAGCTGCTCTGCTCAGCCAGCTCCAGGCTCCGCAGATGTTGAATACAAATGCCCTTTGAGGTAGGGATGTAAGGAGAGACAGCAATGTGTGTGTCACCCTTGCAAAGCTCACTGCGTGCTGAACATGCCCAGCTACACCATTCACTCCTGGTTCTTTACCTGTGGGAACCGAGATCAAACGTTCGTGCTTTACTTTGCTGTGCTCAGCCGGCACCAGGCACGAGAGATGTTGTATTCAAATGCACTTTGAGGTAGGAAAGTGAGGAGAGAGAGCAATGAGTGTGTCATCCTTGCAAAGCCCACTATGTGCTGAACATGCCCAGCAACATCTTTCCCTCCTGCCTCTTTTCCTGGGGGAGCAGAATTCAAATTTTCGTGCTTTACTCTGCTGTGCTCAGAGAGCACCAGGCAGAAGAGATGTTGGATTCAAATGCAATTTAAGGTAGGAAAGTGAGGAGAGACAGCAATGTGTGTGTCATCCTTGCAAAGCCCACTGTGTGCTTAACGTGCCCAGCAACATCTTTCACCCTGGTTCTTTTCCTGTGGGAGAAGAGTTCAAACGTTCGTGCTTTACTCTGCCGTGCTCTGAGAGCACCAGGCACCAGAGAGGTTGGATTCAAATGCACATTGATGTAGGAAAGTGAGTAGTGACAGCAAAGTGTGTGCCACTTTTGCAAAGCTCACTGGGTGCTGAAGATGGCGAGAGAGATCTTTCAGTCCGTGCTCTTTGGCTGTGGGAGCAGAGCTCAAACGTTCGTTTCCTAAGCTGCTCTGCTCAGCCAGCTCCAGGCTCCGCAGATGTTGAATACAAATGCACTTTGAGGTAGGGATGTAAGGAGAGACAGCAATGTGTGTGTCATCCTTGCAAAGCCCATTGTGTGCTGAACGTGCCCAACAACATCTTTCACCCCTGGTTCTTTACCTGTGGCAGAAGAGTTCAAACGTTCGTGCTTTACTTTGCTGAGCTCAGAGAGCACCAGGCAGAAGAGATGTTTGATTCAAATGCACTTTGTGGCAGGAAAGTGAGGAGAGACAGCAAAGAGTGAGTTATCCTAGCAAAGCCATCTGCGTGCTGAACATGCCCAGCTACACCATTCACTCCTGCTTCTTTACCTGTGGGAACCGAGATCAAACGTTCGTGCTTTACTTTGCTGTGCTCAGCCGGCACCAGGCACGAGAGATGTTGTATTCAAATGCACTTTGAGGTAGGAAAGTGAGGAGAGAGAGCAATGAGTGTGTCATCCTTGCAAAGCCCACTGTGTGCTTAACGTGCCCAGCAACATCTTTCACCCCTGGTTCTTTTCCTGTGGGAGAAGAGTTCGAACGTTCGTGCTTTACTCTGCTGTGCTCTGAGAGCACCAGGCACCAGAGAGGTTGGATTCAAATGCACATTGAGGTAGGAAAGTGAGTAGTGACAGCAAAGTGTGTGCCACTTTTGCAAAGCTCACTGGGTGCTGAAGATGGCGAGAGAGATCTTTCACTACGGGCTCTTTGGCTGTGGGAGCAGAGTTCAAACGTTCGTTTCCTAAGCTGCTCTGCTCAGCCAGCTCCAGGCTCCGCAGATGTTGAATACAAATGCCCTTTGAGGTAGGGATGTAAGGAGAGACAGCAATGTGTGTGTCACCCTTGCAAAGCTCACTGCGTGCTGAACATGCCCAGCTACACCATTCACTCCTGGTTCTTTACCTGTGGGAACCGAGAACAAACGTTCGTGCTTTACTTTGCTGTGCTCAGCCGGCACCAGGCACGAGAGATGTTGTATTCAAATGCACTTTGAGGTAGGAAAGTGAGGAGAGAGAGCAATGAGTGTGTCATCCTTGCAAAGCCCACTATGTGCTGAACATGCCCAGCAACATCTTTCCCTCCTGCCTCTTTTCCTGGGGGTGCAGAATTCAAATTTTCGTGCTTTACTCTGCTGTGCTCAGAGAGCACCGGGCAGAAGAGATGTTGGATTCAAATGCAATTTAAGGTAGGAAAGTGAGGAGAGACAGCAATGTGTGTGTCATCCTTGCAAAGCTCACTGTGTGCTTAACGTGCCCAGCAACATCTTTCACCCCTGGTTCTTTTCCTGTGGGAGAAGAGTTCAAACGTTCGTGCTTTACTCTGTTGTGCTCAGAGAGCACCAGGCACCAGAGAGGTTGGATTCAAATGCACTTTGAGTTAGGAAAGTGAGGAGTGACAGCAATGTGTGTGTCACCCTTGCAAAGCTCACTGGGTGCTGAAGATGGCGAGAGAGATCTTTCAGTCCGTGCTCTTTGGCTGTGGGAGCAGAGTTCAAACGTTCGTTTCCTAAGCTGCTCTGCTCAGCCAGCTCCAGGCTCCGCAGATGTTGAATACAAATGCACTTTGAGGTAGGGATGTAAGGAGAGACAGCAATGTGTGTGTCATCCTTGCAAAGCCCATTGTGTGCTGAACGTGCCCAACAACATCTTTCACCCCTGGTTCTTTACCTGTGGCAGAAGAGTTCAAACGTTCGTGCTTTACTCTGCTGTGCTCAGAGAGCACCAGGCACCAAAGAATTTTGATTCAAAAGCACTTTGAGGTAGGAAAGTGAGGAGAGAGAGCAATGTGAGTGTCACCTTTGCAAAGCTCACTGGGTGCTGAAGGCGCCCAGCCACGACTTTCACTCCTGCCTCTTTAGGTCTGGGAGCAGAGTTCAAACGTTCGTGCTTTACTCTGCTATGCACAGCAGACACCAGGCACCGGAGATGATTGTTTCAAATGCACTTTAAGGTAGAAAGAGAGGAGAGACAGCAATGTGTATGCCACCATTGCAAAGCTTACTGTGTGCTGAAGCCGCCCAGAAACGTCATTCGCTCCTGGATGTTCAGCTCTGGAAGCAGAGTTCAAACGTTCCTTTCCTACTCTGCTCTGCTCAGCCAGCTCCAGACTCAACAGATGTTGGATTCAAATGCACTTTCAGGTTGGAAAGTGAGAGAGAGAAATGTGTGTGTCACTCTTGCAAAGCTCACTGGGTGCTGAAGATGGCGAGAGAGATCTTTCACTGCAGGCTCTTTGGCTGTGGGAGCAGAGTTCAAACGTTCGTTTCCTAAGCTGCTCTGCTCAGCCAGCTCCAGACTCCACAGATGTTGGATTCAAATGCACTTTGAGGTAGGAAAGTGAGGAGAGACAGCAATGTGTGTGTCACCCTTGCAAAGCTCACTGCGTGCTGAACATGCCCAGCTACACCTTTCACTCCTGGTTCTTTACCTGTGGGAACAGAGATCAAACGTTCGTGCTTTACTTTGCTGAGCTCAGAGAGCACCAGGCAGAAGAGATGTTTGATTCAAATGCACTTTGAGGCAGGAAAGTGAGGAGAGACAGCAAAGAGTGAGTTATCCTAGCAAAGCCATCTGCGTGCTGAACATGCCCAGCTACACCATTCACTCCTGGTTCTTTACCTGTGGGAACCGAGATCAAGCGTTCGTGCTTTACTTTGCTGTGCTCAGCCGGCACCAGGCACGAGAGATGTTGTATTCAAATGCACTTTGAGGTAGGAAAGTGAGGAGAGAGAGCAATGAGTGTGTCATCCTTGCAAAGCCCACTATGTGCTGAACATGCCCAGCAACATCTTTCCCTCCTGCCTCTTTTCCTGGGGGAGCAGAATTCAAATTTTCGTGCTTTACTCTGCTGTGCTCAGAGAGCACCAGGCAGAAGAGATGTTGGATTCAAATGCAATTTAAGGTAGGAAAGTGAGGAGAGACAGCAATGTGTGTGTCATCCTTGCAAAGCCCACTGTGTGCTTAACGTGCCCAGCAACATCTTTCACCCCTGGTTCTTTTCCTGTGGGAGAAGAGTTCAAACGTTCGTGCTTTACTCTGTTGTGCTCAGAGAGCACCAGGCACCAGAGAGGTTGGATTCAAATGCACTTTGAGTTAGGAAAGTGAGGAGTGACAGCAATGTGTGTGTCACCCTTGCAAAGCTCACTGGGTGCTGAAGATGGCGAGAGAGATCTTTCAGTCCGTGCTCTTTGGCTGTGGGAGCAGAGTTCAAACGTTCGTTTCCTAAGCTGCTCTGCTCAGCCAGCTCCAGGCTCCGCAGATGTTGAATACAAATGCACTTTGAGGTAGGGATGTAAGGAGAGACAGCAATGTGTGTGTCATCCTTGCAAAGCCCATTGTGTGCTGAACGTGCCCAACAACATCTTTCACCCCTGGTTCTTTACCTGTGGCAGAAGAGTTCAAACGTTCGTGCTTTACTCTGCTGTGCTCAGAGAGCACCAGGCACCAAAGAATTTTGATTCAAAAGCACTTTGAGGTAGGAAAGTGAGGAGAGAGAGCAATGTGAGTGTCACCTTTGCAAAGCTCACTGGGTGCTGAAGGCGCCCAGCCACGACTTTCACTCCTGCCTCTTTAGGTCTGGGAGCAGAGTTCAAACGTTCGTGCTTTACTCTGCTATGCACAGCAGACACCAGGCACCGGAGATGATTGTTTCAAATGCACTTTAAGGTAGAAAGAGAGGAGAGACAGCAATGTGTATGCCACCATTGCAAAGCTTACTGTGTGCTGAAGCCGCCCAGAAACGTCATTCGCTCCTGGATGTTCAGCTCTGGAAGCAGAGTTCAAACGTTCCTTTCCTACTCTGCTCTGCTCAGCCAGCTCCAGACTCAACAGATGTTGGATTCAAATGCACTTTCAGGTTGGAAAGTGAGAGAGAGCAATGTGTGTGTCACTCTTGCAAAGCTCACTGGGTGCTGAAGATGGCGAGAGAGATCTTTCACTGCAGGCTCTTTGGCTGTGGGAGCAGAGTTCAAACGTTCGTTTCCTAAGCTGCTCTGCTCAGCCAGCTCCAGGCTCCGCAGATGTTGAATACAAATGCCCTTTGAGGTAGGGATGTAAGGAGAGACAGCAATGTGTGTGTCACCCTTGCAAAGCTCACTGCGTGCTGAACATGCCCAGCTACACCATTCACTCCTGGTTCTTTACCTGTGGGAACCGAGAACAAACGTTCGTGCTTTACTTTGCTGTGCTCAGCCGGCACCAGGCACGAGAGATGTTGTATTCAAATGCACTTTGAGGTAGGAAAGTGAGGAGAGAGAGCAATGAGTGTGTCATCCTTGCAAAGCCCACTATGTGCTGAACATGCCCAGCAAAATCTTTCCCTCCTGCCTCTTTTCCTGGGGGAGCAGAATTCAAATTTTCGTGCTTTACTCTGCTGTGCTCAGAGAGCACCAGGCAGAAGAGATGTTGGATTCAAATGCAATTTAAGGTTGGAAAGTGAGGAGAGACAGCAATGTGTGTGTCATCCTTGCAAAGCCCACTGTGTGCTTAACGTGCCCAGCAACATCTTTCACCCCTGGTTCTTTTCCTGTGGGAGAAGAGTTCAAACGTTCGTGCTTTACTCTGCCGTGCTCTGAGAGCACCAGGCACCAGAGAGGTTGGATTCAAATGCACATTGAGGTAGGAAAGTGAGTAGTGACAGCAAAGTGTGTGCCACTTTTGCAAAGCTCACTGGGTGCTGAAGATGGCGAGAGAGATCTTTCACTGCAGGCTCTTTGGCTGTGGGAGCAGAGCTCAAACGTTCGTTTCCTAAGCTGCTCTGCTCAGCCAGCTCCAGGCTCCGCAGATGTTGAATACAAATGCCCTTTGAGGTAGGGATGTAAGGAGAGACAGCAATGTGTGTGTCACCCTTGCAAAGCTCACTGCGTGCTGAACATGCCCAGCTACACCATTCACTCCTGGTTCTTTACCTGTGGGAACCGAGATCAAACGTTCGTGCTTTACTTTGCTGTGCTCAGCCGGCACCAGGCACGAGAGATGTTGTATTCAAATGCACTTTGAGGTAGGAAAGTGAGGAGAGAGAGCAATGAGTGTGTCATCCTTGCAAAGCCCACTATGTGCTGAACATGCCCAGCAACATCTTTCCCTCCTGCCTCTTTTCCTGGGGGAGCAGAATTCAAATTTTCGTGCTTTACTCTGCTGTGCTCAGAGAGCACCAGGCAGAAGAGATGTTGGATTCAAATGCAATTTAAGGTAGGAAAGTGAGGAGAGACAGCAATGTGTGTGTCATCCTTGCAAAGCTCACTGTGTGCTTAACGTGCCCAGCAACATCTTTCACCCCTGGTTCTTTTCCTGTGGGAGAAGAGTTCAAACGTTCGTGCTTTACTCTGTTGTGCTCAGAGAGCACCAGGCACCAGAGAGGTTGGATTCAAATGCACTTTGAGTTAGGAAAGTGAGGAGTGACAGCAATGTGTGTGTCACCCTTGCAAAGCTCACTGGGTGCTGAAGATGGCGAGAGAGATCTTTCAGTCCGTGCTCTTTGGCTGTGGGAGCAGAGTTCAAACGTTCGTTTCCTAAGCTGCTCTGCTCAGCCAGCTCCAGGCTCCGCAGATGTTGAATACAAATGCACTTTGAGGTAGGGATGTAAGGAGAGACAGCAATGTGTGTGTCATCCTTGCAAAGCCCATTGTGTGCTGAACGTGCCCAACAACATCTTTCACCCCTGGTTCTTTACCTGTGGCAGAAGAGTTCAAACGTTCGTGCTTTACTTTGCTGAGCTCAGAGAGCACCAGGCAGAAGAGATGTTTGATTCAAATGCACTTTGAGGCAGGAAAGTGAGGAGAGACAGCAAAGAGTGAGTTATCCTAGCAAAGCCATCTGCGTGCTGAACATGCCCAGCTACACCATTCACTCCTGGTTCTTTACCTGTGGGAACCGAGATCAAACGTTCGTGCTTTACTTTGCTGTGCTCAGCCGGCACCAGGCACGAGAGATGTTGTATTCAAATGCACTTTGAGGTAGGAAAGTGAGGAGAGAGAGCAATGAGTGTGTCATCCTTGCAAAGCCCACTATGTGCTGAACATGCCCAGCAACATCTTTCCCTCCTGCCTCTTTTCCTGGGGGAGCAGAATTCAAATTTTCGTGCTTTACTCTGCTGTGCTCAGAGAGCACCAGGCAGAAGAGATGTTGGATTCAAATGCAATTTAAGGTAGGAAAGTGAGGAGAGACAGCAATGTGTGTGTCATCCTTGCAAAGCTCACTGTGTGCTTAACGTGCCCAGCAACATCTTTCACCCCTGGTTCTTTTCCTGTGGGAGAAGAGTTCAAACGTTCGTGCTTTACTCTGTTGTGCTCAGAGAGCACCAGGCACCAGAGAGGTTGGATTCAAATGCACTTTGAGTTAGGAAAGTGAGGAGTGACAGCAATGTGTGTGTCACCCTTGCAAAGCTCACTGGGTGCTGAAGATGGCGAGAGAGATCTTTCAGTCCGGGCTCTTTGGCTGTGGGAGCAGAGTTCAAACGTTCGTTTCCTAAGCTGCTCTGCTCAGCCAGCTCCAGGCTCCGCAGATGTTGAATACAAATGCACTTTGAGGTAGGGATGTAAGGAGAGACAGCAATGTGTGTGTCATCCTTGCAAAGCCCATTGTGTGCTGAACGTGCCCAACAACATCTTTCACCCCTGGTTCTTTACCTGTGGCAGAAGAGTTCAAACGTTCGTGCTTTACTCTGCTGTGCTCAGAGAGCACCAGGCACCAAAGAATTTTGATTCAAAAGCACTTTGAGGTAGGAAAGTGAGGAGAGAGAGCAATGTGAGTGTCACCTTTGCAAAGCTCACTGGGTGCTGAAGGCGCCCAGCCACGACTTTCACTCCTGCCTCTTTAGGTCTGGGAGCAGAGTTCAAACGTTCGTGCTTTACTCTGCTATGCACAGCAGACACCAGGCACCGGAGATGATTGTTTCAAATGCACTTTAAGGTAGAAAGAGAGGAGAGACAGCAATGTGTATGCCACCATTGCAAAGCTTACTGTGTGCTGAAGCCGCCCAGAAACGTCATTCGCTCCTGGATGTTCAGCTCTGGAAGCAGAGTTCAAACGTTCCTTTCCTACTCTGCTCTGCTCAGCCAGCTCCAGACTCAACAGATGTTGGATTCAAATGCACTTTCAGGTTGGAAAGTGAGAGAGAGCAATGTGTGTGTCACTCTTGCAAAGCTCACTGGGTGCTGAAGATGGCGAGAGAGATCTTTCACTGCAGGCTCTTTGGCTGTGGGAGCAGAGTTCAAACGTTCGTTTCCTAAGCTGCTCTGCTCAGCCAGCTCCAGGCTCCGCAGATGTTGAATACAAATGCCCTTTGAGGTAGGGATGTAAGGAGAGACAGCAATGTGTGTGTCACCCTTGCAAAGCTCACTGCGTGCTGAACATGCCCAGCTACACCATTCACTCCTGGTTCTTTACCTGTGGGAACCGAGAACAAACGTTCGTGCTTTACTTTGCTGTGCTCAGCCGGCACCAGGCACGAGAGATGTTGTATTCAAATGCACTTTGAGGTAGGAAAGTGAGGAGAGAGAGCAATGAGTGTGTCATCCTTGCAAAGCCCACTATGTGCTGAACATGCCCAGCAAAATCTTTCCCTCCTGCCTCTTTTCCTGGGGGAGCAGAATTCAAATTTTCGTGCTTTACTCTGCTGTGCTCAGAGAGCACCAGGCAGAAGAGATGTTGGATTCAAATGCAATTTAAGGTTGGAAAGTGAGGAGAGACAGCAATGTGTGTGTCATCCTTGCAAAGCCCACTGTGTGCTTAACGTGCCCAGCAACATCTTTCACCCCTGGTTCTTTTCCTGTGGGAGAAGAGTTCAAACGTTCGTGCTTTACTCTGCCGTGCTCTGAGAGCACCAGGCACCAGAGAGGTTGGATTCAAATGCACATTGAGGTAGGAAAGTGAGTAGTGACAGCAAAGTGTGTGCCACTTTTGCAAAGCTCACTGGGTGCTGAAGATGGCGAGAGAGATCTTTCACTGCAGGCTCTTTGGCTGTGGGAGCAGAGCTCAAACGTTCGTTTCCTAAGCTGCTCTGCTCAGCCAGCTCCAGGCTCCGCAGATGTTGAATACAAATGCCCTTTGAGGTAGGGATGTAAGGAGAGACAGCAATGTGTGTGTCACCCTTGCAAAGCTCACTGCGTGCTGAACATGCCCAGCTACACCATTCACTCCTGGTTCTTTACCTGTGGGAACCGAGATCAAACGTTCGTGCTTTACTTTGCTGTGCTCAGCCGGCACCAGGCACGAGAGATGTTGTATTCAAATGCACTTTGAGGTAGGAAAGTGAGGAGAGAGAGCAATGAGTGTGTCATCCTTGCAAAGCCCACTATGTGCTGAACATGCCCAGCAACATCTTTCCCTCCTGCCTCTTTTCCTGGGGGAGCAGAATTCAAATTTTCGTGCTTTACTCTGCTGTGCTCAGAGAGCACCAGGCAGAAGAGATGTTGGATTCAAATGCAATTTAAGGTAGGAAAGTGAGGAGAGACAGCAATGTGTGTGTCATCCTTGCAAAGCTCACTGTGTGCTTAACGTGCCCAGCAACATCTTTCACCCCTGGTTCTTTTCCTGTGGGAGAAGAGTTCAAACGTTCGTGCTTTACTCTGTTGTGCTCAGAGAGCACCAGGCACCAGAGAGGTTGGATTCAAATGCACTTTGAGTTAGGAAAGTGAGGAGTGACAGCAATGTGTGTGTCACCCTTGCAAAGCTCACTGGGTGCTGAAGATGGCGAGAGAGATCTTTCAGTCCGGGCTCTTTGGCTGTGGGAGCAGAGTTCAAACGTTCGTTTCCTAAGCTGCTCTGCTCAGCCAGCTCCAGGCTCCGCAGATGTTGAATACAAATGCACTTTGAGGTAGGGATGTAAGGAGAGACAGCAATGTGTGTGTCATCCTTGCAAAGCCCATTGTGTGCTGAACGTGCCCAACAACATCTTTCACCCCTGGTTCTTTACCTGTGGCAGAAGAGTTCAAACGTTCGTGCTTTACTTTGCTGAGCTCAGAGAGCACCAGGCAGAAGAGATGTTTGATTCAAATGCACTTTGAGGCAGGAAAGTGAGGAGAGACAGCAAAGAGTGAGTTATCCTAGCAAAGCCATCTGCGTGCTGAACATGCCCAGCTACACCATTCACTCCTGGTTCTTTACCTGTGGGAACCGAGATCAAACGTTCGTGCTTTACTTTGCTGTGCTCAGCCGGCACCAGGCACGAGAGATGTTGTATTCAAATGCACTTTGAGGTAGGAAAGTGAGGAGAGAGAGCAATGAGTGTGTCATCCTTGCAAAGCCCACTATGTGCTGAACATGCCCAGCAACATCTTTCCCTCCTGCCTCTTTTCCTGGGGGAGCAGAATTCAAATTTTCGTGCTTTACTCTGCTGTGCTCAGAGAGCACCAGGCAGAAGAGATGTTGGATTCAAATGCAATTTAAGGTAGGAAAGTGAGGAGAGACAGCAATGTGTGTGTCATCCTTGCAAAGCTCACTGTGTGCTTAACGTGCCCAGCAACATCTTTCACCCCTGGTTCTTTTCCTGTGGGAGAAGAGTTCAAACGTTCGTGCTTTACTCTGTTGTGCTCAGAGAGCACCAGGCACCAGAGAGGTTGGATTCAAATGCACTTTGAGTTAGGAAAGTGAGGAGTGACAGCAATGTGTGTGTCACCCTTGCAAAGCTCACTGGGTGCTGAAGATGGCGAGAGAGATCTTTCAGTCCGGGCTCTTTGGCTGTGGGAGCAGAGTTCAAACGTTCGTTTCCTAAGCTGCTCTGCTCAGCCAGCTCCAGGCTCCGCAGATGTTGAATACAAATGCACTTTGAGGTAGGGATGTAAGGAGAGACAGCAATGTGTGTGTCATCCTTGCAAAGCCCATTGTGTGCTGAACGTGCCCAACAACATCTTTCACCCCTGGTTCTTTACCTGTGGCAGAAGAGTTCAAACGTTCGTGCTTTACTCTGCTGTGCTCAGAGAGCACCAGGCACCAAAGAATTTTGATTCAAAAGCACTTTGAGGTAGGAAAGTGAGGAGAGAGAGCAATGTGAGTGTCACCTTTGCAAAGCTCACTGGGTGCTGAAGGCGCCCAGCCACGACTTTCACTCCTGCCTCTTTAGGTCTGGGAGCAGAGTTCAAACGTTCGTGCTTTACTCTGCTATGCACAGCAGACACCAGGCACCGGAGATGATTGTTTCAAATGCACTTTAAGGTAGAAAGAGAGGAGAGACAGCAATGTGTATGCCACCATTGCAAAGCTTACTGTGTGCTGAAGCCGCCCAGAAACGTCATTCGCTCCTGGATGTTCAGCTCTGGAAGCAGAGTTCAAACGTTCCTTTCCTACTCTGCTCTGCTCAGCCAGCTCCAGACTCAACAGATGTTGGATTCAAATGCACTTTCAGGTTGGAAAGTGAGAGAGAGCAATGTGTGTGTCACTCTTGCAAAGCTCACTGGGTGCTGAAGATGGCGAGAGAGATCTTTCACTGCAGGCTCTTTGGCTGTGGGAGCAGAGTTCAAACGTTCGTTTCCTAAGCTGCTCTGCTCAGCCAGCTCCAGACTCCACAGATGTTGGATTCAAATGCACTTTGAGGTAGGAAAGTGAGGAGAGACAGCAATGTGTGTGTCACCCTTGCAAAGCTCACTGCGTGCTGAACATGCCCAGCTACACCTTTCACTCCTGGTTCTTTACCTGTGGGAACAGAGATCAAACGTTCGTGCTTTACTTTGCTGAGCTCAGAGAGCACCAGGCAGAAGAGATGTTTGATTCAAATGCACTTTGAGGCAGGAAAGTGAGGAGAGACAGCAAAGAGTGAGTTATCCTAGCAAAGCCATCTGCGTGCTGAACATGCCCAGCTACACCATTCACTCCTGGTTCTTTACCTGTGGGAACCGAGATCAAGCGTTCGTGCTTTACTTTGCTGTGCTCAGCCGGCACCAGGCACGAGAGATGTTGTATTCAAATGCACTTTGAGGTAGGAAAGTGAGGAGAGAGAGCAATGAGTGTGTCATCCTTGCAAAGCCCACTATGTGCTGAACATGCCCAGCAACATCTTTCCCTCCTGCCTCTTTTCCTGGGGGAGCAGAATTCAAATTTTCGTGCTTTACTCTGCTGTGCTCAGAGAGCACCAGGCAGAAGAGATGTTGGATTCAAATGCAATTTAAGGTAGGAAAGTGAGGAGAGACAGCAATGTGTGTGTCATCCTTGCAAAGCCCACTGTGTGCTTAACGTGCCCAGCAACATCTTTCACCCCTGGTTCTTTTCCTGTGGGAGAAGAGTTCAAACGTTCGTGCTTTACTCTGCCGTGCTCAGAGAGCACCAGGCACCAGAGAGGTTGGATTCAAATGCACATTGATGTAGGAAAGTGAGTAGTGACAGCAAAGTGTGTGCCACTTTTGCAAAGCTCACTGGGTGCTGAAGATGGCGAGAGAGATCTTTCACTCCGGGCTCTTTGGCTGTGGGAGCAGAGCTCAAACGTTCGTTTCCTAAGCTGCTCTGCTCAGCCAGCTCCAGGCTCCGCAGATGTTGAATACAAATGCACTTTGAGGTAGGGATGTAAGGAGAGACAGCAATGTGTGTGTCATCCTTGCAAAGCCCATTGTGTGCTGAACGTGCCCAACAACATCTTTCACCCCTGGTTCTTTACCTGTGGCAGAAGAGTTCAAACGTTCGTGCTTTACTTTGCTGAGCTCAGAGAGCACCAGGCAGAAGAGATGTTTGATTCAAATGCACTTTGTGGCAGGAAAGTGAGGAGAGACAGCAAAGAGTGAGTTATCCTAGCAAAGCCATCTGCGTGCTGAACATGCCCAGCTACACCATTCACTCCTGCTTCTTTACCTGTGGGAACCGAGATCAAACGTTCGTGCTTTACTTTGCTGTGCTCAGCCGGCACCAGGCACGAGAGATGTTGTATTCAAATGCACTTTGAGGTAGGAAAGTGAGGAGAGAGAGCAATGAGTGTGTCATCCTTGCAAAGCCCACTGTGTGCTTAACGTGCCCAGCAACATCTTTCACCCCTGGTTCTTTTCCTGTGGGAGAAGAGTTCGAACGTTCGTGCTTTACTCTGCTGTGCTCTGAGAGCACCAGGCACCAGAGAGGTTGGATTCAAATGCACATTGAGGTAGGAAAGTGAGTAGTGACAGCAAAGTGTGTGCCACTTTTGCAAAGCTCACTGGGTGCTGAAGATGGCGAGAGAGATCTTTCACTACGGGCTCTTTGGCTGTGGGAGCAGAGTTCAAACGTTCGTTTCCTAAGCTGCTCTGCTCAGCCAGCTCCAGGCTCCGCAGATGTTGAATACAAATGCCCTTTGAGGTAGGGATGTAAGGAGAGACAGCAATGTGTGTGTCACCCTTGCAAAGCTCACTGCGTGCTGAACATGCCCAGCTACACCATTCACTCCTGGTTCTTTACCTGTGGGAACCGAGAACAAACGTTCGTGCTTTACTTTGCTGTGCTCAGCCGGCACCAGGCACGAGAGATGTTGTATTCAAATGCACTTTGAGGTAGGAAAGTGAGGAGAGAGAGCAATGAGTGTGTCATCCTTGCAAAGCCCACTATGTGCTGAACATGCCCAGCAACATCTTTCCCTCCTGCCTCTTTTCCTGGGGGTGCAGAATTCAAATTTTCGTGCTTTACTCTGCTGTGCTCAGAGAGCACCAGGCAGAAGAGATGTTGGATTCAAATGCACTTTGAGGCAGGAAAGTGAGGAGAGACAGCAAAGAGTGAGTTATCCTAGCAAAGCCATCTGCGTGCTGAACATGCCCAGCTACACCATTCACTCCTGGTTCTTTACCTGTGGGAACCGAGATCAAACGTTCGTGCTTTACTTTGCTGTGCTCAGCCGGCACCAGGCACGAGAGATGTTGTATTCAAATGCACTTTGAGGTAGGAAAGTGAGGAGAGAGAGCAATGAGTGTGTCATCCTTGCAAAGCCCACTATGTGCTGAACATGCCCAGCAACATCTTTCCCTCCTGCCTCTTTTCCTGGGGGAGCAGAATTCAAATTTTCGTGCTTTACTCTGCTGTGCTCAGAGAGCACCAGGCAGAAGAGATGTTGGATTCAAATGCAATTTAAGGTAGGAAAGTGAGGAGAGACAGCAATGTGTGTGTCATCCTTGCAAAGCCCACTGTGTGCTTAACGTGCCCAGCAACATCTTTCACCCCTGGTTCTTTTCCTGTGGGAGAAGAGTTCAAACGTTCGTGCTTTACTCTGCCGTGCTCTGAGAGCACCAGGCACCAGAGAGGTTGGATTCAAATGCACATTGATGTAGGAAAGTGAGTAGTGACAGCAAAGTGTGTGCCACTTTTGCAAAGCTCACTGGGTGCTGAAGATGGCGAGAGAGATCTTTCACTCCGGGCTCTTTGGCTGTGGGAGCAGAGCTCAAACGTTCGTTTCCTAAGCTGCTCTGCTCAGCCAGCTCCAGGCTCCGCAGATGTTGAATACAAATGCACTTTGAGGTAGGGATGTAAGGAGAGACAGCAATGTGTGTGTCATCCTTGCAAAGCCCATTGTGTGCTGAACGTGCCCAACAACATCTTTCACCCCTGGTTCTTTACCTGTGGCAGAAGAGTTCAAACGTTCGTGCTTTACTCTGCTGTGCTCAGAGAGCACCAGGCACCAAAGAATTTTGATTCAAAAGCACTTTGAGGTAGGAAAGTGAGGAGAGAGAGCAATGTGAGTGTCACCTTTGCAAAGCTCACTGGGTGCTGAAGGCGCCCAGCCACGACTTTCACTCCTGCCTCTTTAGGTCTGGGAGCAGAGTTCAAACGTTCGTGCTTTACTCTGCTATGCACAGCAGACACCAGGCACCGGAGATGATTGTTTCAAATGCACTTTAAGGTAGAAAGAGAGGAGAGACAGCAATGTGTATGCCACCATTGCAAAGCTTACTGTGTGCTGAAGCCGCCCAGAAACGTCATTCGCTCCTGGATGTTCAGCTCTGGAAGCAGAGTTCAAACGTTCCTTTCCTACTCTGCTCTGCTCAGCCAGCTCCAGACTCAACAGATGTTGGATTCAAATGCACTTTCAGGTTGGAAAGTGAGAGAGAGCAATGTGTGTGTCACTCTTGCAAAGCTCACTGGGTGCTGAAGATGGCGAGAGAGATCTTTCACTGCAGGCTCTGTGGCTGTGGGAGCAGAGATCAAACGTTCGTTTCCTAAGCTGCTCTGCTCAGCCAGCTCCAGACTCCACAGATGTTGGATTCAAATGCACTTTGAGGTAGGAAAGTGAGGAGAGACAGCAATGTGTGTGTCACCCTTGCAAAGCTCACTGCGTGCTGAACATGCCCAGCTACACCTTTCACTCCTGGTTCTTTACCTGTGGGAACAGAGATCAAACGTTCGTGCTTTACTTTGCTGAGCTCAGAGAGCACCAGGCAGAAGAGATGTTTGATTCAAATGCACTTTGAGGCAGGAAAGTGAGGAGAGACAGCAAAGAGTGAGTTATCCTAGCAAAGCCATCTGCGTGCTGAACATGCCCAGCTACACCATTCACTCCTGGTTCTTTACCTGTGGGAACCGAGATCAAGCGTTCGTGCTTTACTTTGCTGTGCTCAGCCGGCACCAGGCACGAGAGATGTTGTATTCAAATGCACTTTGAGGTAGGAAAGTGAGGAGAGAGAGCAATGAGTGTGTCATCCTTGCAAAGCCCACTATGTGCTGAACATGCCCAGCAACATCTTTCCCTCCTGCCTCTTTTCCTGGGGGAGCAGAATTCAAATTTTCGTGCTTTACTCTGCTGTGCTCAGAGAGCACCAGGCAGAAGAGATGTTGGATTCAAATGCAATTTAAGGTAGGAAAGTGAGGAGAGACAGCAATGTGTGTGTCATCCTTGCAAAGCTCACTGTGTGCTTAACGTGCCCAGCAACATCTTTCACCCCTGGTTCTTTTCCTGTGGGAGAAGAGTTCAAACGTTCGTGCTTTACTCTGTTGTGCTCAGAGAGCACCAGGCACCAGAGAGGTTGGATTCAAATGCACTTTGAGTTAGGAAAGTGAGGAGTGACAGCAATGTGTGTGTCACCCTTGCAAAGCTCACTGGGTGCTGAAGATGGCGAGAGAGATCTTTCAGTCCGGGCTCTTTGGCTGTGGGAGCAGAGTTCAAACGTTCGTTTCCTATGCTGCTCTGCTCAGCCAGCTCCAGGCTCCGCAGATGTTGAATACAAATGCACTTTGAGGTAGGCATGTAAGGAGAGACAGCAATGTGTGTGTCATCCTTGCAAAGTCCATTGTGTGCTGAACGTGCCCAACAACATCTTTCACCCCTGGTTCTTTACCTGTGGCAGAAGAGTTCAAACGTTCGTGCTTTACTTTGCTGAGCTCAGAGAGCACCAGGCAGAAGAGATGTTTGATTCAAATGCACTTTGAGGCAGGAAAGTGAGGAGAGACAGCAAAGAGTGAGTTATCCTAGCAAAGCCATCTGCGTGCTGAACATGCCCAGCTACACCATTCACTCCTGGTTCTTTACCTGTGGGAACCGAGATCAAACGTTCGTGCTTTACTTTGCTGTGCTCAGCCGGCACCAGGCACGAGAGATGTTGTATTCAAATGCACTTTGAGGTAGGAAAGTGAGGAGAGAGAGCAATGAGTGTGTCATCCTTGCAAAGCCCACTATGTGCTGAACATGCCCAGCAACATCTTTCCCTCCTGCCTCTTTTCCTGGGGGAGCAGAATTCAAATTTTCGTGCTTTACTCTGCTGTGCTCAGAGAGCACCAGGCAGAAGAGATGTTGGATTCAAATGCAATTTAAGGTAGGAAAGTGAGGAGAGACAGCAATGTGTGTGTCATCCTTGCAAAGCCCACTGTGTGCTTAACGTGCCCAGCAACATCTTTCACCCTGGTTCTTTTCCTGTGGGAGAAGAGTTCAAACGTTCGTGCTTTACTCTGCCGTGCTCTGAGAGCACCAGGCACCAGAGAGGTTGGATTCAAATGCACATTGATGTAGGAAAGTGAGTAGTGACAGCAAAGTGTGTGCCACTTTTGCAAAGCTCACTGGGTGCTGAAGATGGCGAGAGAGATCTTTCACTGCAGGCTCTTTGGCTGTGGGAGCAGAGCTCAAACGTTCGTTTCCTAAGCTGCTCTGCTCAGCCAGCTCCAGGCTCCGCAGATGTTGAATACAAATGCACTTTGAGGTAGGGATGTAAGGAGAGACAGCAATGTGTGTGTCATCCTTGCAAAGCCCATTGTGTGCTGAACGTGCCCAACAACATCTTTCACCCCTGGTTCTTTACCTGTGGCAGAAGAGTTCAAACGTTCGTGCTTTACTTTGCTGAGCTCAGAGAGCACCAGGCAGAAGAGATGTTTGATTCAAATGCACTTTGTGGCAGGAAAGTGAGGAGAGACAGCAAAGAGTGAGTTATCCTAGCAAAGCCATCTGCGTGCTGAACATGCCCAGCTACACCATTCACTCCTGCTTCTTTACCTGTGGGAACCGAGATCAAACGTTCGTGCTTTACTTTGCTGTGCTCAGCCGGCACCAGGCACGAGAGATGTTGTATTCAAATGCACTTTGAGGTAGGAAAGTGAGGAGAGAGAGCAATGAGTGTGTCATCCTTGCAAAGCCCACTGTGTGCTTAACGTGCCCAGCAACATCTTTCACCCCTGGTTCTTTTCCTGTGGGAGAAGAGTTCGAACGTTCGTGCTTTACTCTGCTGTGCTCTGAGAGCACCAGGCACCAGAGAGGTTGGATTCAAATGCACATTGAGGTAGGAAAGTGAGTAGTGACAGCAAAGTGTGTGCCACTTTTGCAAAGCTCACTGGGTGCTGAAGATGGCGAGAGAGATCTTTCACTACGGGCTCTTTGGCTGTGGGAGCAGAGTTCAAACGTTCGTTTCCTAAGCTGCTCTGCTCAGCCAGCTCCAGGCTCCGCAGATGTTGAATACAAATGCCCTTTGAGGTAGGGATGTAAGGAGAGACAGCAATGTGTGTGTCACCCTTGCAAAGCTCACTGCGTGCTGAACATGCCCAGCTACACCATTCACTCCTGGTTCTTTACCTGTGGGAACCGAGAACAAACGTTCGTGCTTTACTTTGCTGTGCTCAGCCGGCACCAGGCACGAGAGATGTTGTATTCAAATGCACTTTGAGGTAGGAAAGTGAGGAGAGAGAGCAATGAGTGTGTCATCCTTGCAAAGCCCACTATGTGCTGAACATGCCCAGCAACATCTTTCCCTCCTGCCTCTTTTCCTGGGGGAGCAGAATTCAAATTTTCGTGCTTTACTCTGCTGTGCTCAGAGAGCACCGGGCAGAAGAGATGTTGGATTCAAATGCAATTTAAGGTAGGAAAGTGAGGAGAGACAGCAATGTGTGTGTCATCCTTGCAAAGCTCACTGTGTGCTTAACGTGCCCAGCAACATCTTTCACCCCTGGTTCTTTTCCTGTGGGAGAAGAGTTCAAACGTTCGTGCTTTACTCTGTTGTGCTCAGAGAGCACCAGGCACCAGAGAGGTTGGATTCAAATGCACTTTGAGTTAGGAAAGTGAGGAGTGACAGCAATGTGTGTGTCACCCTTGCAAAGCTCACTGGGTGCTGAAGATGGCGAGAGAGATCTTTCAGTCCGTGCTCTTTGGCTGTGGGAGCAGAGTTCAAACGTTCGTTTCCTAAGCTGCTCTGCTCAGCCAGCTCCAGGCTCCGCAGATGTTGAATACAAATGCACTTTGAGGTAGGGATGTAAGGAGAGACAGCAATGTGTGTGTCATCCTTGCAAAGCCCATTGTGTGCTGAACGTGCCCAACAACATCTTTCACCCCTGGTTCTTTACCTGTGGCAGAAGAGTTCAAACGTTCGTGCTTTACTCTGCTGTGCTCAGAGAGCACCAGGCACCAAAGAATTTTGATTCAAAAGCACTTTGAGGTAGGAAAGTGAGGAGAGAGAGCAATGTGAGTGTCACCTTTGCAAAGCTCACTGGGTGCTGAAGGCGCCCAGCCACGACTTTCACTCCTGCCTCTTTAGGTCTGGGAGCAGAGTTCAAACGTTCGTGCTTTACTCTGCTATGCACAGCAGACACCAGGCACCGGAGATGATTGTTTCAAATGCACTTTAAGGTAGAAAGAGAGGAGAGACAGCAATGTGTATGCCACCATTGCAAAGCTTACTGTGTGCTGAAGCCGCCCAGAAACGTCATTCGCTCCTGGATGTTCAGCTCTGGAAGCAGAGTTCAAACGTTCCTTTCCTACTCTGCTCTGCTCAGCCAGCTCCAGACTCAACAGATGTTGGATTCAAATGCACTTTCAGGTTGGAAAGTGAGAGAGAGAAATGTGTGTGTCACTCTTGCAAAGCTCACTGGGTGCTGAAGATGGCGAGAGAGATCTTTCACTGCAGGCTCTTTGGCTGTGGGAGCAGAGTTCAAACGTTCGTTTCCTAAGCTGCTCTGCTCAGCCAGCTCCAGACTCCACAGATGTTGGATTCAAATGCACTTTGAGGTAGGAAAGTGAGGAGAGACAGCAATGTGTGTGTCACCCTTGCAAAGCTCACTGCGTGCTGAACATGCCCAGCTACACCTTTCACTCCTGGTTCTTTACCTGTGGGAACAGAGATCAAACGTTCGTGCTTTACTTTGCTGAGCTCAGAGAGCACCAGGCAGAAGAGATGTTTGATTCAAATGCACTTTGAGGCAGGAAAGTGAGGAGAGACAGCAAAGAGTGAGTTATCCTAGCAAAGCCATCTGCGTGCTGAACATGCCCAGCTACACCATTCACTCCTGGTTCTTTACCTGTGGGAACCGAGATCAAGCGTTCGTGCTTTACTTTGCTGTGCTCAGCCGGCACCAGGCACGAGAGATGTTGTATTCAAATGCACTTTGAGGTAGGAAAGTGAGGAGAGAGAGCAATGAGTGTGTCATCCTTGCAAAGCCCACTATGTGCTGAACATGCCCAGCAACATCTTTCCCTCCTGCCTCTTTTCCTGGGGGAGCAGAATTCAAATTTTCGTGCTTTACTCTGCTGTGCTCAGAGAGCACCAGGCAGAAGAGATGTTGGATTCAAATGCAATTTAAGGTAGGAAAGTGAGGAGAGACAGCAATGTGTGTGTCATCCTTGCAAAGCCCACTGTGTGCTTAACGTGCCCAGCAACATCTTTCACCCCTGGTTCTTTTCCTGTGGGAGAAGAGTTCAAACGTTCGTGCTTTACTCTGTTGTGCTCAGAGAGCACCAGGCACCAGAGAGGTTGGATTCAAATGCACTTTGAGTTAGGAAAGTGAGGAGTGACAGCAATGTGTGTGTCACCCTTGCAAAGCTCACTGGGTGCTGAAGATGGCGAGAGAGATCTTTCAGTCCGGGCTCTTTGGCTGTGGGAGCAGAGTTCAAACGTTCGTTTCCTATGCTGCTCTGCTCAGCCAGCTCCAGGCTCCGCAGATGTTGAATACAAATGCACTTTGAGGTAGGCATGTAAGGAGAGACAGCAATGTGTGTGTCATCCTTGCAAAGTCCATTGTGTGCTGAACGTGCCCAACAACATCTTTCACCCCTGGTTCTTTACCTGTGGCAGAAGAGTTCAAACGTTCGTGCTTTACTTTGCTGAGCTCAGAGAGCACCAGGCAGAAGAGATGTTTGATTCAAATGCACTTTGAGGCAGGAAAGTGAGGAGAGACAGCAAAGAGTGAGTTATCCTAGCAAAGCCATCTGCGTGCTGAACATGCCCAGCTACACCATTCACTCCTGGTTCTTTACCTGTGGGAACCGAGATCAAACGTTCGTGCTTTACTTTGCTGTGCTCAGCCGGCACCAGGCACGAGAGATGTTGTATTCAAATGCACTTTGAGGTAGGAAAGTGAGGAGAGAGAGCAATGAGTGTGTCATCCTTGCAAAGCCCACTATGTGCTGAACATGCCCAGCAACATCTTTCCCTCCTGCCTCTTTTCCTGGGGGAGCAGAATTCAAATTTTCGTGCTTTACTCTGCTGTGCTCAGAGAGCACCAGGCAGAAGAGATGTTGGATTCAAATGCAATTTAAGGTAGGAAAGTGAGGAGAGACAGCAATGTGTGTGTCATCCTTGCAAAGCCCACTGTGTGCTTAACGTGCCCAGCAACATCTTTCACCCTGGTTCATTTCCTGTGGGAGAAGAGTTCAAACGTTCGTGCTTTACTCTGCCGTGCTCTGAGAGCACCAGGCACCAGAGAGGTTGGATTCAAATGCACATTGATGTAGGAAAGTGAGTAGTGACAGCAAAGTGTGTGCCACTTTTGCAAAGCTCACTGGGTGCTGAAGATGGCGAGAGAGATCTTTCACTGCAGGCTCTTTGGCTGTGGGAGCAGAGCTCAAACGTTCGTTTCCTAAGCTGCTCTGCTCAGCCAGCTCCAGGCTCCGCAGATGTTGAATACAAATGCACTTTGAGGTAGGGATGTAAGGAGAGACAGCAATGTGTGTGTCATCCTTGCAAAGCCCATTGTGTGCTGAACGTGCCCAACAACATCTTTCACCCCTGGTTCTTTACCTGTGGCAGAAGAGTTCAAACGTTCGTGCTTTACTTTGCTGAGCTCAGAGAGCACCAGGCAGAAGAGATGTTTGATTCAAATGCACTTTGTGGCAGGAAAGTGAGGAGAGACAGCAAAGAGTGAGTTATCCTAGCAAAGCCATCTGCGTGCTGAACATGCCCAGCTACACCATTCACTCCTGCTTCTTTACCTGTGGGAACCGAGATCAAACGTTCGTGCTTTACTTTGCTGTGCTCAGCCGGCACCAGGCACGAGAGATGTTGTATTCAAATGCACTTTGAGGTAGGAAAGTGAGGAGAGAGAGCAATGAGTGTGTCATCCTTGCAAAGCCCACTGTGTGCTTAACGTGCCCAGCAACATCTTTCACCCCTGGTTCTTTTCCTGTGGGAGAAGAGTTCGAACGTTCGTGCTTTACTCTGCTGTGCTCTGAGAGCACCAGGCACCAGAGAGGTTGGATTCAAATGCACATTGAGGTAGGAAAGTGAGTAGTGACAGCAAAGTGTGTGCCACTTTTGCAAAGCTCACTGGGTGCTGAAGATGGCGAGAGAGATCTTTCACTACGGGCTCTTTGGCTGTGGGAGCAGAGTTCAAACGTTCGTTTCCTAAGCTGCTCTGCTCAGCCAGCTCCAGGCTCCGCAGATGTTGAATACAAATGCCCTTTGAGGTAGGGATGTAAGGAGAGACAGCAATGTGTGTGTCACCCTTGCAAAGCTCACTGCGTGCTGAACATGCCCAGCTACACCATTCACTCCTGGTTCTTTACCTGTGGGAACCGAGAACAAACGTTCGTGCTTTACTTTGCTGTGCTCAGCCGGCACCAGGCACGAGAGATGTTGTATTCAAATGCACTTTGAGGTAGGAAAGTGAGGAGAGAGAGCAATGAGTGTGTCATCCTTGCAAAGCCCACTATGTGCTGAACATGCCCAGCAACATCTTTCCCTCCTGCCTCTTTTCCTGGGGGAGCAGAATTCAAATTTTCGTGCTTTACTCTGCTGTGCTCAGAGAGCACCGGGCAGAAGAGATGTTGGATTCAAATGCAATTTAAGGTAGGAAAGTGAGGAGAGACAGCAATGTGTGTGTCATCCTTGCAAAGCTCACTGTGTGCTTAACGTGCCCAGCAACATCTTTCACCCCTGGTTCTTTTCCTGTGGGAGAAGAGTTCAAACGTTCGTGCTTTACTCTGTTGTGCTCAGAGAGCACCAGGCACCAGAGAGGTTGGATTCAAATGCACTTTGAGTTAGGAAAGTGAGGAGTGACAGCAATGTGTGTGTCACCCTTGCAAAGCTCACTGGGTGCTGAAGATGGCGAGAGAGATCTTTCAGTCCGTGCTCTTTGGCTGTGGGAGCAGAGTTCAAACGTTCGTTTCCTAAGCTGCTCTGCTCAGCCAGCTCCAGGCTCCGCAGATGTTGAATACAAATGCACTTTGAGGTAGGGATGTAAGGAGAGACAGCAATGTGTGTGTCATCCTTGCAAAGCCCATTGTGTGCTGAACGTGCCCAACAACATCTTTCACCCCTGGTTCTTTACCTGTGGCAGAAGAGTTCAAACGTTCGTGCTTTACTCTGCTGTGCTCAGAGAGCACCAGGCACCAAAGAATTTTGATTCAAAAGCACTTTGAGGTAGGAAAGTGAGGAGAGAGAGCAATGTGAGTGTCACCTTTGCAAAGCTCACTGGGTGCTGAAGGCGCCCAGCCACGACTTTCACTCCTGCCTCTTTAGGTCTGGGAGCAGAGTTCAAACGTTCGTGCTTTACTCTGCTATGCACAGCAGACACCAGGCACCGGAGATGATTGTTTCAAATGCACTTTAAGGTAGAAAGAGAGGAGAGACAGCAATGTGTATGCCACCATTGCAAAGCTTACTGTGTGCTGAAGCCGCCCAGAAACGTCATTCGCTCCTGGATGTTCAGCTCTGGAAGCAGAGTTCAAACGTTCCTTTCCTACTCTGCTCTGCTCAGCCAGCTCCAGACTCAACAGATGTTGGATTCAAATGCACTTTCAGGTTGGAAAGTGAGAGAGAGAAATGTGTGTGTCACTCTTGCAAAGCTCACTGGGTGCTGAAGATGGCGAGAGAGATCTTTCACTGCAGGCTCTTTGGCTGTGGGAGCAGAGTTCAAACGTTCGTTTCCTAAGCTGCTCTGCTCAGCCAGCTCCAGACTCCACAGATGTTGGATTCAAATGCACTTTGAGGTAGGAAAGTGAGGAGAGACAGCAATGTGTGTGTCACCCTTGCAAAGCTCACTGCGTGCTGAACATGCCCAGCTACACCTTTCACTCCTGGTTCTTTACCTGTGGGAACAGAGATCAAACGTTCGTGCTTTACTTTGCTGAGCTCAGAGAGCACCAGGCAGAAGAGATGTTTGATTCAAATGCACTTTGAGGCAGGAAAGTGAGGAGAGACAGCAAAGAGTGAGTTATCCTAGCAAAGCCATCTGCGTGCTGAACATGCCCAGCTACACCATTCACTCCTGGTTCTTTACCTGTGGGAACCGAGATCAAGCGTTCGTGCTTTACTTTGCTGTGCTCAGCCGGCACCAGGCACGAGAGATGTTGTATTCAAATGCACTTTGAGGTAGGAAAGTGAGGAGAGAGAGCAATGAGTGTGTCATCCTTGCAAAGCCCACTATGTGCTGAACATGCCCAGCAACATCTTTCCCTCCTGCCTCTTTTCCTGGGGGAGCAGAATTCAAATTTTCGTGCTTTACTCTGCTGTGCTCAGAGAGCACCAGGCAGAAGAGATGTTGGATTCAAATGCAATTTAAGGTAGGAAAGTGAGGAGAGACAGCAATGTGTGTGTCATCCTTGCAAAGCCCACTGTGTGCTTAACGTGCCCAGCAACATCTTTCACCCCTGGTTCTTTTCCTGTGGGAGAAGAGTTCAAACGTTCGTGCTTTACTCTGTTGTGCTCAGAGAGCACCAGGCACCAGAGAGGTTGGATTCAAATGCACTTTGAGTTAGGAAAGTGAGGAGTGACAGCAATGTGTGTGTCACCCTTGCAAAGCTCACTGGGTGCTGAAGATGGCGAGAGAGATCTTTCAGTCCGTGCTCTTTGGCTGTGGGAGCAGAGTTCAAACGTTCGTTTCCTAAGCTGCTCTGCTCAGCCAGCTCCAGGCTCCGCAGATGTTGAATACAAATGCACTTTGAGGTAGGGATGTAAGGAGAGACAGCAATGTGTGTGTCATCCTTGCAAAGCCCATTGTGTGCTGAACGTGCCCAACAACATCTTTCACCCCTGGTTCTTTACCTGTGGCAGAAGAGTTCAAACGTTCGTGCTTTACTCTGCTGTGCTCAGAGAGCACCAGGCACCAAAGAATTTTGATTCAAAAGCACTTTGAGGTAGGAAAGTGAGGAGAGAGAGCAATGTGAGTGTCACCTTTGCAAAGCTCACTGGGTGCTGAAGGCGCCCAGCCACGACTTTCACTCCTGCCTCTTTAGGTCTGGGAGCAGAGTTCAAACGTTCGTGCTTTACTCTGCTATGCACAGCAGACACCAGGCACCGGAGATGATTGTTTCAAATGCACTTTAAGGTAGAAAGAGAGGAGAGACAGCAATGTGTATGCCACCATTGCAAAGCTTACTGTGTGCTGAAGCCGCCCAGAAACGTCATTCGCTCCTGGATGTTCAGCTCTGGAAGCAGAGTTCAAACGTTCCTTTCCTACTCTGCTCTGCTCAGCCAGCTCCAGACTCAACAGATGTTGGATTCAAATGCACTTTCAGGTTGGAAAGTGAGAGAGAGCAATGTGTGTGTCACTCTTGCAAAGCTCACTGGGTGCTGAAGATGGCGAGAGAGATCTTTCACTGCAGGCTCTTTGGCTGTGGGAGCAGAGTTCAAACGTTCGTTTCCTAAGCTGCTCTGCTCAGCCAGCTCCAGGCTCCGCAGATGTTGAATACAAATGCCCTTTGAGGTAGGGATGTAAGGAGAGACAGCAATGTGTGTGTCACCCTTGCAAAGCTCACTGCGTGCTGAACATGCCCAGCTACACCATTCACTCCTGGTTCTTTACCTGTGGGAACCGAGAACAAACGTTCGTGCTTTACTTTGCTGTGCTCAGCCGGCACCAGGCACGAGAGATGTTGTATTCAAATGCACTTTGAGGTAGGAAAGTGAGGAGAGAGAGCAATGAGTGTGTCATCCTTGCAAAGCCCACTATGTGCTGAACATGCCCAGCAAAATCTTTCCCTCCTGCCTCTTTTCCTGGGGGAGCAGAATTCAAATTTTCGTGCTTTACTCTGCTGTGCTCAGAGAGCACCAGGCAGAAGAGATGTTGGATTCAAATGCAATTTAAGGTTGGAAAGTGAGGAGAGACAGCAATGTGTGTGTCATCCTTGCAAAGCCCACTGTGTGCTTAACGTGCCCAGCAACATCTTTCACCCCTGGTTCTTTTCCTGTGGGAGAAGAGTTCAAACGTTCGTGCTTTACTCTGCCGTGCTCTGAGAGCACCAGGCACCAGAGAGGTTGGATTCAAATGCACATTGAGGTAGGAAAGTGAGTAGTGACAGCAAAGTGTGTGCCACTTTTGCAAAGCTCACTGGGTGCTGAAGATGGCGAGAGAGATCTTTCACTGCAGGCTCTTTGGCTGTGGGAGCAGAGCTCAAACGTTCGTTTCCTAAGCTGCTCTGCTCAGCCAGCTCCAGGCTCCGCAGATGTTGAATACAAATGCCCTTTGAGGTAGGGATGTAAGGAGAGACAGCAATGTGTGTGTCACCCTTGCAAAGCTCACTGCGTGCTGAACATGCCCAGCTACACCATTCACTCCTGGTTCTTTACCTGTGGGAACCGAGATCAAACGTTCGTGCTTTACTTTGCTGTGCTCAGCCGGCACCAGGCACGAGAGATGTTGTATTCAAATGCACTTTGAGGTAGGAAAGTGAGGAGAGAGAGCAATGAGTGTGTCATCCTTGCAAAGCCCACTATGTGCTGAACATGCCCAGCAACATCTTTCCCTCCTGCCTCTTTTCCTGGGGGAGCAGAATTCAAATTTTCGTGCTTTACTCTGCTGTGCTCAGAGAGCACCAGGCAGAAGAGATGTTGGATTCAAATGCAATTTAAGGTAGGAAAGTGAGGAGAGACAGCAATGTGTGTGTCATCCTTGCAAAGCTCACTGTGTGCTTAACGTGCCCAGCAACATCTTTCACCCCTGGTTCTTTTCCTGTGGGAGAAGAGTTCAAACGTTCGTGCTTTACTCTGTTGTGCTCAGAGAGCACCAGGCACCAGAGAGGTTGGATTCAAATGCACTTTGAGTTAGGAAAGTGAGGAGTGACAGCAATGTGTGTGTCACCCTTGCAAAGCTCACTGGGTGCTGAAGATGGCGAGAGAGATCTTTCAGTCCGTGCTCTTTGGCTGTGGGAGCAGAGTTCAAACGTTCGTTTCCTAAGCTGCTCTGCTCAGCCAGCTCCAGGCTCCGCAGATGTTGAATACAAATGCACTTTGAGGTAGGGATGTAAGGAGAGACAGCAATGTGTGTGTCATCCTTGCAAAGCCCATTGTGTGCTGAACGTGCCCAACAACATCTTTCACCCCTGGTTCTTTACCTGTGGCAGAAGAGTTCAAACGTTCGTGCTTTACTTTGCTGAGCTCAGAGAGCACCAGGCAGAAGAGATGTTTGATTCAAATGCACTTTGAGGCAGGAAAGTGAGGAGAGACAGCAAAGAGTGAGTTATCCTAGCAAAGCCATCTGCGTGCTGAACATGCCCAGCTACACCATTCACTCCTGGTTCTTTACCTGTGGGAACCGAGATCAAACGTTCGTGCTTTACTTTGCTGTGCTCAGCCGGCACCAGGCACGAGAGATGTTGTATTCAAATGCACTTTGAGGTAGGAAAGTGAGGAGAGAGAGCAATGAGTGTGTCATCCTTGCAAAGCCCACTATGTGCTGAACATGCCCAGCAACATCTTTCCCTCCTGCCTCTTTTCCTGGGGGAGCAGAATTCAAATTTTCGTGCTTTACTCTGCTGTGCTCAGAGAGCACCAGGCAGAAGAGATGTTGGATTCAAATGCAATTTAAGGTAGGAAAGTGAGGAGAGACAGCAATGTGTGTGTCATCCTTGCAAAGCTCACTGTGTGCTTAACGTGCCCAGCAACATCTTTCACCCCTGGTTCTTTTCCTGTGGGAGAAGAGTTCAAACGTTCGTGCTTTACTCTGTTGTGCTCAGAGAGCACCAGGCACCAGAGAGGTTGGATTCAAATGCACTTTGAGTTAGGAAAGTGAGGAGTGACAGCAATGTGTGTGTCACCCTTGCAAAGCTCACTGGGTGCTGAAGATGGCGAGAGAGATCTTTCAGTCCGGGCTCTTTGGCTGTGGGAGCAGAGTTCAAACGTTCGTTTCCTAAGCTGCTCTGCTCAGCCAGCTCCAGGCTCCGCAGATGTTGAATACAAATGCACTTTGAGGTAGGGATGTAAGGAGAGACAGCAATGTGTGTGTCATCCTTGCAAAGCCCATTGTGTGCTGAACGTGCCCAACAACATCTTTCACCCCTGGTTCTTTACCTGTGGCAGAAGAGTTCAAACGTTCGTGCTTTACTCTGCTGTGCTCAGAGAGCACCAGGCACCAAAGAATTTTGATTCAAAAGCACTTTGAGGTAGGAAAGTGAGGAGAGAGAGCAATGTGAGTGTCACCTTTGCAAAGCTCACTGGGTGCTGAAGGCGCCCAGCCACGACTTTCACTCCTGCCTCTTTAGGTCTGGGAGCAGAGTTCAAACGTTCGTGCTTTACTCTGCTATGCACAGCAGACACCAGGCACCGGAGATGATTGTTTCAAATGCACTTTAAGGTAGAAAGAGAGGAGAGACAGCAATGTGTATGCCACCATTGCAAAGCTTACTGTGTGCTGAAGCCGCCCAGAAACGTCATTCGCTCCTGGATGTTCAGCTCTGGAAGCAGAGTTCAAACGTTCCTTTCCTACTCTGCTCTGCTCAGCCAGCTCCAGACTCAACAGATGTTGGATTCAAATGCACTTTCAGGTTGGAAAGTGAGAGAGAGCAATGTGTGTGTCACTCTTGCAAAGCTCACTGGGTGCTGAAGATGGCGAGAGAGATCTTTCACTGCAGGCTCTTTGGCTGTGGGAGCAGAGTTCAAACGTTCGTTTCCTAAGCTGCTCTGCTCAGCCAGCTCCAGGCTCCGCAGATGTTGAATACAAATGCCCTTTGAGGTAGGGATGTAAGGAGAGACAGCAATGTGTGTGTCACCCTTGCAAAGCTCACTGCGTGCTGAACATGCCCAGCTACACCATTCACTCCTGGTTCTTTACCTGTGGGAACCGAGAACAAACGTTCGTGCTTTACTTTGCTGTGCTCAGCCGGCACCAGGCACGAGAGATGTTGTATTCAAATGCACTTTGAGGTAGGAAAGTGAGGAGAGAGAGCAATGAGTGTGTCATCCTTGCAAAGCCCACTATGTGCTGAACATGCCCAGCAAAATCTTTCCCTCCTGCCTCTTTTCCTGGGGGAGCAGAATTCAAATTTTCGTGCTTTACTCTGCTGTGCTCAGAGAGCACCAGGCAGAAGAGATGTTGGATTCAAATGCAATTTAAGGTTGGAAAGTGAGGAGAGACAGCAATGTGTGTGTCATCCTTGCAAAGCCCACTGTGTGCTTAACGTGCCCAGCAACATCTTTCACCCCTGGTTCTTTTCCTGTGGGAGAAGAGTTCAAACGTTCGTGCTTTACTCTGCCGTGCTCTGAGAGCACCAGGCACCAGAGAGGTTGGATTCAAATGCACATTGAGGTAGGAAAGTGAGTAGTGACAGCAAAGTGTGTGCCACTTTTGCAAAGCTCACTGGGTGCTGAAGATGGCGAGAGAGATCTTTCACTGCAGGCTCTTTGGCTGTGGGAGCAGAGCTCAAACGTTCGTTTCCTAAGCTGCTCTGCTCAGCCAGCTCCAGGCTCCGCAGATGTTGAATACAAATGCCCTTTGAGGTAGGGATGTAAGGAGAGACAGCAATGTGTGTGTCACCCTTGCAAAGCTCACTGCGTGCTGAACATGCCCAGCTACACCATTCACTCCTGGTTCTTTACCTGTGGGAACCGAGATCAAACGTTCGTGCTTTACTTTGCTGTGCTCAGCCGGCACCAGGCACGAGAGATGTTGTATTCAAATGCACTTTGAGGTAGGAAAGTGAGGAGAGAGAGCAATGAGTGTGTCATCCTTGCAAAGCCCACTATGTGCTGAACATGCCCAGCAACATCTTTCCCTCCTGCCTCTTTTCCTGGGGGAGCAGAATTCAAATTTTCGTGCTTTACTCTGCTGTGCTCAGAGAGCACCAGGCAGAAGAGATGTTGGATTCAAATGCAATTTAAGGTAGGAAAGTGAGGAGAGACAGCAATGTGTGTGTCATCCTTGCAAAGCTCACTGTGTGCTTAACGTGCCCAGCAACATCTTTCACCCCTGGTTCTTTTCCTGTGGGAGAAGAGTTCAAACGTTCGTGCTTTACTCTGTTGTGCTCAGAGAGCACCAGGCACCAGAGAGGTTGGATTCAAATGCACTTTGAGTTAGGAAAGTGAGGAGTGACAGCAATGTGTGTGTCACCCTTGCAAAGCTCACTGGGTGCTGAAGATGGCGAGAGAGATCTTTCAGTCCGTGCTCTTTGGCTGTGGGAGCAGAGTTCAAACGTTCGTTTCCTAAGCTGCTCTGCTCAGCCAGCTCCAGGCTCCGCAGATGTTGAATACAAATGCACTTTGAGGTAGGGATGTAAGGAGAGACAGCAATGTGTGTGTCATCCTTGCAAAGCCCATTGTGTGCTGAACGTGCCCAACAACATCTTTCACCCCTGGTTCTTTACCTGTGGCAGAAGAGTTCAAACGTTCGTGCTTTACTTTGCTGAGCTCAGAGAGCACCAGGCAGAAGAGATGTTTGATTCAAATGCACTTTGAGGCAGGAAAGTGAGGAGAGACAGCAAAGAGTGAGTTATCCTAGCAAAGCCATCTGCGTGCTGAACATGCCCAGCTACACCATTCACTCCTGGTTCTTTACCTGTGGGAACCGAGATCAAACGTTCGTGCTTTACTTTGCTGTGCTCAGCCGGCACCAGGCACGAGAGATGTTGTATTCAAATGCACTTTGAGGTAGGAAAGTGAGGAGAGAGAGCAATGAGTGTGTCATCCTTGCAAAGCCCACTATGTGCTGAACATGCCCAGCAACATCTTTCCCTCCTGCCTCTTTTCCTGGGGGAGCAGAATTCAAATTTTCGTGCTTTACTCTGCTGTGCTCAGAGAGCACCAGGCAGAAGAGATGTTGGATTCAAATGCAATTTAAGGTAGGAAAGTGAGGAGAGACAGCAATGTGTGTGTCATCCTTGCAAAGCTCACTGTGTGCTTAACGTGCCCAGCAACATCTTTCACCCCTGGTTCTTTTCCTGTGGGAGAAGAGTTCAAACGTTCGTGCTTTACTCTGTTGTGCTCAGAGAGCACCAGGCACCAGAGAGGTTGGATTCAAATGCACTTTGAGTTAGGAAAGTGAGGAGTGACAGCAATGTGTGTGTCACCCTTGCAAAGCTCACTGGGTGCTGAAGATGGCGAGAGAGATCTTTCAGTCCGGGCTCTTTGGCTGTGGGAGCAGAGTTCAAACGTTCGTTTCCTAAGCTGCTCTGCTCAGCCAGCTCCAGGCTCCGCAGATGTTGAATACAAATGCACTTTGAGGTAGGGATGTAAGGAGAGACAGCAATGTGTGTGTCATCCTTGCAAAGCCCATTGTGTGCTGAACGTGCCCAACAACATCTTTCACCCCTGGTTCTTTACCTGTGGCAGAAGAGTTCAAACGTTCGTGCTTTACTCTGCTGTGCTCAGAGAGCACCAGGCACCAAAGAATTTTGATTCAAAAGCACTTTGAGGTAGGAAAGTGAGGAGAGAGAGCAATGTGAGTGTCACCTTTGCAAAGCTCACTGGGTGCTGAAGGCGCCCAGCCACGACTTTCACTCCTGCCTCTTTAGGTCTGGGAGCAGAGTTCAAACGTTCGTGCTTTACTCTGCTATGCACAGCAGACACCAGGCACCGGAGATGATTGTTTCAAATGCACTTTAAGGTAGAAAGAGAGGAGAGACAGCAATGTGTATGCCACCATTGCAAAGCTTACTGTGTGCTGAAGCCGCCCAGAAACGTCATTCGCTCCTGGATGTTCAGCTCTGGAAGCAGAGTTCAAACGTTCCTTTCCTACTCTGCTCTGCTCAGCCAGCTCCAGACTCAACAGATGTTGGATTCAAATGCACTTTCAGGTTGGAAAGTGAGAGAGAGCAATGTGTGTGTCACTCTTGCAAAGCTCACTGGGTGCTGAAGATGGCGAGAGAGATCTTTCACTGCAGGCTCTTTGGCTGTGGGAGCAGAGTTCAAACGTTCGTTTCCTAAGCTGCTCTGCTCAGCCAGCTCCAGGCTCCGCAGATGTTGAATACAAATGCCCTTTGAGGTAGGGATGTAAGGAGAGACAGCAATGTGTGTGTCACCCTTGCAAAGCTCACTGCGTGCTGAACATGCCCAGCTACACCATTCACTCCTGGTTCTTTACCTGTGGGAACCGAGAACAAACGTTCGTGCTTTACTTTGCTGTGCTCAGCCGGCACCAGGCACGAGAGATGTTGTATTCAAATGCACTTTGAGGTAGGAAAGTGAGGAGAGAGAGCAATGAGTGTGTCATCCTTGCAAAGCCCACTATGTGCTGAACATGCCCAGCAAAATCTTTCCCTCCTGCCTCTTTTCCTGGGGGAGCAGAATTCAAATTTTCGTGCTTTACTCTGCTGTGCTCAGAGAGCACCAGGCAGAAGAGATGTTGGATTCAAATGCAATTTAAGGTTGGAAAGTGAGGAGAGACAGCAATGTGTGTGTCATCCTTGCAAAGCCCACTGTGTGCTTAACGTGCCCAGCAACATCTTTCACCCCTGGTTCTTTTCCTGTGGGAGAAGAGTTCAAACGTTCGTGCTTTACTCTGCCGTGCTCTGAGAGCACCAGGCACCAGAGAGGTTGGATTCAAATGCACATTGAGGTAGGAAAGTGAGTAGTGACAGCAAAGTGTGTGCCACTTTTGCAAAGCTCACTGGGTGCTGAAGATGGCGAGAGAGATCTTTCACTGCAGGCTCTTTGGCTGTGGGAGCAGAGCTCAAACGTTCGTTTCCTAAGCTGCTCTGCTCAGCCAGCTCCAGGCTCCGCAGATGTTGAATACAAATGCCCTTTGAGGTAGGGATGTAAGGAGAGACAGCAATGTGTGTGTCACCCTTGCAAAGCTCACTGCGTGCTGAACATGCCCAGCTACACCATTCACTCCTGGTTCTTTACCTGTGGGAACCGAGATCAAACGTTCGTGCTTTACTTTGCTGTGCTCAGCCGGCACCAGGCACGAGAGATGTTGTATTCAAATGCACTTTGAGGTAGGAAAGTGAGGAGAGAGAGCAATGAGTGTGTCATCCTTGCAAAGCCCACTATGTGCTGAACATGCCCAGCAACATCTTTCCCTCCTGCCTCTTTTCCTGGGGGAGCAGAATTCAAATTTTCGTGCTTTACTCTGCTGTGCTCAGAGAGCACCAGGCAGAAGAGATGTTGGATTCAAATGCAATTTAAGGTAGGAAAGTGAGGAGAGACAGCAATGTGTGTGTCATCCTTGCAAAGCTCACTGTGTGCTTAACGTGCCCAGCAACATCTTTCACCCCTGGTTCTTTTCCTGTGGGAGAAGAGTTCAAACGTTCGTGCTTTACTCTGTTGTGCTCAGAGAGCACCAGGCACCAGAGAGGTTGGATTCAAATGCACTTTGAGTTAGGAAAGTGAGGAGTGACAGCAATGTGTGTGTCACCCTTGCAAAGCTCACTGGGTGCTGAAGATGGCGAGAGAGATCTTTCAGTCCGGGCTCTTTGGCTGTGGGAGCAGAGTTCAAACGTTCGTTTCCTAAGCTGCTCTGCTCAGCCAGCTCCAGGCTCCGCAGATGTTGAATACAAATGCACTTTGAGGTAGGGATGTAAGGAGAGACAGCAATGTGTGTGTCATCCTTGCAAAGCCCATTGTGTGCTGAACGTGCCCAACAACATCTTTCACCCCTGGTTCTTTACCTGTGGCAGAAGAGTTCAAACGTTCGTGCTTTACTTTGCTGAGCTCAGAGAGCACCAGGCAGAAGAGATGTTTGATTCAAATGCACTTTGAGGCAGGAAAGTGAGGAGAGACAGCAAAGAGTGAGTTATCCTAGCAAAGCCATCTGCGTGCTGAACATGCCCAGCTACACCATTCACTCCTGGTTCTTTACCTGTGGGAACCGAGATCAAACGTTCGTGCTTTACTTTGCTGTGCTCAGCCGGCACCAGGCACGAGAGATGTTGTATTCAAATGCACTTTGAGGTAGGAAAGTGAGGAGAGAGAGCAATGAGTGTGTCATCCTTGCAAAGCCCACTATGTGCTGAACATGCCCAGCAACATCTTTCCCTCCTGCCTCTTTTCCTGGGGGAGCAGAATTCAAATTTTCGTGCTTTACTCTGCTGTGCTCAGAGAGCACCAGGCAGAAGAGATGTTGGATTCAAATGCAATTTAAGGTAGGAAAGTGAGGAGAGACAGCAATGTGTGTGTCATCCTTGCAAAGCTCACTGTGTGCTTAACGTGCCCAGCAACATCTTTCACCCCTGGTTCTTTTCCTGTGGGAGAAGAGTTCAAACGTTCGTGCTTTACTCTGTTGTGCTCAGAGAGCACCAGGCACCAGAGAGGTTGGATTCAAATGCACTTTGAGTTAGGAAAGTGAGGAGTGACAGCAATGTGTGTGTCACCCTTGCAAAGCTCACTGGGTGCTGAAGATGGCGAGAGAGATCTTTCAGTCCGGGCTCTTTGGCTGTGGGAGCAGAGTTCAAACGTTCGTTTCCTAAGCTGCTCTGCTCAGCCAGCTCCAGGCTCCGCAGATGTTGAATACAAATGCACTTTGAGGTAGGGATGTAAGGAGAGACAGCAATGTGTGTGTCATCCTTGCAAAGCCCATTGTGTGCTGAACGTGCCCAACAACATCTTTCACCCCTGGTTCTTTACCTGTGGCAGAAGAGTTCAAACGTTCGTGCTTTACTCTGCTGTGCTCAGAGAGCACCAGGCACCAAAGAATTTTGATTCAAAAGCACTTTGAGGTAGGAAAGTGAGGAGAGAGAGCAATGTGAGTGTCACCTTTGCAAAGCTCACTGGGTGCTGAAGGCGCCCAGCCACGACTTTCACTCCTGCCTCTTTAGGTCTGGGAGCAGAGTTCAAACGTTCGTGCTTTACTCTGCTATGCACAGCAGACACCAGGCACCGGAGATGATTGTTTCAAATGCACTTTAAGGTAGAAAGAGAGGAGAGACAGCAATGTGTATGCCACCATTGCAAAGCTTACTGTGTGCTGAAGCCGCCCAGAAACGTCATTCGCTCCTGGATGTTCAGCTCTGGAAGCAGAGTTCAAACGTTCCTTTCCTACTCTGCTCTGCTCAGCCAGCTCCAGACTCAACAGATGTTGGATTCAAATGCACTTTCAGGTTGGAAAGTGAGAGAGAGCAATGTGTGTGTCACTCTTGCAAAGCTCACTGGGTGCTAAAGATGGCGAGAGAGATCTTTCACTGCAGGCTCTTTGGCTGTGGGAGCAGAGTTCAAACGTTCGTTTCCTAAGCTGCTCTGCTCAGCCAGCTCCAGACTCCACAGATGTTGGATTCAAATGCACTTTGAGGTAGGAAAGTGAGGAGAGACAGCAATGTGTGTGTCACCCTTGCAAAGCTCACTGCGTGCTGAACATGCCCAGCTACACCTTTCACTCCTGGTTCTTTACCTGTGGGAACAGAGATCAAACGTTCGTGCTTTACTTTGCTGAGCTCAGAGAGCACCAGGCAGAAGAGATGTTTGATTCAAATGCACTTTGAGGCAGGAAAGTGAGGAGAGACAGCAAAGAGTGAGTTATCCTAGCAAAGCCATCTGCGTGCTGAACATGCCCAGCTACACCATTCACTCCTGGTTCTTTACCTGTGGGAACCGAGATCAAGCGTTCGTGCTTTACTTTGCTGTGCTCAGCCGGCACCAGGCACGAGAGATGTTGTATTCAAATGCACTTTGAGGTAGGAAAGTGAGGAGAGAGAGCAATGAGTGTGTCATCCTTGCAAAGCCCACTATGTGCTGAACATGCCCAGCAACATCTTTCCCTCCTGCCTCTTTTCCTGGGGGAGCAGAATTCAAATTTTCGTGCTTTACTCTGCTGTGCTCAGAGAGCACCAGGCAGAAGAGATGTTGGATTCAAATGCAATTTAAGGTAGGAAAGTGAGGAGAGACAGCAATGTGTGTGTCATCCTTGCAAAGCCCACTGTGTGCTTAACGTGCCCAGCAACATCTTTCACCCCTGGTTCTTTTCCTGTGGGAGAAGAGTTCAAACGTTCGTGCTTTACTCTGTTGTGCTCAGAGAGCACCAGGCACCAGAGAGGTTGGATTCAAATGCACTTTGAGTTAGGAAAGTGAGGAGTGACAGCAATGTGTGTGTCACCCTTGCAAAGCTCACTGGGTGCTGAAGATGGCGAGAGAGATCTTTCAGTCCGTGCTCTTTGGCTGTGGGAGCAGAGTTCAAACGTTCGTTTCCTAAGCTGCTCTGCTCAGCCAGCTCCAGGCTCCGCAGATGTTGAATACAAATGCACTTTGAGGTAGGGATGTAAGGAGAGACAGCAATGTGTGTGTCATCCTTGCAAAGCCCATTGTGTGCTGAACGTGCCCAACAACATCTTTCACCCCTGGTTCTTTACCTGTGGCAGAAGAGTTCAAACGTTCGTGCTTTACTCTGCTGTGCTCAGAGAGCACCAGGCACCAAAGAATTTTGATTCAAAAGCACTTTGAGGTAGGAAAGTGAGGAGAGAGAGCAATGTGAGTGTCACCTTTGCAAAGCTCACTGGGTGCTGAAGGCGCCCAGCCACGACTTTCACTCCTGCCTCTTTAGGTCTGGGAGCAGAGTTCAAACGTTCGTGCTTTACTCTGCTATGCACAGCAGACACCAGGCACCGGAGATGATTGTTTCAAATGCACTTTAAGGTAGAAAGAGAGGAGAGACAGCAATGTGTATGCCACCATTGCAAAGCTTACTGTGTGCTGAAGCCGCCCAGAAACGTCATTCGCTCCTGGATGTTCAGCTCTGGAAGCAGAGTTCAAACGTTCCTTTCCTACTCTGCTCTGCTCAGCCAGCTCCAGACTCAACAGATGTTGGATTCAAATGCACTTTCAGGTTGGAAAGTGAGAGAGAGCAATGTGTGTGTCACTCTTGCAAAGCTCACTGGGTGCTGAAGATGGCGAGAGAGATCTTTCACTGCAGGCTCTTTGGCTGTGGGAGCAGAGTTCAAACGTTCGTTTCCTAAGCTGCTCTGCTCAGCCAGCTCCAGGCTCCGCAGATGTTGAATACAAATGCCCTTTGAGGTAGGGATGTGAGGAGAGACAGCAATGTGTGTGTCACCCTTGCAAAGCTCACTGCGTGCTGAACATGCCCAGCTACACCATTCACTCCTGGTTCTTTACCTGTGGGAACCGAGAACAAACGTTCGTGCTTTACTTTGCTGTGCTCAGCCGGCACCAGGCACGAGAGATGTTGTATTCAAATGCACTTTGAGGTAGGAAAGTGAGGAGAGAGAGCAATGAGTGTGTCATCCTTGCAAAGCCCACTATGTGCTGAACATGCCCAGCAAAATCTTTCCCTCCTGCCTCTTTTCCTGGGGGAGCAGAATTCAAATTTTCGTGCTTTACTCTGCTGTGCTCAGAGAGCACCAGGCAGAAGAGATGTTGGATTCAAATGCAATTTAAGGTTGGAAAGTGAGGAGAGACAGCAATGTGTGTGTCATCCTTGCAAAGCCCACTGTGTGCTTAACGTGCCCAGCAACATCTTTCACCCCTGGTTCTTTTCCTGTGGGAGAAGAGTTCAAACGTTCGTGCTTTACTCTGCCGTGCTCTGAGAGCACCAGGCACCAGAGAGGTTGGATTCAAATGCACATTGAGGTAGGAAAGTGAGTAGTGACAGCAAAGTGTGTGCCACTTTTGCAAAGCTCACTGGGTGCTGAAGATGGCGAGAGAGATCTTTCACTGCAGGCTCTTTGGCTGTGGGAGCAGAGCTCAAACGTTCGTTTCCTAAGCTGCTCTGCTCAGCCAGCTCCAGGCTCCGCAGATGTTGAATACAAATGCCCTTTGAGGTAGGGATGTAAGGAGAGACAGCAATGTGTGTGTCACCCTTGCAAAGCTCACTGCGTGCTGAACATGCCCAGCTACACCATTCACTCCTGGTTCTTTACCTGTGGGAACCGAGATCAAACGTTCGTGCTTTACTTTGCTGTGCTCAGCCGGCACCAGGCACGAGAGATGTTGTATTCAAATGCACTTTGAGGTAGGAAAGTGAGGAGAGAGAGCAATGAGTGTGTCATCCTTGCAAAGCCCACTATGTGCTGAACATGCCCAGCAACATCTTTCCCTCCTGCCTCTTTTCCTGGGGGAGCAGAATTCAAATTTTCGTGCTTTACTCTGCTGTGCTCAGAGAGCACCAGGCAGAAGAGATGTTGGATTCAAATGCAATTTAAGGTAGGAAAGTGAGGAGAGACAGCAATGTGTGTGTCATCCTTGCAAAGCTCACTGTGTGCTTAACGTGCCCAGCAACATCTTTCACCCCTGGTTCTTTTCCTGTGGGAGAAGAGTTCAAACGTTCGTGCTTTACTCTGTTGTGCTCAGAGAGCACCAGGCACCAGAGAGGTTGGATTCAAATGCACTTTGAGTTAGGAAAGTGAGGAGTGACAGCAATGTGTGTGTCACCCTTGCAAAGCTCACTGGGTGCTGAAGATGGCGAGAGAGATCTTTCAGTCCGTGCTCTTTGGCTGTGGGAGCAGAGTTCAAACGTTCGTTTCCTAAGCTGCTCTGCTCAGCCAGCTCCAGGCTCCGCAGATGTTGAATACAAATGCACTTTGAGGTAGGGATGTAAGGAGAGACAGCAATGTGTGTGTCATCCTTGCAAAGCCCATTGTGTGCTGAACGTGCCCAACAACATCTTTCACCCCTGGTTCTTTACCTGTGGCAGAAGAGTTCAAACGTTCGTGCTTTACTTTGCTGAGCTCAGAGAGCACCAGGCAGAAGAGATGTTTGATTCAAATGCACTTTGAGGCAGGAAAGTGAGGAGAGACAGCAAAGAGTGAGTTATCCTAGCAAAGCCATCTGCGTGCTGAACATGCCCAGCTACACCATTCACTCCTGGTTCTTTACCTGTGGGAACCGAGATCAAACGTTCGTGCTTTACTTTGCTGTGCTCAGCCGGCACCAGGCACGAGAGATGTTGTATTCAAATGCACTTTGAGGTAGGAAAGTGAGGAGAGAGAGCAATGAGTGTGTCATCCTTGCAAAGCCCACTATGTGCTGAACATGCCCAGCAACATCTTTCCCTCCTGCCTCTTTTCCTGGGGGAGCAGAATTCAAATTTTCGTGCTTTACTCTGCTGTGCTCAGAGAGCACCAGGCAGAAGAGATGTTGGATTCAAATGCAATTTAAGGTAGGAAAGTGAGGAGAGACAGCAATGTGTGTGTCATCCTTGCAAAGCTCACTGTGTGCTTAACGTGCCCAGCAACATCTTTCACCCCTGGTTCTTTTCCTGTGGGAGAAGAGTTCAAACGTTCGTGCTTTACTCTGTTGTGCTCAGAGAGCACCAGGCACCAGAGAGGTTGGATTCAAATGCACTTTGAGTTAGGAAAGTGAGGAGTGACAGCAATGTGTGTGTCACCCTTGCAAAGCTCACTGGGTGCTGAAGATGGCGAGAGAGATCTTTCAGTCCGGGCTCTTTGGCTGTGGGAGCAGAGTTCAAACGTTCGTTTCCTAAGCTGCTCTGCTCAGCCAGCTCCAGGCTCCGCAGATGTTGAATACAAATGCACTTTGAGGTAGGGATGTAAGGAGAGACAGCAATGTGTGTGTCATCCTTGCAAAGCCCATTGTGTGCTGAACGTGCCCAACAACATCTTTCACCCCTGGTTCTTTACCTGTGGCAGAAGAGTTCAAACGTTCGTGCTTTACTCTGCTGTGCTCAGAGAGCACCAGGCACCAAAGAATTTTGATTCAAAAGCACTTTGAGGTAGGAAAGTGAGGAGAGAGAGCAATGTGAGTGTCACCTTTGCAAAGCTCACTGGGTGCTGAAGGCGCCCAGCCACGACTTTCACTCCTGCCTCTTTAGGTCTGGGAGCAGAGTTCAAACGTTCGTGCTTTACTCTGCTATGCACAGCAGACACCAGGCACCGGAGATGATTGTTTCAAATGCACTTTAAGGTAGAAAGAGAGGAGAGACAGCAATGTGTATGCCACCATTGCAAAGCTTACTGTGTGCTGAAGCCGCCCAGAAACGTCATTCGCTCCTGGATGTTCAGCTCTGGAAGCAGAGTTCAAACGTTCCTTTCCTACTCTGCTCTGCTCAGCCAGCTCCAGACTCAACAGATGTTGGATTCAAATGCACTTTCAGGTTGGAAAGTGAGAGAGAGCAATGTGTGTGTCACTCTTGCAAAGCTCACTGGGTGCTGAAGATGGCGAGAGAGATCTTTCACTGCAGGCTCTTTGGCTGTGGGAGCAGAGTTCAAACGTTCGTTTCCTAAGCTGCTCTGCTCAGCCAGCTCCAGGCTCCGCAGATGTTGAATACAAATGCCCTTTGAGGTAGGGATGTAAGGAGAGACAGCAATGTGTGTGTCACCCTTGCAAAGCTCACTGCGTGCTGAACATGCCCAGCTACACCATTCACTCCTGGTTCTTTACCTGTGGGAACCGAGAACAAACGTTCGTGCTTTACTTTGCTGTGCTCAGCCGGCACCAGGCACGAGAGATGTTGTATTCAAATGCACTTTGAGGTAGGAAAGTGAGGAGAGAGAGCAATGAGTGTGTCATCCTTGCAAAGCCCACTATGTGCTGAACATGCCCAGCAACATCTTTCCCTCCTGCCTCTTTTCCTGGGGGAGCAGAATTCAAATTTTCGTGCTTTACTCTGCTGTGCTCAGAGAGCACCAGGCAGAAGAGATGTTGGATTCAAATGCAATTTAAGGTAGGAAAGTGAGGAGAGACAGCAATGTGTGTGTCATCCTTGCAAAGCCCACTGTGTGCTTAACGTGCCCAGCAACATCTTTCACCCCTGGTTCTTTTCCTGTGGGAGAAGAGTTCAAACGTTCGTGCTTTACTCTGTTGTGCTCAGAGAGCACCAGGCACCAGAGAGGTTGGATTCAAATGCACTTTGAGTTAGGAAAGTGAGGAGTGACAGCAATGTGTGTGTCACCCTTGCAAAGCTCACTGGGTGCTGAAGATGGCGAGAGAGATCTTTCAGTCCGGGCTCTTTGGCTGTGGGAGCAGAGTTCAAACGTTCGTTTCCTATGCTGCTCTGCTCAGCCAGCTCCAGGCTCCGCAGATGTTGAATACAAATGCACTTTGAGGTAGGCATGTAAGGAGAGACAGCAATGTGTGTGTCATCCTTGCAAAGTCCATTGTGTGCTGAACGTGCCCAACAACATCTTTCACCCCTGGTTCTTTACCTGTGGCAGAAGAGTTCAAACGTTCGTGCTTTACTTTGCTGAGCTCAGAGAGCACCAGGCAGAAGAGATGTTTGATTCAAATGCACTTTGAGGCAGGAAAGTGAGGAGAGACAGCAAAGAGTGAGTTATCCTAGCAAAGCCATCTGCGTGCTGAACATGCCCAGCTACACCATTCACTCCTGGTTCTTTACCTGTGGGAACCGAGATCAAACGTTCGTGCTTTACTTTGCTGTGCTCAGCCGGCACCAGGCACGAGAGATGTTGTATTCAAATGCACTTTGAGGTAGGAAAGTGAGGAGAGAGAGCAATGAGTGTGTCATCCTTGCAAAGCCCACTATGTGCTGAACATGCCCAGCAACATCTTTCCCTCCTGCCTCTTTTCCTGGGGGAGCAGAATTCAAATTTTCGTGCTTTACTCTGCTGTGCTCAGAGAGCACCAGGCAGAAGAGATGTTGGATTCAAATGCAATTTAAGGTAGGAAAGTGAGGAGAGACAGCAATGTGTGTGTCATCCTTGCAAAGCCCACTGTGTGCTTAACGTGCCCAGCAACATCTTTCACCCCTGGTTCTTTTCCTGTGGGAGAAGAGTTCAAACGTTCGTGCTTTACTCTGCCGTGCTCTGAGAGCACCAGGCACCAGAGAGGTTGGATTCAAATGCACATTGATGTAGGAAAGTGAGTAGTGACAGCAAAGTGTGTGCCACTTTTGCAAAGCTCACTGGGTGCTGAAGATGGCGAGAGAGATCTTTCACTCCGGGCTCTTTGGCTGTGGGAGCAGAGCTCAAACGTTCGTTTCCTAAGCTGCTCTGCTCAGCCAGCTCCAGGCTCCGCAGATGTTGAATACAAATGCACTTTGAGGTAGGGATGTAAGGAGAGACAGCAATGTGTGTGTCATCCTTGCAAAGCCCATTGTGTGCTGAACGTGCCCAACAACATCTTTCACCCCTGGTTCTTTACCTGTGGCAGAAGAGTTCAAACGTTCGTGCTTTACTCTGCTGTGCTCAGAGAGCACCAGGCACCAAAGAATTTTGATTCAAAAGCACTTTGAGGTAGGAAAGTGAGGAGAGAGAGCAATGTGAGTGTCACCTTTGCAAAGCTCACTGGGTGCTGAAGGCGCCCAGCCACGACTTTCACTCCTGCCTCTTTAGGTCTGGGAGCAGAGTTCAAACGTTCGTGCTTTACTCTGCTATGCACAGCAGACACCAGGCACCGGAGATGATTGTTTCAAATGCACTTTAAGGTAGAAAGAGAGGAGAGACAGCAATGTGTATGCCACCATTGCAAAGCTTACTGTGTGCTGAAGCCGCCCAGAAACGTCATTCGCTCCTGGATGTTCAGCTCTGGAAGCAGAGTTCAAACGTTCCTTTCCTACTCTGCTCTGCTCAGCCAGCTCCAGACTCAACAGATGTTGGATTCAAATGCACTTTCAGGTTGGAAAGTGAGAGAGAGCAATGTGTGTGTCACTCTTGCAAAGCTCACTGGGTGCTGAAGATGGCGAGAGAGATCTTTCACTGCAGGCTCTGTGGCTGTGGGAGCAGAGATCAAACGTTCGTTTCCTAAGCTGCTCTGCTCAGCCAGCTCCAGACTCCACAGATGTTGGATTCAAATGCACTTTGAGGTAGGAAAGTGAGGAGAGACAGCAATGTGTGTGTCACCCTTGCAAAGCTCACTGCGTGCTGAACATGCCCAGCTACACCTTTCACTCCTGGTTCTTTACCTGTGGGAACAGAGATCAAACGTTCGTGCTTTACTTTGCTGAGCTCAGAGAGCACCAGGCAGAAGAGATGTTTGATTCAAATGCACTTTGAGGCAGGAAAGTGAGGAGAGACAGCAAAGAGTGAGTTATCCTAGCAAAGCCATCTGCGTGCTGAACATGCCCAGCTACACCATTCACTCCTGGTTCTTTACCTGTGGGAACCGAGATCAAGCGTTCGTGCTTTACTTTGCTGTGCTCAGCCGGCACCAGGCACGAGAGATGTTGTATTCAAATGCACTTTGAGGTAGGAAAGTGAGGAGAGAGAGCAATGAGTGTGTCATCCTTGCAAAGCCCACTATGTGCTGAACATGCCCAGCAACATCTTTCCCTCCTGCCTCTTTTCCTGGGGGAGCAGAATTCAAATTTTCGTGCTTTACTCTGCTGTGCTCAGAGAGCACCAGGCAGAAGAGATGTTGGATTCAAATGCAATTTAAGGTAGGAAAGTGAGGAGAGACAGCAATGTGTGTGTCATCCTTGCAAAGCTCACTGTGTGCTTAACGTGCCCAGCAACATCTTTCACCCCTGGTTCTTTTCCTGTGGGAGAAGAGTTCAAACGTTCGTGCTTTACTCTGTTGTGCTCAGAGAGCACCAGGCACCAGAGAGGTTGGATTCAAATGCACTTTGAGTTAGGAAAGTGAGGAGTGACAGCAATGTGTGTGTCACCCTTGCAAAGCTCACTGGGTGCTGAAGATGGCGAGAGAGATCTTTCAGTCCGGGCTCTTTGGCTGTGGGAGCAGAGTTCAAACGTTCGTTTCCTATGCTGCTCTGCTCAGCCAGCTCCAGGCTCCGCAGATGTTGAATACAAATGCACTTTGAGGTAGGCATGTAAGGAGAGACAGCAATGTGTGTGTCATCCTTGCAAAGTCCATTGTGTGCTGAACGTGCCCAACAACATCTTTCACCCCTGGTTCTTTACCTGTGGCAGAAGAGTTCAAACGTTCGTGCTTTACTTTGCTGAGCTCAGAGAGCACCAGGCAGAAGAGATGTTTGATTCAAATGCACTTTGAGGCAGGAAAGTGAGGAGAGACAGCAAAGAGTGAGTTATCCTAGCAAAGCCATCTGCGTGCTGAACATGCCCAGCTACACCATTCACTCCTGGTTCTTTACCTGTGGGAACCGAGATCAAACGTTCGTGCTTTACTTTGCTGTGCTCAGCCGGCACCAGGCACGAGAGATGTTGTATTCAAATGCACTTTGAGGTAGGAAAGTGAGGAGAGAGAGCAATGAGTGTGTCATCCTTGCAAAGCCCACTATGTGCTGAACATGCCCAGCAACATCTTTCCCTCCTGCCTCTTTTCCTGGGGGAGCAGAATTCAAATTTTCGTGCTTTACTCTGCTGTGCTCAGAGAGCACCAGGCAGAAGAGATGTTGGATTCAAATGCAATTTAAGGTAGGAAAGTGAGGAGAGACAGCAATGTGTGTGTCATCCTTGCAAAGCCCACTGTGTGCTTAACGTGCCCAGCAACATCTTTCACCCCTGGTTCTTTTCCTGTGGGAGAAGAGTTCAAACGTTCGTGCTTTACTCTGCCGTGCTCTGAGAGCACCAGGCACCAGAGAGGTTGGATTCAAATGCACATTGATGTAGGAAAGTGAGTAGTGACAGCAAAGTGTGTGCCACTTTTGCAAAGCTCACTGGGTGCTGAAGATGGCGAGAGAGATCTTTCACTCCGGGCTCTTTGGCTGTGGGAGCAGAGCTCAAACGTTCGTTTCCTAAGCTGCTCTGCTCAGCCAGCTCCAGGCTCCGCAGATGTTGAATACAAATGCACTTTGAGGTAGGGATGTAAGGAGAGACAGCAATGTGTGTGTCATCCTTGCAAAGCCCATTGTGTGCTGAACGTGCCCAACAACATCTTTCACCCCTGGTTCTTTACCTGTGGCAGAAGAGTTCAAACGTTCGTGCTTTACTTTGCTGAGCTCAGAGAGCACCAGGCAGAAGAGATGTTTGATTCAAATGCACTTTGTGGCAGGAAAGTGAGGAGAGACAGCAAAGAGTGAGTTATCCTAGCAAAGCCATCTGCGTGCTGAACATGCCCAGCTACACCATTCACTCCTGCTTCTTTACCTGTGGGAACCGAGATCAAACGTTCGTGCTTTACTTTGCTGTGCTCAGCCGGCACCAGGCACGAGAGATGTTGTATTCAAATGCACTTTGAGGTAGGAAAGTGAGGAGAGAGAGCAATGAGTGTGTCATCCTTGCAAAGCCCACTATGTGCTGAACATGCCCAGCAACATCTTTCCCTCCTGCCTCTTTTCCTGGGGGAGCAGAATTCAAATTTTCGTGCTTTACTCTGCTGTGCTCAGAGAGCACCAGGCAGAAGAGATGTTGGATTCAAATGCAATTTAAGGTAGGAAAGTGAGGAGAGACAGCAATGTGTGTGTCATCCTTGCAAAGCTCACTGTGTGCTTAACGTGCCCAGCAACATCTTTCACCCCTGGTTCTTTTCCTGTGGGAGAAGAGTTCAAACGTTCGTGCTTTACTCTGTTGTGCTCAGAGAGCACCAGGCACCAGAGAGGTTGGATTCAAATGCACTTTGAGTTAGGAAAGTGAGGAGTGACAGCAATGTGTGTGTCACCCTTGCAAAGCTCACTGGGTGCTGAAGATGGCGAGAGAGATCTTTCAGTCCGTGCTCTTTGGCTGTGGGAGCAGAGTTCAAACGTTCGTTTCCTAAGCTGCTCTGCTCAGCCAGCTCCAGGCTCCGCAGATGTTGAATACAAATGCACTTTGAGGTAGGGATGTAAGGAGAGACAGCAATGTGTGTGTCATCCTTGCAAAGCCCATTGTGTGCTGAACGTGCCCAACAACATCTTTCACCCCTGGTTCTTTACCTGTGGCAGAAGAGTTCAAACGTTCGTGCTTTACTTTGCTGAGCTCAGAGAGCACCAGGCAGAAGAGATGTTTGATTCAAATGCACTTTGAGGCAGGAAAGTGAGGAGAGACAGCAAAGAGTGAGTTATCCTAGCAAAGCCATCTGCGTGCTGAACATGCCCAGCTACACCATTCACTCCTGGTTCTTTACCTGTGGGAACCGAGATCAAACGTTCGTGCTTTACTTTGCTGTGCTCAGCCGGCACCAGGCACGAGAGATGTTGTATTCAAATGCACTTTGAGGTAGGAAAGTGAGGAGAGAGAGCAATGAGTGTGTCATCCTTGCAAAGCCCACTATGTGCTGAACATGCCCAGCAACATCTTTCCCTCCTGCCTCTTTTCCTGGGGGAGCAGAATTCAAATTTTCGTGCTTTACTCTGCTGTGCTCAGAGAGCACCAGGCAGAAGAGATGTTGGATTCAAATGCAATTTAAGGTAGGAAAGTGAGGAGAGACAGCAATGTGTGTGTCATCCTTGCAAAGCCCACTGTGTGCTTAACGTGCCCAGCAACATCTTTCACCCCTGGTTCTTTTCCTGTGGGAGAAGAGTTCAAACGTTCGTGCTTTACTCTGTTGTGCTCAGAGAGCACCAGGCACCAGAGAGGTTGGATTCAAATGCACTTTGAGTTAGGAAAGTGAGGAGTGACAGCAATGTGTGTGTCACCCTTGCAAAGCTCACTGGGTGCTGAAGATGGCGAGAGAGATCTTTCAGTCCGGGCTCTTTGGCTGTGGGAGCAGAGTTCAAACGTTCGTTTCCTATGCTGCTCTGCTCAGCCAGCTCCAGGCTCCGCAGATGTTGAATACAAATGCACTTTGAGGTAGGCATGTAAGGAGAGACAGCAATGTGTGTGTCATCCTTGCAAAGTCCATTGTGTGCTGAACGTGCCCAACAACATCTTTCACCCCTGGTTCTTTACCTGTGGCAGAAGAGTTCAAACGTTCGTGCTTTACTTTGCTGAGCTCAGAGAGCACCAGGCAGAAGAGATGTTTGATTCAAATGCACTTTGAGGCAGGAAAGTGAGGAGAGACAGCAAAGAGTGAGTTATCCTAGCAAAGCCATCTGCGTGCTGAACATGCCCAGCTACACCATTCACTCCTGGTTCTTTACCTGTGGGAACCGAGATCAAACGTTCGTGCTTTACTTTGCTGTGCTCAGCCGGCACCAGGCACGAGAGATGTTGTATTCAAATGCACTTTGAGGTAGGAAAGTGAGGAGAGAGAGCAATGAGTGTGTCATCCTTGCAAAGCCCACTATGTGCTGAACATGCCCAGCAACATCTTTCCCTCCTGCCTCTTTTCCTGGGGGAGCAGAATTCAAATTTTCGTGCTTTACTCTGCTGTGCTCAGAGAGCACCAGGCAGAAGAGATGTTGGATTCAAATGCAATTTAAGGTAGGAAAGTGAGGAGAGACAGCAATGTGTGTGTCATCCTTGCAAAGCCCACTGTGTGCTTAACGTGCCCAGCAACATCTTTCACCCCTGGTTCTTTTCCTGTGGGAGAAGAGTTCAAACGTTCGTGCTTTACTCTGCCGTGCTCTGAGAGCACCAGGCACCAGAGAGGTTGGATTCAAATGCACATTGATGTAGGAAAGTGAGTAGTGACAGCAAAGTGTGTGCCACTTTTGCAAAGCTCACTGGGTGCTGAAGATGGCGAGAGAGATCTTTCACTCCGGGCTCTTTGGCTGTGGGAGCAGAGCTCAAACGTTCGTTTCCTAAGCTGCTCTGCTCAGCCAGCTCCAGGCTCCGCAGATGTTGAATACAAATGCACTTTGAGGTAGGGATGTAAGGAGAGACAGCAATGTGTGTGTCATCCTTGCAAAGCCCATTGTGTGCTGAACGTGCCCAACAACATCTTTCACCCCTGGTTCTTTACCTGTGGCAGAAGAGTTCAAACGTTCGTGCTTTACTCTGCTGTGCTCAGAGAGCACCAGGCACCAAAGAATTTTGATTCAAAAGCACTTTGAGGTAGGAAAGTGAGGAGAGAGAGCAATGTGAGTGTCACCTTTGCAAAGCTCACTGGGTGCTGAAGGCGCCCAGCCACGACTTTCACTCCTGCCTCTTTAGGTCTGGGAGCAGAGTTCAAACGTTCGTGCTTTACTCTGCTATGCACAGCAGACACCAGGCACCGGAGATGATTGTTTCAAATGCACTTTAAGGTAGAAAGAGAGGAGAGACAGCAATGTGTATGCCACCATTGCAAAGCTTACTGTGTGCTGAAGCCGCCCAGAAACGTCATTCGCTCCTGGATGTTCAGCTCTGGAAGCAGAGTTCAAACGTTCCTTTCCTACTCTGCTCTGCTCAGCCAGCTCCAGACTCAACAGATGTTGGATTCAAATGCACTTTCAGGTTGGAAAGTGAGAGAGAGCAATGTGTGTGTCACTCTTGCAAAGCTCACTGGGTGCTGAAGATGGCGAGAGAGATCTTTCACTGCAGGCTCTGTGGCTGTGGGAGCAGAGATCAAACGTTCGTTTCCTAAGCTGCTCTGCTCAGCCAGCTCCAGACTCCACAGATGTTGGATTCAAATGCACTTTGAGGTAGGAAAGTGAGGAGAGACAGCAATGTGTGTGTCACCCTTGCAAAGCTCACTGCGTGCTGAACATGCCCAGCTACACCTTTCACTCCTGGTTCTTTACCTGTGGGAACAGAGATCAAACGTTCGTGCTTTACTTTGCTGAGCTCAGAGAGCACCAGGCAGAAGAGATGTTTGATTCAAATGCACTTTGAGGCAGGAAAGTGAGGAGAGACAGCAAAGAGTGAGTTATCCTAGCAAAGCCATCTGCGTGCTGAACATGCCCAGCTACACCATTCACTCCTGGTTCTTTACCTGTGGGAACCGAGATCAAGCGTTCGTGCTTTACTTTGCTGTGCTCAGCCGGCACCAGGCACGAGAGATGTTGTATTCAAATGCACTTTGAGGTAGGAAAGTGAGGAGAGAGAGCAATGAGTGTGTCATCCTTGCAAAGCCCACTATGTGCTGAACATGCCCAGCAACATCTTTCCCTCCTGCCTCTTTTCCTGGGGGAGCAGAATTCAAATTTTCGTGCTTTACTCTGCTGTGCTCAGAGAGCACCAGGCAGAAGAGATGTTGGATTCAAATGCAATTTAAGGTAGGAAAGTGAGGAGAGACAGCAATGTGTGTGTCATCCTTGCAAAGCTCACTGTGTGCTTAACGTGCCCAGCAACATCTTTCACCCCTGGTTCTTTTCCTGTGGGAGAAGAGTTCAAACGTTCGTGCTTTACTCTGTTGTGCTCAGAGAGCACCAGGCACCAGAGAGGTTGGATTCAAATGCACTTTGAGTTAGGAAAGTGAGGAGTGACAGCAATGTGTGTGTCACCCTTGCAAAGCTCACTGGGTGCTGAAGATGGCGAGAGAGATCTTTCAGTCCGGGCTCTTTGGCTGTGGGAGCAGAGTTCAAACGTTCGTTTCCTATGCTGCTCTGCTCAGCCAGCTCCAGGCTCCGCAGATGTTGAATACAAATGCACTTTGAGGTAGGCATGTAAGGAGAGACAGCAATGTGTGTGTCATCCTTGCAAAGTCCATTGTGTGCTGAACGTGCCCAACAACATCTTTCACCCCTGGTTCTTTACCTGTGGCAGAAGAGTTCAAACGTTCGTGCTTTACTTTGCTGAGCTCAGAGAGCACCAGGCAGAAGAGATGTTTGATTCAAATGCACTTTGAGGCAGGAAAGTGAGGAGAGACAGCAAAGAGTGAGTTATCCTAGCAAAGCCATCTGCGTGCTGAACATGCCCAGCTACACCATTCACTCCTGGTTCTTTACCTGTGGGAACCGAGATCAAACGTTCGTGCTTTACTTTGCTGTGCTCAGCCGGCACCAGGCACGAGAGATGTTGTATTCAAATGCACTTTGAGGTAGGAAAGTGAGGAGAGAGAGCAATGAGTGTGTCATCCTTGCAAAGCCCACTATGTGCTGAACATGCCCAGCAACATCTTTCCCTCCTGCCTCTTTTCCTGGGGGAGCAGAATTCAAATTTTCGTGCTTTACTCTGCTGTGCTCAGAGAGCACCAGGCAGAAGAGATGTTGGATTCAAATGCAATTTAAGGTAGGAAAGTGAGGAGAGACAGCAATGTGTGTGTCATCCTTGCAAAGCCCACTGTGTGCTTAACGTGCCCAGCAACATCTTTCACCCCTGGTTCTTTTCCTGTGGGAGAAGAGTTCAAACGTTCGTGCTTTACTCTGCCGTGCTCTGAGAGCACCAGGCACCAGAGAGGTTGGATTCAAATGCACATTGATGTAGGAAAGTGAGTAGTGACAGCAAAGTGTGTGCCACTTTTGCAAAGCTCACTGGGTGCTGAAGATGGCGAGAGAGATCTTTCACTCCGGGCTCTTTGGCTGTGGGAGCAGAGCTCAAACGTTCGTTTCCTAAGCTGCTCTGCTCAGCCAGCTCCAGGCTCCGCAGATGTTGAATACAAATGCACTTTGAGGTAGGGATGTAAGGAGAGACAGCAATGTGTGTGTCATCCTTGCAAAGCCCATTGTGTGCTGAACGTGCCCAACAACATCTTTCACCCCTGGTTCTTTACCTGTGGCAGAAGAGTTCAAACGTTCGTGCTTTACTTTGCTGAGCTCAGAGAGCACCAGGCAGAAGAGATGTTTGATTCAAATGCACTTTGTGGCAGGAAAGTGAGGAGAGACAGCAAAGAGTGAGTTATCCTAGCAAAGCCATCTGCGTGCTGAACATGCCCAGCTACACCATTCACTCCTGGTTCTTTACCTGTGGGAACCGAGATCAAACGTTCGTGCTTTACTTTGCTGTGCTCAGCCGGCACCAGGCACGAGAGATGTTGTATTCAAATGCACTTTGAGGTAGGAAAGTGAGGAGAGAGAGCAATGAGTGTGTCATCCTTGCAAAGCCCACTATGTGCTGAACATGCCCAGCAACATCTTTCCCTCCTGCCTCTTTTCCTGGGGGAGCAGAATTCAAATTTTCGTGCTTTACTCTGCTGTGCTCAGAGAGCACCAGGCAGAAGAGATGTTGGATTCAAATGCAATTTAAGGTAGGAAAGTGAGGAGAGACAGCAATGTGTGTGTCATCCTTGCAAAGCTCACTGTGTGCTTAACGTGCCCAGCAACATCTTTCACCCCTGGTTCTTTTCCTGTGGGAGAAGAGTTCAAACGTTCGTGCTTTACTCTGTTGTGCTCAGAGAGCACCAGGCACCAGAGAGGTTGGATTCAAATGCACTTTGAGTTAGGAAAGTGAGGAGTGACAGCAATGTGTGTGTCACCCTTGCAAAGCTCACTGGGTGCTGAAGATGGCGAGAGAGATCTTTCAGTCCGTGCTCTTTGGCTGTGGGAGCAGAGTTCAAACGTTCGTTTCCTAAGCTGCTCTGCTCAGCCAGCTCCAGGCTCCGCAGATGTTGAATACAAATGCACTTTGAGGTAGGGATGTAAGGAGAGACAGCAATGTGTGTGTCATCCTTGCAAAGCCCATTGTGTGCTGAACGTGCCCAACAACATCTTTCACCCCTGGTTCTTTACCTGTGGCAGAAGAGTTCAAACGTTCGTGCTTTACTTTGCTGAGCTCAGAGAGCACCAGGCAGAAGAGATGTTTGATTCAAATGCACTTTGAGGCAGGAAAGTGAGGAGAGACAGCAAAGAGTGAGTTATCCTAGCAAAGCCATCTGCGTGCTGAACATGCCCAGCTACACCATTCACTCCTGGTTCTTTACCTGTGGGAACCGAGATCAAACGTTCGTGCTTTACTTTGCTGTGCTCAGCCGGCACCAGGCACGAGAGATGTTGTATTCAAATGCACTTTGAGGTAGGAAAGTGAGGAGAGAGAGCAATGAGTGTGTCATCCTTGCAAAGCCCACTATGTGCTGAACATGCCCAGCAACATCTTTCCCTCCTGCCTCTTTTCCTGGGGGAGCAGAATTCAAATTTTCGTGCTTTACTCTGCTGTGCTCAGAGAGCACCAGGCAGAAGAGATGTTGGATTCAAATGCAATTTAAGGTAGGAAAGTGAGGAGAGACAGCAATGTGTGTGTCATCCTTGCAAAGCTCACTGTGTGCTTAACGTGCCCAGCAACATCTTTCACCCCTGGTTCTTTTCCTGTGGGAGAAGAGTTCAAACGTTCGTGCTTTACTCTGTTGTGCTCAGAGAGCACCAGGCACCAGAGAGGTTGGATTCAAATGCACTTTGAGTTAGGAAAGTGAGGAGTGACAGCAATGTGTGTGTCACCCTTGCAAAGCTCACTGGGTGCTGAAGATGGCGAGAGAGATCTTTCAGTCCGGGCTCTTTGGCTGTGGGAGCAGAGTTCAAACGTTCGTTTCCTAAGCTGCTCTGCTCAGCCAGCTCCAGGCTCCGCAGATGTTGAATACAAATGCACTTTGAGGTAGGGATGTAAGGAGAGACAGCAATGTGTGTGTCATCCTTGCAAAGCCCATTGTGTGCTGAACGTGCCCAACAACATCTTTCACCCCTGGTTCTTTACCTGTGGCAGAAGAGTTCAAACGTTCGTGCTTTACTCTGCTGTGCTCAGAGAGCACCAGGCACCAAAGAATTTTGATTCAAAAGCACTTTGAGGTAGGAAAGTGAGGAGAGAGAGCAATGTGAGTGTCACCTTTGCAAAGCTCACTGGGTGCTGAAGGCGCCCAGCCACGACTTTCACTCCTGCCTCTTTAGGTCTGGGAGCAGAGTTCAAACGTTCGTGCTTTACTCTGCTATGCACAGCAGACACCAGGCACCGGAGATGATTGTTTCAAATGCACTTTAAGGTAGAAAGAGAGGAGAGACAGCAATGTGTATGCCACCATTGCAAAGCTTACTGTGTGCTGAAGCCGCCCAGAAACGTCATTCGCTCCTGGATGTTCAGCTCTGGAAGCAGAGTTCAAACGTTCCTTTCCTACTCTGCTCTGCTCAGCCAGCTCCAGACTCAACAGATGTTGGATTCAAATGCACTTTCAGGTTGGAAAGTGAGAGAGAGCAATGTGTGTGTCACTCTTGCAAAGCTCACTGGGTGCTGAAGATGGCGAGAGAGATCTTTCACTGCAGGCTCTTTGGCTGTGGGAGCAGAGTTCAAACGTTCGTTTCCTAAGCTGCTCTGCTCAGCCAGCTCCAGACTCCACAGATGTTGGATTCAAATGCACTTTGAGGTAGGAAAGTGAGGAGAGACAGCAATGTGTGTGTCACCCTTGCAAAGCTCACTGCGTGCTGAACATGCCCAGCTACACCTTTCACTCCTGGTTCTTTACCTGTGGGAACAGAGATCAAACGTTCGTGCTTTACTTTGCTGAGCTCAGAGAGCACCAGGCAGAAGAGATGTTTGATTCAAATGCACTTTGAGGCAGGAAAGTGAGGAGAGACAGCAAAGAGTGAGTTATCCTAGCAAAGCCATCTGCGTGCTGAACATGCCCAGCTACACCATTCACTCCTGGTTCTTTACCTGTGGGAACCGAGATCAAGCGTTCGTGCTTTACTTTGCTGTGCTCAGCCGGCACCAGGCACGAGAGATGTTGTATTCAAATGCACTTTGAGGTAGGAAAGTGAGGAGAGAGAGCAATGAGTGTGTCATCCTTGCAAAGCCCACTATGTGCTGAACATGCCCAGCAACATCTTTCCCTCCTGCCTCTTTTCCTGGGGGAGCAGAATTCAAATTTTCGTGCTTTACTCTGCTGTGCTCAGAGAGCACCAGGCAGAAGAGATGTTGGATTCAAATGCAATTTAAGGTAGGAAAGTGAGGAGAGACAGCAATGTGTGTGTCATCCTTGCAAAGCCCACTGTGTGCTTAACGTGCCCAGCAACATCTTTCACCCCTGGTTCTTTTCCTGTGGGAGAAGAGTTCAAACGTTCGTGCTTTACTCTGTTGTGCTCAGAGAGCACCAGGCACCAGAGAGGTTGGATTCAAATGCACTTTGAGTTAGGAAAGTGAGGAGTGACAGCAATGTGTGTGTCACCCTTGCAAAGCTCACTGGGTGCTGAAGATGGCGAGAGAGATCTTTCAGTCCGGGCTCTTTGGCTGTGGGAGCAGAGTTCAAACGTTCGTTTCCTATGCTGCTCTGCTCAGCCAGCTCCAGGCTCCGCAGATGTTGAATACAAATGCACTTTGAGGTAGGCATGTAAGGAGAGACAGCAATGTGTGTGTCATCCTTGCAAAGTCCATTGTGTGCTGAACGTGCCCAACAACATCTTTCACCCCTGGTTCTTTACCTGTGGCAGAAGAGTTCAAACGTTCGTGCTTTACTTTGCTGAGCTCAGAGAGCACCAGGCAGAAGAGATGTTTGATTCAAATGCACTTTGAGGCAGGAAAGTGAGGAGAGACAGCAAAGAGTGAGTTATCCTAGCAAAGCCATCTGCGTGCTGAACATGCCCAGCTACACCATTCACTCCTGGTTCTTTACCTGTGGGAACCGAGATCAAACGTTCGTGCTTTACTTTGCTGTGCTCAGCCGGCACCAGGCACGAGAGATGTTGTATTCAAATGCACTTTGAGGTAGGAAAGTGAGGAGAGAGAGCAATGAGTGTGTCATCCTTGCAAAGCCCACTATGTGCTGAACATGCCCAGCAACATCTTTCCCTCCTGCCTCTTTTCCTGGGGGAGCAGAATTCAAATTTTCGTGCTTTACTCTGCTGTGCTCAGAGAGCACCAGGCAGAAGAGATGTTGGATTCAAATGCAATTTAAGGTAGGAAAGTGAGGAGAGACAGCAATGTGTGTGTCATCCTTGCAAAGCCCACTGTGTGCTTAACGTGCCCAGCAACATCTTTCACCCCTGGTTCTTTTCCTGTGGGAGAAGAGTTCAAACGTTCGTGCTTTACTCTGCCGTGCTCTGAGAGCACCAGGCACCAGAGAGGTTGGATTCAAATGCACATTGATGTAGGAAAGTGAGTAGTGACAGCAAAGTGTGTGCCACTTTTGCAAAGCTCACTGGGTGCTGAAGATGGCGAGAGAGATCTTTCACTCCGGGCTCTTTGGCTGTGGGAGCAGAGCTCAAACGTTCGTTTCCTAAGCTGCTCTGCTCAGCCAGCTCCAGGCTCCGCAGATGTTGAATACAAATGCACTTTGAGGTAGGGATGTAAGGAGAGACAGCAATGTGTGTGTCATCCTTGCAAAGCCCATTGTGTGCTGAACGTGCCCAACAACATCTTTCACCCCTGGTTCTTTACCTGTGGCAGAAGAGTTCAAACGTTCGTGCTTTACTTTGCTGAGCTCAGAGAGCACCAGGCAGAAGAGATGTTTGATTCAAATGCACTTTGTGGCAGGAAAGTGAGGAGAGACAGCAAAGAGTGAGTTATCCTAGCAAAGCCATCTGCGTGCTGAACATGCCCAGCTACACCATTCACTCCTGCTTCTTTACCTGTGGGAACCGAGATCAAACGTTCGTGCTTTACTTTGCTGTGCTCAGCCGGCACCAGGCACGAGAGATGTTGTATTCAAATGCACTTTGAGGTAGGAAAGTGAGGAGAGAGAGCAATGAGTGTGTCATCCTTGCAAAGCCCACTATGTGCTGAACATGCCCAGCAACATCTTTCCCTCCTGCCTCTTTTCCTGGGGGAGCAGAATTCAAATTTTCGTGCTTTACTCTGCTGTGCTCAGAGAGCACCAGGCAGAAGAGATGTTGGATTCAAATGCAATTTAAGGTAGGAAAGTGAGGAGAGACAGCAATGTGTGTGTCATCCTTGCAAAGCTCACTGTGTGCTTAACGTGCCCAGCAACATCTTTCACCCCTGGTTCTTTTCCTGTGGGAGAAGAGTTCAAACGTTCGTGCTTTACTCTGTTGTGCTCAGAGAGCACCAGGCACCAGAGAGGTTGGATTCAAATGCACTTTGAGTTAGGAAAGTGAGGAGTGACAGCAATGTGTGTGTCACCCTTGCAAAGCTCACTGGGTGCTGAAGATGGCGAGAGAGATCTTTCAGTCCGGGCTCTTTGGCTGTGGGAGCAGAGTTCAAACGTTCGTTTCCTAAGCTGCTCTGCTCAGCCAGCTCCAGGCTCCGCAGATGTTGAATACAAATGCACTTTGAGGTAGGGATGTAAGGAGAGACAGCAATGTGTGTGTCATCCTTGCAAAGCCCATTGTGTGCTGAACGTGCCCAACAACATCTTTCACCCCTGGTTCTTTACCTGTGGCAGAAGAGTTCAAACGTTCGTGCTTTACTTTGCTGAGCTCAGAGAGCACCAGGCAGAAGAGATGTTTGATTCAAATGCACTTTGAGGCAGGAAAGTGAGGAGAGACAGCAAAGAGTGAGTTATCCTAGCAAAGCCATCTGCGTGCTGAACATGCCCAGCTACACCATTCACTCCTGGTTCTTTACCTGTGGGAACCGAGATCAAACGTTCGTGCTTTACTTTGCTGTGCTCAGCCGGCACCAGGCACGAGAGATGTTGTATTCAAATGCACTTTGAGGTAGGAAAGTGAGGAGAGAGAGCAATGAGTGTGTCATCCTTGCAAAGCCCACTATGTGCTGAACATGCCCAGCAACATCTTTCCCTCCTGCCTCTTTTCCTGGGGGAGCAGAATTCAAATTTTCGTGCTTTACTCTGCTGTGCTCAGAGAGCACCAGGCAGAAGAGATGTTGGATTCAAATGCAATTTAAGGTAGGAAAGTGAGGAGAGACAGCAATGTGTGTGTCATCCTTGCAAAGCTCACTGTGTGCTTAACGTGCCCAGCAACATCTTTCACCCCTGGTTCTTTTCCTGTGGGAGAAGAGTTCAAACGTTCGTGCTTTACTCTGTTGTGCTCAGAGAGCACCAGGCACCAGAGAGGTTGGATTCAAATGCACTTTGAGTTAGGAAAGTGAGGAGTGACAGCAATGTGTGTGTCACCCTTGCAAAGCTCACTGGGTGCTGAAGATGGCGAGAGAGATCTTTCAGTCCGGGCTCTTTGGCTGTGGGAGCAGAGTTCAAACGTTCGTTTCCTAAGCTGCTCTGCTCAGCCAGCTCCAGGCTCCGCAGATGTTGAATACAAATGCACTTTGAGGTAGGGATGTAAGGAGAGACAGCAATGTGTGTGTCATCCTTGCAAAGCCCATTGTGTGCTGAACGTGCCCAACAACATCTTTCACCCCTGGTTCTTTACCTGTGGCAGAAGAGTTCAAACGTTCGTGCTTTACTCTGCTGTGCTCAGAGAGCACCAGGCACCAAAGAATTTTGATTCAAAAGCACTTTGAGGTAGGAAAGTGAGGAGAGAGAGCAATGTGAGTGTCACCTTTGCAAAGCTCACTGGGTGCTGAAGGCGCCCAGCCACGACTTTCACTCCTGCCTCTTTAGGTCTGGGAGCAGAGTTCAAACGTTCGTGCTTTACTCTGCTATGCACAGCAGACACCAGGCACCGGAGATGATTGTTTCAAATGCACTTTAAGGTAGAAAGAGAGGAGAGACAGCAATGTGTATGCCACCATTGCAAAGCTTACTGTGTGCTGAAGCCGCCCAGAAACGTCATTCGCTCCTGGATGTTCAGCTCTGGAAGCAGAGTTCAAACGTTCCTTTCCTACTCTGCTCTGCTCAGCCAGCTCCAGACTCAACAGATGTTGGATTCAAATGCACTTTCAGGTTGGAAAGTGAGAGAGAGCAATGTGTGTGTCACTCTTGCAAAGCTCACTGGGTGCTGAAGATGGCGAGAGAGATCTTTCACTGCAGGCTCTTTGGCTGTGGGAGCAGAGTTCAAACGTTCGTTTCCTAAGCTGCTCTGCTCAGCCAGCTCCAGACTCCACAGATGTTGGATTCAAATGCACTTTGAGGTAGGAAAGTGAGGAGAGACAGCAATGTGTGTGTCACCCTTGCAAAGCTCACTGCGTGCTGAACATGCCCAGCTACACCTTTCACTCCTGGTTCTTTACCTGTGGGAACAGAGATCAAACGTTCGTGCTTTACTTTGCTGAGCTCAGAGAGCACCAGGCAGAAGAGATGTTTGATTCAAATGCACTTTGAGGCAGGAAAGTGAGGAGAGACAGCAAAGAGTGAGTTATCCTAGCAAAGCCATCTGCGTGCTGAACATGCCCAGCTACACCATTCACTCCTGGTTCTTTACCTGTGGGAACCGAGATCAAGCGTTCGTGCTTTACTTTGCTGTGCTCAGCCGGCACCAGGCACGAGAGATGTTGTATTCAAATGCACTTTGAGGTAGGAAAGTGAGGAGAGAGAGCAATGAGTGTGTCATCCTTGCAAAGCCCACTATGTGCTGAACATGCCCAGCAACATCTTTCCCTCCTGCCTCTTTTCCTGGGGGAGCAGAATTCAAATTTTCGTGCTTTACTCTGCTGTGCTCAGAGAGCACCAGGCAGAAGAGATGTTGGATTCAAATGCAATTTAAGGTAGGAAAGTGAGGAGAGACAGCAATGTGTGTGTCATCCTTGCAAAGCCCACTGTGTGCTTAACGTGCCCAGCAACATCTTTCACCCCTGGTTCTTTTCCTGTGGGAGAAGAGTTCAAACGTTCGTGCTTTACTCTGTTGTGCTCAGAGAGCACCAGGCACCAGAGAGGTTGGATTCAAATGCACTTTGAGTTAGGAAAGTGAGGAGTGACAGCAATGTGTGTGTCACCCTTGCAAAGCTCACTGGGTGCTGAAGATGGCGAGAGAGATCTTTCAGTCCGGGCTCTTTGGCTGTGGGAGCAGAGTTCAAACGTTCGTTTCCTATGCTGCTCTGCTCAGCCAGCTCCAGGCTCCGCAGATGTTGAATACAAATGCACTTTGAGGTAGGCATGTAAGGAGAGACAGCAATGTGTGTGTCATCCTTGCAAAGCCCATTGTGTGCTGAACGTGCCCAACAACATCTTTCACCCCTGGTTCTTTACCTGTGGCAGAAGAGTTCAAACGTTCGTGCTTTACTTTGCTGAGCTCAGAGAGCACCAGGCAGAAGAGATGTTTGATTCAAATGCACTTTGAGGCAGGAAAGTGAGGAGAGACAGCAAAGAGTGAGTTATCCTAGCAAAGCCATCTGCGTGCTGAACATGCCCAGCTACACCATTCACTCCTGGTTCTTTACCTGTGGGAACCGAGATCAAACGTTCGTGCTTTACTTTGCTGTGCTCAGCCGGCACCAGGCACGAGAGATGTTGTATTCAAATGCACTTTGAGGTAGGAAAGTGAGGAGAGAGAGCAATGAGTGTGTCATCCTTGCAAAGCCCACTATGTGCTGAACATGCCCAGCAACATCTTTCCCTCCTGCCTCTTTTCCTGGGGGAGCAGAATTCAAATTTTCGTGCTTTACTCTGCTGTGCTCAGAGAGCACCAGGCAGAAGAGATGTTGGATTCAAATGCAATTTAAGGTAGGAAAGTGAGGAGAGACAGCAATGTGTGTGTCATCCTTGCAAAGCTCACTGTGTGCTTAACGTGCCCAGCAACATCTTTCACCCCTGGTTCTTTTCCTGTGGGAGAAGAGTTCAAACGTTCGTGCTTTACTCTGTTGTGCTCAGAGAGCACCAGGCACCAGAGAGGTTGGATTCAAATGCACTTTGAGTTAGGAAAGTGAGGAGTGACAGCAATGTGTGTGTCACCCTTGCAAAGCTCACTGGGTGCTGAAGATGGCGAGAGAGATCTTTCAGTCCGTGCTCTTTGGCTGTGGGAGCAGAGTTCAAACGTTCGTTTCCTAAGCTGCTCTGCTCAGCCAGCTCCAGGCTCCGCAGATGTTGAATACAAATGCACTTTGAGGTAGGGATGTAAGGAGAGACAGCAATGTGTGTGTCATCCTTGCAAAGCCCATTGTGTGCTGAACGTGCCCAACAACATCTTTCACCCCTGGTTCTTTACCTGTGGCAGAAGAGTTCAAACGTTCGTGCTTTACTTTGCTGAGCTCAGAGAGCACCAGGCAGAAGAGATGTTTGATTCAAATGCACTTTGAGGCAGGAAAGTGAGGAGAGACAGCAAAGAGTGAGTTATCCTAGCAAAGCCATCTGCGTGCTGAACATGCCCAGCTACACCATTCACTCCTGGTTCTTTACCTGTGGGAACCGAGATCAAACGTTCGTGCTTTACTTTGCTGTGCTCAGCCGGCACCAGGCACGAGAGATGTTGTATTCAAATGCACTTTGAGGTAGGAAAGTGAGGAGAGAGAGCAATGAGTGTGTCATCCTTGCAAAGCCCACTATGTGCTGAACATGCCCAGCAACATCTTTCCCTCCTGCCTCTTTTCCTGGGGGAGCAGAATTCAAATTTTCGTGCTTTACTCTGCTGTGCTCAGAGAGCACCAGGCAGAAGAGATGTTGGATTCAAATGCAATTTAAGGTAGGAAAGTGAGGAGAGACAGCAATGTGTGTGTCATCCTTGCAAAGCTCACTGTGTGCTTAACGTGCCCAGCAACATCTTTCACCCCTGGTTCTTTTCCTGTGGGAGAAGAGTTCAAACGTTCGTGCTTTACTCTGTTGTGCTCAGAGAGCACCAGGCACCAGAGAGGTTGGATTCAAATGCACTTTGAGTTAGGAAAGTGAGGAGTGACAGCAATGTGTGTGTCACCCTTGCAAAGCTCACTGGGTGCTGAAGATGGCGAGAGAGATCTTTCAGTCCGGGCTCTTTGGCTGTGGGAGCAGAGTTCAAACGTTCGTTTCCTAAGCTGCTCTGCTCAGCCAGCTCCAGGCTCCGCAGATGTTGAATACAAATGCACTTTGAGGTAGGGATGTAAGGAGAGACAGCAATGTGTGTGTCATCCTTGCAAAGCCCATTGTGTGCTGAACGTGCCCAACAACATCTTTCACCCCTGGTTCTTTACCTGTGGCAGAAGAGTTCAAACGTTCGTGCTTTACTCTGCTGTGCTCAGAGAGCACCAGGCACCAAAGAATTTTGATTCAAAAGCACTTTGAGGTAGGAAAGTGAGGAGAGAGAGCAATGTGAGTGTCACCTTTGCAAAGCTCACTGGGTGCTGAAGGCGCCCAGCCACGACTTTCACTCCTGCCTCTTTAGGTCTGGGAGCAGAGTTCAAACGTTCGTGCTTTACTCTGCTATGCACAGCAGACACCAGGCACCGGAGATGATTGTTTCAAATGCACTTTAAGGTAGAAAGAGAGGAGAGACAGCAATGTGTATGCCACCATTGCAAAGCTTACTGTGTGCTGAAGCCGCCCAGAAACGTCATTCGCTCCTGGATGTTCAGCTCTGGAAGCAGAGTTCAAACGTTCCTTTCCTACTCTGCTCTGCTCAGCCAGCTCCAGACTCAACAGATGTTGGATTCAAATGCACTTTCAGGTTGGAAAGTGAGAGAGAGCAATGTGTGTGTCACTCTTGCAAAGCTCACTGGGTGCTGAAGATGGCGAGAGAGATCTTTCACTGCAGGCTCTTTGGCTGTGGGAGCAGAGTTCAAACGTTCGTTTCCTAAGCTGCTCTGCTCAGCCAGCTCCAGACTCCACAGATGTTGGATTCAAATGCACTTTGAGGTAGGAAAGTGAGGAGAGACAGCAATGTGTGTGTCACCCTTGCAAAGCTCACTGCGTGCTGAACATGCCCAGCTACACCTTTCACTCCTGGTTCTTTACCTGTGGGAACAGAGATCAAACGTTCGTGCTTTACTTTGCTGAGCTCAGAGAGCACCAGGCAGAAGAGATGTTTGATTCAAATGCACTTTGAGGCAGGAAAGTGAGGAGAGACAGCAAAGAGTGAGTTATCCTAGCAAAGCCATCTGCGTGCTGAACATGCCCAGCTACACCATTCACTCCTGGTTCTTTACCTGTGGGAACCGAGATCAAGCGTTCGTGCTTTACTTTGCTGTGCTCAGCCGGCACCAGGCACGAGAGATGTTGTATTCAAATGCACTTTGAGGTAGGAAAGTGAGGAGAGAGAGCAATGAGTGTGTCATCCTTGCAAAGCCCACTATGTGCTGAACATGCCCAGCAACATCTTTCCCTCCTGCCTCTTTTCCTGGGGGAGCAGAATTCAAATTTTCGTGCTTTACTCTGCTGTGCTCAGAGAGCACCAGGCAGAAGAGATGTTGGATTCAAATGCAATTTAAGGTAGGAAAGTGAGGAGAGACAGCAATGTGTGTGTCATCCTTGCAAAGCCCACTGTGTGCTTAACGTGCCCAGCAACATCTTTCACCCCTGGTTCTTTTCCTGTGGGAGAAGAGTTCAAACGTTCGTGCTTTACTCTGTTGTGCTCAGAGAGCACCAGGCACCAGAGAGGTTGGATTCAAATGCACTTTGAGTTAGGAAAGTGAGGAGTGACAGCAATGTGTGTGTCACCCTTGCAAAGCTCACTGGGTGCTGAAGATGGCGAGAGAGATCTTTCAGTCCGGGCTCTTTGGCTGTGGGAGCAGAGTTCAAACGTTCGTTTCCTATGCTGCTCTGCTCAGCCAGCTCCAGGCTCCGCAGATGTTGAATACAAATGCACTTTGAGGTAGGCATGTAAGGAGAGACAGCAATGTGTGTGTCATCCTTGCAAAGCCCATTGTGTGCTGAACGTGCCCAACAACATCTTTCACCCCTGGTTCTTTACCTGTGGCAGAAGAGTTCAAACGTTCGTGCTTTACTTTGCTGAGCTCAGAGAGCACCAGGCAGAAGAGATGTTTGATTCAAATGCACTTTGAGGCAGGAAAGTGAGGAGAGACAGCAAAGAGTGAGTTATCCTAGCAAAGCCATCTGCGTGCTGAACATGCCCAGCTACACCATTCACTCCTGGTTCTTTACCTGTGGGAACCGAGATCAAACGTTCGTGCTTTACTTTGCTGTGCTCAGCCGGCACCAGGCACGAGAGATGTTGTATTCAAATGCACTTTGAGGTAGGAAAGTGAGGAGAGAGAGCAATGAGTGTGTCATCCTTGCAAAGCCCACTATGTGCTGAACATGCCCAGCAACATCTTTCCCTCCTGCCTCTTTTCCTGGGGGAGCAGAATTCAAATTTTCGTGCTTTACTCTGCTGTGCTCAGAGAGCACCAGGCAGAAGAGATGTTGGATTCAAATGCAATTTAAGGTAGGAAAGTGAGGAGAGACAGCAATGTGTGTGTCATCCTTGCAAAGCCCATTGTGTGCTGAACGTGCCCAACAACATCTTTCACCCCTGGTTCTTTACCTGTGGCAGAAGAGTTCAAACGTTCGTGCTTTACTTTGCTGAGCTCAGAGAGCACCAGGCAGAAGAGATGTTTGATTCAAATGCACTTTGTGGCAGGAAAGTGAGGAGAGACAGCAAAGAGTGAGTTATCCTAGCAAAGCCATCTGCGTGCTGAACATGCCCAGCTACACCATTCACTCCTGCTTCTTTACCTGTGGGAACCGAGATCAAACGTTCGTGCTTTACTTTGCTGTGCTCAGCCGGCACCAGGCACGAGAGATGTTGTATTCAAATGCACTTTGAGGTAGGAAAGTGAGGAGAGAGAGCAATGAGTGTGTCATCCTTGCAAAGCCCACTATGTGCTGAACATGCCCAGCAACATCTTTCCCTCCTGCCTCTTTTCCTGGGGGAGCAGAATTCAAATTTTCGTGCTTTACTCTGCTGTGCTCAGAGAGCACCAGGCAGAAGAGATGTTGGATTCAAATGCAATTTAAGGTAGGAAAGTGAGGAGAGACAGCAATGTGTGTGTCATCCTTGCAAAGCTCACTGTGTGCTTAACGTGCCCAGCAACATCTTTCACCCCTGGTTCTTTTCCTGTGGGAGAAGAGTTCAAACGTTCGTGCTTTACTCTGTTGTGCTCAGAGAGCACCAGGCACCAGAGAGGTTGGATTCAAATGCACTTTGAGTTAGGAAAGTGAGGAGTGACAGCAATGTGTGTGTCACCCTTGCAAAGCTCACTGGGTGCTGAAGATGGCGAGAGAGATCTTTCAGTCCGTGCTCTTTGGCTGTGGGAGCAGAGTTCAAACGTTCGTTTCCTAAGCTGCTCTGCTCAGCCAGCTCCAGGCTCCGCAGATGTTGAATACAAATGCACTTTGAGGTAGGGATGTAAGGAGAGACAGCAATGTGTGTGTCATCCTTGCAAAGCCCATTGTGTGCTGAACGTGCCCAACAACATCTTTCACCCCTGGTTCTTTACCTGTGGCAGAAGAGTTCAAACGTTCGTGCTTTACTTTGCTGAGCTCAGAGAGCACCAGGCAGAAGAGATGTTTGATTCAAATGCACTTTGAGGCAGGAAAGTGAGGAGAGACAGCAAAGAGTGAGTTATCCTAGCAAAGCCATCTGCGTGCTGAACATGCCCAGCTACACCATTCACTCCTGGTTCTTTACCTGTGGGAACCGAGATCAAACGTTCGTGCTTTACTTTGCTGTGCTCAGCCGGCACCAGGCACGAGAGATGTTGTATTCAAATGCACTTTGAGGTAGGAAAGTGAGGAGAGAGAGCAATGAGTGTGTCATCCTTGCAAAGCCCACTATGTGCTGAACATGCCCAGCAACATCTTTCCCTCCTGCCTCTTTTCCTGGGGGAGCAGAATTCAAATTTTCGTGCTTTACTCTGCTGTGCTCAGAGAGCACCAGGCAGAAGAGATGTTGGATTCAAATGCAATTTAAGGTAGGAAAGTGAGGAGAGACAGCAATGTGTGTGTCATCCTTGCAAAGCTCACTGTGTGCTTAACGTGCCCAGCAACATCTTTCACCCCTGGTTCTTTTCCTGTGGGAGAAGAGTTCAAACGTTCGTGCTTTACTCTGTTGTGCTCAGAGAGCACCAGGCACCAGAGAGGTTGGATTCAAATGCACTTTGAGTTAGGAAAGTGAGGAGTGACAGCAATGTGTGTGTCACCCTTGCAAAGCTCACTGGGTGCTGAAGATGGCGAGAGAGATCTTTCAGTCCGGGCTCTTTGGCTGTGGGAGCAGAGTTCAAACGTTCGTTTCCTAAGCTGCTCTGCTCAGCCAGCTCCAGGCTCCGCAGATGTTGAATACAAATGCACTTTGAGGTAGGGATGTAAGGAGAGACAGCAATGTGTGTGTCATCCTTGCAAAGCCCATTGTGTGCTGAACGTGCCCAACAACATCTTTCACCCCTGGTTCTTTACCTGTGGCAGAAGAGTTCAAACGTTCGTGCTTTACTCTGCTGTGCTCAGAGAGCACCAGGCACCAAAGAATTTTGATTCAAAAGCACTTTGAGGTAGGAAAGTGAGGAGAGAGAGCAATGTGAGTGTCACCTTTGCAAAGCTCACTGGGTGCTGAAGGCGCCCAGCCACGACTTTCACTCCTGCCTCTTTAGGTCTGGGAGCAGAGTTCAAACGTTCGTGCTTTACTCTGCTATGCACAGCAGACACCAGGCACCGGAGATGATTGTTTCAAATGCACTTTAAGGTAGAAAGAGAGGAGAGACAGCAATGTGTATGCCACCATTGCAAAGCTTACTGTGTGCTGAAGCCGCCCAGAAACGTCATTCGCTCCTGGATGTTCAGCTCTGGAAGCAGAGTTCAAACGTTCCTTTCCTACTCTGCTCTGCTCAGCCAGCTCCAGACTCAACAGATGTTGGATTCAAATGCACTTTCAGGTTGGAAAGTGAGAGAGAGCAATGTGTGTGTCACTCTTGCAAAGCTCACTGGGTGCTGAAGATGGCGAGAGAGATCTTTCACTGCAGGCTCTTTGGCTGTGGGAGCAGAGTTCAAACGTTCGTTTCCTAAGCTGCTCTGCTCAGCCAGCTCCAGACTCCACAGATGTTGGATTCAAATGCACTTTGAGGTAGGAAAGTGAGGAGAGACAGCAATGTGTGTGTCACCCTTGCAAAGCTCACTGCGTGCTGAACATGCCCAGCTACACCTTTCACTCCTGGTTCTTTACCTGTGGGAACAGAGATCAAACGTTCGTGCTTTACTTTGCTGAGCTCAGAGAGCACCAGGCAGAAGAGATGTTTGATTCAAATGCACTTTGAGGCAGGAAAGTGAGGAGAGACAGCAAAGAGTGAGTTATCCTAGCAAAGCCATCTGCGTGCTGAACATGCCCAGCTACACCATTCACTCCTGCTTCTTTACCTGTGGGAACCGAGATCAAGCGTTCGTGCTTTACTTTGCTGTGCTCAGCCGGCACCAGGCACGAGAGATGTTGTATTCAAATGCACTTTGAGGTAGGAAAGTGAGGAGAGAGAGCAATGAGTGTGTCATCCTTGCAAAGCCCACTATGTGCTGAACATGCCCAGCAACATCTTTCCCTCCTGCCTCTTTTCCTGGGGGAGCAGAATTCAAATTTTCGTGCTTTACTCTGCTGTGCTCAGAGAGCACCAGGCAGAAGAGATGTTGGATTCAAATGCAATTTAAGGTAGGAAAGTGAGGAGAGACAGCAATGTGTGTGTCATCCTTGCAAAGCTCACTGTGTGCTTAACGTGCCCAGCAACATCTTTCACCCCTGGTTCTTTTCCTGTGGGAGAAGAGTTCAAACGTTCGTGCTTTACTCTGTTGTGCTCAGAGAGCACCAGGCACCAGAGAGGTTGGATTCAAATGCACTTTGAGTTAGGAAAGTGAGGAGTGACAGCAATGTGTGTGTCACCCTTGCAAAGCTCACTGGGTGCTGAAGATGGCGAGAGAGATCTTTCAGTCCGGGCTCTTTGGCTGTGGGAGCAGAGTTCAAACGTTCGTTTCCTAAGCTGCTCTGCTCAGCCAGCTCCAGGCTCCGCAGATGTTGAATACAAATGCACTTTGAGGTAGGGATGTAAGGAGAGACAGCAATGTGTGTGTCATCCTTGCAAAGCCCATTGTGTGCTGAACGTGCCCAACAACATCTTTCACCCCTGGTTCTTTACCTGTGGCAGAAGAGTTCAAACGTTCGTGCTTTACTCTGCTGTGCTCAGAGAGCACCAGGCACCAAAGAATTTTGATTCAAAAGCACTTTGAGGTAGGAAAGTGAGGAGAGAGAGCAATGTGAGTGTCACCTTTGCAAAGCTCACTGGGTGCTGAAGGCGCCCAGCCACGACTTTCACTCCTGCCTCTTTAGGTCTGGGAGCAGAGTTCAAACGTTCGTGCTTTACTCTGCTATGCACAGCAGACACCAGGCACCGGAGATGATTGTTTCAAATGCACTTTAAGGTAGAAAGAGAGGAGAGACAGCAATGTGTATGCCACCATTGCAAAGCTTACTGTGTGCTGAAGCCGCCCAGAAACGTCATTCGCTCCTGGATGTTCAGCTCTGGAAGCAGAGTTCAAACGTTCCTTTCCTACTCTGCTCTGCTCAGCCAGCTCCAGACTCAACAGATGTTGGATTCAAATGCACTTTCAGGTTGGAAAGTGAGAGAGAGCAATGTGTGTGTCACTCTTGCAAAGCTCACTGGGTGCTGAAGATGGCGAGAGAGATCTTTCACTGCAGGCTCTTTGGCTGTGGGAGCAGAGTTCAAACGTTCGTTTCCTAAGCTGCTCTGCTCAGCCAGCTCCAGACTCCACAGATGTTGGATTCAAATGCACTTTGAGGTAGGAAAGTGAGGAGAGACAGCAATGTGTGTGTCACCCTTGCAAAGCTCACTGCGTGCTGAACATGCCCAGCTACACCTTTCACTCCTGGTTCTTTACCTGTGGGAACAGAGATCAAACGTTCGTGCTTTACTTTGCTGAGCTCAGAGAGCACCAGGCAGAAGAGATGTTTGATTCAAATGCACTTTGAGGCAGGAAAGTGAGGAGAGACAGCAAAGAGTGAGTTATCCTAGCAAAGCCATCTGCGTGCTGAACATGCCCAGCTACACCATTCACTCCTGCTTCTTTACCTGTGGGAACCGAGATCAAGCGTTCGTGCTTTACTTTGCTGTGCTCAGCCGGCACCAGGCACGAGAGATGTTGTATTCAAATGCACTTTGAGGTAGGAAAGTGAGGAGAGAGAGCAATGAGTGTGTCATCCTTGCAAAGCCCACTATGTGCTGAACATGCCCAGCAACATCTTTCCCTCCTGCCTCTTTTCCTGGGGGAGCAGAATTCAAATTTTCGTGCTTTACTCTGCTGTGCTCAGAGAGCACCAGGCAGAAGAGATGTTGGATTCAAATGCAATTTAAGGTAGGAAAGTGAGGAGAGACAGCAATGTGTGTGTCATCCTTGCAAAGCCCACTGTGTGCTTAACGTGCCCAGCAACATCTTTCACCCCTGGTTCTTTTCCTGTGGGAGAAGAGTTCAAACGTTCGTGCTTTACTCTGTTGTGCTCAGAGAGCACCAGGCACCAGAGAGGTTGGATTCAAATGCACTTTGAGTTAGGAAAGTGAGGAGTGACAGCAATGTGTGTGTCACCCTTGCAAAGCTCACTGGGTGCTGAAGATGGCGAGAGAGATCTTTCAGTCCGGGCTCTTTGGCTGTGGGAGCAGAGTTCAAACGTTCGTTTCCTATGCTGCTCTGCTCAGCCAGCTCCAGGCTCCGCAGATGTTGAATACAAATGCACTTTGAGGTAGGCATGTAAGGAGAGACAGCAATGTGTGTGTCATCCTTGCAAAGTCCATTGTGTGCTGAACGTGCCCAACAACATCTTTCACCCCTGGTTCTTTACCTGTGGCAGAAGAGTTCAAACGTTCGTGCTTTACTTTGCTGAGCTCAGAGAGCACCAGGCAGAAGAGATGTTTGATTCAAATGCACTTTGAGGCAGGAAAGTGAGGAGAGACAGCAAAGAGTGAGTTATCCTAGCAAAGCCATCTGCGTGCTGAACATGCCCAGCTACACCATTCACTCCTGGTTCTTTACCTGTGGGAACCGAGATCAAACGTTCGTGCTTTACTTTGCTGTGCTCAGCCGGCACCAGGCACGAGAGATGTTGTATTCAAATGCACTTTGAGGTAGGAAAGTGAGGAGAGAGAGCAATGAGTGTGTCATCCTTGCAAAGCCCACTATGTGCTGAACATGCCCAGCAACATCTTTCCCTCCTGCCTCTTTTCCTGGGGGAGCAGAATTCAAATTTTCGTGCTTTACTCTGCTGTGCTCAGAGAGCACCAGGCAGAAGAGATGTTGGATTCAAATGCAATTTAAGGTAGGAAAGTGAGGAGAGACAGCAATGTGTGTGTCATCCTTGCAAAGCCCACTGTGTGCTTAACGTGCCCAGCAACATCTTTCACCCCTGGTTCTTTTCCTGTGGGAGAAGAGTTCAAACGTTCGTGCTTTACTCTGCCGTGCTCTGAGAGCACCAGGCACCAGAGAGGTTGGATTCAAATGCACATTGATGTAGGAAAGTGAGTAGTGACAGCAAAGTGTGTGCCACTTTTGCAAAGCTCACTGGGTGCTGAAGATGGCGAGAGAGATCTTTCACTCCGGGCTCTTTGGCTGTGGGAGCAGAGCTCAAACGTTCGTTTCCTAAGCTGCTCTGCTCAGCCAGCTCCAGGCTCCGCAGATGTTGAATACAAATGCACTTTGAGGTAGGGATGTAAGGAGAGACAGCAATGTGTGTGTCATCCTTGCAAAGCCCATTGTGTGCTGAACGTGCCCAACAACATCTTTCACCCCTGGTTCTTTACCTGTGGCAGAAGAGTTCAAACGTTCGTGCTTTACTCTGCTGTGCTCAGAGAGCACCAGGCACCAAAGAATTTTGATTCAAAAGCACTTTGAGGTAGGAAAGTGAGGAGAGAGAGCAATGTGAGTGTCACCTTTGCAAAGCTCACTGGGTGCTGAAGGCGCCCAGCCACGACTTTCACTCCTGCCTCTTTAGGTCTGGGAGCAGAGTTCAAACGTTCGTGCTTTACTCTGCTATGCACAGCAGACACCAGGCACCGGAGATGATTGTTTCAAATGCACTTTAAGGTAGAAAGAGAGGAGAGACAGCAATGTGTATGCCACCATTGCAAAGCTTACTGTGTGCTGAAGCCGCCCAGAAACGTCATTCGCTCCTGGATGTTCAGCTCTGGAAGCAGAGTTCAAACGTTCCTTTCCTACTCTGCTCTGCTCAGCCAGCTCCAGACTCAACAGATGTTGGATTCAAATGCACTTTCAGGTTGGAAAGTGAGAGAGAGCAATGTGTGTGTCACTCTTGCAAAGCTCACTGGGTGCTGAAGATGGCGAGAGAGATCTTTCACTGCAGGCTCTGTGGCTGTGGGAGCAGAGATCAAACGTTCGTTTCCTAAGCTGCTCTGCTCAGCCAGCTCCAGGCTCCGCAGATGTTGAATACAAATGCACTTTGAGGTAGGCATGTAAGGAGAGACAGCAATGTGTGTGTCATCCTTGCAAAGTCCATTGTGTGCTGAACATGCCCAGCTACACCTTTCACTCCTGGTTCTTTACCTGTGGGAACAGAGATCAAACGTTCGTGCTTTACTTTGCTGAGCTCAGAGAGCACCAGGCAGAAGAGATGTTTGATTCAAATGCACTTTGAGGCAGGAAAGTGAGGAGAGACAGCAAAGAGTGAGTTATCCTAGCAAAGCCATCTGCGTGCTGAACATGCCCAGCTACACCATTCACTCCTGGTTCTTTACCTGTGGGAACCGAGATCAAACGTTCGTGCTTTACTTTGCTGTGCTCAGCCGGCACCAGGCACGAGAGATGTTGTATTCAAATGCACTTTGAGGTAGGAAAGTGAGGAGAGAGAGCAATGAGTGTGTCATCCTTGCAAAGCCCACTATGTGCTGAACATGCCCAGCAACATCTTTCCCTCCTGCCTCTTTTCCTGGGGGAGCAGAATTCAAATTTTCGTGCTTTACTCTGCTGTGCTCAGAGAGCACCAGGCAGAAGAGATGTTGGATTCAAATGCAATTTAAGGTAGGAAAGTGAGGAGAGACAGCAATGTGTGTGTCATCCTTGCAAAGCCCACTGTGTGCTTAACGTGCCCAGCAACATCTTTCACCCCTGGTTCTTTTCCTGTGGGAGAAGAGTTCAAACGTTCGTGCTTTACTCTGCCGTGCTCTGAGAGCACCAGGCACCAGAGAGGTTGGATTCAAATGCACATTGATGTAGGAAAGTGAGTAGTGACAGCAAAGTGTGTGCCACTTTTGCAAAGCTCACTGGGTGCTGAAGATGGCGAGAGAGATCTTTCACTCCGGGCTCTTTGGCTGTGGGAGCAGAGCTCAAACGTTCGTTTCCTAAGCTGCTCTGCTCAGCCAGCTCCAGGCTCCGCAGATGTTGAATACAAATGCACTTTGAGGTAGGGATGTAAGGAGAGACAGCAATGTGTGTGTCATCCTTGCAAAGCCCATTGTGTGCTGAACGTGCCCAACAACATCTTTCACCCCTGGTTCTTTACCTGTGGCAGAAGAGTTCAAACGTTCGTGCTTTACTTTGCTGAGCTCAGAGAGCACCAGGCAGAAGAGATGTTTGATTCAAATGCACTTTGTGGCAGGAAAGTGAGGAGAGACAGCAAAGAGTGAGTTATCCTAGCAAAGCCATCTGCGTGCTGAACATGCCCAGCTACACCATTCACTCCTGCTTCTTTACCTGTGGGAACCGAGATCAAACGTTCGTGCTTTACTTTGCTGTGCTCAGCCGGCACCAGGCACGAGAGATGTTGTATTCAAATGCACTTTGAGGTAGGAAAGTGAGGAGAGAGAGCAATGAGTGTGTCATCCTTGCAAAGCCCACTATGTGCTGAACATGCCCAGCAACATCTTTCCCTCCTGCCTCTTTTCCTGGGGGAGCAGAATTCAAATTTTCGTGCTTTACTCTGCTGTGCTCAGAGAGCACCAGGCAGAAGAGATGTTGGATTCAAATGCAATTTAAGGTAGGAAAGTGAGGAGAGACAGCAATGTGTGTGTCATCCTTGCAAAGCTCACTGTGTGCTTAACGTGCCCAGCAACATCTTTCACCCCTGGTTCTTTTCCTGTGGGAGAAGAGTTCAAACGTTCGTGCTTTACTCTGTTGTGCTCAGAGAGCACCAGGCACCAGAGAGGTTGGATTCAAATGCACTTTGAGTTAGGAAAGTGAGGAGTGACAGCAATGTGTGTGTCACCCTTGCAAAGCTCACTGGGTGCTGAAGATGGCGAGAGAGATCTTTCAGTCCGTGCTCTTTGGCTGTGGGAGCAGAGTTCAAACGTTCGTTTCCTAAGCTGCTCTGCTCAGCCAGATCCAGGCTCCGCAGATGTTGAATACAAATGCACTTTGAGGTAGGGATGTAAGGAGAGACAGCAATGTGTGTGTCATCCTTGCAAAGCCCATTGTGTGCTGAACGTGCCCAACAACATCTTTCACCCCTGGTTCTTTACCTGTGGCAGAAGAGTTCAAACGTTCGTGCTTTACTTTGCTGAGCTCAGAGAGCACCAGGCAGAAGAGATGTTTGATTCAAATGCACTTTGAGGCAGGAAAGTGAGGAGAGACAGCAAAGAGTGAGTTATCCTAGCAAAGCCATCTGCGTGCTGAACATGCCCAGCTACACCATTCACTCCTGGTTCTTTACCTGTGGGAACCGAGATCAAACGTTCGTGCTTTACTTTGCTGTGCTCAGCCGGCACCAGGCACGAGAGATGTTGTATTCAAATGCACTTTGAGGTAGGAAAGTGAGGAGAGAGAGCAATGAGTGTGTCATCCTTGCAAAGCCCACTATGTGCTGAACATGCCCAGCAACATCTTTCCCTCCTGCCTCTTTTCCTGGGGGAGCAGAATTCAAATTTTCGTGCTTTACTCTGCTGTGCTCAGAGAGCACCAGGCAGAAGAGATGTTGGATTCAAATGCAATTTAAGGTAGGAAAGTGAGGAGAGACAGCAATGTGTGTGTCATCCTTGCAAAGCTCACTGTGTGCTTAACGTGCCCAGCAACATCTTTCACCCCTGGTTCTTTTCCTGTGGGAGAAGAGTTCAAACGTTCGTGCTTTACTCTGTTGTGCTCAGAGAGCACCAGGCACCAGAGAGGTTGGATTCAAATGCACTTTGAGTTAGGAAAGTGAGGAGTGACAGCAATGTGTGTGTCACCCTTGCAAAGCTCACTGGGTGCTGAAGATGGCGAGAGAGATCTTTCAGTCCGGGCTCTTTGGCTGTGGGAGCAGAGTTCAAACGTTCGTTTCCTAAGCTGCTCTGCTCAGCCAGCTCCAGGCTCCGCAGATGTTGAATACAAATGCACTTTGAGGTAGGGATGTAAGGAGAGACAGCAATGTGTGTGTCATCCTTGCAAAGCCCATTGTGTGCTGAACGTGCCCAACAACATCTTTCACCCCTGGTTCTTTACCTGTGGCAGAAGAGTTCAAACGTTCGTGCTTTACTCTGCTGTGCTCAGAGAGCACCAGGCACCAAAGAATTTTGATTCAAAAGCACTTTGAGGTAGGAAAGTGAGGAGAGAGAGCAATGTGAGTGTCACCTTTGCAAAGCTCACTGGGTGCTGAAGGCGCCCAGCCACGACTTTCACTCCTGCCTCTTTAGGTCTGGGAGCAGAGTTCAAACGTTCGTGCTTTACTCTGCTATGCACAGCAGACACCAGGCACCGGAGATGATTGTTTCAAATGCACTTTAAGGTAGAAAGAGAGGAGAGACAGCAATGTGTATGCCACCATTGCAAAGCTTACTGTGTGCTGAAGCCGCCCAGAAACGTCAATCGCTCCTGGATGTTCAGCTCTGGAAGCAGAGTTCAAACGTTCCTTTCCTACTCTGCTCTGCTCAGCCAGCTCCAGACTCAACAGATGTTGGATTCAAATGCACTTTCAGGTTGGAAAGTGAGAGAGAGCAATGTGTGTGTCACTCTTGCAAAGCTCACTGGGTGCTGAAGATGGCGAGAGAGATCTTTCACTGCAGGCTCTTTGGCTGTGGGAGCAGAGTTCAAACGTTCGTTTCCTAAGCTGCTCTGCTCAGCCAGCTCCAGACTCCACAGATGTTGGATTCAAATGCACTTTGAGGTAGGAAAGTGAGGAGAGACAGCAATGTGTGTGTCACCCTTGCAAAGCTCACTGCGTGCTGAACATGCCCAGCTACACCTTTCACTCCTGGTTCTTTACCTGTGGGAACAGAGATCAAACGTTCGTGCTTTACTTTGCTGAGCTCAGAGAGCACCAGGCAGAAGAGATGTTTGATTCAAATGCACTTTGAGGCAGGAAAGTGAGGAGAGACAGCAAAGAGTGAGTTATCCTAGCAAAGCCATCTGCGTGCTGAACATGCCCAGCTACACCATTCACTCCTGGTTCTTTACCTGTGGGAACCGAGATCAAGCGTTCGTGCTTTACTTTGCTGTGCTCAGCCGGCACCAGGCACGAGAGATGTTGTATTCAAATGCACTTTGAGGTAGGAAAGTGAGGAGAGAGAGCAATGAGTGTGTCATCCTTGCAAAGCCCACTATGTGCTGAACATGCCCAGCAACATCTTTCCCTCCTGCCTCTTTTCCTGGGGGAGCAGAATTCAAATTTTCGTGCTTTACTCTGCTGTGCTCAGAGAGCACCAGGCAGAAGAGATGTTGGATTCAAATGCAATTTAAGGTAGGAAAGTGAGGAGAGACAGCAATGTGTGTGTCATCCTTGCAAAGCCCACTGTGTGCTTAACGTGCCCAGCAACATCTTTCACCCCTGGTTCTTTTCCTGTGGGAGAAGAGTTCAAACGTTCGTGCTTTACTCTGTTGTGCTCAGAGAGCACCAGGCACCAGAGAGGTTGGATTCAAATGCACTTTGAGTTAGGAAAGTGAGGAGTGACAGCAATGTGTGTGTCACCCTTGCAAAGCTCACTGGGTGCTGAAGATGGCGAGAGAGATCTTTCAGTCCGGGCTCTTTGGCTGTGGGAGCAGAGTTCAAACGTTCGTTTCCTATGCTGCTCTGCTCAGCCAGCTCCAGGCTCCGCAGATGTTGAATACAAATGCACTTTGAGGTAGGCATGTAAGGAGAGACAGCAATGTGTGTGTCATCCTTGCAAAGTCCATTGTGTGCTGAACGTGCCCAACAACATCTTTCACCCCTGGTTCTTTACCTGTGGCAGAAGAGTTCAAACGTTCGTGCTTTACTTTGCTGAGCTCAGAGAGCACCAGGCAGAAGAGATGTTTGATTCAAATGCACTTTGAGGCAGGAAAGTGAGGAGAGACAGCAAAGAGTGAGTTATCCTAGCAAAGCCATCTGCGTGCTGAACATGCCCAGCTACACCATTCACTCCTGGTTCTTTACCTGTGGGAACCGAGATCAAACGTTCGTGCTTTACTTTGCTGTGCTCAGCCGGCACCAGGCACGAGAGATGTTGTATTCAAATGCACTTTGAGGTAGGAAAGTGAGGAGAGAGAGCAATGAGTGTGTCATCCTTGCAAAGCCCACTATGTGCTGAACATGCCCAGCAACATCTTTCCCTCCTGCCTCTTTTCCTGGGGGAGCAGAATTCAAATTTTCGTGCTTTACTCTGCTGTGCTCAGAGAGCACCAGGCAGAAGAGATGTTGGATTCAAATGCAATTTAAGGTAGGAAAGTGAGGAGAGACAGCAATGTGTGTGTCATCCTTGCAAAGCCCACTGTGTGCTTAACGTGCCCAGCAACATCTTTCACCCCTGGTTCTTTTCCTGTGGGAGAAGAGTTCAAACGTTCGTGCTTTACTCTGCCGTGCTCTGAGAGCACCAGGCACCAGAGAGGTTGGATTCAAATGCACATTGATGTAGGAAAGTGAGTAGTGACAGCAAAGTGTGTGCCACTTTTGCAAAGCTCACTGGGTGCTGAAGATGGCGAGAGAGATCTTTCACTCCGGGCTCTTTGGCTGTGGGAGCAGAGCTCAAACGTTCGTTTCCTAAGCTGCTCTGCTCAGCCAGCTCCAGGCTCCGCAGATGTTGAATACAAATGCACTTTGAGGTAGGGATGTAAGGAGAGACAGCAATGTGTGTGTCATCCTTGCAAAGCCCATTGTGTGCTGAACGTGCCCAACAACATCTTTCACCCCTGGTTCTTTACCTGTGGCAGAAGAGTTCAAACGTTCGTGCTTTACTTTGCTGAGCTCAGAGAGCACCAGGCAGAAGAGATGTTTGATTCAAATGCACTTTGTGGCAGGAAAGTGAGGAGAGACAGCAAAGAGTGAGTTATCCTAGCAAAGCCATCTGCGTGCTGAACATGCCCAGCTACACCATTCACTCCTGCTTCTTTACCTGTGGGAACCGAGATCAAACGTTCGTGCTTTACTTTGCTGTGCTCAGCCGGCACCAGGCACGAGAGATGTTGTATTCAAATGCACTTTGAGGTAGGAAAGTGAGGAGAGAGAGCAATGAGTGTGTCATCCTTGCAAAGCCCACTATGTGCTGAACATGCCCAGCAACATCTTTCCCTCCTGCCTCTTTTCCTGGGGGAGCAGAATTCAAATTTTCGTGCTTTACTCTGCTGTGCTCAGAGAGCACCAGGCAGAAGAGATGTTGGATTCAAATGCAATTTAAGGTAGGAAAGTGAGGAGAGACAGCAATGTGTGTGTCATCCTTGCAAAGCTCACTGTGTGCTTAACGTGCCCAGCAACATCTTTCACCCCTGGTTCTTTTCCTGTGGGAGAAGAGTTCAAACGTTCGTGCTTTACTCTGTTGTGCTCAGAGAGCACCAGGCACCAGAGAGGTTGGATTCAAATGCACTTTGAGTTAGGAAAGTGAGGAGTGACAGCAATGTGTGTGTCACCCTTGCAAAGCTCACTGGGTGCTGAAGATGGCGAGAGAGATCTTTCAGTCCGTGCTCTTTGGCTGTGGGAGCAGAGTTCAAACGTTCGTTTCCTAAGCTGCTCTGCTCAGCCAGATCCAGGCTCCGCAGATGTTGAATACAAATGCACTTTGAGGTAGGGATGTAAGGAGAGACAGCAATGTGTGTGTCATCCTTGCAAAGCCCATTGTGTGCTGAACGTGCCCAACAACATCTTTCACCCCTGGTTCTTTACCTGTGGCAGAAGAGTTCAAACGTTCGTGCTTTACTTTGCTGAGCTCAGAGAGCACCAGGCAGAAGAGATGTTTGATTCAAATGCACTTTGAGGCAGGAAAGTGAGGAGAGACAGCAAAGAGTGAGTTATCCTAGCAAAGCCATCTGCGTGCTGAACATGCCCAGCTACACCATTCACTCCTGGTTCTTTACCTGTGGGAACCGAGATCAAACGTTCGTGCTTTACTTTGCTGTGCTCAGCCGGCACCAGGCACGAGAGATGTTGTATTCAAATGCACTTTGAGGTAGGAAAGTGAGGAGAGAGAGCAATGAGTGTGTCATCCTTGCAAAGCCCACTATGTGCTGAACATGCCCAGCAACATCTTTCCCTCCTGCCTCTTTTCCTGGGGGAGCAGAATTCAAATTTTCGTGCTTTACTCTGCTGTGCTCAGAGAGCACCAGGCAGAAGAGATGTTGGATTCAAATGCAATTTAAGGTAGGAAAGTGAGGAGAGACAGCAATGTGTGTGTCATCCTTGCAAAGCTCACTGTGTGCTTAACGTGCCCAGCAACATCTTTCACCCCTGGTTCTTTTCCTGTGGGAGAAGAGTTCAAACGTTCGTGCTTTACTCTGTTGTGCTCAGAGAGCACCAGGCACCAGAGAGGTTGGATTCAAATGCACTTTGAGTTAGGAAAGTGAGGAGTGACAGCAATGTGTGTGTCACCCTTGCAAAGCTCACTGGGTGCTGAAGATGGCGAGAGAGATCTTTCAGTCCGGGCTCTTTGGCTGTGGGAGCAGAGTTCAAACGTTCGTTTCCTAAGCTGCTCTGCTCAGCCAGCTCCAGGCTCCGCAGATGTTGAATACAAATGCACTTTGAGGTAGGGATGTAAGGAGAGACAGCAATGTGTGTGTCATCCTTGCAAAGCCCATTGTGTGCTGAACGTGCCCAACAACATCTTTCACCCCTGGTTCTTTACCTGTGGCAGAAGAGTTCAAACGTTCGTGCTTTACTCTGCTGTGCTCAGAGAGCACCAGGCACCAAAGAATTTTGATTCAAAAGCACTTTGAGGTAGGAAAGTGAGGAGAGAGAGCAATGTGAGTGTCACCTTTGCAAAGCTCACTGGGTGCTGAAGGCGCCCAGCCACGACTTTCACTCCTGCCTCTTTAGGTCTGGGAGCAGAGTTCAAACGTTCGTGCTTTACTCTGCTATGCACAGCAGACACCAGGCACCGGAGATGATTGTTTCAAATGCACTTTAAGGTAGAAAGAGAGGAGAGACAGCAATGTGTATGCCACCATTGCAAAGCTTACTGTGTGCTGAAGCCGCCCAGAAACGTCAATCGCTCCTGGATGTTCAGCTCTGGAAGCAGAGTTCAAACGTTCCTTTCCTACTCTGCTCTGCTCAGCCAGCTCCAGACTCAACAGATGTTGGATTCAAATGCACTTTCAGGTTGGAAAGTGAGAGAGAGCAATGTGTGTGTCACTCTTGCAAAGCTCACTGGGTGCTGAAGATGGCGAGAGAGATCTTTCACTGCAGGCTCTTTGGCTGTGGGAGCAGAGTTCAAACGTTCGTTTCCTAAGCTGCTCTGCTCAGCCAGCTCCAGACTCCACAGATGTTGGATTCAAATGCACTTTGAGGTAGGAAAGTGAGGAGAGACAGCAATGTGTGTGTCACCCTTGCAAAGCTCACTGCGTGCTGAACATGCCCAGCTACACCTTTCACTCCTGGTTCTTTACCTGTGGGAACAGAGATCAAACGTTCGTGCTTTACTTTGCTGAGCTCAGAGAGCACCAGGCAGAAGAGATGTTTGATTCAAATGCACTTTGAGGCAGGAAAGTGAGGAGAGACAGCAAAGAGTGAGTTATCCTAGCAAAGCCATCTGCGTGCTGAACATGCCCAGCTACACCATTCACTCCTGGTTCTTTACCTGTGGGAACCGAGATCAAGCGTTCGTGCTTTACTTTGCTGTGCTCAGCCGGCACCAGGCACGAGAGATGTTGTATTCAAATGCACTTTGAGGTAGGAAAGTGAGGAGAGAGAGCAATGAGTGTGTCATCCTTGCAAAGCCCACTATGTGCTGAACATGCCCAGCAACATCTTTCCCTCCTGCCTCTTTTCCTGGGGGAGCAGAATTCAAATTTTCGTGCTTTACTCTGCTGTGCTCAGAGAGCACCAGGCAGAAGAGATGTTGGATTCAAATGCAATTTAAGGTAGGAAAGTGAGGAGAGACAGCAATGTGTGTGTCATCCTTGCAAAGCCCACTGTGTGCTTAACGTGCCCAGCAACATCTTTCACCCCTGGTTCTTTTCCTGTGGGAGAAGAGTTCAAACGTTCGTGCTTTACTCTGTTGTGCTCAGAGAGCACCAGGCACCAGAGAGGTTGGATTCAAATGCACTTTGAGTTAGGAAAGTGAGGAGTGACAGCAATGTGTGTGTCACCCTTGCAAAGCTCACTGGGTGCTGAAGATGGCGAGAGAGATCTTTCAGTCCGGGCTCTTTGGCTGTGGGAGCAGAGTTCAAACGTTCGTTTCCTATGCTGCTCTGCTCAGCCAGCTCCAGGCTCCGCAGATGTTGAATACAAATGCACTTTGAGGTAGGCATGTAAGGAGAGACAGCAATGTGTGTGTCATCCTTGCAAAGTCCATTGTGTGCTGAACGTGCCCAACAACATCTTTCACCCCTGGTTCTTTACCTGTGGCAGAAGAGTTCAAACGTTCGTGCTTTACTTTGCTGAGCTCAGAGAGCACCAGGCAGAAGAGATGTTTGATTCAAATGCACTTTGAGGCAGGAAAGTGAGGAGAGACAGCAAAGAGTGAGTTATCCTAGCAAAGCCATCTGCGTGCTGAACATGCCCAGCTACACCATTCACTCCTGGTTCTTTACCTGTGGGAACCGAGATCAAACGTTCGTGCTTTACTTTGCTGTGCTCAGCCGGCACCAGGCACGAGAGATGTTGTATTCAAATGCACTTTGAGGTAGGAAAGTGAGGAGAGAGAGCAATGAGTGTGTCATCCTTGCAAAGCCCACTATGTGCTGAACATGCCCAGCAACATCTTTCCCTCCTGCCTCTTTTCCTGGGGGAGCAGAATTCAAATTTTCGTGCTTTACTCTGCTGTGCTCAGAGAGCACCAGGCAGAAGAGATGTTGGATTCAAATGCAATTTAAGGTAGGAAAGTGAGGAGAGACAGCAATGTGTGTGTCATCCTTGCAAAGCCCACTGTGTGCTTAACGTGCCCAGCAACATCTTTCACCCCTGGTTCTTTTCCTGTGGGAGAAGAGTTCAAACGTTCGTGCTTTACTCTGCCGTGCTCTGAGAGCACCAGGCACCAGAGAGGTTGGATTCAAATGCACATTGATGTAGGAAAGTGAGTAGTGACAGCAAAGTGTGTGCCACTTTTGCAAAGCTCACTGGGTGCTGAAGATGGCGAGAGAGATCTTTCACTCCGGGCTCTTTGGCTGTGGGAGCAGAGCTCAAACGTTCGTTTCCTAAGCTGCTCTGCTCAGCCAGCTCCAGGCTCCGCAGATGTTGAATACAAATGCACTTTGAGGTAGGGATGTAAGGAGAGACAGCAATGTGTGTGTCATCCTTGCAAAGCCCATTGTGTGCTGAACGTGCCCAACAACATCTTTCACCCCTGGTTCTTTACCTGTGGCAGAAGAGTTCAAACGTTCGTGCTTTACTCTGCTGTGCTCAGAGAGCACCAGGCACCAAAGAATTTTGATTCAAAAGCACTTTGAGGTAGGAAAGTGAGGAGAGAGAGCAATGTGAGTGTCACCTTTGCAAAGCTCACTGGGTGCTGAAGGCGCCCAGCCACGACTTTCACTCCTGCCTCTTTAGGTCTGGGAGCAGAGTTCAAACGTTCGTGCTTTACTCTGCTATGCACAGCAGACACCAGGCACCGGAGATGATTGTTTCAAATGCACTTTAAGGTAGAAAGAGAGGAGAGACAGCAATGTGTATGCCACCATTGCAAAGCTTACTGTGTGCTGAAGCCGCCCAGAAACGTCATTCGCTCCTGGATGTTCAGCTCTGGAAGCAGAGTTCAAACGTTCCTTTCCTACTCTGCTCTGCTCAGCCAGCTCCAGACTCAACAGATGTTGGATTCAAATGCACTTTCAGGTTGGAAAGTGAGAGAGAGCAATGTGTGTGTCACTCTTGCAAAGCTCACTGGGTGCTGAAGATGGCGAGAGAGATCTTTCAGTCCGTGCTCTTTGGCTGTGGGAGCAGAGATCAAACGTTCGTTTCCTAAGCTGCTCTGCTCAGCCAGCTCCAGACTCCACAGATGTTGGATTCAAATGCACTTTGAGGTAGGAAAGTGAGGAGAGACAGCAATGTGTGTGTCACCCTTGCAAAGCTCACTGCGTGCTGAACATGCCCAGCTACACCTTTCACTCCTGGTTCTTTACCTGTGGGAACAGAGATCAAACGTTCGTGCTTTACTTTGCTGAGCTCAGAGAGCACCAGGCAGAAGAGATGTTTGATTCAAATGCACTTTGAGGCAGGAAAGTGAGGAGAGACAGCAAAGAGTGAGTTATCCTAGCAAAGCCATCTGCGTGCTGAACATGCCCAGCTACACCATTCACTCCTGGTTCTTTACCTGTGGGAACCGAGATCAAGCGTTCGTGCTTTACTTTGCTGTGCTCAGCCGGCACCAGGCACGAGAGATGTTGTATTCAAATGCACTTTGAGGTAGGAAAGTGAGGAGAGAGAGCAATGAGTGTGTCATCCTTGCAAAGCCCACTATGTGCTGAACATGCCCAGCAACATCTTTCCCTCCTGCCTCTTTTCCTGGGGGAGCAGAATTCAAATTTTCGTGCTTTACTCTGCTGTGCTCAGAGAGCACCAGGCAGAAGAGATGTTGGATTCAAATGCAATTTAAGGTAGGAAAGTGAGGAGAGACAGCAATGTGTGTGTCATCCTTGCAAAGCTCACTGTGTGCTTAACGTGCCCAACAACATCTTTCACCCCTGGTTCTTTTCCTGTGGGAGAAGAGTTCAAACGTTCGTGCTTTACTCTGTTGTGCTCAGAGAGCACCAGGCACCAGAGAGGTTGGATTCAAATGCACTTTGAGTTAGGAAAGTGAGGAGTGACAGCAATGTGTGTGTCACCCTTGCAAAGCTCACTGGGTGCTGAAGATGGCGAGAGAGATCTTTCAGTCCGGGCTCTTTGGCTGTGGGAGCAGAGTTCAAACGTTCGTTTCCTATGCTGCTCTGCTCAGCCAGCTCCAGGCTCCGCAGATGTTGAATACAAATGCACTTTGAGGTAGGCATGTAAGGAGAGACAGCAATGTGTGTGTCATCCTTGCAAAGTCCATTGTGTGCTGAACGTGCCCAACAACATCTTTCACCCCTGGTTCTTTACCTGTGGCAGAAGAGTTCAAACGTTCGTGCTTTACTTTGCTGAGCTCAGAGAGCACCAGGCAGAAGAGATGTTTGATTCAAATGCACTTTGAGGCAGGAAAGTGAGGAGAGACAGCAAAGAGTGAGTTATCCTAGCAAAGCCATCTGCGTGCTGAACATGCCCAGCTACACCATTCACTCCTGCTTCTTTACCTGTGGGAACCGAGATCAAACGTTCGTGCTTTACTTTGCTGTGCTCAGCCGGCACCAGGCACGAGAGATGTTGTATTCAAATGCACTTTGAGGTAGGAAAGTGAGGAGAGAGAGCAATGAGTGTGTCATCCTTGCAAAGCCCACTATGTGCTGAACATGCCCAGCAACATCTTTCCCTCCTGCCTCTTTTCCTGGGGGAGCAGAATTCAAATTTTCGTGCTTTACTCTGCTGTGCTCAGAGAGCACCAGGCAGAAGAGATGTTGGATTCAAATGCAATTTAAGGTAGGAAAGTGAGGAGAGACAGCAATGTGTGTGTCATCCTTGCAAAGCCCACTGTGTGCTTAACGTGCCCAGCAACATCTTTCACCCCTGGTTCTTTTCCTGTGGGAGAAGAGTTCAAACGTTCGTGCTTTACTCTGCCGTGCTCTGAGAGCACCAGGCACCAGAGAGGTTGGATTCAAATGCACATTGATGTAGGAAAGTGAGTAGTGACAGCAAAGTGTGTGCCACTTTTGCAAAGCTCACTGGGTGCTGAAGATGGCGAGAGAGATCTTTCACTCCGGGCTCTTTGGCTGTGGGAGCAGAGCTCAAACGTTCGTTTCCTAAGCTGCTCTGCTCAGCCAGCTCCAGGCTCCGCAGATGTTGAATACAAATGCACTTTGAGGTAGGGATGTAAGGAGAGACAGCAATGTGTGTGTCATCCTTGCAAAGCCCATTGTGTGCTGAACGTGCCCAACAACATCTTTCACCCCTGGTTCTTTACCTGTGGCAGAAGAGTTCAAACGTTCGTGCTTTACTTTGCTGAGCTCAGAGAGCACCAGGCAGAAGAGATGTTTGATTCAAATGCACTTTGTGGCAGGAAAGTGAGGAGAGACAGCAAAGAGTGAGATATCCTAGCAAAGCCATCTGCGTGCTGAACATGCCCAGCTACACCATTCACTCCTGCTTCTTTACCTGTGGGAACCGAGATCAAACGTTCGTGCTTTACTTTGCTGTGCTCAGCCGGCACCAGGCACGAGAGATGTTGTATTCAAATGCACTTTGAGGTAGGAAAGTGAGGAGAGAGAGCAATGAGTGTGTCATCCTTGCAAAGCTCACTGTGTGCTTAACGTGCCCAGCAACATCTTTCACCCCTGGTTCTTTTCCTGTGGGAGAAGAGTTCGAACGTTCGTGCTTTACTCTGTTGTGCTCAGAGAGCACCAGGCACCAGAGAGGTTGGATTCAAATGCACTTTGAGTTAGGAAAGTGAGGAGTGACAGCAATGTGTGTGTCACCCTTGCAAAGCTCACTGGGTGCTGAAGATGGCGAGAGAGATCTTTCAGTCCGTGCTCTTTGGCTGTGGGAGCAGAGTTCAAACGTTCGTTTCCTAAGCTGCTCTGCTCAGCCAGCTCCAGGCTCCGCAGATGTTGAATACAAATGCACTTTGAGGTAGGGATGTAAGGAGAGACAGCAATGTGTGTGTCATCCTTGCAAAGCCCATTGTGTGCTGAACGTGCCCAACAACATCTTTCACCCCTGGTTCTTTACCTGTGGCAGAAGAGTTCAAACGTTCGTGCTTTACTCTGCTGTGCTCAGAGAGCACCAGGCACCAAAGAATTTTGATTCAAAAGCACTTTGAGGTAGGAAAGTGAGGAGAGAGAGCAATGTGAGTGTCACCTTTGCGAAGCTCACTGGGTGCTGAAGGCGCCCAGCCACGACTTTCACTCCTGCCTCTTTAGGTCTGGGAGCAGAGTTCAAACGTTCGTGCTTTACTCTGCTATGCACAGCAGACACCAGGCACCGGAGATGATTGTTTCAAATGCACTTTAAGGTAGAAAGAGAGGAGAGACAGCAATGTGTATGCCACCATTGCAAAGCTTACTGTGTGCTGAAGCCGCCCAGAAACGTCATTCGCTCCTGGATGTTCAGCTCTGGAAGCAGAGTTCAAACGTTCCTTTCCTACTCTGCTCTGCTCAGCCAGCTCCAGACTCAACAGATGTTGGATTCAAATGCACTTTCAGGTTGGAAAGTGAGAGAGAGCAATGTGTGTGTCACTCTTGCAAAGCTCACTGGGTGCTGAAGATGGCGAGAGAGATCTTTCACTGCAGGCTCTGTGGCTGTGGGAGCAGAGATCAAACGTTCGTTTCCTAAGCTGCTCTGCTCAGCCAGCTCCAGACTCCACAGATGTTGGATTCAAATGCACTTTGAGGTAGGAAAGTGAGGAGAGACAGCAATGTGTGTGTCACCCTTGCAAAGCTCACTGCGTGCTGAACATGCCCAGCTACACCTTTCACTCCTGGTTCTTTACCTGTGGGAACAGAGATCAAACGTTCGTGCTTTACTTTGCTGAGCTCAGAGAGCACCAGGCAGAAGAGATGTTTGATTCAAATGCACTTTGAGGCAGGAAAGTGAGGAGAGACAGCAAAGAGTGAGTTATCCTAGCAAAGCCATCTGCGTGCTGAACATGCCCAGCTACACCATTCACTCCTGGTTCTTTACCTGTGGGAACCGAGATCAAGCGTTCGTGCTTTACTTTGCTGTGCTCAGCCGGCACCAGGCACGAGAGATGTTGTATTCAAATGCACTTTGAGGTAGGAAAGTGAGGAGAGAGAGCAATGAGTGTGTCATCCTTGCAAAGCCCACTATGTGCTGAACATGCCCAGCAACATCTTTCCCTCCTGCCTCTTTTCCTGGGGGAGCAGAATTCAAATTTTCGTGCTTTACTCTGCTGTGCTCAGAGAGCACCAGGCAGAAGAGATGTTGGATTCAAATGCAATTTAAGGTAGGAAAGTGAGGAGAGACAGCAATGTGTGTGTCATCCTTGCAAAGCTCACTGTGTGCTTAACGTGCCCAACAACATCTTTCACCCCTGGTTCTTTTCCTGTGGGAGAAGAGTTCAAACGTTCGTGCTTTACTCTGTTGTGCTCAGAGAGCACCAGGCACCAGAGAGGTTGGATTCAAATGCACTTTGAGTTAGGAAAGTGAGGAGTGACAGCAATGTGTGTGTCACCCTTGCAAAGCTCACTGGGTGCTGAAGATGGCGAGAGAGATCTTTCAGTCCGGGCTCTTTGGCTGTGGGAGCAGAGTTCAAACGTTCGTTTCCTATGCTGCTCTGCTCAGCCAGCTCCAGGCTCCGCAGATGTTGAATACAAATGCACTTTGAGGTAGGCATGTAAGGAGAGACAGCAATGTGTGTGTCATCCTTGCAAAGTCCATTGTGTGCTGAACGTGCCCAACAACATCTTTCACCCCTGGTTCTTTACCTGTGGCAGAAGAGTTCAAACGTTCGTGCTTTACTTTGCTGAGCTCAGAGAGCACCAGGCAGAAGAGATGTTTGATTCAAATGCACTTTGAGGCAGGAAAGTGAGGAGAGACAGCAAAGAGTGAGTTATCCTAGCAAAGCCATCTGCGTGCTGAACATGCCCAGCTACACCATTCACTCCTGCTTCTTTACCTGTGGGAACCGAGATCAAACGTTCGTGCTTTACTTTGCTGTGCTCAGCCGGCACCAGGCACGAGAGATGTTGTATTCAAATGCACTTTGAGGTAGGAAAGTGAGGAGAGAGAGCAATGAGTGTGTCATCCTTGCAAAGCCCACTATGTGCTGAACATGCCCAGCAACATCTTTCCCTCCTGCCTCTTTTCCTGGGGGAGCAGAATTCAAATTTTCGTGCTTTACTCTGCTGTGCTCAGAGAGCACCAGGCAGAAGAGATGTTGGATTCAAATGCAATTTAAGGTAGGAAAGTGAGGAGAGACAGCAATGTGTGTGTCATCCTTGCAAAGCCCACTGTGTGCTTAACGTGCCCAGCAACATCTTTCACCCCTGGTTCTTTTCCTGTGGGAGAAGAGTTCAAACGTTCGCGCTTTACTCTGCCGTGCTCTGAGAGCACCAGGCACCAGAGAGGTTGGATTCAAATGCACATTGATGTAGGAAAGTGAGTAGTGACAGCAAAGTGTGTGCCACTTTTGCAAAGCTCACTGGGTGCTGAAGATGGCGAGAGAGATCTTTCACTCCGGGCTCTTTGGCTGTGGGAGCAGAGCTCAAACGTTCGTTTCCTAAGCTGCTCTGCTCAGCCAGCTCCAGGCTCCGCAGATGTTGAATACAAATGCACTTTGAGGTAGGGATGTAAGGAGAGACAGCAATGTGTGTGTCATCCTTGCAAAGCCCATTGTGTGCTGAACGTGCCCAACAACATCTTTCACCCCTGGTTCTTTACCTGTGGCAGAAGAGTTCAAACGTTCGTGCTTTACTTTGCTGAGCTCAGAGAGCACCAGGCAGAAGAGATGTTTGATTCAAATGCACTTTGTGGCAGGAAAGTGAGGAGAGACAGCAAAGAGTGAGTTATCCTAGCAAAGCCATCTGCGTGCTGAACATGCCCAGCTACACCATTCACTCCTGCTTCTTTACCTGTGGGAACCGAGATCAAACGTTCGTGCTTTACTTTGCTGTGCTCAGCCGGCACCAGGCACGAGAGATGTTGTATTCAAATGCACTTTGAGGTAGGAAAGTGAGGAGAGAGAGCAATGAGTGTGTCATCCTTGCAAAGCTCACTGTGTGCTTAACGTGCCCAGCAACATCTTTCACCCCTGGTTCTTTTCCTGTGGGAGAAGAGTTCGAACGTTCGTGCTTTACTCTGTTGTGCTCAGAGAGCACCAGGCACCAGAGAGGTTGGATTCAAATGCACTTTGAGTTAGGAAAGTGAGGAGTGACAGCAATGTGTGTGTCACCCTTGCAAAGCTCACTGGGTGCTGAAGATGGCGAGAGAGATCTTTCAGTCCGTGCTCTTTGGCTGTGGGAGCAGAGTTCAAACGTTCGTTTCCTAAGCTGCTCTGCTCAGCCAGCTCCAGGCTCCGCAGATGTTGAATACAAATGCACTTTGAGGTAGGGATGTAAGGAGAGACAGCAATGTGTGTGTCATCCTTGCAAAGCCCATTGTGTGCTGAACGTGCCCAACAACATCTTTCACCCCTGGTTCTTTACCTGTGGCAGAAGAGTTCAAACGTTCGTGCTTTACTCTGCTGTGCTCAGAGAGCACCAGGCACCAAAGAATTTTGATTCAAAAGCACTTTGAGGTAGGAAAGTGAGGAGAGAGAGCAATGTGAGTGTCACCTTTGCAAAGCTCACTGGGTGCTGAAGGCGCCCAGCCACGACTTTCACTCCTGCCTCTTTAGGTCTGGGAGCAGAGTTCAAACGTTCGTGCTTTACTCTGCTATGCACAGCAGACACCAGGCACCGGAGATGATTGTTTCAAATGCACTTTAAGGTAGAAAGAGAGGAGAGACAGCAATGTGTATGCCACCATTGCAAAGCTTACTGTGTGCTGAAGCCGCCCAGAAACGTCATTCGCTCCTGGATGTTCAGCTCTGGAAGCAGAGTTCAAACGTTCCTTTCCTACTCTGCTCTGCTCAGCCAGCTCCAGACTCAACAGATGTTGGATTCAAATGCACTTTCAGGTTGGAAAGTGAGAGAGAGCAATGTGTGTGTCACTCTTGCAAAGCTCACTGGGTGCTGAAGATGGCGAGAGAGATCTTTCACTGCAGGCTCTTTGGCTGTGGGAGCAGAGTTCAAACGTTCGTTTCCTAAGCTGCTCTGCTCAGCCAGCTCCAGACTCCACAGATGTTGGATTCAAATGCACTTTGAGGTAGGAAAGTGAGGAGAGACAGCAATGTGTGTGTCACCCTTGCAAAGCTCACTGCGTGCTGAACATGCCCAGCTACACCTTTCACTCCTGGTTCTTTACCTGTGGGAACAGAGATCAAACGTTCGTGCTTTACTTTGCTGAGCTCAGAGAGCACCAGGCAGAAGAGATGTTTGATTCAAATGCACTTTGAGGCAGGAAAGTGAGGAGAGACAGCAAAGAGTGAGTTATCCTAGCAAAGCCATCTGCGTGCTGAACATGCCCAGCTACACCATTCACTCCTGGTTCTTTACCTGTGGGAACCGAGATCAAGCGTTCGTGCTTTACTTTGCTGTGCTCAGCCGGCACCAGGCACGAGAGATGTTGTATTCAAATGCACTTTGAGGTAGGAAAGTGAGGAGAGAGAGCAATGAGTGTGTCATCCTTGCAAAGCCCACTATGTGCTGAACATGCCCAGCAACATCTTTCCCTCCTGCCTCTTTTCCTGGGGGAGCAGAATTCAAATTTTCGTGCTTTACTCTGCTGTGCTCAGAGAGCACCAGGCAGAAGAGATGTTGGATTCAAATGCAATTTAAGGTAGGAAAGTGAGGAGAGACAGCAATGTGTGTGTCATCCTTGCAAAGCCCACTGTGTGCTTAACGTGCCCAGCAACATCTTTCACCCCTGGTTCTTTTCCTGTGGGAGAAGAGTTCAAACGTTCGTGCTTTACTCTGTTGTGCTCAGAGAGCACCAGGCACCAGAGAGGTTGGATTCAAATGCACTTTGAGTTAGGAAAGTGAGGAGTGACAGCAATGTGTGTGTCACCCTTGCAAAGCTCACTGGGTGCTGAAGATGGCGAGAGAGATCTTTCAGTCCGTGCTCTTTGGCTGTGGGAGCAGAGTTCAAACGTTCGTTTCCTAAGCTGCTCTGCTCAGCCAGCTCCAGGCTCCGCAGATGTTGAATACAAATGCACTTTGAGGTAGGGATGTAAGGAGAGACAGCAATGTGTGTGTCATCCTTGCAAAGCCCATTGTGTGCTGAACGTGCCCAACAACATCTTTCACCCCTGGTTCTTTACCTGTGGCAGAAGAGTTCAAACGTTCGTGCTTTACTCTGCTGTGCTCAGAGAGCACCAGGCACCAAAGAATTTTGATTCAAAAGCACTTTGAGGTAGGAAAGTGAGGAGAGAGAGCAATGTGAGTGTCACCTTTGCAAAGCTCACTGGGTGCTGAAGGCGCCCAGCCACGACTTTCACTCCTGCCTCTTTAGGTCTGGGAGCAGAGTTCAAACGTTCGTGCTTTACTCTGCTATGCACAGCAGACACCAGGCACCGGAGATGATTGTTTCAAATGCACTTTAAGGTAGAAAGAGAGGAGAGACAGCAATGTGTATGCCACCATTGCAAAGCTTACTGTGTGCTGAAGCCGCCCAGAAACGTCATTCGCTCCTGGATGTTCAGCTCTGGAAGCAGAGTTCAAACGTTCCTTTCCTACTCTGCTCTGCTCAGCCAGCTCCAGACTCAACAGATGTTGGATTCAAATGCACTTTCAGGTTGGAAAGTGAGAGAGAGCAATGTGTGTGTCACTCTTGCAAAGCTCACTGGGTGCTGAAGATGGCGAGAGAGATCTTTCACTGCAGGCTCTGTGGCTGTGGGAGCAGAGATCAAACGTTCGTTTCCTAAGCTGCTCTGCTCAGCCAGCTCCAGACTCCACAGATGTTGGATTCAAATGCACTTTGAGGTAGGAAAGTGAGGAGAGACAGCAATGTGTGTGTCACCCTTGCAAAGCTCACTGCGTGCTGAACATGCCCAGCTACACCTTTCACTCCTGGTTCTTTACCTGTGGGAACAGAGATCAAACGTTCGTGCTTTACTTTGCTGAGCTCAGAGAGCACCAGGCAGAAGAGATGTTTGATTCAAATGCACTTTGAGGCAGGAAAGTGAGGAGAGACAGCAAAGAGTGAGTTATCCTAGCAAAGCCATCTGCGTGCTGAACATGCCCAGCTACACCATTCACTCCTGGTTCTTTACCTGTGGGAACCGAGATCAAGCGTTCGTGCTTTACTTTGCTGTGCTCAGCCGGCACCAGGCACGAGAGATGTTGTATTCAAATGCACTTTGAGGTAGGAAAGTGAGGAGAGAGAGCAATGAGTGTGTCATCCTTGCAAAGCCCACTATGTGCTGAACATGCCCAGCAACATCTTTCCCTCCTGCCTCTTTTCCTGGGGGAGCAGAATTCAAATTTTCGTGCTTTACTCTGCTGTGCTCAGAGAGCACCAGGCAGAAGAGATGTTGGATTCAAATGCAATTTAAGGTAGGAAAGTGAGGAGAGACAGCAATGTGTGTGTCATCCTTGCAAAGCTCACTGTGTGCTTAACGTGCCCAGCAACATCTTTCACCCCTGGTTCTTTTCCTGTGGGAGAAGAGTTCAAACGTTCGTGCTTTACTCTGTTGTGCTCAGAGAGCACCAGGCACCAGAGAGGTTGGATTCAAATGCACTTTGAGTTAGGAAAGTGAGGAGTGACAGCAATGTGTGTGTCACCCTTGCAAAGCTCACTGGGTGCTGAAGATGGCGAGAGAGATCTTTCAGTCCGGGCTCTTTGGCTGTGGGAGCAGAGTTCAAACGTTCGTTTCCTATGCTGCTCTGCTCAGCCAGCTCCAGGCTCCGCAGATGTTGAATACAAATGCACTTTGAGGTAGGGATGTAAGGAGAGACAGCAATGTGTGTGTCATCCTTGCAAAGTCCATTGTGTGCTGAACGTGCCCAACAACATCTTTCACCCCTGGTTCTTTACCTGTGGCAGAAGAGTTCAAACGTTCGTGCTTTACTTTGCTGAGCTCAGAGAGCACCAGGCAGAAGAGATGTTTGATTCAAATGCACTTTGAGGCAGGAAAGTGAGGAGAGACAGCAAAGAGTGAGTTATCCTAGCAAAGCCATCTGCGTGCTGAACATGCCCAGCTACACCATTCACTCCTGCTTCTTTACCTGTGGGAACCGAGATCAAACGTTCGTGCTTTACTTTGCTGTGCTCAGCCGGCACCAGGCACGAGAGATGTTGTATTCAAATGCACTTTGAGGTAGGAAAGTGAGGAGAGAGAGCAATGAGTGTGTCATCCTTGCAAAGCCCACTGTGTGCTTAACGTGCCCAGCAACATCTTTCACCCCTGGTTCTTTTCCTGTGGGAGAAGTGTTCGAACGTTCGTGCTTTACTCTGCTGTGCTCTGAGAGCACCAGGCACCAGAGAGGTTGGATTCAAATGCACATTGAGGTAGGAAAGTGAGTAGTGACAGCAAAGTGTGTGCCACTTTTGCAAAGCTCACTGGGTGCTGAAGATGGCGAGAGAGATCTTTCACTACGGGCTCTTTGGCTGTGGGAGCAGAGTTCAAACGTTCGTTTCCTAAGCCGCTCTGCTCAGCCAGCTCCAGGCTCCGCAGATGTTGAATACAAATGCCCTTTGAGGTAGGGATGTAAGGAGAGACAGCAATGTGTGTGTCACCCTTGCAAAGCTCACTGCCTGCTGAACATGCCCAGCTACACCATTCACTCCTGGTTCTTTACCTGTGGGAACCGAGAACAAACGTTCGTGCTTTACTTTGCTGTGCTCAGCCGGCACCAGGCACGAGAGATGTTGTATTCAAATGCACTTTGAGGTAGGAAAGTGAGGAGAGAGAGCAATGAGTGTGTCATCCTTGCAAAGCCCACTATGTGCTGAACATGCCCAGCAACATCTTTCCCTCCTGCCTCTTTTCCTGGGGGTGCAGAATTCAAATTTTCGTGCTTTACTCTGCTGTGCTCAGAGAGCACCAGGCAGAAGAGATGTTGGATTCAAATGCAATTTAAGGTAGGAAAGTGAGGAGAGACAGCAATGTGTGTGTCATCCTTGCAAAGCTCACTGTGTGCTTAACGTGCCCAGCAACATCTTTCACCCCTGGTTCTTTTCCTGTGGGAGAAGAGTTCAAACGTTCGTGCTTTACTCTGTTGTGCTCAGAGAGCACCAGGCACCAGAGAGGTTGGATTCAAATGCACTTTGAGTTAGGAAAGTGAGGAGTGACAGCAATGTGTGTGTCACCCTTGCAAAGCTCACTGGGTGCTGAAGATGGCGAGAGAGATCTTTCAGTCCGGGCTCTTTGGCTGTGGGAGCAGAGTTCAAACGTTCGTTTCCTAAGCTGCTCTGCTCAGCCAGCTCCAGGCTCCGCAGCTGTTGAATACAAATGCACTTTGAGGTAGGGATGTAAGGAGAGACAGCAATGTGTGTGTCATCCTTGCAAAGCCCATTGTGTGCTGAACGTGCCCAACAACATCTTTCACCCCTGGTTCTTTACCTGTGGCAGAAGAGTTCAAACGTTCGTGCTTTACTCTGCTGTGCTCAGAGAGCACCAGGCACCAAAGAATTTTGATTCAAAAGCACTTTGAGGTAGGAAAGTGAGGAGAGAGAGCAATGTGAGTGTCACCTTTGCAAAGCTCACTGGGTGCTGAAGGCGCCCAGCCACGACTTTCACTCCTGCCTCTTTAGGTCTGGGAGCAGAGTTCAAACGTTCGTGCTTTACTCTGCTATGCACAGCAGACACCAGGCACCGGAGATGATTGTTTCAAATGCACTTTAAGGTAGAAAGAGAGGAGAGACAGCAATGTGTATGCCACCATTGCAAAGCTTACTGTGTGCTGAAGCCGCCCAGAAACGTCATTCGCTCCTGGATGTTCAGCTCTGGAAGCAGAGTTCAAACGTTCCTTTCCTACTCTGCTCTGCTCAGCCAGCTCCAGACTCAACAGATGTTGGATTCAAATGCACTTTCAGGTTGGAAAGTGAGAGAGAGCAATGTGTGTGTCACTCTTGCAAAGCTCACTGGGTGCTGAAGATGGCGAGAGAGATCTTTCACTGCAGGCTCTTTGGCTGTGGGAGCAGAGTTCAAACGTTCGTTTCCTAAGCTGCTCTGCTCAGCCAGCTCCAGACTCCACAGATGTTGGATTCAAATGCACTTTGAGGTAGGAAAGTGAGGAGAGACAGCAATGTGTGTGTCACCCTTGCAAAGCTCACTGCGTGCTGAACATGCCCAGCTACACCTTTCACTCCTGGTTCTTTACCTGTGGGAACAGAGATCAGACGTTCGTGCTTTACTTTGCTGAGCTCAGAGAGCACCAGGCAGAAGAGATGTTTGATTCAAATGCACTTTGAGGCAGGAAAGTGAGGAGAGACAGCAAAGAGTGAGTTATCCTAGCAAAGCCATCTGCGTGCTGAACATGCCCAGCTACACCATTCACTCCTGGTTCTTTACCTGTGGGAACCGAGATCAAACGTTCGTGCTTTACTTTGCTGTGCTCAGCCGGCACCAGGCACGAGAGATGTTGTATTCAAATGCACTTTGAGGTAGGAAAGTGAGGAGAGAGAGCAATGAGTGTGTCATCCTTGCAAAGCCCACTATGTGCTGAACATGCCCAGCAACATCTTTCCCTCCTGCCTCTTTTCCTGGGGGAGCAGAATTCAAATTTTCGTGCTTTACTCTGCTGTGCTCAGAGAGCACCAGGCAGAAGAGATGTTGGATTCAAATGCAATTTAAGGTAGGAAAGTGAGGAGAGACAGCAATGTGTGTGTCATCCTTGCAAAGCCCACTGTGTGCTTAACGTGCCCAGCAACATCTTTCACCCCTGGTTCTTTTCCTGTGGGAGAAGAGTTCAAACGTTCGTGCTTTACTCTGCCGTGCTCTGAGAGCACCAGGCACCAGAGAGGTTGGATTCAAATGCACATTGAGGTAGGAAAGTGAGTAGTGACAGCAAAGTGTGTGCCACTTTTGCAAAGCTCACTGGGTGCTGAAGATGGCGAGAGAGATCTTTCACTACGGGCTCTTTGGCTGTGGGAGCAGAGTTCAAACGTTCGTTTCCTAAGCTGCTCTGCTCAGCCAGCTCCAGGCTCCGCAGATGTTGAATACAAATGCCCTTTGAGGTAGGGATGTAAGGAGAGACAGCAATGTGTGTGTCACCCTTGCAAAGCTCACTGCCTGCTGAACATGCCCAGCTACACCATTCACTCCTGGTTCTTTACCTGTGGGAACCGAGAACAAACGTTCGTGCTTTACTTTGCTGTGCTCAGCCGGCACCAGGCACGAGAGATGTTGTATTCAAATGCACTTTGAGGTAGGAAAGTGAGGAGAGAGAGCAATGAGTGTGTCATCCTTGCAAAGCCCACTATGTGCTGAACATGCCCAGCAACATCTTTCCCTCCTGCCTCTTTTCCTGGGGGTGCAGAATTCAAATTTTCGTGCTTTACTCTGCTGTGCTCAGAGAGCACCAGGCAGAAGAGATGTTGGATTCAAATGCAATTTAAGGTAGGAAAGTGAGGAGAGACAGCAATGTGTGTGTCATCCTTGCAAAGCTCACTGTGTGCTTAACGTGCCCAGCAACATCTTTCACCCCTGGTTCTTTTCCTGTGGGAGAAGAGTTCAAACGTTCGTGCTTTACTCTGTTGTGCTCAGAGAGCACCAGGCACCAGAGAGGTTGGATTCAAATGCACTTTGAGTTAGGAAAGTGAGGAGTGACAGCAATGTGTGTGTCACCCTTGCAAAGCTCACTGGGTGCTGAAGATGGCGAGAGAGATCTTTCAGTCCGGGCTCTTTGGCTGTGGGAGCAGAGTTCAAACGTTCGTTTCCTAAGCTGCTCTGCTCAGCCAGCTCCAGGCTCCGCAGCTGTTGAATACAAATGCACTTTGAGGTAGGGATGTAAGGAGAGACAGCAATGTGTGTGTCATCCTTGCAAAGCCCATTGTGTGCTGAACGTGCCCAACAACATCTTTCACCCCTGGTTCTTTACCTGTGGCAGAAGAGTTCAAACGTTCGTGCTTTACTCTGCTGTGCTCAGAGAGCACCAGGCACCAAAGAATTTTGATTCAAAAGCACTTTGAGGTAGGAAAGTGAGGAGAGAGAGCAATGTGAGTGTCACCTTTGCAAAGCTCACTGGGTGCTGAAGGCGCCCAGCCACGACTTTCACTCCTGCCTCTTTAGGTCTGGGAGCAGAGTTCAAACGTTCGTGCTTTACTCTGCTATGCACAGCAGACACCAGGCACCGGAGATGATTGTTTCAAATGCACTTTAAGGTAGAAAGAGAGGAGAGACAGCAATGTGTATGCCACCATTGCAAAGCTTACTGTGTGCTGAAGCCGCCCAGAAACGTCATTCGCTCCTGGATGTTCAGCTCTGGAAGCAGAGTTCAAACGTTCCTTTCCTACTCTGCTCTGCTCAGCCAGCTCCAGACTCAACAGATGTTGGATTCAAATGCACTTTCAGGTTGGAAAGTGAGAGAGAGCAATGTGTGTGTCACTCTTGCAAAGCTCACTGGGTGCTGAAGATGGCGAGAGAGATCTTTCACTGCAGGCTCTTTGGCTGTGGGAGCAGAGTTCAAACGTTCGTTTCCTAAGCTGCTCTGCTCAGCCAGCTCCAGACTCCACAGATGTTGGATTCAAATGCACTTTGAGGTAGGAAAGTGAGGAGAGACAGCAATGTGTGTGTCACCCTTGCAAAGCTCACTGCGTGCTGAACATGCCCAGCTACACCTTTCACTCCTGGTTCTTTACCTGTGGGAACAGAGATCAGACGTTCGTGCTTTACTTTGCTGAGCTCAGAGAGCACCAGGCAGAAGAGATGTTTGATTCAAATGCACTTTGAGGCAGGAAAGTGAGGAGAGACAGCAAAGAGTGAGTTATCCTAGCAAAGCCATCTGCGTGCTGAACATGCCCAGCTACACCATTCACTCCTGGTTCTTTACCTGTGGGAACCGAGATCAAACGTTCGTGCTTTACTTTGCTGTGCTCAGCCGGCACCAGGCACGAGAGATGTTGTATTCAAATGCACTTTGAGGTAGGAAAGTGAGGAGAGAGAGCAATGAGTGTGTCATCCTTGCAAAGCCCACTATGTGCTGAACATGCCCAGCAACATCTTTCCCTCCTGCCTCTTTTCCTGGGGGAGCAGAATTCAAATTTTCGTGCTTTACTCTGCTGTGCTCAGAGAGCACCAGGCAGAAGAGATGTTGGATTCAAATGCAATTTAAGGTAGGAAAGTGAGGAGAGACAGCAATGTGTGTGTCATCCTTGCAAAGCCCACTGTGTGCTTAACGTGCCCAGCAACATCTTTCACCCCTGGTTCTTTTCCTGTGGGAGAAGAGTTCAAACGTTCGTGCTTTACTCTGCCGTGCTCTGAGAGCACCAGGCACCAGAGAGGTTGGATTCAAATGCACATTGATGTAGGAAAGTGAGTAGTGACAGCAAAGTGTGTGCCACTTTTGCAAAGCTCACTGGGTGCTGAAGATGGCGAGAGAGATCTTTCACTCCGGGCTCTTTGGCTGTGGGAGCAGAGCTCAAACGTTCGTTTCCTAAGCTGCTCTGCTCAGCCAGCTCCAGGCTCCGCAGATGTTGAATACAAATGCACTTTGAGGTAGGGATGTAAGGAGAGACAGCAATGTGTGTGTCATCCTTGCAAAGCCCATTGTGTGCTGAACGTGCCCAACAACATCTTTCACCCCTGGTTCTTTACCTGTGGCAGAAGAGTTCAAACGTTCGTGCTTTACTTTGCTGAGCTCAGAGAGCACCAGGCAGAAGAGATGTTTGATTCAAATGCACTTTGAGGCAGGAAAGTGAGGAGAGACAGCAAAGAGTGAGTTATCCTAGCAAAGCCATCTGCGTGCTGAACATGCCCAGCTACACCATTCACTCCTGCTTCTTTACCTGTGGGAACCGAGATCAAACGTTCGTGCTTTACTTTGCTGTGCTCAGCCGGCACCAGGCACGAGAGATGTTGTATTCAAATGCACTTTGAGGTAGGAAAGTGAGGAGAGAGAGCAATGAGTGTGTCATCCTTGCAAAGCCCACTGTGTGCTTAACGTGCCCAGCAACATCTTTCACCCCTGGTTCTTTTCCTGTGGGAGAAGAGTTCGAACGTTCGTGCTTTACTCTGCTGTGCTCTGAGAGCACCAGGCACCAGAGAGGTTGGATTCAAATGCACATTGAGGTAGGAAAGTGAGTAGTGACAGCAAAGTGTGTGCCACTTTTGCAAAGCTCACTGGGTGCTGAAGATGGCGAGAGAGATCTTTCACTACGGGCTCTTTGGCTGTGGGAGCAGAGTTCAAACGTTCGTTTCCTAAGCTGCTCTGCTCAGCCAGCTCCAGGCTCCGCAGATGTTGAATACAAATGCCCTTTGAGGTAGGGATGTAAGGAGAGACAGCAATGTGTGTGTCACCCTTGCAAAGCTCACTGCCTGCTGAACATGCCCAGCTACACCATTCACTCCTGGTTCTTTACCTGTGGGAACCGAGAACAAACGTTCGTGCTTTACTTTGCTGTGCTCAGCCGGCACCAGGCACGAGAGATGTTGTATTCAAATGCACTTTGAGGTAGGAAAGTGAGGAGAGAGAGCAATGAGTGTGTCATCCTTGCAAAGCCCACTATGTGCTGAACATGCCCAGCAACATCTTTCCCTCCTGCCTCTTTTCCTGGGGGTGCAGAATTCAAATTTTCGTGCTTTACTCTGCTGTGCTCAGAGAGCACCAGGCAGAAGAGATGTTGGATTCAAATGCAATTTAAGGTAGGAAAGTGAGGAGAGACAGCAATGTGTGTGTCATCCTTGCAAAGCTCACTGTGTGCTTAACGTGCCCAGCAACATCTTTCACCCCTGGTTCTTTTCCTGTGGGAGAAGAGTTCAAACGTTCGTGCTTTACTCTGTTGTGCTCAGAGAGCACCAGGCACAAGAGAGGTTGGATTCAAATGCACTTTGAGTTAGGAAAGTGAGGAGTGACAGCAATGTGTGTGTCACCCTTGCAAAGCTCACTGGGTGCTGAAGATGGCGAGAGAGATCTTTCAGTCCGTGCTCTTTGGCTGTGGGAGCAGAGTTCAAACGTTCGTTTCCTAAGCTGCTCTGCTCAGCCAGCTCCAGGCTCCGCAGCTGTTGAATACAAATGCACTTTGAGGTAGGGATGTAAGGAGAGACAGCAATGTGTGTGTCATCCTTGCAAAGCCCATTGTGTGCTGAACGTGCCCAACAACATCTTTCACCCCTGGTTCTTTACCTGTGGCAGAAGAGTTCAAACGTTCGTGCTTTACTCTGCTGTGCTCAGAGAGCACCAGGCACCAAAGAATTTTGATTCAAAAGCACTTTGAGGTAGGAAAGTGAGGAGAGAGAGCAATGTGAGTGTCACCTTTGCAAAGCTCACTGGGTGCTGAAGGCGCCCAGCCACGACTTTCACTCCTGCCTCTTTAGGTCTGGGAGCAGAGTTCAAACGTTCGTGCTTTACTCTGCTATGCACAGCAGACACCAGGCACCGGAGATGATTGTTTCAAATGCACTTTAAGGTAGAAAGAGAGGAGAGACAGCAATGTGTATGCCACCATTGCAAAGCTTACTGTGTGCTGAAGCCGCCCAGAAACGTCATTCGCTCCTGGATGTTCAGCTCTGGAAGCAGAGTTCAAACGTTCCTTTCCTACTCTGCTCTGCTCAGCCAGCTCCAGACTCAACAGATGTTGGATTCAAATGCACTTTCAGGTTGGAAAGTGAGAGAGAGCAATGTGTGTGTCACTCTTGCAAAGCTCACTGGGTGCTGAAGATGGCGAGAGAGATCTTTCACTGCAGGCTCTTTGGCTGTGGGAGCAGAGTTCAAACGTTCGTTTCCTAAGCTGCTCTGCTCAGCCAGCTCCAGACTCCACAGATGTTGGATTCAAATGCACTTTGAGGTAGGAAAGTGAGGAGAGACAGCAATGTGTGTGTCACCCTTGCAAAGCTCACTGCGTGCTGAACATGCCCAGCTACACCTTTCACTCCTGGTTCTTTACCTGTGGGAACAGAGATCAGACGTTCGTGCTTTACTTTGCTGAGCTCAGAGAGCACCAGGCAGAAGAGATGTTTGATTCAAATGCACTTTGAGGCAGGAAAGTGAGGAGAGACAGCAAAGAGTGAGTTATCCTAGCAAAGCCATCTGCGTGCTGAACATGCCCAGCTACACCATTCACTCCTGGTTCTTTACCTGTGGGAACCGAGATCAAGCGTTCGTGCTTTACTTTGCTGTGCTCAGCCGGCACCAGGCACGAGAGATGTTGTATTCAAATGCACTTTGAGGTAGGAAAGTGAGGAGAGAGAGCAATGAGTGTGTCATCCTTGCAAAGCCCACTATGTGCTGAACATGCCCAGCAACATCTTTCCCTCCTGCCTCTTTTCCTGGGGGAGCAGAATTCAAATTTTCGTGCTTTACTCTGCTGTGCTCAGAGAGCACCAGGCAGAAGAGATGTTGGATTCAAATGCAATTTAAGGTAGGAAAGTGAGGAGAGACAGCAATGTGTGTGTCATCCTTGCAAAGCCCACTGTGTGCTTAACGTGCCCAGCAACATCTTTCACCCCTGGTTCTTTTCCTGTGGGAGAAGAGTTCAAACGTTCGTGCTTTACTCTGTTGTGCTCAGAGAGCACCAGGCACCAGAGAGGTTGGATTCAAATGCACTTTGAGTTAGGAAAGTGAGGAGTGACAGCAATGTGTGTGTCACCCTTGCAAAGCTCACTGGGTGCTGAAGATGGCGAGAGAGATCTTTCAGTCCGTGCTCTTTGGCTGTGGGAGCAGAGTTCAAACGTTCGTTTCCTAAGCTGCTCTGCTCAGCCAGCTCCAGGCTCCGCAGATGTTGAATACAAATGCACTTTGAGGTAGGGATGTAAGGAGAGACAGCAATGTGTGTGTCATCCTTGCAAAGCCCATTGTGTGCTGAACGTGCCCAACAACATCTTTCACCCCTGGTTCTTTACCTGTGGGAACAGAGATCAGACGTTCGTGCTTTACTTTGCTGAGCTCAGAGAGCACCAGGCAGAAGAGATGTTTGATTCAAATGCACTTTGAGGCAGGAAAGTGAGGAGAGACAGCAAAGAGTGAGTTATCCTAGCAAAGCCATCTGCGTGCTGAACATGCCCAGCTACACCATTCACTCCTGCTTCTTTACCTGTGGGAACCGAGATCAAACGTTCGTGCTTTACTTTGCTGTGCTCAGCCGGCACCAGGCACGAGAGATGTTGTATTCAAATGCACTTTGAGGTAGGAAAGTGAGGAGAGAGAGCAATGAGTGTGTCATCCTTGCAAAGCCCACTGTGTGCTTAACGTGCCCAGCAACATCTTTCACCCCTGGTTCTTTTCCTGTGGGAGAAGAGTTCGAACGTTCGTGCTTTACTCTGCTGTGCTCTGAGAGCACCAGGCACCAGAGAGGTTGGATTCAAATGCACATTGAGGTAGGAAAGTGAGTAGTGACAGCAAAGTGTGTGCCACTTTTGCAAAGCTCACTGGGTGCTGAAGATGGCGAGAGAGATCTTTCACTACGGGCTCTTTGGCTGTGGGAGCAGAGTTCAAACGTTCGTTTCCTAAGCTGCTCTGCTCAGCCAGCTCCAGGCTCCGCAGATGTTGAATACAAATGCCCTTTGAGGTAGGGATGTAAGGAGAGACAGCAATGTGTGTGTCACCCTTGCAAAGCTCACTGCCTGCTGAACATGCCCAGCTACACCATTCACTCCTGGTTCTTTACCTGTGGGAACCGAGAACAAACGTTCGTGCTTTACTTTGCTGTGCTCAGCCGGCACCAGGCACGAGAGATGTTGTATTCAAATGCACTTTGAGGTAGGAAAGTGAGGAGAGAGAGCAATGAGTGTGTCATCCTTGCAAAGCCCACTATGTGCTGAACATGCCCAGCAACATCTTTCCCTCCTGCCTCTTTTCCTGGGGGTGCAGAATTCAAATTTTCGTGCTTTACTCTGCTGTGCTCAGAGAGCACCAGGCAGAAGAGATGTTGGATTCAAATGCAATTTAAGGTAGGAAAGTGAGGAGAGACAGCAATGTGTGTGTCATCCTTGCAAAGCTCACTGTGTGCTTAACGTGCCCAGCAACATCTTTCACCCCTGGTTCTTTTCCTGTGGGAGAAGAGTTCAAACGTTCGTGCTTTACTCTGTTGTGCTCAGAGAGCACCAGGCACAAGAGAGGTTGGATTCAAATGCACTTTGAGTTAGGAAAGTGAGGAGTGACAGCAATGTGTGTGTCACCCTTGCAAAGCTCACTGGGTGCTGAAGATGGCGAGAGAGATCTTTCAGTCCGTGCTCTTTGGCTGTGGGAGCAGAGTTCAAACGTTCGTTTCCTAAGCTGCTCTGCTCAGCCAGCTCCAGGCTCCGCAGCTGTTGAATACAAATGCACTTTGAGGTAGGGATGTAAGGAGAGACAGCAATGTGTGTGTCATCCTTGCAAAGCCCATTGTGTGCTGAACGTGCCCAACAACATCTTTCACCCCTGGTTCTTTACCTGTGGCAGAAGAGTTCAAACGTTCGTGCTTTACTCTGCTGTGCTCAGAGAGCACCAGGCACCAAAGAATTTTGATTCAAAAGCACTTTGAGGTAGGAAAGTGAGGAGAGAGAGCAATGTGAGTGTCACCTTTGCAAAGCTCACTGGGTGCTGAAGGCGCCCAGCCACGACTTTCACTCCTGCCTCTTTAGGTCTGGGAGCAGAGTTCAAACGTTCGTGCTTTACTCTGCTATGCACAGCAGACACCAGGCACCGGAGATGATTGTTTCAAATGCACTTTAAGGTAGAAAGAGAGGAGAGACAGCAATGTGTATGCCACCATTGCAAAGCTTACTGTGTGCTGAAGCCGCCCAGAAACGTCATTCGCTCCTGGATGTTCAGCTCTGGAAGCAGAGTTCAAACGTTCCTTTCCTACTCTGCTCTGCTCAGCCAGCTCCAGACTCAACAGATGTTGGATTCAAATGCACTTTCAGGTTGGAAAGTGAGAGAGAGCAATGTGTGTGTCACTCTTGCAAAGCTCACTGGGTGCTGAAGATGGCGAGAGAGATCTTTCACTGCAGGCTCTTTGGCTGTGGGAGCAGAGTTCAAACGTTCGTTTCCTAAGCTGCTCTGCTCAGCCAGCTCCAGACTCCACAGATGTTGGATTCAAATGCACTTTGAGGTAGGAAAGTGAGGAGAGACAGCAATGTGTGTGTCACCCTTGCAAAGCTCACTGCGTGCTGAACATGCCCAGCTACACCTTTCACTCCTGGTTCTTTACCTGTGGGAACAGAGATCAGACGTTCGTGCTTTACTTTGCTGAGCTCAGAGAGCACCAGGCAGAAGAGATGTTTGATTCAAATGCACTTTGAGGCAGGAAAGTGAGGAGAGACAGCAAAGAGTGAGTTATCCTAGCAAAGCCATCTGCGTGCTGAACATGCCCAGCTACACCATTCACTCCTGGTTCTTTACCTGTGGGAACCGAGATCAAGCGTTCGTGCTTTACTTTGCTGTGCTCAGCCGGCACCAGGCACGAGAGATGTTGTATTCAAATGCACTTTGAGGTAGGAAAGTGAGGAGAGAGAGCAATGAGTGTGTCATCCTTGCAAAGCCCACTATGTGCTGAACATGCCCAGCAACATCTTTCCCTCCTGCCTCTTTTCCTGGGGGAGCAGAATTCAAATTTTCGTGCTTTACTCTGCTGTGCTCAGAGAGCACCAGGCAGAAGAGATGTTGGATTCAAATGCAATTTAAGGTAGGAAAGTGAGGAGAGACAGCAATGTGTGTGTCATCCTTGCAAAGCCCACTGTGTGCTTAACGTGCCCAGCAACATCTTTCACCCCTGGTTCTTTTCCTGTGGGAGAAGAGTTCAAACGTTCGTGCTTTACTCTGTTGTGCTCAGAGAGCACCAGGCACCAGAGAGGTTGGATTCAAATGCACTTTGAGTTAGGAAAGTGAGGAGTGACAGCAATGTGTGTGTCACCCTTGCAAAGCTCACTGGGTGCTGAAGATGGCGAGAGAGATCTTTCAGTCCGTGCTCTTTGGCTGTGGGAGCAGAGTTCAAACGTTCGTTTCCTAAGCTGCTCTGCTCAGCCAGCTCCAGGCTCCGCAGATGTTGAATACAAATGCACTTTGAGGTAGGGATGTAAGGAGAGACAGCAATGTGTGTGTCATCCTTGCAAAGCCCATTGTGTGCTGAACGTGCCCAACAACATCTTTCACCCCTGGTTCTTTACCTGTGGCAGAAGAGTTCAAACGTTCGTGCTTTACTCTGCTGTGCTCAGAGAGCACCAGGCACCAAAGAATTTTGATTCAAAAGCACTTTGAGGTAGGAAAGTGAGGAGAGAGAGCAATGTGAGTGTCACCTTTGCAAAGCTCACTGGGTGCTGAAGGCGCCCAGCCACGACTTTCACTCCTGCCTCTTTAGGTCTGGGAGCAGAGTTCAAACGTTCGTGCTTTACTCTGCTATGCACAGCAGACACCAGGCACCGGAGATGATTGTTTCAAATGCACTTTAAGGTAGAAAGAGAGGAGAGACAGCAATGTGTATGCCACCATTGCAAAGCTTACTGTGTGCTGAAGCCGCCCAGAAACGTCATTCGCTCCTGGATGTTCAGCTCTGGAAGCAGAGTTCAAACGTTCCTTTCCTACTCTGCTCTGCTCAGCCAGCTCCAGACTCAACAGATGTTGGATTCAAATGCACTTTCAGGTTGGAAAGTGAGAGAGAGCAATGCGTGTGTCACTCTTGCAAAGCTCACTGGGTGCTGAAGATGGCGAGAGAGATCTTTCACTGCAGGCTCTTTGGCTGTGGGAGCAGAGTTCAAACGTTCGTTTCCTAAGCTGCTCTGCTCAGCCAGCTCCAGACTCCACAGATGTTGGATTCAAATGCACTTTGAGGTAGGAAAGTGAGGAGAGACAGCAATGTGTGTGTCACCCTTGCAAAGCTCACTGCGTGCTGAACATGCCCAACAACATCTTTCACCCCTGGTTCTTTACCTGTGGCAGAAGAGTTCAAACGTTCGTGCTTTACTTTGCTGAGCTCCGAGAGCACCAGGCAGAAGAGATGTTTGATTCAAATGCACTTTGAGGCAGGAAAGTGAGGAGAGACAGCAAAGAGTGAGTTATCCTAGCAAAGCCATCTGCGTGCTGAACATGCCCAGCTACACCATTCACTCCTGGTTCTTTACCTGTGGGAACCGAGATCAAACGTTCGTGCTTTACTTTGCTGTGCTCAGCCGGCACCAGGCACGAGAGATGTTGTATTCAAATGCACTTTGAGGTAGGAAAGTGAGGAGAGAGAGCAATGAGTGTGTCATCCTTGCAAAGCCCACTGTGTGCTGAACATGCCCAGCAACATCTTTCCCTCCTGCCTCTTTTCCTGGGGGAGCAGAATTCAAATTTTCGTGCTTTACTCTGCTGTGCTCAGAGAGCACCAGGCAGAAGAGATGTTGGATTCAAATGCAATTTAAGGTAGGAAAGTGAGGAGAGACAGCAATGTGTGTGTCATCCTTGCAAAGCCCACTGTGTGCTTAACGTGCCCAGCAACATCTTTCACCCCTGGTTCTTTTCCTGTGGGAGAAGAGTTCAAACGTTCGTGCTTTACTCTGTTGTGCTCAGAGAGCACCAGGCACCAGAGAGGTTGGATTCAAATGCACTTTGAGTTAGGAAAGTGAGGAGTGACAGCAATGTGTGTGTCACCCTTGCAAAGCTCACTGGGTGCTGAAGATGGCGAGAGAGATCTTTCAGTCCGTGCTCTTTGGCTGTGGGAGCAGAGTTCAAACGTTCGTTTCCTAAGCTGCTCTGCTCAGCCAGCTCCAGGCTCCGCAGATGTTGAATACAAATGCACTTTGAGGTAGGGATGTAAGGAGAGACAGCAATGTGTGTGTCATCCTTGCAAAGCCCATTGTGTGCTGAACGTGCCCAACAACATCTTTCACCCCTGGTTCTTTACCTGTGGCAGAAGAGTTCAAACGTTCGTGCTTTACTTTGCTGAGCTCAGAGAGCACCAGGCAGAAGAGATGTTTGATTCAAATGCACTTTGAGGCAGGAAAGTGAGGAGAGACAGCAAAGAGTGAGTTATCCTAGCAAAGCCATCTGCGTGCTGAACATGCCCAGCTACACCATTCACTCCTGGTTCTTTACCTGTGGGAACCGAGATCAAACGTTCGTGCTTTACTTTGCTGTGCTCAGCCGGCACCAGGCACGAGAGATGTTGTATTCAAATGCACTTTGAGGTAGGAAAGTGAGGAGAGAGAGCAATGAGTGTGTCATCCTTGCAAAGCCCACTATGTGCTGAACATGCCCAGCAACATCTTTCCCTCCTGCCTCTTTTCCTGGGGGAGCAGAATTCAAATTTTCGTGCTTTACTCTGCTGTGCTCAGAGAGCACCAGGCAGAAGAGATGTTGGATTCAAATGCAATTTAAGGTAGGAAAGTGAGGAGAGACAGCAATGTGTGTGTCATCCTTGCAAAGCCCACTGTGTGCTTAACGTGCCCAGCAACATCTTTCACCCCTGGTTCTTTTCCTGTGGGAGAAGAGTTCAAACGTTCGTGCTTTACTCTGCCGTGCTCTGAGAGCACCAGGCACCAGAGAGGTTGGATTCAAATGCACATTGAGGTAGGAAAGTGAGTAGTGACAGCAAAGTGTGTGCCACTTTTGCAAAGCTCACTGGGTGCTGAAGATGGCGAGAGAGATCTTTCACTCCGGGCTCTTTGGCTGTGGGAGCAGAGCTCAAACGTTCGTTTCCTAAGCTGCTCTGCTCAGCCAGCTCCAGGCTCCGCAGATGTTGAATACAAATGCCCTTTGAGGTAGGGATGTAAGGAGAGACAGCAATGTGTGTGTCACCCTTGCAAAGCTCACTGCGTGCTGAACATGCCCAGCTACACCATTCACTCCTGGTTCTTTACCTGTGGGAACCGAGATCAAACGTTCGTGCTTTACTTTGCTGTGCTCAGCCGGCACCAGGCACGAGAGATGTTGTATTCAAATGCACTGTGAGGTAGGAAAGTGAGGAGAGAGAGCAATGAGTGTGTCATCCTTGCAAAGCCCACTATGTGCTGAACATGCCCAGCAACATCTTTCCCTCCTGCCTCTTTTCCTGGGGGAGCAGAATTCAAATTTTCGTGCTTTACTCTGCTGTGCTCAGAGAGCACCAGGCAGAAGAGATGTTGGATTCAAATGCAATTTAAGGTAGGAAAGTGAGGAGAGACAGCAATGTGTGTGTCATCCTTGCAAAGCTCACTGTGTGCTTAACGTGCCCAGCAACATCTTTCACCCCTGGTTCTTTTCCTGTGGGAGAAGAGTTCAAACGTTCGTGCTTTACTCTGTTGTGCTCAGAGAGCACCAGGCACCAGAGAGGTTGGATTCAAATGCACTTTGAGTTAGGAAAGTGAGGAGTGACAGCAATGTGTGTGTCACCCTTGCAAAGCTCACTGGGTGCTGAAGATGGCGAGAGAGATCTTTCAGTCCGGGCTCTTTGGCTGTGGGAGCAGAGTTCAAACGTTCGTTTCCTATGCTGCTCTGCTCAGCCAGCTCCAGGCTCCGCAGATGTTGAATACAAATGCACTTTGAGGTAGGGATGTAAGGAGAGACAGCAATGTGTGTGTCATCCTTGCAAAGTCCATTGTGTGCTGAACGTGCCCAACAACATCTTTCACCCCTGGTTCTTTACCTGTGGCAGAAGAGTTCAAACGTTCGTGCTTTACTTTGCTGAGCTCAGAGAGCACCAGGCAGAAGAGATGTTTGATTCAAATGCACTTTGAGGCAGGAAAGTGAGGAGAGACAGCAAAGAGTGAGTTATCCTAGCAAAGCCATCTGCGTGCTGAACATGCCCAGCTACACCATTCACTCCTGCTTCTTTACCTGTGGGAACCGAGATCAAACGTTCGTGCTTTACTTTGCTGTGCTCAGCCGGCACCAGGCACGAGAGATGTTGTATTCAAATGCACTTTGAGGTAGGAAAGTGAGGAGAGAGAGCAATGAGTGTGTCATCCTTGCAAAGCCCACTGTGTGCTTAACGTGCCCAGCAACATCTTTCACCCCTGGTTCTTTTCCTGTGGGAGAAGAGTTCGAACGTTCGTGCTTTACTCTGCTGTGCTCTGAGAGCACCAGGCACCAGAGAGGTTGGATTCAAATGCACATTGAGGTAGGAAAGTGAGTAGTGACAGCAAAGTGTGTGCCACTTTTGCAAAGCTCACTGGGTGCTGAAGATGGCGAGAGAGATCTTTCACTACGGGCTCTTTGGCTGTGGGAGCAGAGTTCAAACGTTCGTTTCCTAAGCTGCTCTGCTCAGCCAGCTCCAGGCTCCGCAGATGTTGAATACAAATGCCCTTTGAGGTAGGGATGTAAGGAGAGACAGCAATGTGTGTGTCACCCTTGCAAAGCTCACTGCCTGCTGAACATGCCCAGCTACACCATTCACTCCTGGTTCTTTACCTGTGGGAACCGAGAACAAACGTTCGTGCTTTACTTTGCTGTGCTCAGCCGGCACCAGGCACGAGAGATGTTGTATTCAAATGCACTTTGAGGTAGGAAAGTGAGGAGAGAGAGCAATGAGTGTGTCATCCTTGCAAAGCCCACTATGTGCTGAACATGCCCAGCAACATCTTTCCCTCCTGCCTCTTTTCCTGGGGGTGCAGAATTCAAATTTTCGTGCTTTACTCTGCTGTGCTCAGAGAGCACCAGGCAGAAGAGATGTTGGATTCAAATGCAATTTAAGGTAGGAAAGTGAGGAGAGACAGCAATGTGTGTGTCATCCTTGCAAAGCTCACTGTGTGCTTAACGTGCCCAGCAACATCTTTCACCCCTGGTTCTTTTCCTGTGGGAGAAGAGTTCAAACGTTCGTGCTTTACTCTGTTGTGCTCAGAGAGCACCAGGCACCAGAGAGGTTGGATTCAAATGCACTTTGAGTTAGGAAAGTGAGGAGTGACAGCAATGTGTGTGTCACCCTTGCAAAGCTCACTGGGTGCTGAAGATGGCGAGAGAGATCTTTCAGTCCGTGCTCTTTGGCTGTGGGAGCAGAGTTCAAACGTTCGTTTCCTAAGCTGCTCTGCTCAGCCAGCTCCAGGCTCCGCAGATGTTGAATACAAATGCACTTTGAGGTAGGGATGTAAGGAGAGACAGCAATGTGTGTGTCATCCTTGCAAAGCCCATTGTGTGCTGAACGTGCCCAACAACATCTTTCACCCCTGGTTCTTTACCTGTGGCAGAAGAGTTCAAACGTTCGTGCTTTACTTTGCTGAGCTCAGAGAGCACCAGGCAGAAGAGATGTTTGATTCAAATGCACTTTGAGGCAGGAAAGTGAGGAGAGACAGCAAAGAGTGAGTTATCCTAGCAAAGCCATCTGCGTGCTGAACATGCCCAGCTACACCATTCACTCCTGGTTCTTTACCTGTGGGAACCGAGATCAAACGTTCGTGCTTTACTTTGCTGTGCTCAGCCGGCACCAGGCACGAGAGATGTTGTATTCAAATGCACTTTGAGGTAGGAAAGTGAGGAGAGAGAGCAATGAGTGTGTCATCCTTGCAAAGCCCACTATGTGCTGAACATGCCCAGCAACATCTTTCCCTCCTGCCTCTTTTCCTGGGGGAGCAGAATTCAAATTTTCGTGCTTTACTCTGCTGTGCTCAGAGAGCACCAGGCAGAAGAGATGTTGGATTCAAATGCAATTTAAGGTAGGAAAGTGAGGAGAGACAGCAATGTGTGTGTCATCCTTGCAAAGCCCACTGTGTGCTTAACGTGCCCAGCAACATCTTTCACCCCTGGTTCTTTTCCTGTGGGAGAAGAGTTCAAACGTTCGTGCTTTACTCTGCCGTGCTCTGAGAGCACCAGGCACCAGAGAGGTTGGATTCAAATGCACATTGAGGTAGGAAAGTGAGTAGTGACAGCAAAGTGTGTGCCACTTTTGCAAAGCTCACTGGGTGCTGAAGATGGCGAGAGAGATCTTTCACTCCGGGCTCTTTGGCTGTGGGAGCAGAGCTCAAACGTTCGTTTCCTAAGCTGCTCTGCTCAGCCAGCTCCAGGCTCCGCAGATGTTGAATACAAATGCCCTTTGAGGTAGGGATGTAAGGAGAGACAGCAATGTGTGTGTCACCCTTGCAAAGCTCACTGCGTGCTGAACATGCCCAGCTACACCATTCACTCCTGGTTCTTTACCTGTGGGAACCGAGATCAAACGTTCGTGCTTTACTTTGCTGTGCTCAGCCGGCACCAGGCACGAGAGATGTTGTATTCAAATGCACTGTGAGGTAGGAAAGTGAGGAGAGAGAGCAATGAGTGTGTCATCCTTGCAAAGCCCACTATGTGCTGAACATGCCCAGCAACATCTTTCCCTCCTGCCTCTTTTCCTGGGGGAGCAGAATTCAAATTTTCGTGCTTTACTCTGCTGTGCTCAGAGAGCACCAGGCAGAAGAGATGTTGGATTCAAATGCAATTTAAGGTAGGAAAGTGAGGAGAGACAGCAATGTGTGTGTCATCCTTGCAAAGCTCACTGTGTGCTTAACGTGCCCAGCAACATCTTTCACCCCTGGTTCTTTTCCTGTGGGAGAAGAGTTCAAACGTTCGTGCTTTACTCTGTTGTGCTCAGAGAGCACCAGGCACCAGAGAGGTTGGATTCAAATGCACTTTGAGTTAGGAAAGTGAGGAGTGACAGCAATGTGTGTGTCACCCTTGCAAAGCTCACTGGGTGCTGAAGATGGCGAGAGAGATCTTTCAGTCCGGGCTCTTTGGCTGTGGGAGCAGAGTTCAAACGTTCGTTTCCTATGCTGCTCTGCTCAGCCAGCTCCAGGCTCCGCAGATGTTGAATACAAATGCACTTTGAGGTAGGGATGTAAGGAGAGACAGCAATGTGTGTGTCATCCTTGCAAAGTCCATTGTGTGCTGAACGTGCCCAACAACATCTTTCACCCCTGGTTCTTTACCTGTGGCAGAAGAGTTCAAACGTTCGTGCTTTACTTTGCTGAGCTCAGAGAGCACCAGGCAGAAGAGATGTTTGATTCAAATGCACTTTGAGGCAGGAAAGTGAGGAGAGACAGCAAAGAGTGAGTTATCCTAGCAAAGCCATCTGCGTGCTGAACATGCCCAGCTACACCATTCACTCCTGCTTCTTTACCTGTGGGAACCGAGATCAAACGTTCGTGCTTTACTTTGCTGTGCTCAGCCGGCACCAGGCACGAGAGATGTTGTATTCAAATGCACTTTGAGGTAGGAAAGTGAGGAGAGAGAGCAATGAGTGTGTCATCCTTGCAAAGCCCACTGTGTGCTTAACGTGCCCAGCAACATCTTTCACCCCTGGTTCTTTTCCTGTGGGAGAAGAGTTCGAACGTTCGTGCTTTACTCTGCTGTGCTCTGAGAGCACCAGGCACCAGAGAGGTTGGATTCAAATGCACATTGAGGTAGGAAAGTGAGTAGTGACAGCAAAGTGTGTGCCACTTTTGCAAAGCTCACTGGGTGCTGAAGATGGCGAGAGAGATCTTTCACTACGGGCTCTTTGGCTGTGGGAGCAGAGTTCAAACGTTCGTTTCCTAAGCTGCTCTGCTCAGCCAGCTCCAGGCTCCGCAGATGTTGAATACAAATGCCCTTTGAGGTAGGGATGTAAGGAGAGACAGCAATGTGTGTGTCACCCTTGCAAAGCTCACTGCCTGCTGAACATGCCCAGCTACACCATTCACTCCTGGTTCTTTACCTGTGGGAACCGAGAACAAACGTTCGTGCTTTACTTTGCTGTGCTCAGCCGGCACCATGCACGAGAGATGTTGTATTCAAATGCACTTTGAGGTAGGAAAGTGAGGAGAGAGAGCAATGAGTGTGTCATCCTTGCAAAGCCCACTATGTGCTGAACATGCCCAGCAACATCTTTCCCTCCTGCCTCTTTTCCTGGGGGTGCAGAATTCAAATTTTCGTGCTTTACTCTGCTGTGCTCAGAGAGCACCAGGCAGAAGAGATGTTGGATTCAAATGCAATTTAAGGTAGGAAAGTGAGGAGAGACAGCAATGTGTGTGTCATCCTTGCAAAGCTCACTGTGTGCTTAACGTGCCCAGCAACATCTTTCACCCCTGGTTCTTTTCCTGTGGGAGAAGAGTTCAAACGTTCGTGCTTTACTCTGTTGTGCTCAGAGAGCACCAGGCACCAGAGAGGTTGGATTCAAATGCACTTTGAGTTAGGAAAGTGAGGAGTGACAGCAATGTGTGTGTCACCCTTGCAAAGCTCACTGGGTGCTGAAGATGGCGAGAGAGATCTTTCAGTCCGTGCTCTTTGGCTGTGGGAGCAGAGTTCAAACGTTCGTTTCCTAAGCTGCTCTGCTCAGCCAGCTCCAGGCTCCGCAGCTGTTGAATACAAATGCACTTTGAGGTAGGGATGTAAGGAGAGACAGCAATGTGTGTGTCATCCTTGCAAAGCCCATTGTGTGCTGAACGTGCCCAACAACATCTTTCACCCCTGGTTCTTTACCTGTGGCAGAAGAGTTCAAACGTTCGTGCTTTACTCTGCTGTGCTCAGAGAGCACCAGGCACCAAAGAATTTTGATTCAAAAGCACTTTGAGGTAGGAAAGTGAGGAGAGAGAGCAATGTGAGTGTCACCTTTGCAAAGCTCACTGGGTGCTGAAGGCGCCCAGCCACGACTTTCACTCCTGCCTCTTTAGGTCTGGGAGCAGAGTTCAAACGTTCGTGCTTTACTCTGCTATGCACAGCAGACACCAGGCACCGGAGATGATTGTTTCAAATGCACTTTAAGGTAGAAAGAGAGGAGAGACAGCAATGTGTATGCCACCATTGCAAAGCTTACTGTGTGCTGAAGCCGCCCAGAAACGTCATTCGCTCCTGGATGTTCAGCTCTGGAAGCAGAGTTCAAACGTTCCTTTCCTACTCTGCTCTGCTCAGCCAGCTCCAGACTCAACAGATGTTGGATTCAAATGCACTTTCAGGTTGGAAAGTGAGAGAGAGCAATGTGTGTGTCACTCTTGCAAAGCTCACTGGGTGCTGAAGATGGCGAGAGAGATCTTTCACTGCAGGCTCTTTGGCTGTGGGAGCAGAGTTCAAACGTTCGTTTCCTAAGCTGCTCTGCTCAGCCAGCTCCAGGCTCCGCAGATGTTGGATTCAAATGCACTTTGAGGTAGGAAAGTGAGGAGAGACAGCAATGTGTGTGTCACCCTTGCAAAGCTCACTGCGTGCTGAACATGCCCAGCTACACCTTTCACTCCTGGTTCTTTACCTGTGGGAACAGAGATCAAACGTTCGTGCTTTACTTTGCTGAGCTCAGAGAGCACCAGGCAGAAGAGATGTTTGATTCAAATGCACTTTGAGGCAGGAAAGTGAGGAGAGACAGCAAAGAGTGAGTTATCCTAGCAAAGCCATCTGCGTGCTGAACATGCCCAGCTACACCATTCACTCCTGGTTCTTTACCTGTGGGAACCGAGATCAAACGTTCGTGCTTTACTTTGCTGTGCTCAGCCGGCACCAGGCACGAGAGATGTTGTATTCAAATGCACTTTGAGGTAGGAAAGTGAGGAGAGAGAGCAATGAGTGTGTCATCCTTGCAAAGCCCACTATGTGCTGAACATGCCCAGCAACATCTTTCCCTCCTGCCTCTTTTCCTGGGGGAGCAGAATTCAAATTTTCGTGCTTTACTCTGCTGTGCTCAGAGAGCACCAGGCAGAAGAGATGTTGGATTCAAATGCAATTTAAGGTAGGAAAGTGAGGAGAGACAGCAATGTGTGTGTCATCCTTGCAAAGCTCACTGTGTGCTTAACGTGCCCAGCAACATCTTTCACCCCTGGTTCTTTTCCTGTGGGAGAAGAGTTCAAACGTTCGTGCTTTACTCTGTTGTGCTCAGAGAGCACCAGGCACCAGAGAGGTTGGATTCAAATGCACTTTGAGTTAGGAAAGTGAGGAGTGACAGCAATGTGTGTGTCACCCTTGCAAAGCTCACTGGGTGCTGAAGATGGCGAGAGAGATCTTTCAGTCCGTGCTCTTTGGCTGTGGGAGCAGAGTTCAAACGTTCGTTTCCTAAGCTGCTCTGCTCAGCCAGCTCCAGGCTCCGCAGATGTTGAATACAAATGCACTTTGAGGTAGGGATGTAAGGAGAGACAGCAATGTGTGTGTCATCCTTGCAAAGCCCATTGTGTGCTGAACGTGCCCAACAACATCTTTCACCCCTGGTTCTTTACCTGTGGCAGAAGAGTTCAAACGTTCGTGCTTTACTTTGCTGAGCTCAGAGAGCACCAGGCAGAAGAGATGTTTGATTCAAATGCACTTTGAGGCAGGAAAGTGAGGAGAGACAGCAAAGAGTGAGTTATCCTAGCAAAGCCATCTGCGTGCTGAACATGCCCAGCTACACCATTCACTCCTGGTTCTTTACCTGTGGGAACCGAGATCAAACGTTCGTGCTTTACTTTGCTGTGCTCAGCCGGCACCAGGCACGAGAGATGTTGTATTCAAATGCACTTTGAGGTAGGAAAGTGAGGAGAGAGAGCAATGAGTGTGTCATCCTTGCAAAGCCCACTATGTGCTGAACATGCCCAGCAACATCTTTCCCTCCTGCCTCTTTTCCTGGGGGAGCAGAATTCAAATTTTCGTGCTTTACTCTGCTGTGCTCAGAGAGCACCAGGCAGAAGAGATGTTGGATTCAAATGCAATTTAAGGTAGGAAAGTGAGGAGAGACAGCAATGTGTGTGTCATCCTTGCAAAGCCCACTGTGTGCTTAACGTGCCCAGCAACATCTTTCACCCCTGGTTCTTTTCCTGTGGGAGAAGAGTTCAAACGTTCGTGCTTTACTCTGCCGTGCTCTGAGAGCACCAGGCACCAGAGAGGTTGGATTCAAATGCACATTGAGGTAGGAAAGTGAGTAGTGACAGCAAAGTGTGTGCCACTTTTGCAAAGCTCACTGGGTGCTGAAGATGGCGAGAGAGATCTTTCACTCCGGGCTCTTTGGCTGTGGGAGCAGAGCTCAAACGTTCGTTTCCTAAGCTGCTCTGCTCAGCCAGCTCCAGGCTCCGCAGATGTTGAATACAAATGCCCTTTGAGGTAGGGATGTAAGGAGAGACAGCAATGTGTGTGTCACCCTTGCAAAGCTCACTGCGTGCTGAACATGCCCAGCTACACCATTCACTCCTGGTTCTTTACCTGTGGGAACCGAGATCAAACGTTCGTGCTTTACTTTGCTGTGCTCAGCCGGCACCAGGCACGAGAGATGTTGTATTCAAATGCACTGTGAGGTAGGAAAGTGAGGAGAGAGAGCAATGAGTGTGTCATCCTTGCAAAGCCCACTATGTGCTGAACATGCCCAGCAACATCTTTCCCTCCTGCCTCTTTTCCTGGGGGAGCAGAATTCAAATTTTCGTGCTTTACTCTGCTGTGCTCAGAGAGCACCAGGCAGAAGAGATGTTGGATTCAAATGCAATTTAAGGTAGGAAAGTGAGGAGAGACAGCAATGTGTGTGTCATCCTTGCAAAGCTCACTGTGTGCTTAACGTGCCCAGCAACATCTTTCACCCCTGGTTCTTTTCCTGTGGGAGAAGAGTTCAAACGTTCGTGCTTTACTCTGTTGTGCTCAGAGAGCACCAGGCACCAGAGAGGTTGGATTCAAATGCACTTTGAGTTAGGAAAGTGAGGAGTGACAGCAATGTGTGTGTCACCCTTGCAAAGCTCACTGGGTGCTGAAGATGGCGAGAGAGATCTTTCAGTCCGGGCTCTTTGGCTGTGGGAGCAGAGTTCAAACGTTCGTTTCCTATGCTGCTCTGCTCAGCCAGCTCCAGGCTCCGCAGATGTTGAATACAAATGCACTTTGAGGTAGGGATGTAAGGAGAGACAGCAATGTGTGTGTCATCCTTGCAAAGTCCATTGTGTGCTGAACGTGCCCAACAACATCTTTCACCCCTGGTTCTTTACCTGTGGCAGAAGAGTTCAAACGTTCGTGCTTTACTTTGCTGAGCTCAGAGAGCACCAGGCAGAAGAGATGTTTGATTCAAATGCACTTTGAGGCAGGAAAGTGAGGAGAGACAGCAAAGAGTGAGTTATCCTAGCAAAGCCATCTGCGTGCTGAACATGCCCAGCTACACCATTCACTCCTGCTTCTTTACCTGTGGGAACCGAGATCAAACGTTCGTGCTTTACTTTGCTGTGCTCAGCCGGCACCAGGCACGAGAGATGTTGTATTCAAATGCACTTTGAGGTAGGAAAGTGAGGAGAGAGAGCAATGAGTGTGTCATCCTTGCAAAGCCCACTGTGTGCTTAACGTGCCCAGCAACATCTTTCACCCCTGGTTCTTTTCCTGTGGGAGAAGAGTTCGAACGTTCGTGCTTTACTCTGCTGTGCTCTGAGAGCACCAGGCACCAGAGAGGTTGGATTCAAATGCACATTGAGGTAGGAAAGTGAGTAGTGACAGCAAAGTGTGTGCCACTTTTGCAAAGCTCACTGGGTGCTGAAGATGGCGAGAGAGATCTTTCACTACGGGCTCTTTGGCTGTGGGAGCAGAGTTCAAACGTTCGTTTCCTAAGCTGCTCTGCTCAGCCAGCTCCAGGCTCCGCAGATGTTGAATACAAATGCCCTTTGAGGTAGGGATGTAAGGAGAGACAGCAATGTGTGTGTCACCCTTGCAAAGCTCACTGCCTGCTGAACATGCCCAGCTACACCATTCACTCCTGGTTCTTTACCTGTGGGAACCGAGAACAAACGTTCGTGCTTTACTTTGCTGTGCTCAGCCGGCACCATGCACGAGAGATGTTGTATTCAAATGCACTTTGAGGTAGGAAAGTGAGGAGAGAGAGCAATGAGTGTGTCATCCTTGCAAAGCCCACTATGTGCTGAACATGCCCAGCAACATCTTTCCCTCCTGCCTCTTTTCCTGGGGGTGCAGAATTCAAATTTTCGTGCTTTACTCTGCTGTGCTCAGAGAGCACCAGGCAGAAGAGATGTTGGATTCAAATGCAATTTAAGGTAGGAAAGTGAGGAGAGACAGCAATGTGTGTGTCATCCTTGCAAAGCTCACTGTGTGCTTAACGTGCCCAGCAACATCTTTCACCCCTGGTTCTTTTCCTGTGGGAGAAGAGTTCAAACGTTCGTGCTTTACTCTGTTGTGCTCAGAGAGCACCAGGCACCAGAGAGGTTGGATTCAAATGCACTTTGAGTTAGGAAAGTGAGGAGTGACAGCAATGTGTGTGTCACCCTTGCAAAGCTCACTGGGTGCTGAAGATGGCGAGAGAGATCTTTCAGTCCGTGCTCTTTGGCTGTGGGAGCAGAGTTCAAACGTTCGTTTCCTAAGCTGCTCTGCTCAGCCAGCTCCAGGCTCCGCAGCTGTTGAATACAAATGCACTTTGAGGTAGGGATGTAAGGAGAGACAGCAATGTGTGTGTCATCCTTGCAAAGCCCATTGTGTGCTGAACGTGCCCAACAACATCTTTCACCCCTGGTTCTTTACCTGTGGCAGAAGAGTTCAAACGTTCGTGCTTTACTCTGCTGTGCTCAGAGAGCACCAGGCACCAAAGAATTTTGATTCAAAAGCACTTTGAGGTAGGAAAGTGAGGAGAGAGAGCAATGTGAGTGTCACCTTTGCAAAGCTCACTGGGTGCTGAAGGCGCCCAGCCACGACTTTCACTCCTGCCTCTTTAGGTCTGGGAGCAGAGTTCAAACGTTCGTGCTTTACTCTGCTATGCACAGCAGACACCAGGCACCGGAGATGATTGTTTCAAATGCACTTTAAGGTAGAAAGAGAGGAGAGACAGCAATGTGTATGCCACCATTGCAAAGCTTACTGTGTGCTGAAGCCGCCCAGAAACGTCATTCGCTCCTGGATGTTCAGCTCTGGAAGCAGAGTTCAAACGTTCCTTTCCTACTCTGCTCTGCTCAGCCAGCTCCAGACTCAACAGATGTTGGATTCAAATGCACTTTCAGGTTGGAAAGTGAGAGAGAGCAATGTGTGTGTCACTCTTGCAAAGCTCACTGGGTGCTGAAGATGGCGAGAGAGATCTTTCACTGCAGGCTCTTTGGCTGTGGGAGCAGAGTTCAAACGTTCGTTTCCTAAGCTGCTCTGCTCAGCCAGCTCCAGGCTCCGCAGATGTTGGATTCAAATGCACTTTGAGGTAGGAAAGTGAGGAGAGACAGCAATGTGTGTGTCACCCTTGCAAAGCTCACTGCGTGCTGAACATGCCCAGCTACACCTTTCACTCCTGGTTCTTTACCTGTGGGAACAGAGATCAAACGTTCGTGCTTTACTTTGCTGAGCTCAGAGAGCACCAGGCAGAAGAGATGTTTGATTCAAATGCACTTTGAGGCAGGAAAGTGAGGAGAGACAGCAAAGAGTGAGTTATCCTAGCAAAGCCATCTGCGTGCTGAACATGCCCAGCTACACCATTCACTCCTGGTTCTTTACCTGTGGGAACCGAGATCAAACGTTCGTGCTTTACTTTGCTGTGCTCAGCCGGCACCAGGCACGAGAGATGTTGTATTCAAATGCACTTTGAGGTAGGAAAGTGAGGAGAGAGAGCAATGAGTGTGTCATCCTTGCAAAGCCCACTATGTGCTGAACATGCCCAGCAACATCTTTCCCTCCTGCCTCTTTTCCTGGGGGAGCAGAATTCAAATTTTCGTGCTTTACTCTGCTGTGCTCAGAGAGCACCAGGCAGAAGAGATGTTGGATTCAAATGCAATTTAAGGTAGGAAAGTGAGGAGAGACAGCAATGTGTGTGTCATCCTTGCAAAGCCCACTGTGTGCTTAACGTGCCCAGCAACATCTTTCACCCCTGGTTCTTTTCCTGTGGGAGAAGAGTTCAAACGTTCGTGCTTTACTCTGCCGTGCTCTGAGAGCACCAGGCACCAGAGAGGTTGGATTCAAATGCACATTGATGTAGGAAAGTGAGTAGTGACAGCAAAGTGTGTGCCACTTTTGCAAAGCTCACTGGGTGCTGAAGATGGCGAGAGAGATCTTTCACTCCGGGCTCTTTGGCTGTGGGAGCAGAGCTCAAACGTTCGTTTCCTAAGCTGCTCTGCTCAGCCAGCTCCAGGCTCCGCAGATGTTGAATACAAATGCACTTTGAGGTAGGGATGTAAGGAGAGACAGCAATGTGTGTGTCATCCTTGCAAAGCCCATTGTGTGCTGAACGTGCCCAACAACATCTTTCACCCCTGGTTCTTTACCTGTGGCAGAAGAGTTCAAACGTTCGTGCTTTACTTTGCTGAGCTCAGAGAGCACCAGGCAGAAGAGATGTTTGATTCAAATGCACTTTGAGGCAGGAAAGTGAGGAGAGACAGCAAAGAGTGAGTTATCCTAGCAAAGCCATCTGCGTGCTGAACATGCCCAGCTACACCATTCACTCCTGCTTCTTTACCTGTGGGAACCGAGATCAAACGTTCGTGCTTTACTTTGCTGTGCTCAGCCGGCACCAGGCACGAGAGATGTTGTATTCAAATGCACTTTGAGGTAGGAAAGTGAGGAGAGAGAGCAATGAGTGTGTCATCCTTGCAAAGCCCACTGTGTGCTTAACGTGCCCAGCAACATCTTTCACCCCTGGTTCTTTTCCTGTGGGAGAAGAGTTCGAACGTTCGTGCTTTACTCTGCTGTGCTCTGAGAGCACCAGGCACCAGAGAGGTTGGATTCAAATGCACATTGAGGTAGGAAAGTGAGTAGTGACAGCAAAGTGTGTGCCACTTTTGCAAAGCTCACTGGGTGCTGAAGATGGCGAGAGAGATCTTTCACTACGGGCTCTTTGGCTGTGGGAGCAGAGTTCAAACGTTCGTTTCCTAAGCTGCTCTGCTCAGCCAGCTCCAGGCTCCGCAGATGTTGAATACAAATGCCCTTTGAGGTAGGGATGTAAGGAGAGACAGCAATGTGTGTGTCACCCTTGCAAAGCTCACTGCCTGCTGAACATGCCCAGCTACACCATTCACTCCTGGTTCTTTACCTGTGGGAACCGAGAACAAACGTTCGTGCTTTACTTTGCTGTGCTCAGCCGGCACCAGGCACGAGAGATGTTGTATTCAAATGCACTTTGAGGTAGGAAAGTGAGGAGAGAGAGCAATGAGTGTGTCATCCTTGCAAAGCCCACTATGTGCTGAACATGCCCAGCAACATCTTTCCCTCCTGCCTCTTTTCCTGGGGGTGCAGAATTCAAATTTTCGTGCTTTACTCTGCTGTGCTCAGAGAGCACCAGGCAGAAGAGATGTTGGATTCAAATGCAATTTAAGGTAGGAAAGTGAGGAGAGACAGCAATGTGTGTGTCATCCTTGCAAAGCTCACTGTGTGCTTAACGTGCCCAGCAACATCTTTCACCCCTGGTTCTTTTCCTGTGGGAGAAGAGTTCAAACGTTCGTGCTTTACTCTGTTGTGCTCAGAGAGCACCAGGCACAAGAGAGGTTGGATTCAAATGCACTTTGAGTTAGGAAAGTGAGGAGTGACAGCAATGTGTGTGTCACCCTTGCAAAGCTCACTGGGTGCTGAAGATGGCGAGAGAGATCTTTCAGTCCGTGCTCTTTGGCTGTGGGAGCAGAGTTCAAACGTTCGTTTCCTAAGCTGCTCTGCTCAGCCAGCTCCAGGCTCCGCAGCTGTTGAATACAAATGCACTTTGAGGTAGGGATGTAAGGAGAGACAGCAATGTGTGTGTCATCCTTGCAAAGCCCATTGTGTGCTGAACGTGCCCAACAACATCTTTCACCCCTGGTTCTTTACCTGTGGCAGAAGAGTTCAAACGTTCGTGCTTTACTCTGCTGTGCTCAGAGAGCACCAGGCACCAAAGAATTTTGATTCAAAAGCACTTTGAGGTAGGAAAGTGAGGAGAGAGAGCAATGTGAGTGTCACCTTTGCAAAGCTCACTGGGTGCTGAAGGCGCCCAGCCACGACTTTCACTCCTGCCTCTTTAGGTCTGGGAGCAGAGTTCAAACGTTCGTGCTTTACTCTGCTATGCACAGCAGACACCAGGCACCGGAGATGATTGTTTCAAATGCACTTTAAGGTAGAAAGAGAGGAGAGACAGCAATGTGTATGCCACCATTGCAAAGCTTACTGTGTGCTGAAGCCGCCCAGAAACGTCATTCGCTCCTGGATGTTCAGCTCTGGAAGCAGAGTTCAAACGTTCCTTTCCTACTCTGCTCTGCTCAGCCAGCTCCAGACTCAACAGATGTTGGATTCAAATGCACTTTCAGGTTGGAAAGTGAGAGAGAGCAATGTGTGTGTCACTCTTGCAAAGCTCACTGGGTGCTGAAGATGGCGAGAGAGATCTTTCACTGCAGGCTCTTTGGCTGTGGGAGCAGAGTTCAAACGTTCGTTTCCTAAGCTGCTCTGCTCAGCCAGCTCCAGACTCCACAGATGTTGGATTCAAATGCACTTTGAGGTAGGAAAGTGAGGAGAGACAGCAATGTGTGTGTCACCCTTGCAAAGCTCACTGCGTGCTGAACATGCCCAGCTACACCTTTCACTCCTGGTTCTTTACCTGTGGGAACAGAGATCAGACGTTCGTGCTTTACTTTGCTGAGCTCAGAGAGCACCAGGCAGAAGAGATGTTTGATTCAAATGCACTTTGAGGCAGGAAAGTGAGGAGAGACAGCAAAGAGTGAGTTATCCTAGCAAAGCCATCTGCGTGCTGAACATGCCCAGCTACACCATTCACTCCTGGTTCTTTACCTGTGGGAACCGAGATCAAGCGTTCGTGCTTTACTTTGCTGTGCTCAGCCGGCACCAGGCACGAGAGATGTTGTATTCAAATGCACTTTGAGGTAGGAAAGTGAGGAGAGAGAGCAATGAGTGTGTCATCCTTGCAAAGCCCACTATGTGCTGAACATGCCCAGCAACATCTTTCCCTCCTGCCTCTTTTCCTGGGGGAGCAGAATTCAAATTTTCGTGCTTTACTCTGCTGTGCTCAGAGAGCACCAGGCAGAAGAGATGTTGGATTCAAATGCAATTTAAGGTAGGAAAGTGAGGAGAGACAGCAATGTGTGTGTCATCCTTGCAAAGCCCACTGTGTGCTTAACGTGCCCAGCAACATCTTTCACCCCTGGTTCTTTTCCTGTGGGAGAAGAGTTCAAACGTTCGTGCTTTACTCTGTTGTGCTCAGAGAGCACCAGGCACCAGAGAGGTTGGATTCAAATGCACTTTGAGTTAGGAAAGTGAGGAGTGACAGCAATGTGTGTGTCACCCTTGCAAAGCTCACTGGGTGCTGAAGATGGCGAGAGAGATCTTTCAGTCCGTGCTCTTTGGCTGTGGGAGCAGAGTTCAAACGTTCGTTTCCTAAGCTGCTCTGCTCAGCCAGCTCCAGGCTCCGCAGATGTTGAATACAAATGCACTTTGAGGTAGGGATGTAAGGAGAGACAGCAATGTGTGTGTCATCCTTGCAAAGCCCATTGTGTGCTGAACGTGCCCAACAACATCTTTCACCCCTGGTTCTTTACCTGTGGCAGAAGAGTTCAAACGTTCGTGCTTTACTCTGCTGTGCTCAGAGAGCACCAGGCACCAAAGAATTTTGATTCAAAAGCACTTTGAGGTAGGAAAGTGAGGAGAGAGAGCAATGTGAGTGTCACCTTTGCAAAGCTCACTGGGTGCTGAAGGCGCCCAGCCACGACTTTCACTCCTGCCTCTTTAGGTCTGGGAGCAGAGTTCAAACGTTCGTGCTTTACTCTGCTATGCACAGCAGACACCAGGCACCGGAGATGATTGTTTCAAATGCACTTTAAGGTAGAAAGAGAGGAGAGACAGCAATGTGTATGCCACCATTGCAAAGCTTACTGTGTGCTGAAGCCGCCCAGAAACGTCATTCGCTCCTGGATGTTCAGCTCTGGAAGCAGAGTTCAAACGTTCCTTTCCTACTCTGCTCTGCTCAGCCAGCTCCAGACTCAACAGATGTTGGATTCAAATGCACTTTCAGGTTGGAAAGTGAGAGAGAGCAATGTGTGTGTCACTCTTGCAAAGCTCACTGGGTGCTGAAGATGGCGAGAGAGATCTTTCACTGCAGGCTCTTTGGCTGTGGGAGCAGAGTTCAAACGTTCGTTTCCTAAGCTGCTCTGCTCAGCCAGCTCCAGACTCCACAGATGTTGGATTCAAATGCACTTTGAGGTAGGAAAGTGAGGAGAGACAGCAATGTGTGTGTCACCCTTGCAAAGCTCACTGCGTGCTGAACATGCCCAACAACATCTTTCACCCCTGGTTCTTTACCTGTGGCAGAAGAGTTCAAACGTTCGTGCTTTACTTTGCTGAGCTCCGAGAGCACCAGGCAGAAGAGATGTTTGATTCAAATGCACTTTGAGGCAGGAAAGTGAGGAGAGACAGCAAAGAGTGAGTTATCCTAGCAAAGCCATCTGCGTGCTGAACATGCCCAGCTACACCATTCACTCCTGGTTCTTTACCTGTGGGAACCGAGATCAAACGTTCGTGCTTTACTTTGCTGTGCTCAGCCGGCACCAGGCACGAGAGATGTTGTATTCAAATGCACTTTGAGGTAGGAAAGTGAGGAGAGAGAGCAATGAGTGTGTCATCCTTGCAAAGCCCACTGTGTGCTGAACATGCCCAGCAACATCTTTCCCTCCTGCCTCTTTTCCTGGGGGAGCAGAATTCAAATTTTCGTGCTTTACTCTGCTGTGCTCAGAGAGCACCAGGCAGAAGAGATGTTGGATTCAAATGCAATTTAAGGTAGGAAAGTGAGGAGAGACAGCAATGTGTGTGTCATCCTTGCAAAGCCCACTGTGTGCTTAACGTGCCCAGCAACATCTTTCACCCCTGGTTCTTTTCCTGTGGGAGAAGAGTTCAAACGTTCGTGCTTTACTCTGTTGTGCTCAGAGAGCACCAGGCACCAGAGAGGTTGGATTCAAATGCACTTTGAGTTAGGAAAGTGAGGAGTGACAGCAATGTGTGTGTCACCCTTGCAAAGCTCACTGGGTGCTGAAGATGGCGAGAGAGATCTTTCAGTCCGTGCTCTTTGGCTGTGGGAGCAGAGTTCAAACGTTCGTTTCCTAAGCTGCTCTGCTCAGCCAGCTCCAGGCTCCGCAGATGTTGAATACAAATGCACTTTGAGGTAGGGATGTAAGGAGAGACAGCAATGTGTGTGTCATCCTTGCAAAGCCCATTGTGTGCTGAACGTGCCCAACAACATCTTTCACCCCTGGTTCTTTACCTGTGGCAGAAGAGTTCAAACGTTCGTGCTTTACTTTGCTGAGCTCAGAGAGCACCAGGCAGAAGAGATGTTTGATTCAAATGCACTTTGAGGCAGGAAAGTGAGGAGAGACAGCAAAGAGTGAGTTATCCTAGCAAAGCCATCTGCGTGCTGAACATGCCCAGCTACACCATTCACTCCTGGTTCTTTACCTGTGGGAACCGAGATCAAACGTTCGTGCTTTACTTTGCTGTGCTCAGCCGGCACCAGGCACGAGAGATGTTGTATTCAAATGCACTTTGAGGTAGGAAAGTGAGGAGAGAGAGCAATGAGTGTGTCATCCTTGCAAAGCCCACTATGTGCTGAACATGCCCAGCAACATCTTTCCCTCCTGCCTCTTTTCCTGGGGGAGCAGAATTCAAATTTTCGTGCTTTACTCTGCTGTGCTCAGAGAGCACCAGGCAGAAGAGATTTTGGATTCAAATGCAATTTAAGGTAGGAAAGTGAGGAGAGACAGCAATGTGTGTGTCATCCTTGCAAAGCCCACTGTGTGCTTAACGTGCCCAGCAACATCTTTCACCCCTGGTTCTTTTCCTGTGGGAGAAGAGTTCAAACGTTCGTGCTTTACTCTGCCGTGCTCTGAGAGCACCAGGCACCAGAGAGGTTGGATTCAAATGCACATTGAGGTAGGAAAGTGAGTAGTGACAGCAAAGTGTGTGCCACTTTTGCAAAGCTCACTGGGTGCTGAAGATGGCGAGAGAGATCTTTCACTCCGGGCTCTTTGGCTGTGGGAGCAGAGCTCAAACGTTCGTTTCCTAAGCTGCTCTGCTCAGCCAGCTCCAGGCTCCGCAGATGTTGAATACAAATGCCCTTTGAGGTAGGGATGTAAGGAGAGACAGCAATGTGTGTGTCACCCTTGCAAAGCTCACTGCGTGCTGAACATGCCCAGCTACACCATTCACTCCTGGTTCTTTACCTGTGGGAACCGAGATCAAACGTTCGTGCTTTACTTTGCTGTGCTCAGCCGGCACCAGGCACGAGAGATGTTGTATTCAAATGCACTTTGAGGTAGGAAAGTGAGGAGAGAGAGCAATGAGTGTGTCATCCTTGCAAAGCCCACTATGTGCTGAACATGCCCAGCAACATCTTTCCCTCCTGCCTCTTTTCCTGGGGGAGCAGAATTCAAATTTTCGTGCTTTACTCTGCTGTGCTCAGAGAGCACCAGGCAGAAGAGATGTTGGATTCAAATGCAATTTAAGGTAGGAAAGTGAGGAGAGACAGCAATGTGTGTGTCATCCTTGCAAAGCTCACTGTGTGCTTAACGTGCCCAGCAACATCTTTCACCCCTGGTTCTTTTCCTGTGGGAGAAGAGTTCAAACGTTCGTGCTTTACTCTGTTGTGCTCAGAGAGCACCAGGCACCAGAGAGGTTGGATTCAAATGCACTTTGAGTTAGGAAAGTGAGGAGTGACAGCAATGTGTGTGTCACCCTTGCAAAGCTCACTGGGTGCTGAAGATGGCGAGAGAGATCTTTCAGTCCGTGCTCTTTGGCTGTGGGAGCAGAGTTCAAACGTTCGTTTCCTAAGCTGCTCTGCTCAGCCAGCTCCAGGCTCCGCAGATGTTGAATACAAATGCACTTTGAGGTAGGGATGTAAGGAGAGACAGCAATGTGTGTGTCATCCTTGCAAAGCCCATTGTGTGCTGAACGTGCCCAACAACATCTTTCACCCCTGGTTCTTTACCTGTGGCAGAAGAGTTCAAACGTTCGTGCTTTACTTTGCTGATCTCAGAGAGCACCAGGCAGAAGAGATGTTTGATTCAAATGCACTTTGAGGCAGGAAAGTGAGGAGAGACAGCAAAGAGTGAGTTATCCTAGCAAAGCCATCTGCGTGCTGAACATGCCCAGCTACACCATTCACTCCTGGTTCTTTACCTGTGGGAACCGAGATCAAGCGTTCGTGCTTTACTTTGCTGTGCTCAGCCGGCACCAGGCACGAGAGATGTTGTATTCAAATGCACTTTGAGGTAGGAAAGTGAGGAGAGAGAGCAATGAGTGTGTCATCCTTGCAAAGCCCACTATGTGCTGAACATGCCCAGCAACATCTTTCCCTCCTGCCTCTTTTCCTGGGGGAGCAGAATTCAAATTTTCGTGCTTTACTCTGCTGTGCTCAGAGAGCACCAGGCAGAAGAGATGTTGGATTCAAATGCAATTTAAGGTAGGAAAGTGAGGAGAGACAGCAATGTGTGTGTCATCCTTGCAAAGCTCACTGTGTGCTTAACGTGCCCAGCAACATCTTTCACCCCTGGTTCTTTTCCTGTGGGAGAAGAGTTCAAACGTTCGTGCTTTACTCTGTTGTGCTCAGAGAGCACCAGGCACCAGAGAGGTTGGATTCAAATGCACTTTGAGTTAGGAAAGTGAGGAGTGACAGCAATGTGTGTGTCACCCTTGCAAAGCTCACTGGGTGCTGAAGATGGCGAGAGAGATCTTTCAGTCCGGGCTCTTTGGCTGTGGGAGCAGAGTTCAAACGTTCGTTTCCTATGCTGCTCTGCTCAGCCAGCTCCAGGCTCCGCAGATGTTGAATACAAATGCACTTTGAGGTAGGGATGTAAGGAGAGACAGCAATGTGTGTGTCATCCTTGCAAAGTCCATTGTGTGCTGAACGTGCCCAACAACATCTTTCACCCCTGGTTCTTTACCTGTGGCAGAAGAGTTCAAACGTTCGTGCTTTACTTTGCTGAGCTCAGAGAGCACCAGGCAGAAGAGATGTTTGATTCAAATGCACTTTGAGGCAGGAAAGTGAGGAGAGACAGCAAAGAGTGAGTTATCCTAGCAAAGCCATCTGCGTGCTGAACATGCCCAGCTACACCATTCACTCCTGCTTCTTTACCTGTGGGAACCGAGATCAAACGTTCGTGCTTTACTTTGCTGTGCTCAGCCGGCACCAGGCACGAGAGATGTTGTATTCAAATGCACTTTGAGGTAGGAAAGTGAGGAGAGAGAGCAATGAGTGTGTCATCCTTGCAAAGCCCACTGTGTGCTTAACGTGCCCAGCAACATCTTTCACCCCTGGTTCTTTTCCTGTGGGAGAAGAGTTCGAACGTTCGTGCTTTACTCTGCTGTGCTCTGAGAGCACCAGGCACCAGAGAGGTTGGATTCAAATGCACATTGAGGTAGGAAAGTGAGTAGTGACAGCAAAGTGTGTGCCACTTTTGCAAAGCTCACTGGGTGCTGAAGATGGCGAGAGAGATCTTTCACTACGGGCTCTTTGGCTGTGGGAGCAGAGTTCAAACGTTCGTTTCCTAAGCTGCTCTGCTCAGCCAGCTCCAGGCTCCGCAGATGTTGAATACAAATGCCCTTTGAGGTAGGGATGTAAGGAGAGACAGCAATGTGTGTGTCACCCTTGCAAAGCTCACTGCCTGCTGAACATGCCCAGCTACACCATTCACTCCTGGTTCTTTACCTGTGGGAACCGAGAACAAACGTTCGTGCTTTACTTTGCTGTGCTCAGCCGGCACCATGCACGAGAGATGTTGTATTCAAATGCACTTTGAGGTAGGAAAGTGAGGAGAGAGAGCAATGAGTGTGTCATCCTTGCAAAGCCCACTATGTGCTGAACATGCCCAGCAACATCTTTCCCTCCTGCCTCTTTTCCTGGGGGTGCAGAATTCAAATTTTCGTGCTTTACTCTGCTGTGCTCAGAGAGCACCAGGCAGAAGAGATGTTGGATTCAAATGCAATTTAAGGTAGGAAAGTGAGGAGAGACAGCAATGTGTGTGTCATCCTTGCAAAGCTCACTGTGTGCTTAACGTGCCCAGCAACATCTTTCACCCCTGGTTCTTTTCCTGTGGGAGAAGAGTTCAAACGTTCGTGCTTTACTCTGTTGTGCTCAGAGAGCACCAGGCACCAGAGAGGTTGGATTCAAATGCACTTTGAGTTAGGAAAGTGAGGAGTGACAGCAATGTGTGTGTCACCCTTGCAAAGCTCACTGGGTGCTGAAGATGGCGAGAGAGATCTTTCAGTCCGTGCTCTTTGGCTGTGGGAGCAGAGTTCAAACGTTCGTTTCCTAAGCTGCTCTGCTCAGCCAGCTCCAGGCTCCGCAGCTGTTGAATACAAATGCACTTTGAGGTAGGGATGTAAGGAGAGACAGCAATGTGTGTGTCATCCTTGCAAAGCCCATTGTGTGCTGAACGTGCCCAACAACATCTTTCACCCCTGGTTCTTTACCTGTGGCAGAAGAGTTCAAACGTTCGTGCTTTACTCTGCTGTGCTCAGAGAGCACCAGGCACCAAAGAATTTTGATTCAAAAGCACTTTGAGGTAGGAAAGTGAGGAGAGAGAGCAATGTGAGTGTCACCTTTGCAAAGCTCACTGGGTGCTGAAGGCGCCCAGCCACGACTTTCACTCCTGCCTCTTTAGGTCTGGGAGCAGAGTTCAAACGTTCGTGCTTTACTCTGCTATGCACAGCAGACACCAGGCACCGGAGATGATTGTTTCAAATGCACTTTAAGGTAGAAAGAGAGGAGAGACAGCAATGTGTATGCCACCATTGCAAAGCTTACTGTGTGCTGAAGCCGCCCAGAAACGTCATTCGCTCCTGGATGTTCAGCTCTGGAAGCAGAGTTCAAACGTTCCTTTCCTACTCTGCTCTGCTCAGCCAGCTCCAGACTCAACAGATGTTGGATTCAAATGCACTTTCAGGTTGGAAAGTGAGAGAGAGCAATGTGTGTGTCACTCTTGCAAAGCTCACTGGGTGCTGAAGATGGCGAGAGAGATCTTTCACTGCAGGCTCTTTGGCTGTGGGAGCAGAGTTCAAACGTTCGTTTCCTAAGCTGCTCTGCTCAGCCAGCTCCAGGCTCCGCAGATGTTGGATTCAAATGCACTTTGAGGTAGGAAAGTGAGGAGAGACAGCAATGTGTGTGTCACCCTTGCAAAGCTCACTGCGTGCTGAACATGCCCAGCTACACCTTTCACTCCTGGTTCTTTACCTGTGGGAACAGAGATCAAACGTTCGTGCTTTACTTTGCTGAGCTCAGAGAGCACCAGGCAGAAGAGATGTTTGATTCAAATGCACTTTGAGGCAGGAAAGTGAGGAGAGACAGCAAAGAGTGAGTTATCCTAGCAAAGCCATCTGCGTGCTGAACATGCCCAGCTACACCATTCACTCCTGGTTCTTTACCTGTGGGAACCGAGATCAAACGTTCGTGCTTTACTTTGCTGTGCTCAGCCGGCACCAGGCACGAGAGATGTTGTATTCAAATGCACTTTGAGGTAGGAAAGTGAGGAGAGAGAGCAATGAGTGTGTCATCCTTGCAAAGCCCACTATGTGCTGAACATGCCCAGCAACATCTTTCCCTCCTGCCTCTTTTCCTGGGGGAGCAGAATTCAAATTTTCGTGCTTTACTCTGCTGTGCTCAGAGAGCACCAGGCAGAAGAGATGTTGGATTCAAATGCAATTTAAGGTAGGAAAGTGAGGAGAGACAGCAATGTGTGTGTCATCCTTGCAAAGCCCACTGTGTGCTTAACGTGCCCAGCAACATCTTTCACCCCTGGTTCTTTTCCTGTGGGAGAAGAGTTCAAACGTTCGTGCTTTACTCTGCCGTGCTCTGAGAGCACCAGGCACCAGAGAGGTTGGATTCAAATGCACATTGATGTAGGAAAGTGAGTAGTGACAGCAAAGTGTGTGCCACTTTTGCAAAGCTCACTGGGTGCTGAAGATGGCGAGAGAGATCTTTCACTCCGGGCTCTTTGGCTGTGGGAGCAGAGCTCAAACGTTCGTTTCCTAAGCTGCTCTGCTCAGCCAGCTCCAGGCTCCGCAGATGTTGAATACAAATGCACTTTGAGGTAGGGATGTAAGGAGAGACAGCAATGTGTGTGTCATCCTTGCAAAGCCCATTGTGTGCTGAACGTGCCCAACAACATCTTTCACCCCTGGTTCTTTACCTGTGGCAGAAGAGTTCAAACGTTCGTGCTTTACTTTGCTGAGCTCAGAGAGCACCAGGCAGAAGAGATGTTTGATTCAAATGCACTTTGAGGCAGGAAAGTGAGGAGAGACAGCAAAGAGTGAGTTATCCTAGCAAAGCCATCTGCGTGCTGAACATGCCCAGCTACACCATTCACTCCTGCTTCTTTACCTGTGGGAACCGAGATCAAACGTTCGTGCTTTACTTTGCTGTGCTCAGCCGGCACCAGGCACGAGAGATGTTGTATTCAAATGCACTTTGAGGTAGGAAAGTGAGGAGAGAGAGCAATGAGTGTGTCATCCTTGCAAAGCCCACTGTGTGCTTAACGTGCCCAGCAACATCTTTCACCCCTGGTTCTTTTCCTGTGGGAGAAGAGTTCGAACGTTCGTGCTTTACTCTGCTGTGCTCTGAGAGCACCAGGCACCAGAGAGGTTGGATTCAAATGCACATTGAGGTAGGAAAGTGAGTAGTGACAGCAAAGTGTGTGCCACTTTTGCAAAGCTCACTGGGTGCTGAAGATGGCGAGAGAGATCTTTCACTACGGGCTCTTTGGCTGTGGGAGCAGAGTTCAAACGTTCGTTTCCTAAGCTGCTCTGCTCAGCCAGCTCCAGGCTCCGCAGATGTTGAATACAAATGCCCTTTGAGGTAGGGATGTAAGGAGAGACAGCAATGTGTGTGTCACCCTTGCAAAGCTCACTGCCTGCTGAACATGCCCAGCTACACCATTCACTCCTGGTTCTTTACCTGTGGGAACCGAGAACAAACGTTCGTGCTTTACTTTGCTGTGCTCAGCCGGCACCAGGCACGAGAGATGTTGTATTCAAATGCACTTTGAGGTAGGAAAGTGAGGAGAGAGAGCAATGAGTGTGTCATCCTTGCAAAGCCCACTATGTGCTGAACATGCCCAGCAACATCTTTCCCTCCTGCCTCTTTTCCTGGGGGTGCAGAATTCAAATTTTCGTGCTTTACTCTGCTGTGCTCAGAGAGCACCAGGCAGAAGAGATGTTGGATTCAAATGCAATTTAAGGTAGGAAAGTGAGGAGAGACAGCAATGTGTGTGTCATCCTTGCAAAGCTCACTGTGTGCTTAACGTGCCCAGCAACATCTTTCACCCCTGGTTCTTTTCCTGTGGGAGAAGAGTTCAAACGTTCGTGCTTTACTCTGTTGTGCTCAGAGAGCACCAGGCACAAGAGAGGTTGGATTCAAATGCACTTTGAGTTAGGAAAGTGAGGAGTGACAGCAATGTGTGTGTCACCCTTGCAAAGCTCACTGGGTGCTGAAGATGGCGAGAGAGATCTTTCAGTCCGTGCTCTTTGGCTGTGGGAGCAGAGTTCAAACGTTCGTTTCCTAAGCTGCTCTGCTCAGCCAGCTCCAGGCTCCGCAGCTGTTGAATACAAATGCACTTTGAGGTAGGGATGTAAGGAGAGACAGCAATGTGTGTGTCATCCTTGCAAAGCCCATTGTGTGCTGAACGTGCCCAACAACATCTTTCACCCCTGGTTCTTTACCTGTGGCAGAAGAGTTCAAACGTTCGTGCTTTACTCTGCTGTGCTCAGAGAGCACCAGGCACCAAAGAATTTTGATTCAAAAGCACTTTGAGGTAGGAAAGTGAGGAGAGAGAGCAATGTGAGTGTCACCTTTGCAAAGCTCACTGGGTGCTGAAGGCGCCCAGCCACGACTTTCACTCCTGCCTCTTTAGGTCTGGGAGCAGAGTTCAAACGTTCGTGCTTTACTCTGCTATGCACAGCAGACACCAGGCACCGGAGATGATTGTTTCAAATGCACTTTAAGGTAGAAAGAGAGGAGAGACAGCAATGTGTATGCCACCATTGCAAAGCTTACTGTGTGCTGAAGCCGCCCAGAAACGTCATTCGCTCCTGGATGTTCAGCTCTGGAAGCAGAGTTCAAACGTTCCTTTCCTACTCTGCTCTGCTCAGCCAGCTCCAGACTCAACAGATGTTGGATTCAAATGCACTTTCAGGTTGGAAAGTGAGAGAGAGCAATGTGTGTGTCACTCTTGCAAAGCTCACTGGGTGCTGAAGATGGCGAGAGAGATCTTTCACTGCAGGCTCTTTGGCTGTGGGAGCAGAGTTCAAACGTTCGTTTCCTAAGCTGCTCTGCTCAGCCAGCTCCAGACTCCACAGATGTTGGATTCAAATGCACTTTGAGGTAGGAAAGTGAGGAGAGACAGCAATGTGTGTGTCACCCTTGCAAAGCTCACTGCGTGCTGAACATGCCCAGCTACACCTTTCACTCCTGGTTCTTTACCTGTGGGAACAGAGATCAGACGTTCGTGCTTTACTTTGCTGAGCTCAGAGAGCACCAGGCAGAAGAGATGTTTGATTCAAATGCACTTTGAGGCAGGAAAGTGAGGAGAGACAGCAAAGAGTGAGTTATCCTAGCAAAGCCATCTGCGTGCTGAACATGCCCAGCTACACCATTCACTCCTGGTTCTTTACCTGTGGGAACCGAGATCAAGCGTTCGTGCTTTACTTTGCTGTGCTCAGCCGGCACCAGGCACGAGAGATGTTGTATTCAAATGCACTTTGAGGTAGGAAAGTGAGGAGAGAGAGCAATGAGTGTGTCATCCTTGCAAAGCCCACTATGTGCTGAACATGCCCAGCAACATCTTTCCCTCCTGCCTCTTTTCCTGGGGGAGCAGAATTCAAATTTTCGTGCTTTACTCTGCTGTGCTCAGAGAGCACCAGGCAGAAGAGATGTTGGATTCAAATGCAATTTAAGGTAGGAAAGTGAGGAGAGACAGCAATGTGTGTGTCATCCTTGCAAAGCCCACTGTGTGCTTAACGTGCCCAGCAACATCTTTCACCCCTGGTTCTTTTCCTGTGGGAGAAGAGTTCAAACGTTCGTGCTTTACTCTGTTGTGCTCAGAGAGCACCAGGCACCAGAGAGGTTGGATTCAAATGCACTTTGAGTTAGGAAAGTGAGGAGTGACAGCAATGTGTGTGTCACCCTTGCAAAGCTCACTGGGTGCTGAAGATGGCGAGAGAGATCTTTCAGTCCGTGCTCTTTGGCTGTGGGAGCAGAGTTCAAACGTTCGTTTCCTAAGCTGCTCTGCTCAGCCAGCTCCAGGCTCCGCAGATGTTGAATACAAATGCACTTTGAGGTAGGGATGTAAGGAGAGACAGCAATGTGTGTGTCATCCTTGCAAAGCCCATTGTGTGCTGAACGTGCCCAACAACATCTTTCACCCCTGGTTCTTTACCTGTGGCAGAAGAGTTCAAACGTTCGTGCTTTACTCTGCTGTGCTCAGAGAGCACCAGGCACCAAAGAATTTTGATTCAAAAGCACTTTGAGGTAGGAAAGTGAGGAGAGAGAGCAATGTGAGTGTCACCTTTGCAAAGCTCACTGGGTGCTGAAGGCGCCCAGCCACGACTTTCACTCCTGCCTCTTTAGGTCTGGGAGCAGAGTTCAAACGTTCGTGCTTTACTCTGCTATGCACAGCAGACACCAGGCACCGGAGATGATTGTTTCAAATGCACTTTAAGGTAGAAAGAGAGGAGAGACAGCAATGTGTATGCCACCATTGCAAAGCTTACTGTGTGCTGAAGCCGCCCAGAAACGTCATTCGCTCCTGGATGTTCAGCTCTGGAAGCAGAGTTCAAACGTTCCTTTCCTACTCTGCTCTGCTCAGCCAGCTCCAGACTCAACAGATGTTGGATTCAAATGCACTTTCAGGTTGGAAAGTGAGAGAGAGCAATGTGTGTGTCACTCTTGCAAAGCTCACTGGGTGCTGAAGATGGCGAGAGAGATCTTTCACTGCAGGCTCTTTGGCTGTGGGAGCAGAGTTCAAACGTTCGTTTCCTAAGCTGCTCTGCTCAGCCAGCTCCAGACTCCACAGATGTTGGATTCAAATGCACTTTGAGGTAGGAAAGTGAGGAGAGACAGCAATGTGTGTGTCACCCTTGCAAAGCTCACTGCGTGCTGAACATGCCCAACAACATCTTTCACCCCTGGTTCTTTACCTGTGGCAGAAGAGTTCAAACGTTCGTGCTTTACTTTGCTGAGCTCCGAGAGCACCAGGCAGAAGAGATGTTTGATTCAAATGCACTTTGAGGCAGGAAAGTGAGGAGAGACAGCAAAGAGTGAGTTATCCTAGCAAAGCCATCTGCGTGCTGAACATGCCCAGCTACACCATTCACTCCTGGTTCTTTACCTGTGGGAACCGAGATCAAACGTTCGTGCTTTACTTTGCTGTGCTCAGCCGGCACCAGGCACGAGAGATGTTGTATTCAAATGCACTTTGAGGTAGGAAAGTGAGGAGAGAGAGCAATGAGTGTGTCATCCTTGCAAAGCCCACTGTGTGCTGAACATGCCCAGCAACATCTTTCCCTCCTGCCTCTTTTCCTGGGGGAGCAGAATTCAAATTTTCGTGCTTTACTCTGCTGTGCTCAGAGAGCACCAGGCAGAAGAGATGTTGGATTCAAATGCAATTTAAGGTAGGAAAGTGAGGAGAGACAGCAATGTGTGTGTCATCCTTGCAAAGCCCACTGTGTGCTTAACGTGCCCAGCAACATCTTTCACCCCTGGTTCTTTTCCTGTGGGAGAAGAGTTCAAACGTTCGTGCTTTACTCTGTTGTGCTCAGAGAGCACCAGGCACCAGAGAGGTTGGATTCAAATGCACTTTGAGTTAGGAAAGTGAGGAGTGACAGCAATGTGTGTGTCACCCTTGCAAAGCTCACTGGGTGCTGAAGATGGCGAGAGAGATCTTTCAGTCCGTGCTCTTTGGCTGTGGGAGCAGAGTTCAAACGTTCGTTTCCTAAGCTGCTCTGCTCAGCCAGCTCCAGGCTCCGCAGATGTTGAATACAAATGCACTTTGAGGTAGGGATGTAAGGAGAGACAGCAATGTGTGTGTCATCCTTGCAAAGCCCATTGTGTGCTGAACGTGCCCAACAACATCTTTCACCCCTGGTTCTTTACCTGTGGCAGAAGAGTTCAAACGTTCGTGCTTTACTTTGCTGAGCTCAGAGAGCACCAGGCAGAAGAGATGTTTGATTCAAATGCACTTTGAGGCAGGAAAGTGAGGAGAGACAGCAAAGAGTGAGTTATCCTAGCAAAGCCATCTGCGTGCTGAACATGCCCAGCTACACCATTCACTCCTGGTTCTTTACCTGTGGGAACCGAGATCAAACGTTCGTGCTTTACTTTGCTGTGCTCAGCCGGCACCAGGCACGAGAGATGTTGTATTCAAATGCACTTTGAGGTAGGAAAGTGAGGAGAGAGAGCAATGAGTGTGTCATCCTTGCAAAGCCCACTATGTGCTGAACATGCCCAGCAACATCTTTCCCTCCTGCCTCTTTTCCTGGGGGAGCAGAATTCAAATTTTCGTGCTTTACTCTGCTGTGCTCAGAGAGCACCAGGCAGAAGAGATTTTGGATTCAAATGCAATTTAAGGTAGGAAAGTGAGGAGAGACAGCAATGTGTGTGTCATCCTTGCAAAGCCCACTGTGTGCTTAACGTGCCCAGCAACATCTTTCACCCCTGGTTCTTTTCCTGTGGGAGAAGAGTTCAAACGTTCGTGCTTTACTCTGCCGTGCTCTGAGAGCACCAGGCACCAGAGAGGTTGGATTCAAATGCACATTGAGGTAGGAAAGTGAGTAGTGACAGCAAAGTGTGTGCCACTTTTGCAAAGCTCACTGGGTGCTGAAGATGGCGAGAGAGATCTTTCACTCCGGGCTCTTTGGCTGTGGGAGCAGAGCTCAAACGTTCGTTTCCTAAGCTGCTCTGCTCAGCCAGCTCCAGGCTCCGCAGATGTTGAATACAAATGCCCTTTGAGGTAGGGATGTAAGGAGAGACAGCAATGTGTGTGTCACCCTTGCAAAGCTCACTGCGTGCTGAACATGCCCAGCTACACCATTCACTCCTGGTTCTTTACCTGTGGGAACCGAGATCAAACGTTCGTGCTTTACTTTGCTGTGCTCAGCCGGCACCAGGCACGAGAGATGTTGTATTCAAATGCACTTTGAGGTAGGAAAGTGAGGAGAGAGAGCAATGAGTGTGTCATCCTTGCAAAGCCCACTATGTGCTGAACATGCCCAGCAACATCTTTCCCTCCTGCCTCTTTTCCTGGGGGAGCAGAATTCAAATTTTCGTGCTTTACTCTGCTGTGCTCAGAGAGCACCAGGCAGAAGAGATGTTGGATTCAAATGCAATTTAAGGTAGGAAAGTGAGGAGAGACAGCAATGTGTGTGTCATCCTTGCAAAGCTCACTGTGTGCTTAACGTGCCCAGCAACATCTTTCACCCCTGGTTCTTTTCCTGTGGGAGAAGAGTTCAAACGTTCGTGCTTTACTCTGTTGTGCTCAGAGAGCACCAGGCACCAGAGAGGTTGGATTCAAATGCACTTTGAGTTAGGAAAGTGAGGAGTGACAGCAATGTGTGTGTCACCCTTGCAAAGCTCACTGGGTGCTGAAGATGGCGAGAGAGATCTTTCAGTCCGTGCTCTTTGGCTGTGGGAGCAGAGTTCAAACGTTCGTTTCCTAAGCTGCTCTGCTCAGCCAGCTCCAGGCTCCGCAGATGTTGAATACAAATGCACTTTGAGGTAGGGATGTAAGGAGAGACAGCAATGTGTGTGTCATCCTTGCAAAGCCCATTGTGTGCTGAACGTGCCCAACAACATCTTTCACCCCTGGTTCTTTACCTGTGGCAGAAGAGTTCAAACGTTCGTGCTTTACTTTGCTGATCTCAGAGAGCACCAGGCAGAAGAGATGTTTGATTCAAATGCACTTTGAGGCAGGAAAGTGAGGAGAGACAGCAAAGAGTGAGTTATCCTAGCAAAGCCATCTGCGTGCTGAACATGCCCAGCTACACCATTCACTCCTGGTTCTTTACCTGTGGGAACCGAGATCAAGCGTTCGTGCTTTACTTTGCTGTGCTCAGCCGGCACCAGGCACGAGAGATGTTGTATTCAAATGCACTTTGAGGTAGGAAAGTGAGGAGAGAGAGCAATGAGTGTGTCATCCTTGCAAAGCCCACTATGTGCTGAACATGCCCAGCAACATCTTTCCCTCCTGCCTCTTTTCCTGGGGGAGCAGAATTCAAATTTTCGTGCTTTACTCTGCTGTGCTCAGAGAGCACCAGGCAGAAGAGATGTTGGATTCAAATGCAATTTAAGGTAGGAAAGTGAGGAGAGACAGCAATGTGTGTGTCATCCTTGCAAAGCTCACTGTGTGCTTAACGTGCCCAGCAACATCTTTCACCCCTGGTTCTTTTCCTGTGGGAGAAGAGTTCAAACGTTCGTGCTTTACTCTGTTGTGCTCAGAGAGCACCAGGCACCAGAGAGGTTGGATTCAAATGCACTTTGAGTTAGGAAAGTGAGGAGTGACAGCAATGTGTGTGTCACCCTTGCAAAGCTCACTGGGTGCTGAAGATGGCGAGAGAGATCTTTCAGTCCGTGCTCTTTGGCTGTGGGAGCAGAGTTCAAACGTTCGTTTCCTAAGCTGTTCTGCTCAGCCAGCTCCAGGCTCCGCAGATGTTGAATACAAATGCACTTTGAGGTAGGGATGTAAGGAGAGACAGCAATGTGTGTGTCATCCTTGCAAAGCCCACTATGTGCTGAACATGCCCAGCAACATCTTTCCCTCCTGCCTCTTTTCCTGGGGGAGCAGAATTCAAATTTTCGTGCTTTACTCTGCTGTGCTCAGAGAGCACCAGGCAGAAGAGATGTTGGATTCAAATGCAATTTAAGGTAGGAAAGTGAGGAGAGACAGCAATGTGTGTGTCATCCTTGCAAAGCCCACTGTGTGCTTAACGTGCCCAGCAACATCTTTCACCCCTGGTTCTTTTCCTGTGGGAGAAGAGTTCAAACGTTCGTGCTTTACTCTGTTGTGCTCAGAGAGCACCAGGCACCAGAGAGGTTGGATTCAAATGCAATTTAAGGTAGGAAAGTGAGGAGAGACAGCAATGTGTGTGTCACCCTTGGAAAGCTCACTGGGTGCTGAAGATGGCGAGAGAGATCTTTCAGTCCGTGCTCTTTGGCTGTGGGAGCAGAGTTCAATCGTTCTTTTCCTAAGCTGCTCTGCTCAGCCAGCTCCAGGCTCCGCAGATGAATACAAATGCACTTTGAGGTAGGGATGTAAGGAGAGACAGCAATGTGTGTGTCATCCTTGCAAAGCCCATTGTGTGCTGAACGTGCCCAACAACATCTTTCACCCCTGGTTCTTTACCTGTGGCAGAAGAGTTCAAACGTTCGTGCTTTACTCTGCTGTGCTCAGAGAGCACCAGGCACCAAAGAATTTTGATTCAAAAGCACTTTGAGGTATTAAAGTGAGGAGAGAGAGCAATGTGAGTGTCACCTTTGCAAAGCTCACTGGGTGCTGAAGGCGCCCAGCCACGACTTTCACTCCTGCCTCTTTAGGTCTGGGAGCAGAGTTCAAACGTTCGTGCTTTACTCTGCTATGCACAGCAGACACCAGGCACCGGAGATGATTGTTTCAAATGCACTTTAAGGTAGAAAGAGAGGAGAGACAGCAAAGTGTGTGCCACTTTTGCAAAGCTTACTGTGTGCTGAAGCCGCCCAGAAACGTCATTCGCTCCTGGATGTTCAGCTCTGGAAGCAGAGTTCAAACGTTCCTTTCCTACTCTGCTCTGCTCAGCCAGCTCCAGACTCAACAGATGTTGGATTCAAATGCACTTTCAGGTTGGAAAGTGAGAGAGAGCAATGCGTGTGTCACTCTTGCAAATCTCACTGGGTGCTGAAGATGGCGAGAGAGATCTTTCACTGCAGGCTCTTTGGCTGTGGGAGCAGAGTTCAAACGTTCGTTTCCTAAGCTGCTCTGCTCAGCCAGCTCCAGACTCCACAGATGTTGGATTCAAATGCACTTTGAGGTAGGAAAGTGAGGAGAGACAGCAATGTGTGTGTCACCCTTGCAAAGCTCACTGCGTGCTGAACATGCCCAGCTACACCATTCACTCCTGGTTCTTTACCTGTGGGAACCGAGATCAAACGTTCGTGCTTTACTTTGCTGAGCTCAGAGAGCACCAGGCAGAAGAGATGTTTGATTCAAATGCACTTTGAGGCAGGAAAGTGAGGAGAGACAGCAAAGAGTGAGTTATCCTAGCAAAGCCATCTGCGTGCTGAACATGCCCAGCTACACCATTCACTCCTGGTTCTTTACCTGTGGGAACCGAGATCAAGCGTTCGTGCTTTACTTTGCTGTGCTCAGCCGGCACCAGGCACGAGAGATGTTGTATTCAAATGCACTTTGAGGTAGGAAAGTGAGGAGAGAGAGCAATGAGTGTGTCATCCTTGCAAAGCCCACTATGTGCTGAACATGCCCAGCAACATCTTTCCCTCCTGCCTCTTTTCCTGGGGGAGCAGAATTCAATTTTTCGTGCTTTACTCTGCTGTGCTCAGAGAGCACCAGGCAGAAGAGATGTTGGATTCAAATGCAATTTAAGGTAGGAAAGTGAGGAGAGACAGCAATGTGTGTGTCATCCTTGCAAAGCCCACTGTGTGCTTAACGTGCCCAGCAACATCTTTCACCCCTGGTTCTTTTCCTGTGGGAGAAGAGTTCAAACGTTCGTGCTTTACTCTGTTGTGCTCAGAGAGCACCAGGCACCAGAGAGGTTGGATTCAAATGCACTTTGAGTTAGGAAAGTGAGGAGTGACAGCAATGTGTGTGTCACCCTTGCAAAGCTCACTGGGTGCTGAAGATGGCGAGAGAGATCTTTCAGTCCGTGCTCTTTGGCTGTGGGAGCAGAGTTCAAACGTTCGTTTCCTAAGCTGCTCTGCTCAGCCAGCTCCAGGCTCCGCAGCTGTTGAATACAAATGCACTTTGAGGTAGGGATGTAAGGAGAGACAGCAATGTGTGTGTCATCCTTGCAAAGCCCATTGTGTGCTGAACGTGCCCAACAACATCTTTCACCCCTGGTTCTTTACCTGTGGCAGAAGAGTTCAAACGTTCGTGCTTTACTCTGCTGTGCTCAGAGAGCACCAGGCACCAAAGAATTTTGATTCAAAAGCACTTTGAGGTAGGAAAGTGAGGAGAGAGAGCAATGTGAGTGTCACCTTTGCAAAGCTCACTGGGTGCTGAAGGCGCCCAGCCACGACTTTCACTCCTGCCTCTTTAGGTCTGGGAGCAGAGTTCAAACGTTCGTGCTTTACTCTGCTATGCACAGCAGACACCAGGCACCGGAGATGATTGTTTCAAATGCACTTTAAGGTAGAAAGAGAGGAGAGACAGCAATGTGTATGCCACCATTGCAAAGCTTACTGTGTGCTGAAGCCGCCCAGAAACGTCATTCGCTCCTGGATGTTCAGCTCTGGAAGCAGAGTTCAAACGTTCCTTTCCTACTCTGCTCTGCTCAGCCAGCTCCAGACTCAACAGATGTTGGATTCAAATGCACTTTCAGGTTGGAAAGTGAGAGAGAGCAATGTGTGTGTCACTCTTGCAAAGCTCACTGGGTGCTGAAGATGGCGAGAGAGATCTTTCACTGCAGGCTCTTTGGCTGTGGGAGCAGAGTTCAAACGTTCGTTTCCTAAGCTGCTCTGCTCAGCCAGCTCCAGACTCCACAGATGTTGGATTCAAATGCACTTTGAGGTAGGAAAGTGAGGAGAGACAGCAATGTGTGTGTCACCCTTGCAAAGCTCACTGCGTGCTGAACATGCCCAGCTACACCTTTCACTCCTGGTTCTTTACCTGTGGGAACAGAGATCAGACGTTCGTGCTTTACTTTGCTGAGCTCAGAGAGCACCAGGCAGAAGAGATGTTTGATTCAAATGCACTTTGAGGCAGGAAAGTGAGGAGAGACAGCAAAGAGTGAGTTATCCTAGCAAAGCCATCTGCGTGCTGAACATGCCCAGCTACACCATTCACTCCTGGTTCTTTACCTGTGGGAACCGAGATCAAACGTTCGTGCTTTACTTTGCTGTGCTCAGCCGGCACCAGGCACGAGAGATGTTGTATTCAAATGCACTTTGAGGTAGGAAAGTGAGGAGAGAGAGCAATGAGTGTGTCATCCTTGCAAAGCCCACTATGTGCTGAACATGCCCAGCAACATCTTTCCCTCCTGCCTCTTTTCCTGGGGGAGCAGAATTCAAATTTTCGTGCTTTACTCTGCTGTGCTCAGAGAGCACCAGGCAGAAGAGATGTTGGATTCAAATGCAATTTAAGGTAGGAAAGTGAGGAGAGACAGCAATGTGTGTGTCATCCTTGCAAAGCCCACTGTGTGCTTAACGTGCCCAGCAACATCTTTCACCCCTGGTTCTTTTCCTGTGGGAGAAGAGTTCAAACGTTCGTGCTTTACTCTGCCGTGCTCTGAGAGCACCAGGCACCAGAGAGGTTGGATTCAAATGCACATTGATGTAGGAAAGTGAGTAGTGACAGCAAAGTGTGTGCCACTTTTGCAAAGCTCACTGGGTGCTGAAGATGGCGAGAGAGATCTTTCACTCCGGGCTCTTTGGCTGTGGGAGCAGAGCTCAAACGTTCGTTTCCTAAGCTGCTCTGCTCAGCCAGCTCCAGGCTCCGCAGATGTTGAATACAAATGCACTTTGAGGTAGGGATGTAAGGAGAGACAGCAATGTGTGTGTCATCCTTGCAAAGCCCATTGTGTGCTGAACGTGCCCAACAACATCTTTCACCCCTGGTTCTTTACCTGTGGCAGAAGAGTTCAAACGTTCGTGCTTTACTTTGCTGAGCTCAGAGAGCACCAGGCAGAAGAGATGTTTGATTCAAATGCACTTTGAGTTAGGAAAGTGAGGAGTGACAGCAATGTGTGTGTCACCCTTGCAAAGCTCACTGGGTGCTGAAGATGGCGAGAGAGATCTTTCAGTCCGTGCTCTTTGGCTGTGGGAGCAGAGTTCAAACGTTCGTTTCCTAAGCTGCTCTGCTCAGCCAGCTCCAGGCTCCGCAGCTGTTGAATACAAATGCACTTTGAGGTAGGGATGTAAGGAGAGACAGCAATGTGTGTGTCATCCTTGCAAAGCCCATTGTGTGCTGAACGTGCCCAACAACATCTTTCACCCCTGGTTCTTTACCTGTGGCAGAAGAGTTCAAACGTTCGTGCTTTACTCTGCTGTGCTCAGAGAGCACCAGGCACCAAAGAATTTTGATTCAAAAGCACTTTGAGGTAGGAAAGTGAGGAGAGAGAGCAATGTGAGTGTCACCTTTGCAAAGCTCACTGGGTGCTGAAGGCGCCCAGCCACGACTTTCACTCCTGCCTCTTTAGGTCTGGGAGCAGAGTTCAAACGTTCGTGCTTTACTCTGCTATGCACAGCAGACACCAGGCACCGGAGATGATTGTTTCAAATGCACTTTAAGGTAGAAAGAGAGGAGAGACAGCAATGTGTATGCCACCATTGCAAAGCTTACTGTGTGCTGAAGCCGCCCAGAAACGTCATTCGCTCCTGGATGTTCAGCTCTGGAAGCAGAGTTCAAACGTTCCTTTCCTACTCTGCTCTGCTCAGCCAGCTCCAGACTCAACAGATGTTGGATTCAAATGCACTTTCAGGTTGGAAAGTGAGAGAGAGCAATGTGTGTGTCACTCTTGCAAAGCTCACTGGGTGCTGAAGATGGCGAGAGAGATCTTTCACTGCAGGCTCTTTGGCTGTGGGAGCAGAGTTCAAACGTTCGTTTCCTAAGCTGCTCTGCTCAGCCAGCTCCAGACTCCACAGATGTTGGATTCAAATGCACTTTGAGGTAGGAAAGTGAGGAGAGACAGCAATGTGTGTGTCACCCTTGCAAAGCTCACTGCGTGCTGAACATGCCCAGCTACACCTTTCACTCCTGGTTCTTTACCTGTGGGAACAGAGATCAGACGTTCGTGCTTTACTTTGCTGAGCTCAGAGAGCACCAGGCAGAAGAGATGTTTGATTCAAATGCACTTTGAGGCAGGAAAGTGAGGAGAGACAGCAAAGAGTGAGTTATCCTAGCAAAGCCATCTGCGTGCTGAACATGCCCAGCTACACCATTCACTCCTGGTTCTTTACCTGTGGGAACCGAGATCAAGCGTTCGTGCTTTACTTTGCTGTGCTCAGCCGGCACCAGGCACGAGAGATGTTGTATTCAAATGCACTTTGAGGTAGGAAAGTGAGGAGAGAGAGCAATGAGTGTGTCATCCTTGCAAAGCCCACTATGTGCTGAACATGCCCAGCAACATCTTTCCCTCCTGCCTCTTTTCCTGGGGGAGCAGAATTCAAATTTTCGTGCTTTACTCTGCTGTGCTCAGAGAGCACCAGGCAGAAGAGATGTTGGATTCAAATGCAATTTAAGGTAGGAAAGTGAGGAGAGACAGCAATGTGTGTGTCATCCTTGCAAAGCCCACTGTGTGCTTAACGTGCCCAGCAACATCTTTCACCCCTGGTTCTTTTCCTGTGGGAGAAGAGTTCAAACGTTCGTGCTTTACTCTGTTGTGCTCAGAGAGCACCAGGCACCAGAGAGGTTGGATTCAAATGCACTTTGAGTTAGGAAAGTGAGGAGTGACAGCAATGTGTGTGTCACCCTTGCAAAGCTCACTGGGTGCTGAAGATGGCGAGAGAGATCTTTCAGTCCGTGCTCTTTGGCTGTGGGAGCAGAGTTCAAACGTTCGTTTCCTAAGCTGCTCTGCTCAGCCAGCTCCAGGCTCCGCAGATGTTGAATACAAATGCACTTTGAGGTAGGGATGTAAGGAGAGACAGCAATGTGTGTGTCATCCTTGCAAAGCCCATTGTGTGCTGAACGTGCCCAACAACATCTTTCACCCCTGGTTCTTTACCTGTGGCAGAAGAGTTCAAACGTTCGTGCTTTACTCTGCTGTGCTCAGAGAGCACCAGGCACCAAAGAATTTTGATTCAAAAGCACTTTGAGGTAGGAAAGTGAGGAGAGAGAGCAATGTGAGTGTCACCTTTGCAAAGCTCACTGGGTGCTGAAGGCGCCCAGCCACGACTTTCACTCCTGCCTCTTTAGGTCTGGGAGCAGAGTTCAAACGTTCGTGCTTTACTCTGCTATGCACAGCAGACACCAGGCACCGGAGATGATTGTTTCAAATGCACTTTAAGGTAGAAAGAGAGGAGAGACAGCAATGTGTATGCCACCATTGCAAAGCTTACTGTGTGCTGAAGCCGCCCAGAAACGTCATTCGCTCCTGGATGTTCAGCTCTGGAAGCAGAGTTCAAACGTTCCTTTCCTACTCTGCTCTGCTCAGCCAGCTCCAGACTCAACAGATGTTGGATTCAAATGCACTTTCAGGTTGGAAAGTGAGAGAGAGCAATGTGTGTGTCACTCTTGCAAAGCTCACTGGGTGCTGAAGATGGCGAGAGAGATCTTTCACTGCAGGCTCTTTGGCTGTGGGAGCAGAGTTCAAACGTTCGTTTCCTAAGCTGCTCTGCTCAGCCAGCTCCAGACTCCACAGATGTTGGATTCAAATGCACTTTGAGGTAGGAAAGTGAGGAGAGACAGCAATGTGTGTGTCACCCTTGCAAAGCTCACTGCGTGCTGAACATGCCCAACAACATCTTTCACCCCTGGTTCTTTACCTGTGGCAGAAGAGTTCAAACGTTCGTGCTTTACTTTGCTGAGCTCCGAGAGCACCAGGCAGAAGAGATGTTTGATTCAAATGCACTTTGAGGCAGGAAAGTGAGGAGAGACAGCAAAGAGTGAGTTATCCTAGCAAAGCCATCTGCGTGCTGAACATGCCCAGCTACACCATTCACTCCTGGTTCTTTACCTGTGGGAACCGAGATCAAACGTTCGTGCTTTACTTTGCTGTGCTCAGCCGGCACCAGGCACGAGAGATGTTGTATTCAAATGCACTTTGAGGTAGGAAAGTGAGGAGAGAGAGCAATGAGTGTGTCATCCTTGCAAAGCCCACTGTGTGCTGAACATGCCCAGCAACATCTTTCCCTCCTGCCTCTTTTCCTGGGGGAGCAGAATTCAAATTTTCGTGCTTTACTCTGCTGTGCTCAGAGAGCACCAGGCAGAAGAGATGTTGGATTCAAATGCAATTTAAGGTAGGAAAGTGAGGAGAGACAGCAATGTGTGTGTCATCCTTGCAAAGCCCACTGTGTGCTTAACGTGCCCAGCAACATCTTTCACCCCTGGTTCTTTTCCTGTGGGAGAAGAGTTCAAACGTTCGTGCTTTACTCTGTTGTGCTCAGAGAGCACCAGGCACCAGAGAGGTTGGATTCAAATGCACTTTGAGTTAGGAAAGTGAGGAGTGACAGCAATGTGTGTGTCACCCTTGCAAAGCTCACTGGGTGCTGAAGATGGCGAGAGAGATCTTTCAGTCCGTGCTCTTTGGCTGTGGGAGCAGAGTTCAAACGTTCGTTTCCTAAGCTGCTCTGCTCAGCCAGCTCCAGGCTCCGCAGATGTTGAATACAAATGCACTTTGAGGTAGGGATGTAAGGAGAGACAGCAATGTGTGTGTCATCCTTGCAAAGCCCATTGTGTGCTGAACGTGCCCAACAACATCTTTCACCCCTGGTTCTTTACCTGTGGCAGAAGAGTTCAAACGTTCGTGCTTTACTTTGCTGAGCTCAGAGAGCACCAGGCAGAAGAGATGTTTGATTCAAATGCACTTTGAGGCAGGAAAGTGAGGAGAGACAGCAAAGAGTGAGTTATCCTAGCAAAGCCATCTGCGTGCTGAACATGCCCAGCTACACCATTCACTCCTGGTTCTTTACCTGTGGGAACCGAGATCAAACGTTCGTGCTTTACTTTGCTGTGCTCAGCCGGCACCAGGCACGAGAGATGTTGTATTCAAATGCACTTTGAGGTAGGAAAGTGAGGAGAGAGAGCAATGAGTGTGTCATCCTTGCAAAGCCCACTATGTGCTGAACATGCCCAGCAACATCTTTCCCTCCTGCCTCTTTTCCTGGGGGAGCAGAATTCAAATTTTCGTGCTTTACTCTGCTGTGCTCAGAGAGCACCAGGCAGAAGAGATTTTGGATTCAAATGCAATTTAAGGTAGGAAAGTGAGGAGAGACAGCAATGTGTGTGTCATCCTTGCAAAGCCCACTGTGTGCTTAACGTGCCCAGCAACATCTTTCACCCCTGGTTCTTTTCCTGTGGGAGAAGAGTTCAAACGTTCGTGCTTTACTCTGCCGTGCTCTGAGAGCACCAGGCACCAGAGAGGTTGGATTCAAATGCACATTGAGGTAGGAAAGTGAGTAGTGACAGCAAAGTGTGTGCCACTTTTGCAAAGCTCACTGGGTGCTGAAGATGGCGAGAGAGATCTTTCACTCCGGGCTCTTTGGCTGTGGGAGCAGAGCTCAAACGTTCGTTTCCTAAGCTGCTCTGCTCAGCCAGCTCCAGGCTCCGCAGATGTTGAATACAAATGCCCTTTGAGGTAGGGATGTAAGGAGAGACAGCAATGTGTGTGTCACCCTTGCAAAGCTCACTGCGTGCTGAACATGCCCAGCTACACCATTCACTCCTGGTTCTTTACCTGTGGGAACCGAGATCAAGCGTTCGTGCTTTACTTTGCTGTGCTCAGCCGGCACCAGGCACGAGAGATGTTGTATTCAAATGCACTTTGAGGTAGGAAAGTGAGGAGAGAGAGCAATGAGTGTGTCATCCTTGCAAAGCCCACTATGTGCTGAACATGCCCAGCAACATCTTTCCCTCCTGCCTCTTTTCCTGGGGGAGCAGAATTCAAATTTTCGTGCTTTACTCTGCTGTGCTCAGAGAGCACCAGGCAGAAGAGATGTTGGATTCAAATGCAATTTAAGGTAGGAAAGTGAGGAGAGACAGCAATGTGTGTGTCATCCTTGCAAAGCCCACTGTGTGCTTAACGTGCCCAGCAACATCTTTCACCCCTGGTTCTTTTCCTGTGGGAGAAGAGTTCAAACGTTCGTGCTTTACTCTGTTGTGCTCAGAGAGCACCAGGCACCAGAGAGGTTGGATTCAAATGCACTTTGAGTTAGGAAAGTGAGGAGTGACAGCAATGTGTGTGTCACCCTTGCAAAGCTCACTGGGTGCTGAAGATGGCGAGAGAGATCTTTCAGTCCGTGCTCTTTGGCTGTGGGAGCAGAGTTCAAACGTTCGTTTCCTAAGCTGCTCTGCTCAGCCAGCTCCAGGCTCCGCAGATGTTGAATACAAATGCACTTTGAGGTAGGGATGTAAGGAGAGACAGCAATGTGTGTGTCATCCTTGCAAAGCCCATTGTGTGCTGAACGTGCCCAACAACATCTTTCACCCCTGGTTCTTTACCTGTGGCAGAAGAGTTCAAACGTTCGTGCTTTACTCTGCTGTGCTCAGAGAGCACCAGGCACCAAAGAATTTTGATTCAAAAGCACTTTGAGGTAGGAAAGTGAGGAGAGAGAGCAATGTGAGTGTCACCTTTGCAAAGCTCACTGGGTGCTGAAGGCGCCCAGCCACGACTTTCACTCCTGCCTCTTTAGGTCTGGGAGCAGAGTTCAAACGTTCGTGCTTTACTCTGCTATGCACAGCAGACACCAGGCACCGGAGATGATTGTTTCAAATGCACTTTAAGGTAGAAAGAGAGGAGAGACAGCAATGTGTATGCCACCATTGCAAAGCTTACTGTGTGCTGAAGCCGCCCAGAAACGTCATTCGCTCCTGGATGTTCAGCTCTGGAAGCAGAGTTCAAACGTTCCTTTCCTACTCTGCTCTGCTCAGCCAGCTCCAGACTCAACAGATGTTGGATTCAAATGCACTTTCAGGTTGGAAAGTGAGAGAGAGCAATGTGTGTGTCACTCTTGCAAAGCTCACTGGGTGCTGAAGATGGCGAGAGAGATCTTTCACTGCAGGCTCTTTGGCTGTGGGAGCAGAGTTCAAACGTTCGTTTCCTAAGCTGCTCTGCTCAGCCAGCTCCAGACTCCACAGATGTTGGATTCAAATGCACTTTGAGGTAGGAAAGTGAGGAGAGACAGCAATGTGTGTGTCACCCTTGCAAAGCTCACTGCGTGCTGAACATGCCCAACAACATCTTTCACCCCTGGTTCTTTACCTGTGGCAGAAGAGTTCAAACGTTCGTGCTTTACTTTGCTGAGCTCCGAGAGCACCAGGCAGAAGAGATGTTTGATTCAAATGCACTTTGAGGCAGGAAAGTGAGGAGAGACAGCAAAGAGTGAGTTATCCTAGCAAAGCCATCTGCGTGCTGAACATGCCCAGCTACACCATTCACTCCTGGTTCTTTACCTGTGGGAACCGAGATCAAACGTTCGTGCTTTACTTTGCTGTGCTCAGCCGGCACCAGGCACGAGAGATGTTGTATTCAAATGCACTTTGAGGTAGGAAAGTGAGGAGAGAGAGCAATGAGTGTGTCATCCTTGCAAAGCCCACTGTGTGCTGAACATGCCCAGCAACATCTTTCCCTCCTGCCTCTTTTCCTGGGGGAGCAGAATTCAAATTTTCGTGCTTTACTCTGCTGTGCTCAGAGAGCACCAGGCAGAAGAGATGTTGGATTCAAATGCAATTTAAGGTAGGAAAGTGAGGAGAGACAGCAATGTGTGTGTCATCCTTGCAAAGCCCACTGTGTGCTTAACGTGCCCAGCAACATCTTTCACCCCTGGTTCTTTTCCTGTGGGAGAAGAGTTCAAACGTTCGTGCTTTACTCTGTTGTGCTCAGAGAGCACTAGGCACCAGAGAGGTTGGATTCAAATGCACTTTGAGTTAGGAAAGTGAGGAGTGACAGCAATGTGTGTGTCACCCTTGCAAAGCTCACTGGGTGCTGAAGATGGCGAGAGAGATCTTTCAGTCCGTGCTCTTTGGCTGTGGGAGCAGAGTTCAAACGTTCGTTTCCTAAGCTGCTCTGCTCAGCCAGCTCCAGGCTCCGCAGATGTTGAATACAAATGCACTTTGAGGTAGGGATGTAAGGAGAGACAGCAATGTGTGTGTCATCCTTGCAAAGCCCATTGTGTGCTGAACGTGCCCAACAACATCTTTCACCCCTGGTTCTTTACCTGTGGCAGAAGAGTTCAAACGTTCGTGCTTTACTCTGCTGTGCTCAGAGAGCACCAGGCACCAAAGAATTTTGATTCAAAAGCACTTTGAGGTAGGAAAGTGAGGAGAGAGAGCAATGTGAGTGTCACCTTTGCAAAGCTCACTGGGTGCTGAAGGCGCCCAGCCACGACTTTCACTCCTGCCTCTTTAGGTCTGGGAGCAGAGTTCAAACGTTCGTGCTTTACTCTGCTATGCACAGCAGACACCAGGCACCGGAGATGATTGTTTCAAATGCACTTTAAGGTAGAAAGAGAGGAGAGACAGCAATGTGTATGCCACCATTGCAAAGCTTACTGTGTGCTGAAGCCGCCCAGAAACGTCATTCGCTCCTGGATGTTCAGCTCTGGAAGCAGAGTTCAAACGTTCCTTTCCTACTCTGCTCTGCTCAGCCAGCTCCAGACTCAACAGATGTTGGATTCAAATGCACTTTCAGGTTGGAAAGTGAGAGAGAGCAATGTGTGTGTCACTCTTGCAAAGCTCACTGGGTGCTGAAGATGGCGAGAGAGATCTTTCACTGCAGGCTCTTTGGCTGTGGGAGCAGAGTTCAAACGTTCGTTTCCTAAGCTGCTCTGCTCAGCCAGCTCCAGACTCCACAGATGTTGGATTCAAATGCACTTTGAGGTAGGAAAGTGAGGAGAGACAGCAATGTGTGTGTCACCCTTGCAAAGCTCACTGCGTGCTGAACATGCCCAACAACATCTTTCACCCCTGGTTCTTTACCTGTGGCAGAAGAGTTCAAACGTTCGTGCTTTACTTTGCTGAGCTCCGAGAGCACCAGGCAGAAGAGATGTTTGATTCAAATGCACTTTGAGGCAGGAAAGTGAGGAGAGACAGCAAAGAGTGAGTTATCCTAGCAAAGCCATCTGCGTGCTGAACATGCCCAGCTACACCATTCACTCCTGGTTCTTTACCTGTGGGAACCGAGATCAAACGTTCGTGCTTTACTTTGCTGTGCTCAGCCGGCACCAGGCACGAGAGATGTTGTATTCAAATGCACTTTGAGGTAGGAAAGTGAGGAGAGAGAGCAATGAGTGTGTCATCCTTGCAAAGCCCACTGTGTGCTGAACATGCCCAGCAACATCTTTCCCTCCTGCCTCTTTTCCTGGGGGAGCAGAATTCAAATTTTCGTGCTTTACTCTGCTGTGCTCAGAGAGCACCAGGCAGAAGAGATGTTGGATTCAAATGCAATTTAAGGTAGGAAAGTGAGGAGAGACAGCAATGTGTGTGTCATCCTTGCAAAGCCCACTGTGTGCTTAACGTGCCCAGCAACATCTTTCACCCCTGGTTCTTTTCCTGTGGGAGAAGAGTTCAAACGTTCGTGCTTTACTCTGTTGTGCTCAGAGAGCACTAGGCACCAGAGAGGTTGGATTCAAATGCACTTTGAGTTAGGAAAGTGAGGAGTGACAGCAATGTGTGTGTCACCCTTGCAAAGCTCACTGGGTGCTGAAGATGGCGAGAGAGATCTTTCAGTCCGTGCTCTTTGGCTGTGGGAGCAGAGTTCAAACGTTCGTTTCCTAAGCTGCTCTGCTCAGCCAGCTCCAGGCTCCGCAGATGTTGAATACAAATGCACTTTGAGGTAGGGATGTAAGGAGAGACAGCAATGTGTGTGTCATCCTTGCAAAGCCCATTGTGTGCTGAACGTGCCCAACAACATCTTTCACCCCTGGTTCTTTACCTGTGGCAGAAGAGTTCAAACGTTCGTGCTTTACTCTGCTGTGCTCAGAGAGCACCAGGCACCAAAGAATTTTGATTCAAAAGCACTTTGAGGTAGGAAAGTGAGGAGAGAGAGCAATGTGAGTGTCACCTTTGCAAAGCTCACTGGGTGCTGAAGGCGCCCAGCCACGACTTTCACTCCTGCCTCTTTAGGTCTGGGAGCAGAGTTCAAACGTTCGTGCTTTACTCTGCTATGCACAGCAGACACCAGGCACCGGAGATGATTGTTTCAAATGCACTTTAAGGTAGAAAGAGAGGAGAGACAGCAATGTGTATGCCACCATTGCAAAGCTTACTGTGTGCTGAAGCCGCCCAGAAACGTCATTCGCTCCTGGATGTTCAGCTCTGGAAGCAGAGTTCAAACGTTCCTTTCCTACTCTGCTCTGCTCAGCCAGCTCCAGACTCAACAGATGTTGGATTCAAATGCACTTTCAGGTTGGAAAGTGAGAGAGAGCAATGTGTGTGTCACTCTTGCAAAGCTCACTGGGTGCTGAAGATGGCGAGAGAGATCTTTCACTGCAGGCTCTTTGGCTGTGGGAGCAGAGTTCAAACGTTCGTTTCCTAAGCTGCTCTGCTCAGCCAGCTCCAGGCTCCGCAGATGTTGAATACAAATGCCCTTTGAGGTAGGGATGTAAGGAGAGACAGCAATGTGTGTGTCACCCTTGCAAAGCTCACTGCCTGCTGAACATGCCCAGCTACACCATTCACTCCTGGTTCTTTACCTGTGGGAACCGAGATCAAACGTTCGTGCTTTACTTTGCTGTGCTCAGCCGGCACCAGGCACGAGAGATGTTGTATTCAAATGCACTTTGAGGTAGGAAAGTGAGGAGAGAGAGCAATGAGTGTGTCATCCTTGCAAAGCCCACTATGTGCTGAACATGCCCAGCAACATCTTTCCCTCCTGCCTCTTTTCCTGGGGGAGCAGAATTCAAATTTTCGTGCTTTACTCTGCTGTGCTCAGAGAGCACCAGGCAGAAGAGATGTTGGATTCAAATGCAATTTAAGGTAGGAAAGTGAGGAGAGACAGCAATGTGTGTGTCATCCTTGCAAAGCCCACTGTGTGCTTAACGTGCCCAGCAACATCTTTCACCCCTGGTTCTTTTCCTGTGGGAGAAGAGTTCAAACGTTCGTGCTTTACTCTGCCGTGCTCTGAGAGCACCAGGCACCAGAGAGGTTGGATTCAAATGCACATTGAGGTAGGAAAGTGAGTAGTGACAGCAAAGTGTGTGCCACTTTTGCAAAGCTCACTGGGTGCTGAAGATGGCGAGAGAGATCTTTCACTCCGGGCTCTTTGGCTGTGGGAGCAGAGCTCAAACGTTCGTTTCCTAAGCTGCTCTGCTCAGCCAGCTCCAGGCTCCGCAGATGTTGAATACAAATGCCCTTTGAGGTAGGGATGTAAGGAGAGACAGCAATGTGTGTGTCACCCTTGCAAAGCTCACTGCGTGCTGAACATGCCCAGCTACACCATTCACTCCTGGTTCTTTACCTGTGGGAACCGAGATCAAACGTTCGTGCTTTACTTTGCTGTGCTCAGCCGGCACCAGGCACGAGAGATGTTGTATTCAAATGCACTGTGAGGTAGGAAAGTGAGGAGAGAGAGCAATGAGTGTGTCATCCTTGCAAAGCCCACTATGTGCTGAACATGCCCAGCAACATCTTTCCCTCCTGCCTCTTTTCCTGGGGGAGCAGAATTCAAATTTTCGTGCTTTACTCTGCTGTGCTCAGAGAGCACCAGGCAGAAGAGATGTTGGATTCAAATGCAATTTAAGGTAGGAAAGTGAGGAGAGACAGCAATGTGTGTGTCATCCTTGCAAAGCTCACTGTGTGCTTAACGTGCCCAGCAACATCTTTCACCCCTGGTTCTTTTCCTGTGGGAGAAGAGTTCAAACGTTCGTGCTTTACTCTGTTGTGCTCAGAGAGCACCAGGCACCAGAGAGGTTGGATTCAAATGCACTTTGAGTTAGGAAAGTGAGGAGTGACAGCAATGTGTGTGTCACCCTTGCAAAGCTCACTGGGTGCTGAAGATGGCGAGAGAGATCTTTCAGTCCGGGCTCTTTGGCTGTGGGAGCAGAGTTCAAACGTTCGTTTCCTATGCTGCTCTGCTCAGCCAGCTCCAGGCTCCGCAGATGTTGAATACAAATGCACTTTGAGGTAGGGATGTAAGGAGAGACAGCAATGTGTGTGTCATCCTTGCAAAGTCCATTGTGTGCTGAACGTGCCCAACAACATCTTTCACCCCTGGTTCTTTACCTGTGGCAGAAGAGTTCAAACGTTCGTGCTTTACTTTGCTGAGCTCAGAGAGCACCAGGCAGAAGAGATGTTTGATTCAAATGCACTTTGAGGCAGGAAAGTGAGGAGAGACAGCAAAGAGTGAGTTATCCTAGCAAAGCCATCTGCGTGCTGAACATGCCCAGCTACACCATTCACTCCTGCTTCTTTACCTGTGGGAACCGAGATCAAACGTTCGTGCTTTACTTTGCTGTGCTCAGCCGGCACCAGGCACGAGAGATGTTGTATTCAAATGCACTTTGAGGTAGGAAAGTGAGGAGAGAGAGCAATGAGTGTGTCATCCTTGCAAAGCCCACTGTGTGCTTAACGTGCCCAGCAACATCTTTCACCCCTGGTTCTTTTCCTGTGGGAGAAGAGTTCGAACGTTCGTGCTTTACTCTGCTGTGCTCTGAGAGCACCAGGCACCAGAGAGGTTGGATTCAAATGCACATTGAGGTAGGAAAGTGAGTAGTGACAGCAAAGTGTGTGCCACTTTTGCAAAGCTCACTGGGTGCTGAAGATGGCGAGAGAGATCTTTCACTACGGGCTCTTTGGCTGTGGGAGCAGAGTTCAAACGTTCGTTTCCTAAGCTGCTCTGCTCAGCCAGCTCCAGGCTCCGCAGATGTTGAATACAAATGCCCTTTGAGGTAGGGATGTAAGGAGAGACAGCAATGTGTGTGTCACCCTTGCAAAGCTCACTGCCTGCTGAACATGCCCAGCTACACCATTCACTCCTGGTTCTTTACCTGTGGGAACCGAGAACAAACGTTCGTGCTTTACTTTGCTGTGCTCAGCCGGCACCAGGCACGAGAGATGTTGTATTCAAATGCACTTTGAGGTAGGAAAGTGAGGAGAGAGAGCAATGAGTGTGTCATCCTTGCAAAGCCCACTATGTGCTGAACATGCCCAGCAACATCTTTCCCTCCTGCCTCTTTTCCTGGGGGTGCAGAATTCAAATTTTCGTGCTTTACTCTGCTGTGCTCAGAGAGCACCAGGCAGAAGAGATGTTGGATTCAAATGCAATTTAAGGTAGGAAAGTGAGGAGAGACAGCAATGTGTGTGTCATCCTTGCAAAGCTCACTGTGTGCTTAACGTGCCCAGCAACATCTTTCACCCCTGGTTCTTTTCCTGTGGGAGAAGAGTTCAAACGTTCGTGCTTTACTCTGTTGTGCTCAGAGAGCACCAGGCACCAGAGAGGTTGGATTCAAATGCACTTTGAGTTAGGAAAGTGAGGAGTGACAGCAATGTGTGTGTCACCCTTGCAAAGCTCACTGGGTGCTGAAGATGGCGAGAGAGATCTTTCAGTCCGTGCTCTTTGGCTGTGGGAGCAGAGTTCAAACGTTCGTTTCCTAAGCTGCTCTGCTCAGCCAGCTCCAGGCTCCGCAGCTGTTGAATACAAATGCACTTTGAGGTAGGGATGTAAGGAGAGACAGCAATGTGTGTGTCATCCTTGCAAAGCCCATTGTGTGCTGAACGTGCCCAACAACATCTTTCACCCCTGGTTCTTTACCTGTGGCAGAAGAGTTCAAACGTTCGTGCTTTACTCTGCTGTGCTCAGAGAGCACCAGGCACCAAAGAATTTTGATTCAAAAGCACTTTGAGGTAGGAAAGTGAGGAGAGAGAGCAATGTGAGTGTCACCTTTGCAAAGCTCACTGGGTGCTGAAGGCGCCCAGCCACGACTTTCACTCCTGCCTCTTTAGGTCTGGGAGCAGAGTTCAAACGTTCGTGCTTTACTCTGCTATGCACAGCAGACACCAGGCACCGGAGATGATTGTTTCAAATGCACTTTAAGGTAGAAAGAGAGGAGAGACAGCAATGTGTATGCCACCATTGCAAAGCTTACTGTGTGCTGAAGCCGCCCAGAAACGTCATTCGCTCCTGGATGTTCAGCTCTGGAAGCAGAGTTCAAACGTTCCTTTCCTACTCTGCTCTGCTCAGCCAGCTCCAGACTCAACAGATGTTGGATTCAAATGCACTTTCAGGTTGGAAAGTGAGAGAGAGCAATGTGTGTGTCACTCTTGCAAAGCTCACTGGGTGCTGAAGATGGCGAGAGAGATCTTTCACTGCAGGCTCTTTGGCTGTGGGAGCAGAGTTCAAACGTTCGTTTCCTAAGCTGCTCTGCTCAGCCAGCTCCAGGCTCCGCAGATGTTGGATTCAAATGCACTTTGAGGTAGGAAAGTGAGGAGAGACAGCAATGTGTGTGTCACCCTTGCAAAGCTCACTGCGTGCTGAACATGCCCAGCTACACCTTTCACTCCTGGTTCTTTACCTGTGGGAACAGAGATCAAACGTTCGTGCTTTACTTTGCTGAGCTCAGAGAGCACCAGGCAGAAGAGATGTTTGATTCAAATGCACTTTGAGGCAGGAAAGTGAGGAGAGACAGCAAAGAGTGAGTTATCCTAGCAAAGCCATCTGCGTGCTGAACATGCCCAGCTACACCATTCACTCCTGGTTCTTTACCTGTGGGAACCGAGATCAAACGTTCGTGCTTTACTTTGCTGTGCTCAGCCGGCACCAGGCACGAGAGATGTTGTATTCAAATGCACTTTGAGGTAGGAAAGTGAGGAGAGAGAGCAATGAGTGTGTCATCCTTGCAAAGCCCACTATGTGCTGAACATGCCCAGCAACATCTTTCCCTCCTGCCTCTTTTCCTGGGGGAGCAGAATTCAAATTTTCGTGCTTTACTCTGCTGTGCTCAGAGAGCACCAGGCAGAAGAGATGTTGGATTCAAATGCAATTTAAGGTAGGAAAGTGAGGAGAGACAGCAATGTGTGTGTCATCCTTGCAAAGCCCACTGTGTGCTTAACGTGCCCAGCAACATCTTTCACCCCTGGTTCTTTTCCTGTGGGAGAAGAGTTCAAACGTTCGTGCTTTACTCTGCCGTGCTCTGAGAGCACCAGGCACCAGAGAGGTTGGATTCAAATGCACATTGATGTAGGAAAGTGAGTAGTGACAGCAAAGTGTGTGCCACTTTTGCAAAGCTCACTGGGTGCTGAAGATGGCGAGAGAGATCTTTCACTCCGGGCTCTTTGGCTGTGGGAGCAGAGCTCAAACGTTCGTTTCCTAAGCTGCTCTGCTCAGCCAGCTCCAGGCTCCGCAGATGTTGAATACAAATGCACTTTGAGGTAGGGATGTAAGGAGAGACAGCAATGTGTGTGTCATCCTTGCAAAGCCCATTGTGTGCTGAACGTGCCCAACAACATCTTTCACCCCTGGTTCTTTACCTGTGGCAGAAGAGTTCAAACGTTCGTGCTTTACTTTGCTGAGCTCAGAGAGCACCAGGCAGAAGAGATGTTTGATTCAAATGCACTTTGAGGCAGGAAAGTGAGGAGAGACAGCAAAGAGTGAGTTATCCTAGCAAAGCCATCTGCGTGCTGAACATGCCCAGCTACACCATTCACTCCTGCTTCTTTACCTGTGGGAACCGAGATCAAACGTTCGTGCTTTACTTTGCTGTGCTCAGCCGGCACCAGGCACGAGAGATGTTGTATTCAAATGCACTTTGAGGTAGGAAAGTGAGGAGAGAGAGCAATGAGTGTGTCATCCTTGCAAAGCCCACTGTGTGCTTAACGTGCCCAGCAACATCTTTCACCCCTGGTTCTTTTCCTGTGGGAGAAGAGTTCGAACGTTCGTGCTTTACTCTGCTGTGCTCTGAGAGCACCAGGCACCAGAGAGGTTGGATTCAAATGCACATTGAGGTAGGAAAGTGAGTAGTGACAGCAAAGTGTGTGCCACTTTTGCAAAGCTCACTGGGTGCTGAAGATGGCGAGAGAGATCTTTCACTACGGGCTCTTTGGCTGTGGGAGCAGAGTTCAAACGTTCGTTTCCTAAGCTGCTCTGCTCAGCCAGCTCCAGGCTCCGCAGATGTTGAATACAAATGCCCTTTGAGGTAGGGATGTAAGGAGAGACAGCAATGTGTGTGTCACCCTTGCAAAGCTCACTGCCTGCTGAACATGCCCAGCTACACCATTCACTCCTGGTTCTTTACCTGTGGGAACCGAGAACAAACGTTCGTGCTTTACTTTGCTGTGCTCAGCCGGCACCAGGCACGAGAGATGTTGTATTCAAATGCACTTTGAGGTAGGAAAGTGAGGAGAGAGAGCAATGAGTGTGTCATCCTTGCAAAGCCCACTATGTGCTGAACATGCCCAGCAACATCTTTCCCTCCTGCCTCTTTTCCTGGGGGTGCAGAATTCAAATTTTCGTGCTTTACTCTGCTGTGCTCAGAGAGCACCAGGCAGAAGAGATGTTGGATTCAAATGCAATTTAAGGTAGGAAAGTGAGGAGAGACAGCAATGTGTGTGTCATCCTTGCAAAGCTCACTGTGTGCTTAACGTGCCCAGCAACATCTTTCACCCCTGGTTCTTTTCCTGTGGGAGAAGAGTTCAAACGTTCGTGCTTTACTCTGTTGTGCTCAGAGAGCACCAGGCACAAGAGAGGTTGGATTCAAATGCACTTTGAGTTAGGAAAGTGAGGAGTGACAGCAATGTGTGTGTCACCCTTGCAAAGCTCACTGGGTGCTGAAGATGGCGAGAGAGATCTTTCAGTCCGTGCTCTTTGGCTGTGGGAGCAGAGTTCAAACGTTCGTTTCCTAAGCTGCTCTGCTCAGCCAGCTCCAGGCTCCGCAGCTGTTGAATACAAATGCACTTTGAGGTAGGGATGTAAGGAGAGACAGCAATGTGTGTGTCATCCTTGCAAAGCCCATTGTGTGCTGAACGTGCCCAACAACATCTTTCACCCCTGGTTCTTTACCTGTGGCAGAAGAGTTCAAACGTTCGTGCTTTACTCTGCTGTGCTCAGAGAGCACCAGGCACCAAAGAATTTTGATTCAAAAGCACTTTGAGGTAGGAAAGTGAGGAGAGAGAGCAATGTGAGTGTCACCTTTGCAAAGCTCACTGGGTGCTGAAGGCGCCCAGCCACGACTTTCACTCCTGCCTCTTTAGGTCTGGGAGCAGAGTTCAAACGTTCGTGCTTTACTCTGCTATGCACAGCAGACACCAGGCACCGGAGATGATTGTTTCAAATGCACTTTAAGGTAGAAAGAGAGGAGAGACAGCAATGTGTATGCCACCATTGCAAAGCTTACTGTGTGCTGAAGCCGCCCAGAAACGTCATTCGCTCCTGGATGTTCAGCTCTGGAAGCAGAGTTCAAACGTTCCTTTCCTACTCTGCTCTGCTCAGCCAGCTCCAGACTCAACAGATGTTGGATTCAAATGCACTTTCAGGTTGGAAAGTGAGAGAGAGCAATGTGTGTGTCACTCTTGCAAAGCTCACTGGGTGCTGAAGATGGCGAGAGAGATCTTTCACTGCAGGCTCTTTGGCTGTGGGAGCAGAGTTCAAACGTTCGTTTCCTAAGCTGCTCTGCTCAGCCAGCTCCAGACTCCACAGATGTTGGATTCAAATGCACTTTGAGGTAGGAAAGTGAGGAGAGACAGCAATGTGTGTGTCACCCTTGCAAAGCTCACTGCGTGCTGAACATGCCCAGCTACACCTTTCACTCCTGGTTCTTTACCTGTGGGAACAGAGATCAGACGTTCGTGCTTTACTTTGCTGAGCTCAGAGAGCACCAGGCAGAAGAGATGTTTGATTCAAATGCACTTTGAGGCAGGAAAGTGAGGAGAGACAGCAAAGAGTGAGTTATCCTAGCAAAGCCATCTGCGTGCTGAACATGCCCAGCTACACCATTCACTCCTGGTTCTTTACCTGTGGGAACCGAGATCAAGCGTTCGTGCTTTACTTTGCTGTGCTCAGCCGGCACCAGGCACGAGAGATGTTGTATTCAAATGCACTTTGAGGTAGGAAAGTGAGGAGAGAGAGCAATGAGTGTGTCATCCTTGCAAAGCCCACTATGTGCTGAACATGCCCAGCAACATCTTTCCCTCCTGCCTCTTTTCCTGGGGGAGCAGAATTCAAATTTTCGTGCTTTACTCTGCTGTGCTCAGAGAGCACCAGGCAGAAGAGATGTTGGATTCAAATGCAATTTAAGGTAGGAAAGTGAGGAGAGACAGCAATGTGTGTGTCATCCTTGCAAAGCCCACTGTGTGCTTAACGTGCCCAGCAACATCTTTCACCCCTGGTTCTTTTCCTGTGGGAGAAGAGTTCAAACGTTCGTGCTTTACTCTGTTGTGCTCAGAGAGCACCAGGCACCAGAGAGGTTGGATTCAAATGCACTTTGAGTTAGGAAAGTGAGGAGTGACAGCAATGTGTGTGTCACCCTTGCAAAGCTCACTGGGTGCTGAAGATGGCGAGAGAGATCTTTCAGTCCGTGCTCTTTGGCTGTGGGAGCAGAGTTCAAACGTTCGTTTCCTAAGCTGCTCTGCTCAGCCAGCTCCAGGCTCCGCAGATGTTGAATACAAATGCACTTTGAGGTAGGGATGTAAGGAGAGACAGCAATGTGTGTGTCATCCTTGCAAAGCCCATTGTGTGCTGAACGTGCCCAACAACATCTTTCACCCCTGGTTCTTTACCTGTGGCAGAAGAGTTCAAACGTTCGTGCTTTACTCTGCTGTGCTCAGAGAGCACCAGGCACCAAAGAATTTTGATTCAAAAGCACTTTGAGGTAGGAAAGTGAGGAGAGAGAGCAATGTGAGTGTCACCTTTGCAAAGCTCACTGGGTGCTGAAGGCGCCCAGCCACGACTTTCACTCCTGCCTCTTTAGGTCTGGGAGCAGAGTTCAAACGTTCGTGCTTTACTCTGCTATGCACAGCAGACACCAGGCACCGGAGATGATTGTTTCAAATGCACTTTAAGGTAGAAAGAGAGGAGAGACAGCAATGTGTATGCCACCATTGCAAAGCTTACTGTGTGCTGAAGCCGCCCAGAAACGTCATTCGCTCCTGGATGTTCAGCTCTGGAAGCAGAGTTCAAACGTTCCTTTCCTACTCTGCTCTGCTCAGCCAGCTCCAGACTCAACAGATGTTGGATTCAAATGCACTTTCAGGTTGGAAAGTGAGAGAGAGCAATGTGTGTGTCACTCTTGCAAAGCTCACTGGGTGCTGAAGATGGCGAGAGAGATCTTTCACTGCAGGCTCTTTGGCTGTGGGAGCAGAGTTCAAACGTTCGTTTCCTAAGCTGCTCTGCTCAGCCAGCTCCAGACTCCACAGATGTTGGATTCAAATGCACTTTGAGGTAGGAAAGTGAGGAGAGACAGCAATGTGTGTGTCACCCTTGCAAAGCTCACTGCGTGCTGAACATGCCCAACAACATCTTTCACCCCTGGTTCTTTACCTGTGGCAGAAGAGTTCAAACGTTCGTGCTTTACTTTGCTGAGCTCCGAGAGCACCAGGCAGAAGAGATGTTTGATTCAAATGCACTTTGAGGCAGGAAAGTGAGGAGAGACAGCAAAGAGTGAGTTATCCTAGCAAAGCCATCTGCGTGCTGAACATGCCCAGCTACACCATTCACTCCTGGTTCTTTACCTGTGGGAACCGAGATCAAACGTTCGTGCTTTACTTTGCTGTGCTCAGCCGGCACCAGGCACGAGAGATGTTGTATTCAAATGCACTTTGAGGTAGGAAAGTGAGGAGAGAGAGCAATGAGTGTGTCATCCTTGCAAAGCCCACTGTGTGCTGAACATGCCCAGCAACATCTTTCCCTCCTGCCTCTTTTCCTGGGGGAGCAGAATTCAAATTTTCGTGCTTTACTCTGCTGTGCTCAGAGAGCACCAGGCAGAAGAGATGTTGGATTCAAATGCAATTTAAGGTAGGAAAGTGAGGAGAGACAGCAATGTGTGTGTCATCCTTGCAAAGCCCACTGTGTGCTTAACGTGCCCAGCAACATCTTTCACCCCTGGTTCTTTTCCTGTGGGAGAAGAGTTCAAACGTTCGTGCTTTACTCTGTTGTGCTCAGAGAGCACCAGGCACCAGAGAGGTTGGATTCAAATGCACTTTGAGTTAGGAAAGTGAGGAGTGACAGCAATGTGTGTGTCACCCTTGCAAAGCTCACTGGGTGCTGAAGATGGCGAGAGAGATCTTTCAGTCCGTGCTCTTTGGCTGTGGGAGCAGAGTTCAAACGTTCGTTTCCTAAGCTGCTCTGCTCAGCCAGCTCCAGGCTCCGCAGATGTTGAATACAAATGCACTTTGAGGTAGGGATGTAAGGAGAGACAGCAATGTGTGTGTCATCCTTGCAAAGCCCATTGTGTGCTGAACGTGCCCAACAACATCTTTCACCCCTGGTTCTTTACCTGTGGCAGAAGAGTTCAAACGTTCGTGCTTTACTTTGCTGAGCTCAGAGAGCACCAGGCAGAAGAGATGTTTGATTCAAATGCACTTTGAGGCAGGAAAGTGAGGAGAGACAGCAAAGAGTGAGTTATCCTAGCAAAGCCATCTGCGTGCTGAACATGCCCAGCTACACCATTCACTCCTGGTTCTTTACCTGTGGGAACCGAGATCAAACGTTCGTGCTTTACTTTGCTGTGCTCAGCCGGCACCAGGCACGAGAGATGTTGTATTCAAATGCACTTTGAGGTAGGAAAGTGAGGAGAGAGAGCAATGAGTGTGTCATCCTTGCAAAGCCCACTATGTGCTGAACATGCCCAGCAACATCTTTCCCTCCTGCCTCTTTTCCTGGGGGAGCAGAATTCAAATTTTCGTGCTTTACTCTGCTGTGCTCAGAGAGCACCAGGCAGAAGAGATTTTGGATTCAAATGCAATTTAAGGTAGGAAAGTGAGGAGAGACAGCAATGTGTGTGTCATCCTTGCAAAGCCCACTGTGTGCTTAACGTGCCCAGCAACATCTTTCACCCCTGGTTCTTTTCCTGTGGGAGAAGAGTTCAAACGTTCGTGCTTTACTCTGCCGTGCTCTGAGAGCACCAGGCACCAGAGAGGTTGGATTCAAATGCACATTGAGGTAGGAAAGTGAGTAGTGACAGCAAAGTGTGTGCCACTTTTGCAAAGCTCACTGGGTGCTGAAGATGGCGAGAGAGATCTTTCACTCCGGGCTCTTTGGCTGTGGGAGCAGAGCTCAAACGTTCGTTTCCTAAGCTGCTCTGCTCAGCCAGCTCCAGGCTCCGCAGATGTTGAATACAAATGCCCTTTGAGGTAGGGATGTAAGGAGAGACAGCAATGTGTGTGTCACCCTTGCAAAGCTCACTGCGTGCTGAACATGCCCAGCTACACCATTCACTCCTGGTTCTTTACCTGTGGGAACCGAGATCAAACGTTCGTGCTTTACTTTGCTGTGCTCAGCCGGCACCAGGCACGAGAGATGTTGTATTCAAATGCACTTTGAGGTAGGAAAGTGAGGAGAGAGAGCAATGAGTGTGTCATCCTTGCAAAGCCCACTATGTGCTGAACATGCCCAGCAACATCTTTCCCTCCTGCCTCTTTTCCTGGGGGAGCAGAATTCAAATTTTCGTGCTTTACTCTGCTGTGCTCAGAGAGCACCAGGCAGAAGAGATGTTGGATTCAAATGCAATTTAAGGTAGGAAAGTGAGGAGAGACAGCAATGTGTGTGTCATCCTTGCAAAGCTCACTGTGTGCTTAACGTGCCCAGCAACATCTTTCACCCCTGGTTCTTTTCCTGTGGGAGAAGAGTTCAAACGTTCGTGCTTTACTCTGTTGTGCTCAGAGAGCACCAGGCACCAGAGAGGTTGGATTCAAATGCACTTTGAGTTAGGAAAGTGAGGAGTGACAGCAATGTGTGTGTCACCCTTGCAAAGCTCACTGGGTGCTGAAGATGGCGAGAGAGATCTTTCAGTCCGTGCTCTTTGGCTGTGGGAGCAGAGTTCAAACGTTCGTTTCCTAAGCTGCTCTGCTCAGCCAGCTCCAGGCTCCGCAGATGTTGAATACAAATGCACTTTGAGGTAGGGATGTAAGGAGAGACAGCAATGTGTGTGTCATCCTTGCAAAGCCCATTGTGTGCTGAACGTGCCCAACAACATCTTTCACCCCTGGTTCTTTACCTGTGGCAGAAGAGTTCAAACGTTCGTGCTTTACTCTGCTGTGCTCAGAGAGCACCAGGCACCAAAGAATTTTGATTCAAAAGCACTTTGAGGTAGGAAAGTGAGGAGAGAGAGCAATGTGAGTGTCACCTTTGCAAAGCTCACTGGGTGCTGAAGGCGCCCAGCCACGACTTTCACTCCTGCCTCTTTAGGTCTGGGAGCAGAGTTCAAACGTTCGTGCTTTACTCTGCTATGCACAGCAGACACCAGGCACCGGAGATGATTGTTTCAAATGCACTTTAAGGTAGAAAGAGAGGAGAGACAGCAATGTGTATGCCACCATTGCAAAGCTTACTGTGTGCTGAAGCCGCCCAGAAACGTCATTCGCTCCTGGATGTTCAGCTCTGGAAGCAGAGTTCAAACGTTCCTTTCCTACTCTGCTCTGCTCAGCCAGCTCCAGACTCAACAGATGTTGGATTCAAATGCACTTTCAGGTTGGAAAGTGAGAGAGAGCAATGTGTGTGTCACTCTTGCAAAGCTCACTGGGTGCTGAAGATGGCGAGAGAGATCTTTCACTGCAGGCTCTTTGGCTGTGGGAGCAGAGTTCAAACGTTCGTTTCCTAAGCTGCTCTGCTCAGCCAGCTCCAGGCTCCGCAGATGTTGAATACAAATGCCCTTTGAGGTAGGGATGTAAGGAGAGACAGCAATGTGTGTGTCACCCTTGCAAAGCTCACTGCCTGCTGAACATGCCCAGCTACACCATTCACTCCTGGTTCTTTACCTGTGGGAACCGAGAACAAACGTTCGTGCTTTACTTTGCTGTGCTCAGCCGGCACCAGGCACGAGAGATGTTGTATTCAAATGCACTTTGAGGTAGGAAAGTGAGGAGAGAGAGCAATGAGTGTGTCATCCTTGCAAAGCCCACTATGTGCTGAACATGCCCAGCAACATCTTTCCCTCCTGCCTCTTTTCCTGGGGGTGCAGAATTCAAATTTTCGTGCTTTACTCTGCTGTGCTCAGAGAGCACCAGGCAGAAGAGATGTTGGATTCAAATGCAATTTAAGGTAGGAAAGTGAGGAGAGACAGCAATGTGTGTGTCATCCTTGCAAAGCTCACTGTGTGCTTAACGTGCCCAGCAACATCTTTCACCCCTGGTTCTTTTCCTGTGGGAGAAGAGTTCAAACGTTCGTGCTTTACTCTGTTGTGCTCAGAGAGCACCAGGCACCAGAGAGGTTGGATTCAAATGCACTTTGAGTTAGGAAAGTGAGGAGTGACAGCAATGTGTGTGTCACCCTTGCAAAGCTCACTGGGTGCTGAAGATGGCGAGAGAGATCTTTCAGTCCGTGCTCTTTGGCTGTGGGAGCAGAGTTCAAACGTTCGTTTCCTAAGCTGCTCTGCTCAGCCAGCTCCAGGCTCCGCAGATGTTGAATACAAATGCACTTTGAGGTAGGGATGTAAGGAGAGACAGCAATGTGTGTGTCATCCTTGCAAAGCCCATTGTGTGCTGAACGTGCCCAACAACATCTTTCACCCCTGGTTCTTTACCTGTGGCAGAAGAGTTCAAACGTTCGTGCTTTACTTTGCTGAGCTCAGAGAGCACCAGGCAGAAGAGATGTTTGATTCAAATGCACTTTGAGGCAGGAAAGTGAGGAGAGACAGCAAAGAGTGAGTTATCCTAGCAAAGCCATCTGCGTGCTGAACATGCCCAGCTACACCATTCACTCCTGGTTCTTTACCTGTGGGAACCGAGATCAAACGTTCGTGCTTTACTTTGCTGTGCTCAGCCGGCACCAGGCACGAGAGATGTTGTATTCAAATGCACTTTGAGGTAGGAAAGTGAGGAGAGAGAGCAATGAGTGTGTCATCCTTGCAAAGCCCACTATGTGCTGAACATGCCCAGCAACATCTTTCCCTCCTGCCTCTTTTCCTGGGGGAGCAGAATTCAAATTTTCGTGCTTTACTCTGCTGTGCTCAGAGAGCACCAGGCAGAAGAGATGTTGGATTCAAATGCAATTTAAGGTAGGAAAGTGAGGAGAGACAGCAATGTGTGTGTCATCCTTGCAAAGCCCACTGTGTGCTTAACGTGCCCAGCAACATCTTTCACCCCTGGTTCTTTTCCTGTGGGAGAAGAGTTCAAACGTTCGTGCTTTACTCTGCCGTGCTCTGAGAGCACCAGGCACCAGAGAGGTTGGATTCAAATGCACATTGAGGTAGGAAAGTGAGTAGTGACAGCAAAGTGTGTGCCACTTTTGCAAAGCTCACTGGGTGCTGAAGATGGCGAGAGAGATCTTTCACTCCGGGCTCTTTGGCTGTGGGAGCAGAGCTCAAACGTTCGTTTCCTAAGCTGCTCTGCTCAGCCAGCTCCAGGCTCCGCAGATGTTGAATACAAATGCCCTTTGAGGTAGGGATGTAAGGAGAGACAGCAATGTGTGTGTCACCCTTGCAAAGCTCACTGCGTGCTGAACATGCCCAGCTACACCATTCACTCCTGGTTCTTTACCTGTGGGAACCGAGATCAAACGTTCGTGCTTTACTTTGCTGTGCTCAGCCGGCACCAGGCACGAGAGATGTTGTATTCAAATGCACTGTGAGGTAGGAAAGTGAGGAGAGAGAGCAATGAGTGTGTCATCCTTGCAAAGCCCACTATGTGCTGAACATGCCCAGCAACATCTTTCCCTCCTGCCTCTTTTCCTGGGGGAGCAGAATTCAAATTTTCGTGCTTTACTCTGCTGTGCTCAGAGAGCACCAGGCAGAAGAGATGTTGGATTCAAATGCAATTTAAGGTAGGAAAGTGAGGAGAGACAGCAATGTGTGTGTCATCCTTGCAAAGCTCACTGTGTGCTTAACGTGCCCAGCAACATCTTTCACCCCTGGTTCTTTTCCTGTGGGAGAAGAGTTCAAACGTTCGTGCTTTACTCTGTTGTGCTCAGAGAGCACCAGGCACCAGAGAGGTTGGATTCAAATGCACTTTGAGTTAGGAAAGTGAGGAGTGACAGCAATGTGTGTGTCACCCTTGCAAAGCTCACTGGGTGCTGAAGATGGCGAGAGAGATCTTTCAGTCCGGGCTCTTTGGCTGTGGGAGCAGAGTTCAAACGTTCGTTTCCTATGCTGCTCTGCTCAGCCAGCTCCAGGCTCCGCAGATGTTGAATACAAATGCACTTTGAGGTAGGGATGTAAGGAGAGACAGCAATGTGTGTGTCATCCTTGCAAAGTCCATTGTGTGCTGAACGTGCCCAACAACATCTTTCACCCCTGGTTCTTTACCTGTGGCAGAAGAGTTCAAACGTTCGTGCTTTACTTTGCTGAGCTCAGAGAGCACCAGGCAGAAGAGATGTTTGATTCAAATGCACTTTGAGGCAGGAAAGTGAGGAGAGACAGCAAAGAGTGAGTTATCCTAGCAAAGCCATCTGCGTGCTGAACATGCCCAGCTACACCATTCACTCCTGCTTCTTTACCTGTGGGAACCGAGATCAAACGTTCGTGCTTTACTTTGCTGTGCTCAGCCGGCACCAGGCACGAGAGATGTTGTATTCAAATGCACTTTGAGGTAGGAAAGTGAGGAGAGAGAGCAATGAGTGTGTCATCCTTGCAAAGCCCACTGTGTGCTTAACGTGCCCAGCAACATCTTTCACCCCTGGTTCTTTTCCTGTGGGAGAAGAGTTCGAACGTTCGTGCTTTACTCTGCTGTGCTCTGAGAGCACCAGGCACCAGAGAGGTTGGATTCAAATGCACATTGAGGTAGGAAAGTGAGTAGTGACAGCAAAGTGTGTGCCACTTTTGCAAAGCTCACTGGGTGCTGAAGATGGCGAGAGAGATCTTTCACTACGGGCTCTTTGGCTGTGGGAGCAGAGTTCAAACGTTCGTTTCCTAAGCTGCTCTGCTCAGCCAGCTCCAGGCTCCGCAGATGTTGAATACAAATGCCCTTTGAGGTAGGGATGTAAGGAGAGACAGCAATGTGTGTGTCACCCTTGCAAAGCTCACTGCCTGCTGAACATGCCCAGCTACACCATTCACTCCTGGTTCTTTACCTGTGGGAACCGAGAACAAACGTTCGTGCTTTACTTTGCTGTGCTCAGCCGGCACCAGGCACGAGAGATGTTGTATTCAAATGCACTTTGAGGTAGGAAAGTGAGGAGAGAGAGCAATGAGTGTGTCATCCTTGCAAAGCCCACTATGTGCTGAACATGCCCAGCAACATCTTTCCCTCCTGCCTCTTTTCCTGGGGGTGCAGAATTCAAATTTTCGTGCTTTACTCTGCTGTGCTCAGAGAGCACCAGGCAGAAGAGATGTTGGATTCAAATGCAATTTAAGGTAGGAAAGTGAGGAGAGACAGCAATGTGTGTGTCATCCTTGCAAAGCTCACTGTGTGCTTAACGTGCCCAGCAACATCTTTCACCCCTGGTTCTTTTCCTGTGGGAGAAGAGTTCAAACGTTCGTGCTTTACTCTGTTGTGCTCAGAGAGCACCAGGCACCAGAGAGGTTGGATTCAAATGCACTTTGAGTTAGGAAAGTGAGGAGTGACAGCAATGTGTGTGTCACCCTTGCAAAGCTCACTGGGTGCTGAAGATGGCGAGAGAGATCTTTCAGTCCGTGCTCTTTGGCTGTGGGAGCAGAGTTCAAACGTTCGTTTCCTAAGCTGCTCTGCTCAGCCAGCTCCAGGCTCCGCAGCTGTTGAATACAAATGCACTTTGAGGTAGGGATGTAAGGAGAGACAGCAATGTGTGTGTCATCCTTGCAAAGCCCATTGTGTGCTGAACGTGCCCAACAACATCTTTCACCCCTGGTTCTTTACCTGTGGCAGAAGAGTTCAAACGTTCGTGCTTTACTCTGCTGTGCTCAGAGAGCACCAGGCACCAAAGAATTTTGATTCAAAAGCACTTTGAGGTAGGAAAGTGAGGAGAGAGAGCAATGTGAGTGTCACCTTTGCAAAGCTCACTGGGTGCTGAAGGCGCCCAGCCACGACTTTCACTCCTGCCTCTTTAGGTCTGGGAGCAGAGTTCAAACGTTCGTGCTTTACTCTGCTATGCACAGCAGACACCAGGCACCGGAGATGATTGTTTCAAATGCACTTTAAGGTAGAAAGAGAGGAGAGACAGCAATGTGTATGCCACCATTGCAAAGCTTACTGTGTGCTGAAGCCGCCCAGAAACGTCATTCGCTCCTGGATGTTCAGCTCTGGAAGCAGAGTTCAAACGTTCCTTTCCTACTCTGCTCTGCTCAGCCAGCTCCAGACTCAACAGATGTTGGATTCAAATGCACTTTCAGGTTGGAAAGTGAGAGAGAGCAATGTGTGTGTCACTCTTGCAAAGCTCACTGGGTGCTGAAGATGGCGAGAGAGATCTTTCACTGCAGGCTCTTTGGCTGTGGGAGCAGAGTTCAAACGTTCGTTTCCTAAGCTGCTCTGCTCAGCCAGCTCCAGGCTCCGCAGATGTTGGATTCAAATGCACTTTGAGGTAGGAAAGTGAGGAGAGACAGCAATGTGTGTGTCACCCTTGCAAAGCTCACTGCGTGCTGAACATGCCCAGCTACACCTTTCACTCCTGGTTCTTTACCTGTGGGAACAGAGATCAAACGTTCGTGCTTTACTTTGCTGAGCTCAGAGAGCACCAGGCAGAAGAGATGTTTGATTCAAATGCACTTTGAGGCAGGAAAGTGAGGAGAGACAGCAAAGAGTGAGTTATCCTAGCAAAGCCATCTGCGTGCTGAACATGCCCAGCTACACCATTCACTCCTGGTTCTTTACCTGTGGGAACCGAGATCAAACGTTCGTGCTTTACTTTGCTGTGCTCAGCCGGCACCAGGCACGAGAGATGTTGTATTCAAATGCACTTTGAGGTAGGAAAGTGAGGAGAGAGAGCAATGAGTGTGTCATCCTTGCAAAGCCCACTATGTGCTGAACATGCCCAGCAACATCTTTCCCTCCTGCCTCTTTTCCTGGGGGAGCAGAATTCAAATTTTCGTGCTTTACTCTGCTGTGCTCAGAGAGCACCAGGCAGAAGAGATGTTGGATTCAAATGCAATTTAAGGTAGGAAAGTGAGGAGAGACAGCAATGTGTGTGTCATCCTTGCAAAGCCCACTGTGTGCTTAACGTGCCCAGCAACATCTTTCACCCCTGGTTCTTTTCCTGTGGGAGAAGAGTTCAAACGTTCGTGCTTTACTCTGCCGTGCTCTGAGAGCACCAGGCACCAGAGAGGTTGGATTCAAATGCACATTGATGTAGGAAAGTGAGTAGTGACAGCAAAGTGTGTGCCACTTTTGCAAAGCTCACTGGGTGCTGAAGATGGCGAGAGAGATCTTTCACTCCGGGCTCTTTGGCTGTGGGAGCAGAGCTCAAACGTTCGTTTCCTAAGCTGCTCTGCTCAGCCAGCTCCAGGCTCCGCAGATGTTGAATACAAATGCACTTTGAGGTAGGGATGTAAGGAGAGACAGCAATGTGTGTGTCATCCTTGCAAAGCCCATTGTGTGCTGAACGTGCCCAACAACATCTTTCACCCCTGGTTCTTTACCTGTGGCAGAAGAGTTCAAACGTTCGTGCTTTACTTTGCTGAGCTCAGAGAGCACCAGGCAGAAGAGATGTTTGATTCAAATGCACTTTGAGGCAGGAAAGTGAGGAGAGACAGCAAAGAGTGAGTTATCCTAGCAAAGCCATCTGCGTGCTGAACATGCCCAGCTACACCATTCACTCCTGCTTCTTTACCTGTGGGAACCGAGATCAAACGTTCGTGCTTTACTTTGCTGTGCTCAGCCGGCACCAGGCACGAGAGATGTTGTATTCAAATGCACTTTGAGGTAGGAAAGTGAGGAGAGAGAGCAATGAGTGTGTCATCCTTGCAAAGCCCACTGTGTGCTTAACGTGCCCAGCAACATCTTTCACCCCTGGTTCTTTTCCTGTGGGAGAAGAGTTCGAACGTTCGTGCTTTACTCTGCTGTGCTCTGAGAGCACCAGGCACCAGAGAGGTTGGATTCAAATGCACATTGAGGTAGGAAAGTGAGTAGTGACAGCAAAGTGTGTGCCACTTTTGCAAAGCTCACTGGGTGCTGAAGATGGCGAGAGAGATCTTTCACTACGGGCTCTTTGGCTGTGGGAGCAGAGTTCAAACGTTCGTTTCCTAAGCTGCTCTGCTCAGCCAGCTCCAGGCTCCGCAGATGTTGAATACAAATGCCCTTTGAGGTAGGGATGTAAGGAGAGACAGCAATGTGTGTGTCACCCTTGCAAAGCTCACTGCCTGCTGAACATGCCCAGCTACACCATTCACTCCTGGTTCTTTACCTGTGGGAACCGAGAACAAACGTTCGTGCTTTACTTTGCTGTGCTCAGCCGGCACCAGGCACGAGAGATGTTGTATTCAAATGCACTTTGAGGTAGGAAAGTGAGGAGAGAGAGCAATGAGTGTGTCATCCTTGCAAAGCCCACTATGTGCTGAACATGCCCAGCAACATCTTTCCCTCCTGCCTCTTTTCCTGGGGGTGCAGAATTCAAATTTTCGTGCTTTACTCTGCTGTGCTCAGAGAGCACCAGGCAGAAGAGATGTTGGATTCAAATGCAATTTAAGGTAGGAAAGTGAGGAGAGACAGCAATGTGTGTGTCATCCTTGCAAAGCTCACTGTGTGCTTAACGTGCCCAGCAACATCTTTCACCCCTGGTTCTTTTCCTGTGGGAGAAGAGTTCAAACGTTCGTGCTTTACTCTGTTGTGCTCAGAGAGCACCAGGCACAAGAGAGGTTGGATTCAAATGCACTTTGAGTTAGGAAAGTGAGGAGTGACAGCAATGTGTGTGTCACCCTTGCAAAGCTCACTGGGTGCTGAAGATGGCGAGAGAGATCTTTCAGTCCGTGCTCTTTGGCTGTGGGAGCAGAGTTCAAACGTTCGTTTCCTAAGCTGCTCTGCTCAGCCAGCTCCAGGCTCCGCAGCTGTTGAATACAAATGCACTTTGAGGTAGGGATGTAAGGAGAGACAGCAATGTGTGTGTCATCCTTGCAAAGCCCATTGTGTGCTGAACGTGCCCAACAACATCTTTCACCCCTGGTTCTTTACCTGTGGCAGAAGAGTTCAAACGTTCGTGCTTTACTCTGCTGTGCTCAGAGAGCACCAGGCACCAAAGAATTTTGATTCAAAAGCACTTTGAGGTAGGAAAGTGAGGAGAGAGAGCAATGTGAGTGTCACCTTTGCAAAGCTCACTGGGTGCTGAAGGCGCCCAGCCACGACTTTCACTCCTGCCTCTTTAGGTCTGGGAGCAGAGTTCAAACGTTCGTGCTTTACTCTGCTATGCACAGCAGACACCAGGCACCGGAGATGATTGTTTCAAATGCACTTTAAGGTAGAAAGAGAGGAGAGACAGCAATGTGTATGCCACCATTGCAAAGCTTACTGTGTGCTGAAGCCGCCCAGAAACGTCATTCGCTCCTGGATGTTCAGCTCTGGAAGCAGAGTTCAAACGTTCCTTTCCTACTCTGCTCTGCTCAGCCAGCTCCAGACTCAACAGATGTTGGATTCAAATGCACTTTCAGGTTGGAAAGTGAGAGAGAGCAATGTGTGTGTCACTCTTGCAAAGCTCACTGGGTGCTGAAGATGGCGAGAGAGATCTTTCACTGCAGGCTCTTTGGCTGTGGGAGCAGAGTTCAAACGTTCGTTTCCTAAGCTGCTCTGCTCAGCCAGCTCCAGACTCCACAGATGTTGGATTCAAATGCACTTTGAGGTAGGAAAGTGAGGAGAGACAGCAATGTGTGTGTCACCCTTGCAAAGCTCACTGCGTGCTGAACATGCCCAGCTACACCTTTCACTCCTGGTTCTTTACCTGTGGGAACAGAGATCAGACGTTCGTGCTTTACTTTGCTGAGCTCAGAGAGCACCAGGCAGAAGAGATGTTTGATTCAAATGCACTTTGAGGCAGGAAAGTGAGGAGAGACAGCAAAGAGTGAGTTATCCTAGCAAAGCCATCTGCGTGCTGAACATGCCCAGCTACACCATTCACTCCTGGTTCTTTACCTGTGGGAACCGAGATCAAGCGTTCGTGCTTTACTTTGCTGTGCTCAGCCGGCACCAGGCACGAGAGATGTTGTATTCAAATGCACTTTGAGGTAGGAAAGTGAGGAGAGAGAGCAATGAGTGTGTCATCCTTGCAAAGCCCACTATGTGCTGAACATGCCCAGCAACATCTTTCCCTCCTGCCTCTTTTCCTGGGGGAGCAGAATTCAAATTTTCGTGCTTTACTCTGCTGTGCTCAGAGAGCACCAGGCAGAAGAGATGTTGGATTCAAATGCAATTTAAGGTAGGAAAGTGAGGAGAGACAGCAATGTGTGTGTCATCCTTGCAAAGCCCACTGTGTGCTTAACGTGCCCAGCAACATCTTTCACCCCTGGTTCTTTTCCTGTGGGAGAAGAGTTCAAACGTTCGTGCTTTACTCTGTTGTGCTCAGAGAGCACCAGGCACCAGAGAGGTTGGATTCAAATGCACTTTGAGTTAGGAAAGTGAGGAGTGACAGCAATGTGTGTGTCACCCTTGCAAAGCTCACTGGGTGCTGAAGATGGCGAGAGAGATCTTTCAGTCCGTGCTCTTTGGCTGTGGGAGCAGAGTTCAAACGTTCGTTTCCTAAGCTGCTCTGCTCAGCCAGCTCCAGGCTCCGCAGATGTTGAATACAAATGCACTTTGAGGTAGGGATGTAAGGAGAGACAGCAATGTGTGTGTCATCCTTGCAAAGCCCATTGTGTGCTGAACGTGCCCAACAACATCTTTCACCCCTGGTTCTTTACCTGTGGCAGAAGAGTTCAAACGTTCGTGCTTTACTCTGCTGTGCTCAGAGAGCACCAGGCACCAAAGAATTTTGATTCAAAAGCACTTTGAGGTAGGAAAGTGAGGAGAGAGAGCAATGTGAGTGTCACCTTTGCAAAGCTCACTGGGTGCTGAAGGCGCCCAGCCACGACTTTCACTCCTGCCTCTTTAGGTCTGGGAGCAGAGTTCAAACGTTCGTGCTTTACTCTGCTATGCACAGCAGACACCAGGCACCGGAGATGATTGTTTCAAATGCACTTTAAGGTAGAAAGAGAGGAGAGACAGCAATGTGTATGCCACCATTGCAAAGCTTACTGTGTGCTGAAGCCGCCCAGAAACGTCATTCGCTCCTGGATGTTCAGCTCTGGAAGCAGAGTTCAAACGTTCCTTTCCTACTCTGCTCTGCTCAGCCAGCTCCAGACTCAACAGATGTTGGATTCAAATGCACTTTCAGGTTGGAAAGTGAGAGAGAGCAATGTGTGTGTCACTCTTGCAAAGCTCACTGGGTGCTGAAGATGGCGAGAGAGATCTTTCACTGCAGGCTCTTTGGCTGTGGGAGCAGAGTTCAAACGTTCGTTTCCTAAGCTGCTCTGCTCAGCCAGCTCCAGACTCCACAGATGTTGGATTCAAATGCACTTTGAGGTAGGAAAGTGAGGAGAGACAGCAATGTGTGTGTCACCCTTGCAAAGCTCACTGCGTGCTGAACATGCCCAACAACATCTTTCACCCCTGGTTCTTTACCTGTGGCAGAAGAGTTCAAACGTTCGTGCTTTACTTTGCTGAGCTCCGAGAGCACCAGGCAGAAGAGATGTTTGATTCAAATGCACTTTGAGGCAGGAAAGTGAGGAGAGACAGCAAAGAGTGAGTTATCCTAGCAAAGCCATCTGCGTGCTGAACATGCCCAGCTACACCATTCACTCCTGGTTCTTTACCTGTGGGAACCGAGATCAAACGTTCGTGCTTTACTTTGCTGTGCTCAGCCGGCACCAGGCACGAGAGATGTTGTATTCAAATGCACTTTGAGGTAGGAAAGTGAGGAGAGAGAGCAATGAGTGTGTCATCCTTGCAAAGCCCACTGTGTGCTGAACATGCCCAGCAACATCTTTCCCTCCTGCCTCTTTTCCTGGGGGAGCAGAATTCAAATTTTCGTGCTTTACTCTGCTGTGCTCAGAGAGCACCAGGCAGAAGAGATGTTGGATTCAAATGCAATTTAAGGTAGGAAAGTGAGGAGAGACAGCAATGTGTGTGTCATCCTTGCAAAGCCCACTGTGTGCTTAACGTGCCCAGCAACATCTTTCACCCCTGGTTCTTTTCCTGTGGGAGAAGAGTTCAAACGTTCGTGCTTTACTCTGTTGTGCTCAGAGAGCACCAGGCACCAGAGAGGTTGGATTCAAATGCACTTTGAGTTAGGAAAGTGAGGAGTGACAGCAATGTGTGTGTCACCCTTGCAAAGCTCACTGGGTGCTGAAGATGGCGAGAGAGATCTTTCAGTCCGTGCTCTTTGGCTGTGGGAGCAGAGTTCAAACGTTCGTTTCCTAAGCTGCTCTGCTCAGCCAGCTCCAGGCTCCGCAGATGTTGAATACAAATGCACTTTGAGGTAGGGATGTAAGGAGAGACAGCAATGTGTGTGTCATCCTTGCAAAGCCCATTGTGTGCTGAACGTGCCCAACAACATCTTTCACCCCTGGTTCTTTACCTGTGGCAGAAGAGTTCAAACGTTCGTGCTTTACTTTGCTGAGCTCAGAGAGCACCAGGCAGAAGAGATGTTTGATTCAAATGCACTTTGAGGCAGGAAAGTGAGGAGAGACAGCAAAGAGTGAGTTATCCTAGCAAAGCCATCTGCGTGCTGAACATGCCCAGCTACACCATTCACTCCTGGTTCTTTACCTGTGGGAACCGAGATCAAACGTTCGTGCTTTACTTTGCTGTGCTCAGCCGGCACCAGGCACGAGAGATGTTGTATTCAAATGCACTTTGAGGTAGGAAAGTGAGGAGAGAGAGCAATGAGTGTGTCATCCTTGCAAAGCCCACTATGTGCTGAACATGCCCAGCAACATCTTTCCCTCCTGCCTCTTTTCCTGGGGGAGCAGAATTCAAATTTTCGTGCTTTACTCTGCTGTGCTCAGAGAGCACCAGGCAGAAGAGATTTTGGATTCAAATGCAATTTAAGGTAGGAAAGTGAGGAGAGACAGCAATGTGTGTGTCATCCTTGCAAAGCCCACTGTGTGCTTAACGTGCCCAGCAACATCTTTCACCCCTGGTTCTTTTCCTGTGGGAGAAGAGTTCAAACGTTCGTGCTTTACTCTGCCGTGCTCTGAGAGCACCAGGCACCAGAGAGGTTGGATTCAAATGCACATTGAGGTAGGAAAGTGAGTAGTGACAGCAAAGTGTGTGCCACTTTTGCAAAGCTCACTGGGTGCTGAAGATGGCGAGAGAGATCTTTCACTCCGGGCTCTTTGGCTGTGGGAGCAGAGCTCAAACGTTCGTTTCCTAAGCTGCTCTGCTCAGCCAGCTCCAGGCTCCGCAGATGTTGAATACAAATGCCCTTTGAGGTAGGGATGTAAGGAGAGACAGCAATGTGTGTGTCACCCTTGCAAAGCTCACTGCGTGCTGAACATGCCCAGCTACACCATTCACTCCTGGTTCTTTACCTGTGGGAACCGAGATCAAACGTTCGTGCTTTACTTTGCTGTGCTCAGCCGGCACCAGGCACGAGAGATGTTGTATTCAAATGCACTTTGAGGTAGGAAAGTGAGGAGAGAGAGCAATGAGTGTGTCATCCTTGCAAAGCCCACTATGTGCTGAACATGCCCAGCAACATCTTTCCCTCCTGCCTCTTTTCCTGGGGGAGCAGAATTCAAATTTTCGTGCTTTACTCTGCTGTGCTCAGAGAGCACCAGGCAGAAGAGATGTTGGATTCAAATGCAATTTAAGGTAGGAAAGTGAGGAGAGACAGCAATGTGTGTGTCATCCTTGCAAAGCTCACTGTGTGCTTAACGTGCCCAGCAACATCTTTCACCCCTGGTTCTTTTCCTGTGGGAGAAGAGTTCAAACGTTCGTGCTTTACTCTGTTGTGCTCAGAGAGCACCAGGCACCAGAGAGGTTGGATTCAAATGCACTTTGAGTTAGGAAAGTGAGGAGTGACAGCAATGTGTGTGTCACCCTTGCAAAGCTCACTGGGTGCTGAAGATGGCGAGAGAGATCTTTCAGTCCGTGCTCTTTGGCTGTGGGAGCAGAGTTCAAACGTTCGTTTCCTAAGCTGCTCTGCTCAGCCAGCTCCAGGCTCCGCAGATGTTGAATACAAATGCACTTTGAGGTAGGGATGTAAGGAGAGACAGCAATGTGTGTGTCATCCTTGCAAAGCCCATTGTGTGCTGAACGTGCCCAACAACATCTTTCACCCCTGGTTCTTTACCTGTGGCAGAAGAGTTCAAACGTTCGTGCTTTACTTTGCTGATCTCAGAGAGCACCAGGCAGAAGAGATGTTTGATTCAAATGCACTTTGAGGCAGGAAAGTGAGGAGAGACAGCAAAGAGTGAGTTATCCTAGCAAAGCCATCTGCGTGCTGAACATGCCCAGCTACACCATTCACTCCTGGTTCTTTACCTGTGGGAACCGAGATCAAGCGTTCGTGCTTTACTTTGCTGTGCTCAGCCGGCACCAGGCACGAGAGATGTTGTATTCAAATGCACTTTGAGGTAGGAAAGTGAGGAGAGAGAGCAATGAGTGTGTCATCCTTGCAAAGCCCACTATGTGCTGAACATGCCCAGCAACATCTTTCCCTCCTGCCTCTTTTCCTGGGGGAGCAGAATTCAAATTTTCGTGCTTTACTCTGCTGTGCTCAGAGAGCACCAGGCAGAAGAGATGTTGGATTCAAATGCAATTTAAGGTAGGAAAGTGAGGAGAGACAGCAATGTGTGTGTCATCCTTGCAAAGCTCACTGTGTGCTTAACGTGCCCAGCAACATCTTTCACCCCTGGTTCTTTTCCTGTGGGAGAAGAGTTCAAACGTTCGTGCTTTACTCTGTTGTGCTCAGAGAGCACCAGGCACCAGAGAGGTTGGATTCAAATGCACTTTGAGTTAGGAAAGTGAGGAGTGACAGCAATGTGTGTGTCACCCTTGCAAAGCTCACTGGGTGCTGAAGATGGCGAGAGAGATCTTTCAGTCCGTGCTCTTTGGCTGTGGGAGCAGAGTTCAAACGTTCGTTTCCTAAGCTGTTCTGCTCAGCCAGCTCCAGGCTCCGCAGATGTTGAATACAAATGCACTTTGAGGTAGGGATGTAAGGAGAGACAGCAATGTGTGTGTCATCCTTGCAAAGCCCACTATGTGCTGAACATGCCCAGCAACATCTTTCCCTCCTGCCTCTTTTCCTGGGGGAGCAGAATTCAAATTTTCGTGCTTTACTCTGCTGTGCTCAGAGAGCACCAGGCAGAAGAGATGTTGGATTCAAATGCAATTTAAGGTAGGAAAGTGAGGAGAGACAGCAATGTGTGTGTCATCCTTGCAAAGCCCACTGTGTGCTTAACGTGCCCAGCAACATCTTTCACCCCTGGTTCTTTTCCTGTGGGAGAAGAGTTCAAACGTTCGTGCTTTACTCTGTTGTGCTCAGAGAGCACCAGGCACCAGAGAGGTTGGATTCAAATGCAATTTAAGGTAGGAAAGTGAGGAGAGACAGCAATGTGTGTGTCACCCTTGGAAAGCTCACTGGGTGCTGAAGATGGCGAGAGAGATCTTTCAGTCCGTGCTCTTTGGCTGTGGGAGCAGAGTTCAATCGTTCTTTTCCTAAGCTGCTCTGCTCAGCCAGCTCCAGGCTCCGCAGATGAATACAAATGCACTTTGAGGTAGGGATGTAAGGAGAGACAGCAATGTGTGTGTCATCCTTGCAAAGCCCATTGTGTGCTGAACGTGCCCAACAACATCTTTCACCCCTGGTTCTTTACCTGTGGCAGAAGAGTTCAAACGTTCGTGCTTTACTCTGCTGTGCTCAGAGAGCACCAGGCACCAAAGAATTTTGATTCAAAAGCACTTTGAGGTATTAAAGTGAGGAGAGAGAGCAATGTGAGTGTCACCTTTGCAAAGCTCACTGGGTGCTGAAGGCGCCCAGCCACGACTTTCACTCCTGCCTCTTTAGGTCTGGGAGCAGAGTTCAAACGTTCGTGCTTTACTCTGCTATGCACAGCAGACACCAGGCACCGGAGATGATTGTTTCAAATGCACTTTAAGGTAGAAAGAGAGGAGAGACAGCAAAGTGTGTGCCACTTTTGCAAAGCTTACTGTGTGCTGAAGCCGCCCAGAAACGTCATTCGCTCCTGGATGTTCAGCTCTGGAAGCAGAGTTCAAACGTTCCTTTCCTACTCTGCTCTGCTCAGCCAGCTCCAGACTCAACAGATGTTGGATTCAAATGCACTTTCAGGTTGGAAAGTGAGAGAGAGCAATGCGTGTGTCACTCTTGCAAATCTCACTGGGTGCTGAAGATGGCGAGAGAGATCTTTCACTGCAGGCTCTTTGGCTGTGGGAGCAGAGTTCAAACGTTCGTTTCCTAAGCTGCTCTGCTCAGCCAGCTCCAGACTCCACAGATGTTGGATTCAAATGCACTTTGAGGTAGGAAAGTGAGGAGAGACAGCAATGTGTGTGTCACCCTTGCAAAGCTCACTGCGTGCTGAACATGCCCAGCTACACCATTCACTCCTGGTTCTTTACCTGTGGGAACCGAGATCAAACGTTCGTGCTTTACTTTGCTGAGCTCAGAGAGCACCAGGCAGAAGAGATGTTTGATTCAAATGCACTTTGAGGCAGGAAAGTGAGGAGAGACAGCAAAGAGTGAGTTATCCTAGCAAAGCCATCTGCGTGCTGAACATGCCCAGCTACACCATTCACTCCTGGTTCTTTACCTGTGGGAACCGAGATCAAGCGTTCGTGCTTTACTTTGCTGTGCTCAGCCGGCACCAGGCACGAGAGATGTTGTATTCAAATGCACTTTGAGGTAGGAAAGTGAGGAGAGAGAGCAATGAGTGTGTCATCCTTGCAAAGCCCACTATGTGCTGAACATGCCCAGCAACATCTTTCCCTCCTGCCTCTTTTCCTGGGGGAGCAGAATTCAATTTTTCGTGCTTTACTCTGCTGTGCTCAGAGAGCACCAGGCAGAAGAGATGTTGGATTCAAATGCAATTTAAGGTAGGAAAGTGAGGAGAGACAGCAATGTGTGTGTCATCCTTGCAAAGCCCACTGTGTGCTTAACGTGCCCAGCAACATCTTTCACCCCTGGTTCTTTTCCTGTGGGAGAAGAGTTCAAACGTTCGTGCTTTACTCTGTTGTGCTCAGAGAGCACCAGGCACCAGAGAGGTTGGATTCAAATGCACTTTGAGTTAGGAAAGTGAGGAGTGACAGCAATGTGTGTGTCACCCTTGCAAAGCTCACTGGGTGCTGAAGATGGCGAGAGAGATCTTTCAGTCCGTGCTCTTTGGCTGTGGGAGCAGAGTTCAAACGTTCGTTTCCTAAGCTGCTCTGCTCAGCCAGCTCCAGGCTCCGCAGCTGTTGAATACAAATGCACTTTGAGGTAGGGATGTAAGGAGAGACAGCAATGTGTGTGTCATCCTTGCAAAGCCCATTGTGTGCTGAACGTGCCCAACAACATCTTTCACCCCTGGTTCTTTACCTGTGGCAGAAGAGTTCAAACGTTCGTGCTTTACTCTGCTGTGCTCAGAGAGCACCAGGCACCAAAGAATTTTGATTCAAAAGCACTTTGAGGTAGGAAAGTGAGGAGAGAGAGCAATGTGAGTGTCACCTTTGCAAAGCTCACTGGGTGCTGAAGGCGCCCAGCCACGACTTTCACTCCTGCCTCTTTAGGTCTGGGAGCAGAGTTCAAACGTTCGTGCTTTACTCTGCTATGCACAGCAGACACCAGGCACCGGAGATGATTGTTTCAAATGCACTTTAAGGTAGAAAGAGAGGAGAGACAGCAATGTGTATGCCACCATTGCAAAGCTTACTGTGTGCTGAAGCCGCCCAGAAACGTCATTCGCTCCTGGATGTTCAGCTCTGGAAGCAGAGTTCAAACGTTCCTTTCCTACTCTGCTCTGCTCAGCCAGCTCCAGACTCAACAGATGTTGGATTCAAATGCACTTTCAGGTTGGAAAGTGAGAGAGAGCAATGTGTGTGTCACTCTTGCAAAGCTCACTGGGTGCTGAAGATGGCGAGAGAGATCTTTCACTGCAGGCTCTTTGGCTGTGGGAGCAGAGTTCAAACGTTCGTTTCCTAAGCTGCTCTGCTCAGCCAGCTCCAGACTCCACAGATGTTGGATTCAAATGCACTTTGAGGTAGGAAAGTGAGGAGAGACAGCAATGTGTGTGTCACCCTTGCAAAGCTCACTGCGTGCTGAACATGCCCAGCTACACCTTTCACTCCTGGTTCTTTACCTGTGGGAACAGAGATCAGACGTTCGTGCTTTACTTTGCTGAGCTCAGAGAGCACCAGGCAGAAGAGATGTTTGATTCAAATGCACTTTGAGGCAGGAAAGTGAGGAGAGACAGCAAAGAGTGAGTTATCCTAGCAAAGCCATCTGCGTGCTGAACATGCCCAGCTACACCATTCACTCCTGGTTCTTTACCTGTGGGAACCGAGATCAAACGTTCGTGCTTTACTTTGCTGTGCTCAGCCGGCACCAGGCACGAGAGATGTTGTATTCAAATGCACTTTGAGGTAGGAAAGTGAGGAGAGAGAGCAATGAGTGTGTCATCCTTGCAAAGCCCACTATGTGCTGAACATGCCCAGCAACATCTTTCCCTCCTGCCTCTTTTCCTGGGGGAGCAGAATTCAAATTTTCGTGCTTTACTCTGCTGTGCTCAGAGAGCACCAGGCAGAAGAGATGTTGGATTCAAATGCAATTTAAGGTAGGAAAGTGAGGAGAGACAGCAATGTGTGTGTCATCCTTGCAAAGCCCACTGTGTGCTTAACGTGCCCAGCAACATCTTTCACCCCTGGTTCTTTTCCTGTGGGAGAAGAGTTCAAACGTTCGTGCTTTACTCTGCCGTGCTCTGAGAGCACCAGGCACCAGAGAGGTTGGATTCAAATGCACATTGATGTAGGAAAGTGAGTAGTGACAGCAAAGTGTGTGCCACTTTTGCAAAGCTCACTGGGTGCTGAAGATGGCGAGAGAGATCTTTCACTCCGGGCTCTTTGGCTGTGGGAGCAGAGCTCAAACGTTCGTTTCCTAAGCTGCTCTGCTCAGCCAGCTCCAGGCTCCGCAGATGTTGAATACAAATGCACTTTGAGGTAGGGATGTAAGGAGAGACAGCAATGTGTGTGTCATCCTTGCAAAGCCCATTGTGTGCTGAACGTGCCCAACAACATCTTTCACCCCTGGTTCTTTACCTGTGGCAGAAGAGTTCAAACGTTCGTGCTTTACTTTGCTGAGCTCAGAGAGCACCAGGCAGAAGAGATGTTTGATTCAAATGCACTTTGAGTTAGGAAAGTGAGGAGTGACAGCAATGTGTGTGTCACCCTTGCAAAGCTCACTGGGTGCTGAAGATGGCGAGAGAGATCTTTCAGTCCGTGCTCTTTGGCTGTGGGAGCAGAGTTCAAACGTTCGTTTCCTAAGCTGCTCTGCTCAGCCAGCTCCAGGCTCCGCAGCTGTTGAATACAAATGCACTTTGAGGTAGGGATGTAAGGAGAGACAGCAATGTGTGTGTCATCCTTGCAAAGCCCATTGTGTGCTGAACGTGCCCAACAACATCTTTCACCCCTGGTTCTTTACCTGTGGCAGAAGAGTTCAAACGTTCGTGCTTTACTCTGCTGTGCTCAGAGAGCACCAGGCACCAAAGAATTTTGATTCAAAAGCACTTTGAGGTAGGAAAGTGAGGAGAGAGAGCAATGTGAGTGTCACCTTTGCAAAGCTCACTGGGTGCTGAAGGCGCCCAGCCACGACTTTCACTCCTGCCTCTTTAGGTCTGGGAGCAGAGTTCAAACGTTCGTGCTTTACTCTGCTATGCACAGCAGACACCAGGCACCGGAGATGATTGTTTCAAATGCACTTTAAGGTAGAAAGAGAGGAGAGACAGCAATGTGTATGCCACCATTGCAAAGCTTACTGTGTGCTGAAGCCGCCCAGAAACGTCATTCGCTCCTGGATGTTCAGCTCTGGAAGCAGAGTTCAAACGTTCCTTTCCTACTCTGCTCTGCTCAGCCAGCTCCAGACTCAACAGATGTTGGATTCAAATGCACTTTCAGGTTGGAAAGTGAGAGAGAGCAATGTGTGTGTCACTCTTGCAAAGCTCACTGGGTGCTGAAGATGGCGAGAGAGATCTTTCACTGCAGGCTCTTTGGCTGTGGGAGCAGAGTTCAAACGTTCGTTTCCTAAGCTGCTCTGCTCAGCCAGCTCCAGACTCCACAGATGTTGGATTCAAATGCACTTTGAGGTAGGAAAGTGAGGAGAGACAGCAATGTGTGTGTCACCCTTGCAAAGCTCACTGCGTGCTGAACATGCCCAGCTACACCTTTCACTCCTGGTTCTTTACCTGTGGGAACAGAGATCAGACGTTCGTGCTTTACTTTGCTGAGCTCCGAGAGCACCAGGCAGAAGAGATGTTTGATTCAAATGCACTTTGAGGCAGGAAAGTGAGGAGAGACAGCAAAGAGTGAGTTATCCTAGCAAAGCCATCTGCGTGCTGAACATGCCCAGCTACACCATTCACTCCTGGTTCTTTACCTGTGGGAACCGAGATCAAGCGTTCGTGCTTTACTTTGCTGTGCTCAGCCGGCACCAGGCACGAGAGATGTTGTATTCAAATGCACTTTGAGGTAGGAAAGTGAGGAGAGAGAGCAATGAGTGTGTCATCCTTGCAAAGCCCACTATGTGCTGAACATGCCCAGCAACATCTTTCCCTCCTGCCTCTTTTCCTGGGGGAGCAGAATTCAAATTTTCGTGCTTTACTCTGCTGTGCTCAGAGAGCACCAGGCAGAAGAGATGTTGGATTCAAATGCAATTTAAGGTAGGAAAGTGAGGAGAGACAGCAATGTGTGTGTCATCCTTGCAAAGCCCACTGTGTGCTTAACGTGCCCAGCAACATCTTTCACCCCTGGTTCTTTTCCTGTGGGAGAAGAGTTCAAACGTTCGTGCTTTACTCTGTTGTGCTCAGAGAGCACCAGGCACCAGAGAGGTTGGATTCAAATGCACTTTGAGTTAGGAAAGTGAGGAGTGACAGCAATGTGTGTGTCACCCTTGCAAAGCTCACTGGGTGCTGAAGATGGCGAGAGAGATCTTTCAGTCCGTGCTCTTTGGCTGTGGGAGCAGAGTTCAAACGTTCGTTTCCTAAGCTGCTCTGCTCAGCCAGCTCCAGGCTCCGCAGATGTTGAATACAAATGCACTTTGAGGTAGGGATGTAAGGAGAGACAGCAATGTGTGTGTCATCCTTGCAAAGCCCATTGTGTGCTGAACGTGCCCAACAACATCTTTCACCCCTGGTTCTTTACCTGTGGCAGAAGAGTTCAAACGTTCGTGCTTTACTCTGCTGTGCTCAGAGAGCACCAGGCACCAAAGAATTTTGATTCAAAAGCACTTTGAGGTAGGAAAGTGAGGAGAGAGAGCAATGTGAGTGTCACCTTTGCAAAGCTCACTGGGTGCTGAAGGCGCCCAGCCACGACTTTCACTCCTGCCTCTTTAGGTCTGGGAGCAGAGTTCAAACGTTCGTGCTTTACTCTGCTATGCACAGCAGACACCAGGCACCGGAGATGATTGTTTCAAATGCACTTTAAGGTAGAAAGAGAGGAGAGACAGCAATGTGTATGCCACCATTGCAAAGCTTACTGTGTGCTGAAGCCGCCCAGAAACGTCATTCGCTCCTGGATGTTCAGCTCTGGAAGCAGAGTTCAAACGTTCCTTTCCTACTCTGCTCTGCTCAGCCAGCTCCAGACTCAACAGATGTTGGATTCAAATGCACTTTCAGGTTGGAAAGTGAGAGAGAGCAATGTGTGTGTCACTCTTGCAAAGCTCACTGGGTGCTGAAGATGGCGAGAGAGATCTTTCACTGCAGGCTCTTTGGCTGTGGGAGCAGAGTTCAAACGTTCGTTTCCTAAGCTGCTCTGCTCAGCCAGCTCCAGACTCCACAGATGTTGGATTCAAATGCACTTTGAGGTAGGAAAGTGAGGAGAGACAGCAATGTGTGTGTCACCCTTGCAAAGCTCACTGCGTGCTGAACATGCCCAACAACATCTTTCACCCCTGGTTCTTTACCTGTGGCAGAAGAGTTCAAACGTTCGTGCTTTACTTTGCTGAGCTCCGAGAGCACCAGGCAGAAGAGATGTTTGATTCAAATGCACTTTGAGGCAGGAAAGTGAGGAGAGACAGCAAAGAGTGAGTTATCCTAGCAAAGCCATCTGCGTGCTGAACATGCCCAGCTACACCATTCACTCCTGGTTCTTTACCTGTGGGAACCGAGATCAAACGTTCGTGCTTTACTTTGCTGTGCTCAGCCGGCACCAGGCACGAGAGATGTTGTATTCAAATGCACTTTGAGGTAGGAAAGTGAGGAGAGAGAGCAATGAGTGTGTCATCCTTGCAAAGCCCACTGTGTGCTGAACATGCCCAGCAACATCTTTCCCTCCTGCCTCTTTTCCTGGGGGAGCAGAATTCAAATTTTCGTGCTTTACTCTGCTGTGCTCAGAGAGCACCAGGCAGAAGAGATGTTGGATTCAAATGCAATTTAAGGTAGGAAAGTGAGGAGAGACAGCAATGTGTGTGTCATCCTTGCAAAGCCCACTGTGTGCTTAACGTGCCCAGCAACATCTTTCACCCCTGGTTCTTTTCCTGTGGGAGAAGAGTTCAAACGTTCGTGCTTTACTCTGTTGTGCTCAGAGAGCACCAGGCACCAGAGAGGTTGGATTCAAATGCACTTTGAGTTAGGAAAGTGAGGAGTGACAGCAATGTGTGTGTCACCCTTGCAAAGCTCACTGGGTGCTGAAGATGGCGAGAGAGATCTTTCAGTCCGTGCTCTTTGGCTGTGGGAGCAGAGTTCAAACGTTCGTTTCCTAAGCTGCTCTGCTCAGCCAGCTCCAGGCTCCGCAGATGTTGAATACAAATGCACTTTGAGGTAGGGATGTAAGGAGAGACAGCAATGTGTGTGTCATCCTTGCAAAGCCCATTGTGTGCTGAACGTGCCCAACAACATCTTTCACCCCTGGTTCTTTACCTGTGGCAGAAGAGTTCAAACGTTCGTGCTTTACTTTGCTGAGCTCAGAGAGCACCAGGCAGAAGAGATGTTTGATTCAAATGCACTTTGAGGCAGGAAAGTGAGGAGAGACAGCAAAGAGTGAGTTATCCTAGCAAAGCCATCTGCGTGCTGAACATGCCCAGCTACACCATTCACTCCTGGTTCTTTACCTGTGGGAACCGAGATCAAACGTTCGTGCTTTACTTTGCTGTGCTCAGCCGGCACCAGGCACGAGAGATGTTGTATTCAAATGCACTTTGAGGTAGGAAAGTGAGGAGAGAGAGCAATGAGTGTGTCATCCTTGCAAAGCCCACTATGTGCTGAACATGCCCAGCAACATCTTTCCCTCCTGCCTCTTTTCCTGGGGGAGCAGAATTCAAATTTTCGTGCTTTACTCTGCTGTGCTCAGAGAGCACCAGGCAGAAGAGATTTTGGATTCAAATGCAATTTAAGGTAGGAAAGTGAGGAGAGACAGCAATGTGTGTGTCATCCTTGCAAAGCCCACTGTGTGCTTAACGTGCCCAGCAACATCTTTCACCCCTGGTTCTTTTCCTGTGGGAGAAGAGTTCAAACGTTCGTGCTTTACTCTGCCGTGCTCTGAGAGCACCAGGCACCAGAGAGGTTGGATTCAAATGCACATTGAGGTAGGAAAGTGAGTAGTGACAGCAAAGTGTGTGCCACTTTTGCAAAGCTCACTGGGTGCTGAAGATGGCGAGAGAGATCTTTCACTCCGGGCTCTTTGGCTGTGGGAGCAGAGCTCAAACGTTCGTTTCCTAAGCTGCTCTGCTCAGCCAGCTCCAGGCTCCGCAGATGTTGAATACAAATGCCCTTTGAGGTAGGGATGTAAGGAGAGACAGCAATGTGTGTGTCACCCTTGCAAAGCTCACTGCGTGCTGAACATGCCCAGCTACACCATTCACTCCTGGTTCTTTACCTGTGGGAACCGAGATCAAGCGTTCGTGCTTTACTTTGCTGTGCTCAGCCGGCACCAGGCACGAGAGATGTTGTATTCAAATGCACTTTGAGGTAGGAAAGTGAGGAGAGAGAGCAATGAGTGTGTCATCCTTGCAAAGCCCACTATGTGCTGAACATGCCCAGCAACATCTTTCCCTCCTGCCTCTTTTCCTGGGGGAGCAGAATTCAAATTTTCGTGCTTTACTCTGCTGTGCTCAGAGAGCACCAGGCAGAAGAGATGTTGGATTCAAATGCAATTTAAGGTAGGAAAGTGAGGAGAGACAGCAATGTGTGTGTCATCCTTGCAAAGCCCACTGTGTGCTTAACGTGCCCAGCAACATCTTTCACCCCTGGTTCTTTTCCTGTGGGAGAAGAGTTCAAACGTTCGTGCTTTACTCTGTTGTGCTCAGAGAGCACCAGGCACCAGAGAGGTTGGATTCAAATGCACTTTGAGTTAGGAAAGTGAGGAGTGACAGCAATGTGTGTGTCACCCTTGCAAAGCTCACTGGGTGCTGAAGATGGCGAGAGAGATCTTTCAGTCCGTGCTCTTTGGCTGTGGGAGCAGAGTTCAAACGTTCGTTTCCTAAGCTGCTCTGCTCAGCCAGCTCCAGGCTCCGCAGATGTTGAATACAAATGCACTTTGAGGTAGGGATGTAAGGAGAGACAGCAATGTGTGTGTCATCCTTGCAAAGCCCATTGTGTGCTGAACGTGCCCAACAACATCTTTCACCCCTGGTTCTTTACCTGTGGCAGAAGAGTTCAAACGTTCGTGCTTTACTCTGCTGTGCTCAGAGAGCACCAGGCACCAAAGAATTTTGATTCAAAAGCACTTTGAGGTAGGAAAGTGAGGAGAGAGAGCAATGTGAGTGTCACCTTTGCAAAGCTCACTGGGTGCTGAAGGCGCCCAGCCACGACTTTCACTCCTGCCTCTTTAGGTCTGGGAGCAGAGTTCAAACGTTCGTGCTTTACTCTGCTATGCACAGCAGACACCAGGCACCGGAGATGATTGTTTCAAATGCACTTTAAGGTAGAAAGAGAGGAGAGACAGCAATGTGTATGCCACCATTGCAAAGCTTACTGTGTGCTGAAGCCGCCCAGAAACGTCATTCGCTCCTGGATGTTCAGCTCTGGAAGCAGAGTTCAAACGTTCCTTTCCTACTCTGCTCTGCTCAGCCAGCTCCAGACTCAACAGATGTTGGATTCAAATGCACTTTCAGGTTGGAAAGTGAGAGAGAGCAATGTGTGTGTCACTCTTGCAAAGCTCACTGGGTGCTGAAGATGGCGAGAGAGATCTTTCACTGCAGGCTCTTTGGCTGTGGGAGCAGAGTTCAAACGTTCGTTTCCTAAGCTGCTCTGCTCAGCCAGCTCCAGACTCCACAGATGTTGGATTCAAATGCACTTTGAGGTAGGAAAGTGAGGAGAGACAGCAATGTGTGTGTCACCCTTGCAAAGCTCACTGCGTGCTGAACATGCCCAACAACATCTTTCACCCCTGGTTCTTTACCTGTGGCAGAAGAGTTCAAACGTTCGTGCTTTACTTTGCTGAGCTCCGAGAGCACCAGGCAGAAGAGATGTTTGATTCAAATGCACTTTGAGGCAGGAAAGTGAGGAGAGACAGCAAAGAGTGAGTTATCCTAGCAAAGCCATCTGCGTGCTGAACATGCCCAGCTACACCATTCACTCCTGGTTCTTTACCTGTGGGAACCGAGATCAAACGTTCGTGCTTTACTTTGCTGTGCTCAGCCGGCACCAGGCACGAGAGATGTTGTATTCAAATGCACTTTGAGGTAGGAAAGTGAGGAGAGAGAGCAATGAGTGTGTCATCCTTGCAAAGCCCACTGTGTGCTGAACATGCCCAGCAACATCTTTCCCTCCTGCCTCTTTTCCTGGGGGAGCAGAATTCAAATTTTCGTGCTTTACTCTGCTGTGCTCAGAGAGCACCAGGCAGAAGAGATGTTGGATTCAAATGCAATTTAAGGTAGGAAAGTGAGGAGAGACAGCAATGTGTGTGTCATCCTTGCAAAGCCCACTGTGTGCTTAACGTGCCCAGCAACATCTTTCACCCCTGGTTCTTTTCCTGTGGGAGAAGAGTTCAAACGTTCGTGCTTTACTCTGTTGTGCTCAGAGAGCACTAGGCACCAGAGAGGTTGGATTCAAATGCACTTTGAGTTAGGAAAGTGAGGAGTGACAGCAATGTGTGTGTCACCCTTGCAAAGCTCACTGGGTGCTGAAGATGGCGAGAGAGATCTTTCAGTCCGTGCTCTTTGGCTGTGGGAGCAGAGTTCAAACGTTCGTTTCCTAAGCTGCTCTGCTCAGCCAGCTCCAGGCTCCGCAGATGTTGAATACAAATGCACTTTGAGGTAGGGATGTAAGGAGAGACAGCAATGTGTGTGTCATCCTTGCAAAGCCCATTGTGTGCTGAACGTGCCCAACAACATCTTTCACCCCTGGTTCTTTACCTGTGGCAGAAGAGTTCAAACGTTCGTGCTTTACTCTGCTGTGCTCAGAGAGCACCAGGCACCAAAGAATTTTGATTCAAAAGCACTTTGAGGTAGGAAAGTGAGGAGAGAGAGCAATGTGAGTGTCACCTTTGCAAAGCTCACTGGGTGCTGAAGGCGCCCAGCCACGACTTTCACTCCTGCCTCTTTAGGTCTGGGAGCAGAGTTCAAACGTTCGTGCTTTACTCTGCTATGCACAGCAGACACCAGGCACCGGAGATGATTGTTTCAAATGCACTTTAAGGTAGAAAGAGAGGAGAGACAGCAATGTGTATGCCACCATTGCAAAGCTTACTGTGTGCTGAAGCCGCCCAGAAACGTCATTCGCTCCTGGATGTTCAGCTCTGGAAGCAGAGTTCAAACGTTCCTTTCCTACTCTGCTCTGCTCAGCCAGCTCCAGACTCAACAGATGTTGGATTCAAATGCACTTTCAGGTTGGAAAGTGAGAGAGAGCAATGTGTGTGTCACTCTTGCAAAGCTCACTGGGTGCTGAAGATGGCGAGAGAGATCTTTCACTGCAGGCTCTTTGGCTGTGGGAGCAGAGTTCAAACGTTCGTTTCCTAAGCTGCTCTGCTCAGCCAGCTCCAGACTCCACAGATGTTGGATTCAAATGCACTTTGAGGTAGGAAAGTGAGGAGAGACAGCAATGTGTGTGTCACCCTTGCAAAGCTCACTGCGTGCTGAACATGCCCAACAACATCTTTCACCCCTGGTTCTTTACCTGTGGCAGAAGAGTTCAAACGTTCGTGCTTTACTTTGCTGAGCTCCGAGAGCACCAGGCAGAAGAGATGTTTGATTCAAATGCACTTTGAGGCAGGAAAGTGAGGAGAGACAGCAAAGAGTGAGTTATCCTAGCAAAGCCATCTGCGTGCTGAACATGCCCAGCTACACCATTCACTCCTGGTTCTTTACCTGTGGGAACCGAGATCAAACGTTCGTGCTTTACTTTGCTGTGCTCAGCCGGCACCAGGCACGAGAGATGTTGTATTCAAATGCACTTTGAGGTAGGAAAGTGAGGAGAGAGAGCAATGAGTGTGTCATCCTTGCAAAGCCCACTGTGTGCTGAACATGCCCAGCAACATCTTTCCCTCCTGCCTCTTTTCCTGGGGGAGCAGAATTCAAATTTTCGTGCTTTACTCTGCTGTGCTCAGAGAGCACCAGGCAGAAGAGATGTTGGATTCAAATGCAATTTAAGGTAGGAAAGTGAGGAGAGACAGCAATGTGTGTGTCATCCTTGCAAAGCCCACTGTGTGCTTAACGTGCCCAGCAACATCTTTCACCCCTGGTTCTTTTCCTGTGGGAGAAGAGTTCAAACGTTCGTGCTTTACTCTGTTGTGCTCAGAGAGCACTAGGCACCAGAGAGGTTGGATTCAAATGCACTTTGAGTTAGGAAAGTGAGGAGTGACAGCAATGTGTGTGTCACCCTTGCAAAGCTCACTGGGTGCTGAAGATGGCGAGAGAGATCTTTCAGTCCGTGCTCTTTGGCTGTGGGAGCAGAGTTCAAACGTTCGTTTCCTAAGCTGCTCTGCTCAGCCAGCTCCAGGCTCCGCAGATGTTGAATACAAATGCACTTTGAGGTAGGGATGTAAGGAGAGACAGCAATGTGTGTGTCATCCTTGCAAAGCCCATTGTGTGCTGAACGTGCCCAACAACATCTTTCACCCCTGGTTCTTTACCTGTGGCAGAAGAGTTCAAACGTTCGTGCTTTACTCTGCTGTGCTCAGAGAGCACCAGGCACCAAAGAATTTTGATTCAAAAGCACTTTGAGGTAGGAAAGTGAGGAGAGAGAGCAATGTGAGTGTCACCTTTGCAAAGCTCACTGGGTGCTGAAGGCGCCCAGCCACGACTTTCACTCCTGCCTCTTTAGGTCTGGGAGCAGAGTTCAAACGTTCGTGCTTTACTCTGCTATGCACAGCAGACACCAGGCACCGGAGATGATTGTTTCAAATGCACTTTAAGGTAGAAAGAGAGGAGAGACAGCAATGTGTATGCCACCATTGCAAAGCTTACTGTGTGCTGAAGCCGCCCAGAAACGTCATTCGCTCCTGGATGTTCAGCTCTGGAAGCAGAGTTCAAACGTTCCTTTCCTACTCTGCTCTGCTCAGCCAGCTCCAGACTCAACAGATGTTGGATTCAAATGCACTTTCAGGTTGGAAAGTGAGAGAGAGCAATGTGTGTGTCACTCTTGCAAAGCTCACTGGGTGCTGAAGATGGCGAGAGAGATCTTTCACTGCAGGCTCTTTGGCTGTGGGAGCAGAGTTCAAACGTTCGTTTCCTAAGCTGCTCTGCTCAGCCAGCTCCAGACTCCACAGATGTTGGATTCAAATGCACTTTGAGGTAGGAAAGTGAGGAGAGACAGCAATGTGTGTGTCACCCTTGCAAAGCTCACTGCGTGCTGAACATGCCCAACAACATCTTTCACCCCTGGTTCTTTACCTGTGGCAGAAGAGTTCAAACGTTCGTGCTTTACTTTGCTGAGCTCCGAGAGCACCAGGCAGAAGAGATGTTTGATTCAAATGCACTTTGAGGCAGGAAAGTGAGGAGAGACAGCAAAGAGTGAGTTATCCTAGCAAAGCCATCTGCGTGCTGAACATGCCCAGCTACACCATTCACTCCTGGTTCTTTACCTGTGGGAACCGAGATCAAACGTTCGTGCTTTACTTTGCTGTGCTCAGCCGGCACCAGGCACGAGAGATGTTGTATTCAAATGCACTTTGAGGTAGGAAAGTGAGGAGAGAGAGCAATGAGTGTGTCATCCTTGCAAAGCCCACTGTGTGCTGAACATGCCCAGCAACATCTTTCCCTCCTGCCTCTTTTCCTGGGGGAGCAGAATTCAAATTTTCGTGCTTTACTCTGCTGTGCTCAGAGAGCACCAGGCAGAAGAGATGTTGGATTCAAATGCAATTTAAGGTAGGAAAGTGAGGAGAGACAGCAATGTGTGTGTCATCCTTGCAAAGCCCACTGTGTGCTTAACGTGCCCAGCAACATCTTTCACCCCTGGTTCTTTTCCTGTGGGAGAAGAGTTCAAACGTTCGTGCTTTACTCTGTTGTGCTCAGAGAGCACTAGGCACCAGAGAGGTTGGATTCAAATGCACTTTGAGTTAGGAAAGTGAGGAGTGACAGCAATGTGTGTGTCACCCTTGCAAAGCTCACTGGGTGCTGAAGATGGCGAGAGAGATCTTTCAGTCCGTGCTCTTTGGCTGTGGGAGCAGAGTTCAAACGTTCGTTTCCTAAGCTGCTCTGCTCAGCCAGCTCCAGGCTCCGCAGATGTTGAATACAAATGCACTTTGAGGTAGGGATGTAAGGAGAGACAGCAATGTGTGTGTCATCCTTGCAAAGCCCATTGTGTGCTGAACGTGCCCAACAACATCTTTCACCCCTGGTTCTTTACCTGTGGCAGAAGAGTTCAAACGTTCGTGCTTTACTTTGCTGAGCTCAGAGAGCACCAGGCAGAAGAGATGTTTGATTCAAATGCACTTTGAGGCAGGAAAGTGAGGAGAGACAGCAAAGAGTGAGTTATCCTAGCAAAGCCATCTGCGTGCTGAACATGCCCAGCTACACCATTCACTCCTGGTTCTTTACCTGTGGGAACCGAGATCAAACGTTCGTGCTTTACTTTGCTGTGCTCAGCCGGCACCAGGCACGAGAGATGTTGTATTCAAATGCACTTTGAGGTAGGAAAGTGAGGAGAGAGAGCAATGAGTGTGTCATCCTTGCAAAGCCCACTATGTGCTGAACATGCCCAGCAACATCTTTCCCTCCTGCCTCTTTTCCTGGGGGAGCAGAATTCAAATTTTCGTGCTTTACTCTGCTGTGCTCAGAGAGCACCAGGCAGAAGAGATTTTGGATTCAAATGCAATTTAAGGTAGGAAAGTGAGGAGAGACAGCAATGTGTGTGTCATCCTTGCAAAGCCCACTGTGTGCTTAACGTGCCCAGCAACATCTTTCACCCCTGGTTCTTTTCCTGTGGGAGAAGAGTTCAAACGTTCGTGCTTTACTCTGCCGTGCTCTGAGAGCACCAGGCACCAGAGAGGTTGGATTCAAATGCACATTGAGGTAGGAAAGTGAGTAGTGACAGCAAAGTGTGTGCCACTTTTGCAAAGCTCACTGGGTGCTGAAGATGGCGAGAGAGATCTTTCACTCCGGGCTCTTTGGCTGTGGGAGCAGAGCTCAAACGTTCGTTTCCTAAGCTGCTCTGCTCAGCCAGCTCCAGGCTCCGCAGATGTTGAATACAAATGCCCTTTGAGGTAGGGATGTAAGGAGAGACAGCAATGTGTGTGTCACCCTTGCAAAGCTCACTGCGTGCTGAACATGCCCAGCTACACCATTCACTCCTGGTTCTTTACCTGTGGGAACCGAGATCAAGCGTTCGTGCTTTACTTTGCTGTGCTCAGCCGGCACCAGGCACGAGAGATGTTGTATTCAAATGCACTTTGAGGTAGGAAAGTGAGGAGAGAGAGCAATGAGTGTGTCATCCTTGCAAAGCCCACTATGTGCTGAACATGCCCAGCAACATCTTTCCCTCCTGCCTCTTTTCCTGGGGGAGCAGAATTCAAATTTTCGTGCTTTACTCTGCTGTGCTCAGAGAGCACCAGGCAGAAGAGATGTTGGATTCAAATGCAATTTAAGGTAGGAAAGTGAGGAGAGACAGCAATGTGTGTGTCATCCTTGCAAAGCCCACTGTGTGCTTAACGTGCCCAGCAACATCTTTCACCCCTGGTTCTTTTCCTGTGGGAGAAGAGTTCAAACGTTCGTGCTTTACTCTGTTGTGCTCAGAGAGCACCAGGCACCAGAGAGGTTGGATTCAAATGCACTTTGAGTTAGGAAAGTGAGGAGTGACAGCAATGTGTGTGTCACCCTTGCAAAGCTCACTGGGTGCTGAAGATGGCGAGAGAGATCTTTCAGTCCGTGCTCTTTGGCTGTGGGAGCAGAGTTCAAACGTTCGTTTCCTAAGCTGCTCTGCTCAGCCAGCTCCAGGCTCCGCAGATGTTGAATACAAATGCACTTTGAGGTAGGGATGTAAGGAGAGACAGCAATGTGTGTGTCATCCTTGCAAAGCCCATTGTGTGCTGAACGTGCCCAACAACATCTTTCACCCCTGGTTCTTTACCTGTGGCAGAAGAGTTCAAACGTTCGTGCTTTACTCTGCTGTGCTCAGAGAGCACCAGGCACCAAAGAATTTTGATTCAAAAGCACTTTGAGGTAGGAAAGTGAGGAGAGAGAGCAATGTGAGTGTCACCTTTGCAAAGCTCACTGGGTGCTGAAGGCGCCCAGCCACGACTTTCACTCCTGCCTCTTTAGGTCTGGGAGCAGAGTTCAAACGTTCGTGCTTTACTCTGCTATGCACAGCAGACACCAGGCACCGGAGATGATTGTTTCAAATGCACTTTAAGGTAGAAAGAGAGGAGAGACAGCAATGTGTATGCCACCATTGCAAAGCTTACTGTGTGCTGAAGCCGCCCAGAAACGTCATTCGCTCCTGGATGTTCAGCTCTGGAAGCAGAGTTCAAACGTTCCTTTCCTACTCTGCTCTGCTCAGCCAGCTCCAGACTCAACAGATGTTGGATTCAAATGCACTTTCAGGTTGGAAAGTGAGAGAGAGCAATGTGTGTGTCACTCTTGCAAAGCTCACTGGGTGCTGAAGATGGCGAGAGAGATCTTTCACTGCAGGCTCTTTGGCTGTGGGAGCAGAGTTCAAACGTTCGTTTCCTAAGCTGCTCTGCTCAGCCAGCTCCAGACTCCACAGATGTTGGATTCAAATGCACTTTGAGGTAGGAAAGTGAGGAGAGACAGCAATGTGTGTGTCACCCTTGCAAAGCTCACTGCGTGCTGAACATGCCCAACAACATCTTTCACCCCTGGTTCTTTACCTGTGGCAGAAGAGTTCAAACGTTCGTGCTTTACTTTGCTGAGCTCCGAGAGCACCAGGCAGAAGAGATGTTTGATTCAAATGCACTTTGAGGCAGGAAAGTGAGGAGAGACAGCAAAGAGTGAGTTATCCTAGCAAAGCCATCTGCGTGCTGAACATGCCCAGCTACACCATTCACTCCTGGTTCTTTACCTGTGGGAACCGAGATCAAACGTTCGTGCTTTACTTTGCTGTGCTCAGCCGGCACCAGGCACGAGAGATGTTGTATTCAAATGCACTTTGAGGTAGGAAAGTGAGGAGAGAGAGCAATGAGTGTGTCATCCTTGCAAAGCCCACTGTGTGCTGAACATGCCCAGCAACATCTTTCCCTCCTGCCTCTTTTCCTGGGGGAGCAGAATTCAAATTTTCGTGCTTTACTCTGCTGTGCTCAGAGAGCACCAGGCAGAAGAGATGTTGGATTCAAATGCAATTTAAGGTAGGAAAGTGAGGAGAGACAGCAATGTGTGTGTCATCCTTGCAAAGCCCACTGTGTGCTTAACGTGCCCAGCAACATCTTTCACCCCTGGTTCTTTTCCTGTGGGAGAAGAGTTCAAACGTTCGTGCTTTACTCTGTTGTGCTCAGAGAGCACTAGGCACCAGAGAGGTTGGATTCAAATGCACTTTGAGTTAGGAAAGTGAGGAGTGACAGCAATGTGTGTGTCACCCTTGCAAAGCTCACTGGGTGCTGAAGATGGCGAGAGAGATCTTTCAGTCCGTGCTCTTTGGCTGTGGGAGCAGAGTTCAAACGTTCGTTTCCTAAGCTGCTCTGCTCAGCCAGCTCCAGGCTCCGCAGATGTTGAATACAAATGCACTTTGAGGTAGGGATGTAAGGAGAGACAGCAATGTGTGTGTCATCCTTGCAAAGCCCATTGTGTGCTGAACGTGCCCAACAACATCTTTCACCCCTGGTTCTTTACCTGTGGCAGAAGAGTTCAAACGTTCGTGCTTTACTTTGCTGAGCTCAGAGAGCACCAGGCAGAAGAGATGTTTGATTCAAATGCACTTTGAGGCAGGAAAGTGAGGAGAGACAGCAAAGAGTGAGTTATCCTAGCAAAGCCATCTGCGTGCTGAACATGCCCAGCTACACCATTCACTCCTGGTTCTTTACCTGTGGGAACCGAGATCAAACGTTCGTGCTTTACTTTGCTGTGCTCAGCCGGCACCAGGCACGAGAGATGTTGTATTCAAATGCACTTTGAGGTAGGAAAGTGAGGAGAGAGAGCAATGAGTGTGTCATCCTTGCAAAGCCCACTATGTGCTGAACATGCCCAGCAACATCTTTCCCTCCTGCCTCTTTTCCTGGGGGAGCAGAATTCAAATTTTCGTGCTTTACTCTGCTGTGCTCAGAGAGCACCAGGCAGAAGAGATTTTGGATTCAAATGCAATTTAAGGTAGGAAAGTGAGGAGAGACAGCAATGTGTGTGTCATCCTTGCAAAGCCCACTGTGTGCTTAACGTGCCCAGCAACATCTTTCACCCCTGGTTCTTTTCCTGTGGGAGAAGAGTTCAAACGTTCGTGCTTTACTCTGCCGTGCTCTGAGAGCACCAGGCACCAGAGAGGTTGGATTCAAATGCACATTGAGGTAGGAAAGTGAGTAGTGACAGCAAAGTGTGTGCCACTTTTGCAAAGCTCACTGGGTGCTGAAGATGGCGAGAGAGATCTTTCACTCCGGGCTCTTTGGCTGTGGGAGCAGAGCTCAAACGTTCGTTTCCTAAGCTGCTCTGCTCAGCCAGCTCCAGGCTCCGCAGATGTTGAATACAAATGCCCTTTGAGGTAGGGATGTAAGGAGAGACAGCAATGTGTGTGTCACCCTTGCAAAGCTCACTGCGTGCTGAACATGCCCAGCTACACCATTCACTCCTGGTTCTTTACCTGTGGGAACCGAGATCAAACGTTCGTGCTTTACTTTGCTGTGCTCAGCCGGCACCAGGCACGAGAGATGTTGTATTCAAATGCACTTTGAGGTAGGAAAGTGAGGAGAGAGAGCAATGAGTGTGTCATCCTTGCAAAGCCCACTATGTGCTAAACATGCCCAGCAACATCTTTCCCTCCTGCCTCTTTTCCTGGGGGAGCAGAATTCAAATTTTCGTGCTTTACTCTGCTGTGCTCAGAGAGCACCAGGCAGAAGAGATGTTGGATTCAAATGCAATTTAAGGTAGGAAAGTGAGGAGAGACAGCAATGTGTGTGTCATCCTTGCAAAGCTCACTGTGTGCTTAACGTGCCCAGCAACATCTTTCACCCCTGGTTCTTTTCCTGTGGGAGAAGAGTTCAAACGTTCGTGCTTTACTCTGTTGTGCTCAGAGAGCACCAGGCACCAGAGAGGTTGGATTCAAATGCACTTTGAGTTAGGAAAGTGAGGAGTGACAGCAATGTGTGTGTCACCCTTGCAAAGCTCACTGGGTGCTGAAGATGGCGAGAGAGATCTTTCAGTCCGTGCTCTTTGGCTGTGGGAGCAGAGTTCAAACGTTCGTTTCCTAAGCTGCTCTGCTCAGCCAGCTCCAGGCTCCGCAGATGTTGAATACAAATGCACTTTGAGGTAGGGATGTAAGGAGAGACAGCAATGTGTGTGTCATCCTTGCAAAGCCCATTGTGTGCTGAACGTGCCCAACAACATCTTTCACCCCTGGTTCTTTACCTGTGGCAGAAGAGTTCAAACGTTCGTGCTTTACTTTGCTGATCTCAGAGAGCACCAGGCAGAAGAGATGTTTGATTCAAATGCACTTTGAGGCAGGAAAGTGAGGAGAGACAGCAAAGAGTGAGTTATCCTAGCAAAGCCATCTGCGTGCTGAACATGCCCAGCTACACCATTCACTCCTGGTTCTTTACCTGTGGGAACCGAGATCAAACGTTCGTGCTTTACTTTGCTGTGCTCAGCCGGCACCAGGCACGAGAGATGTTGTATTCAAATGCACTTTGAGGTAGGAAAGTGAGGAGAGAGAGCAATGAGTGTGTCATCCTTGCAAAGCCCACTATGTGCTGAACATGCCCAGCAACATCTTTCCCTCCTGCCTCTTTTCCTGGGGGAGCAGAATTCAAATTTTCGTGCTTTACTCTGCTGTGCTCAGAGAGCACCAGGCAGAAGAGATGTTGGATTCAAATGCAATTTAAGGTAGGAAAGTGAGGAGAGACAGCAATGTGTGTGTCATCCTTGCAAAGCTCACTGTGTGCTTAACGTGCCCAGCAACATCTTTCACCCCTGGTTCTTTTCCTGTGGGAGAAGAGTTCAAACGTTCGTGCTTTACTCTGTTGTGCTCAGAGAGCACCAGGCACCAGAGAGGTTGGATTCAAATGCACTTTGAGTTAGGAAAGTGAGGAGTGACAGCAATGTGTGTGTCACCCTTGCAAAGCTCACTGGGTGCTGAAGATGGCGAGAGAGATCTTTCAGTCCGTGCTCTTTGGCTGTGGGAGCAGAGCTCAAACGTTCGTTTCCTAAGCTGTTCTGCTCAGCCAGCTCCAGGCTCCGCAGATGTTGAATACAAATGCACTTTGAGGTAGGGATGTAAGGAGAGACAGCAATGTGTGTGTCATCCTTGCAAAGCCCACTATGTGCTGAACATGCCCAGCAACATCTTTCCCTCCTGCCTCTTTTCCTGGGGGAGCAGAATTCAAATTTTCGTGCTTTACTCTGCTGTGCTCAGAGAGCACCAGGCAGAAGAGATGTTGGATTCAAATGCAATTTAAGGTAGGAAAGTGAGGAGAGACAGCAATGTGTGTGTCATCCTTGCAAAGCCCACTGTGTGCTTAACGTGCCCAGCAACATCTTTCACCCCTGGTTCTTTTCCTGTGGGAGAAGAGTTCAAACGTTCGTGCTTTACTCTGTTGTGCTCAGAGAGCACCAGGCACCAGAGAGGTTGGATTCAAATGCAATTTAAGGTAGGAAAGTGAGGAGAGACAGCAATGTGTGTGTCACCCTTGGAAAGCTCACTGGGTGCTGAAGATGGCGAGAGAGATCTTTCAGTCCGTGCTCTTTGGCTGTGGGAGCAGAGTTCAATCGTTCTTTTCCTAAGCTGCTCTGCTCAGCCAGCTCCAGGCTCCGCAGATGAATACAAATGCACTTTGAGGTAGGGATGTAAGGAGAGACAGCAATGTGTGTGTCATCCTTGCAAAGCCCATTGTGTGCTGAACGTGCCCAACAACATCTTTCACCCCTGGTTCTTTACCTGTGGCAGAAGAGTTCAAACGTTCGTGCTTTACTCTGCTGTGCTCAGAGAGCACCAGGCACCAAAGAATTTTGATTCAAAAGCACTTTGAGGTATTAAAGTGAGGAGAGAGAGCAATGTGAGTGTCACCTTTGCAAAGCTCACTGGGTGCTGAAGGCGCCCAGCCACGACTTTCACTCCTGCCTCTTTAGGTCTGGGAGCAGAGTTCAAACGTTCGTGCTTTACTCTGCTATGCACAGCAGACACCAGGCACCGGAGATGATTGTTTCAAATGCACTTTAAGGTAGAAAGAGAGGAGAGACAGCAAAGTGTGTGCCACTTTTGCAAAGCTTACTGTGTGCTGAAGCCGCCCAGAAACGTCATTCGCTCCTGGATGTTCAGCTCTGGAAGCAGAGTTCAAACGTTCCTTTCCTACTCTGCTCTGCTCAGCCAGCTCCAGACTCAACAGATGTTGGATTCAAATGCACTTTCAGGTTGGAAAGTGAGAGAGAGCAATGCGTGTGTCACTCTTGCAAAGCTCACTGGGTGCTGAAGATGGCGAGAGAGATCTTTCACTGCAGGCTCTTTGGCTGTGGGAGCAGAGTTCAAACGTTCGTTTCCTAAGCTGCTCTGCTCAGCCAGCTCCAGACTCCACAGATGTTGGATTCAAATGCACTTTGAGGTAGGAAAGTGAGGAGAGACAGCAATGTGTGTGTCACCCTTGCAAAGCTCACTGCGTGCTGAACATGCCCAGCTACACCATTCACTCCTGGTTCTTTACCTGTGGGAACCGAGATCAAACGTTCGTGCTTTACTTTGCTGTGCTCAGCCGGCACCAGGCACGAGAGATGTTGTATTCAAATGCACTTTGAGGTAGGAAAGTGAGGAGAGAGAGCAATGAGTGTGTCATCCTTGCAAAGCCCACTATGTGCTGAACATGCCCAGCAACATCTTTCCCTCCTGCCTCTTTTCCTGGGGGAGCAGAATTCAAATTTTCGTGCTTTACTCTGCTGTGCTCAGAGAGCACCAGGCAGAAGAGATGTTGGATTCAAATGCAATTTAAGGTAGGAAAGTGAGGAGAGAGAGCAATGAGTGTGTCATCCTTGCAAAGCCCACTGTGTGCTTAACGTGCCCAGCAACATCTTTCACCCCTGGTTCTTTTCCTGTGGGAGAAGAGTTCAAACGTTCGTGCTTTACTCTGCCGTGCTCTGAGAGCACCAGGCACCAGAGAGGTTGGATTCAAATGCACATTGATGTAGGAAAGTGAGTAGTGACAGCAAAGTGTGTGCCACTTTTGCAAAGCTCACTGGGTGCTGAAGATGGCGAGAGAGATCTTTCACTCCGGGCTCTTTGGCTGTGGGAGCAGAGCTCAAACGTTCGTTTCCTAAGCTGCTCTGCTCAGCCAGCTCCAGGCTCCGCAGATGTTGAATACAAATGCACTTTGAGGTAGGGATGTAAGGAGAGACAGCAATGTGTGTGTCATCCTTGCAAAGCCCATTGTGTGCTGAACGTGCCCAACAACATCTTTCACCCCTGGTTCTTTACCTGTGGCAGAAGAGTTCAAACGTTCGTGCTTTACTCTGCTGTGCTCAGAGAGCACCAGGCACCAAAGAATTTTGATTCAAAAGCACTTTGAGGTAGGAAAGTGAGGAGAGAGAGCAATGTGAGTGTCACCTTTGCAAAGCTCACTGGGTGCTGAAGGCGCCCAGCCACGACTTTCACTCCTGCCTCTTTAGGTCTGGGAGCAGAGTTCAAACGTTCGTGCTTTACTCTGCTATGCACAGCAGACACCAGGCACCGGAGATGATTGTTTCAAATGCACTTTAAGGTAGAAAGAGAGGAGAGACAGCAATGTGTATGCCACCATTGCAAAGCTTACTGTGTGCTGAAGCCGCCCAGAAACGTCATTCGCTCCTGGATGTTCAGCTCTGGAAGCAGAGTTCAAACGTTCCTTTCCTACTCTGCTCTGCTCAGCCAGCTCCAGACTCAACAGATGTTGGATTCAAATGCACTTTCAGGTTGGAAAGTGAGAGAGAGCAATGTGTGTGTCACTCTTGCAAAGCTCACTGGGTGCTGAAGATGGCGAGAGAGATCTTTCACTGCAGGCTCTTTGGCTGTGGGAGCAGAGTTCAAACGTTCGTTTCCTAAGCTGCTCTGCTCAGCCAGCTCCAGACTCCACAGATGTTGGATTCAAATGCACTTTGAGGTAGGAAAGTGAGGAGAGACAGCAATGTGTGTGTCACCCTTGCAAAGCTCACTGCGTGCTGAACATGCCCAGCTACACCTTTCACTCCTGGTTCTTTACCTGTGGGAACAGAGATCAGACGTTCGTGCTTTACTTTGCTGAGCTCAGAGAGCACCAGGCAGAAGAGATGTTTGATTCAAATGCACTTTGAGGCAGGAAAGTGAGGAGAGACAGCAAAGAGTGAGTTATCCTAGCAAAGCCATCTGCGTGCTGAACATGCCCAGCTACACCATTCACTCCTGGTTCTTTACCTGTGGGAACCGAGATCAAACGTTCGTGCTTTACTTTGCTGTGCTCAGCCGGCACCAGGCACGAGAGATGTTGTATTCAAATGCACTTTGAGGTAGGAAAGTGAGGAGAGAGAGCAATGAGTGTGTCATCCTTGCAAAGCCCACTATGTGCTGAACATGCCCAGCAACATCTTTCCCTCCTGCCTCTTTTCCTGGGGGAGCAGAATTCAAATTTTCGTGCTTTACTCTGCTGTGCTCAGAGAGCACCAGGCAGAAGAGATGTTGGATTCAAATGCAATTTAAGGTAGGAAAGTGAGGAGAGACAGCAATGTGTGTGTCATCCTTGCAAAGCCCACTGTGTGCTTAACGTGCCCAGCAACATCTTTCACCCCTGGTTCTTTTCCTGTGGGAGAAGAGTTCAAACGTTCGTGCTTTACTCTGCCGTGCTCTGAGAGCACCAGGCACCAGAGAGGTTGGATTCAAATGCACATTGATGTAGGAAAGTGAGTAGTGACAGCAAAGTGTGTGCCACTTTTGCAAAGCTCACTGGGTGCTGAAGATGGCGAGAGAGATCTTTCACTCCGGGCTCTTTGGCTGTGGGAGCAGAGCTCAAACGTTCGTTTCCTAAGCTGCTCTGCTCAGCCAGCTCCAGGCTCCGCAGATGTTGAATACAAATGCACTTTGAGGTAGGGATGTAAGGAGAGACAGCAATGTGTGTGTCATCCTTGCAAAGCCCATTGTGTGCTGAACGTGCCCAACAACATCTTTCACCCCTGGTTCTTTACCTGTGGCAGAAGAGTTCAAACGTTCGTGCTTTACTTTGCTGAGCTCAGAGAGCACCAGGCAGAAGAGATGTTTGATTCAAATGCACTTTGAGGCAGGAAAGTGAGGAGAGACAGCAAAGAGTGAGTTATCCTAGCAAAGCCATCTGCGTGCTGAACATGCCCAGCTACACCATTCACTCCTGCTTCTTTACCTGTGGGAACCGAGATCAAACGTTCGTGCTTTACTTTGCTGTGCTCAGCCGGCACCAGGCACGAGAGATGTTGTATTCAAATGCACTTTGAGGTAGGAAAGTGAGGAGAGAGAGCAATGAGTGTGTCATCCTTGCAAAGCCCACTGTGTGCTTAACGTGCCCAGCAACATCTTTCACCCCTGGTTCTTTTCCTGTGGGAGAAGAGTTCGAACGTTCGTGCTTTACTCTGCTGTGCTCTGAGAGCACCAGGCACCAGAGAGGTTGGATTCAAATGCACATTGAGGTAGGAAAGTGAGTAGTGACAGCAAAGTGTGTGCCACTTTTGCAAAGCTCACTGGGTGCTGAAGATGGCGAGAGAGATCTTTCACTACGGGCTCTTTGGCTGTGGGAGCAGAGTTCAAACGTTCGTTTCCTAAGCTGCTCTGCTCAGCCAGCTCCAGGCTCCGCAGATGTTGAATACAAATGCCCTTTGAGGTAGGGATGTAAGGAGAGACAGCAATGTGTGTGTCACCCTTGCAAAGCTCACTGCCTGCTGAACATGCCCAGCTACACCATTCACTCCTGGTTCTTTACCTGTGGGAACCGAGAACAAACGTTCGTGCTTTACTTTGCTGTGCTCAGCCGGCACCAGGCACGAGAGATGTTGTATTCAAATGCACTTTGAGGTAGGAAAGTGAGGAGAGAGAGCAATGAGTGTGTCATCCTTGCAAAGCCCACTATGTGCTGAACATGCCCAGCAACATCTTTCCCTCCTGCCTCTTTTCCTGGGGGTGCAGAATTCAAATTTTCGTGCTTTACTCTGCTGTGCTCAGAGAGCACCAGGCAGAAGAGATGTTGGATTCAAATGCAATTTAAGGTAGGAAAGTGAGGAGAGACAGCAATGTGTGTGTCATCCTTGCAAAGCTCACTGTGTGCTTAACGTGCCCAGCAACATCTTTCACCCCTGGTTCTTTTCCTGTGGGAGAAGAGTTCAAACGTTCGTGCTTTACTCTGTTGTGCTCAGAGAGCACCAGGCACCAGAGAGGTTGGATTCAAATGCACTTTGAGTTAGGAAAGTGAGGAGTGACAGCAATGTGTGTGTCACCCTTGCAAAGCTCACTGGGTGCTGAAGATGGCGAGAGAGATCTTTCAGTCCGTGCTCTTTGGCTGTGGGAGCAGAGTTCAAACGTTCGTTTCCTAAGCTGCTCTGCTCAGCCAGCTCCAGGCTCCGCAGCTGTTGAATACAAATGCACTTTGAGGTAGGGATGTAAGGAGAGACAGCAATGTGTGTGTCATCCTTGCAAAGCCCATTGTGTGCTGAACGTGCCCAACAACATCTTTCACCCCTGGTTCTTTACCTGTGGCAGAAGAGTTCAAACGTTCGTGCTTTACTCTGCTGTGCTCAGAGAGCACCAGGCACCAAAGAATTTTGATTCAAAAGCACTTTGAGGTAGGAAAGTGAGGAGAGAGAGCAATGTGAGTGTCACCTTTGCAAAGCTCACTGGGTGCTGAAGGCGCCCAGCCACGACTTTCACTCCTGCCTCTTTAGGTCTGGGAGCAGAGTTCAAACGTTCGTGCTTTACTCTGCTATGCACAGCAGACACCAGGCACCGGAGATGATTGTTTCAAATGCACTTTAAGGTAGAAAGAGAGGAGAGACAGCAATGTGTATGCCACCATTGCAAAGCTTACTGTGTGCTGAAGCCGCCCAGAAACGTCATTCGCTCCTGGATGTTCAGCTCTGGAAGCAGAGTTCAAACGTTCCTTTCCTACTCTGCTCTGCTCAGCCAGCTCCAGACTCAACAGATGTTGGATTCAAATGCACTTTCAGGTTGGAAAGTGAGAGAGAGCAATGTGTGTGTCACTCTTGCAAAGCTCACTGGGTGCTGAAGATGGCGAGAGAGATCTTTCACTGCAGGCTCTTTGGCTGTGGGAGCAGAGTTCAAACGTTCGTTTCCTAAGCTGCTCTGCTCAGCCAGCTCCAGACTCCACAGATGTTGGATTCAAATGCACTTTGAGGTAGGAAAGTGAGGAGAGACAGCAATGTGTGTGTCACCCTTGCAAAGCTCACTGCGTGCTGAACATGCCCAGCTACACCTTTCACTCCTGGTTCTTTACCTGTGGGAACAGAGATCAGACGTTCGTGCTTTACTTTGCTGAGCTCAGAGAGCACCAGGCAGAAGAGATGTTTGATTCAAATGCACTTTGAGGCAGGAAAGTGAGGAGAGACAGCAAAGAGTGAGTTATCCTAGCAAAGCCATCTGCGTGCTGAACATGCCCAGCTACACCATTCACTCCTGGTTCTTTACCTGTGGGAACCGAGATCAAACGTTCGTGCTTTACTTTGCTGTGCTCAGCCGGCACCAGGCACGAGAGATGTTGTATTCAAATGCACTTTGAGGTAGGAAAGTGAGGAGAGAGAGCAATGAGTGTGTCATCCTTGCAAAGCCCACTATGTGCTGAACATGCCCAGCAACATTCCCTCCTGCCTCTTTTCCTGGGGGAGCAGAATTCAAATTTTCGTGCTTTACTCTGCTGTGCTCAGAGAGCACCAGGCAGAAGAGATGTTGGATTCAAATGCAATTTAAGGTAGGAAAGTGAGGAGAGACAGCAATGTGTGTGTCATCCTTGCAAAGCTCACTGTGTGCTTAACGTGCCCAGCAACATCTTTCACCCCTGGTTCTTTTCCTGTGGGAGAAGAGTTCAAACGTTCGTGCTTTACTCTGTTGTGCTCAGAGAGCACCAGGCACCAGAGAGGTTGGATTCAAATGCACTTTGAGTTAGGAAAGTGAGGAGTGACAGCAATGTGTGTGTCACCCTTGCAAAGCTCACTGGGTGCTGAAGATGGCGAGAGAGATCTTTCAGTCCGTGCTCTTTGGCTGTGGGAGCAGAGTTCAAACGTTCGTTTCCTAAGCTGCTCTGCTCAGCCAGCTCCAGGCTCCGCAGATGTTGAATACAAATGCACTTTGAGGTAGGAATGTAAGGAGAGACAGCAATGTGTGTGTCATCCTTGCAAAGCCCATTGTGTGCTGAACGTGCCCAACAACATCTTTCACCCCTGGTTCTTTACCTGTGGCAGAAGAGTTCAAACGTTCGTGCTTTACTCTGCTGTGCTCAGAGAGCACCAGGCACCAAAGAATTTTGATTCAAAAGCACTTTGAGGTAGGAAAGTGAGGAGAGAGAGCAATGTGAGTGTCACCTTTGCAAAGCTCACTGGGTGCTGAAGGCGCCCAGCCACGACTTTCACTCCTGCCTCTTTAGGTCTGGGAGCAGAGTTCAAACGTTCGTGCTTTACTCTGCTATGCACAGCAGACACCAGGCACCGGAGATGATTGTTTCAAATGCACTTTAAGGTAGAAAGAGAGGAGAGACAGCAATGTGTATGCCACCATTGCAAAGCTTACTGTGTGCTGAAGCCGCCCAGAAACGTCATTCGCTCCTGGATGTTCAGCTCTGGAAGCAGAGTTCAAACGTTCCTTTCCTACTCTGCTCTGCTCAGCCAGCTCCAGACTCAACAGATGTTGGATTCAAATGCACTTTCAGGTTGGAAAGTGAGAGAGAGCAATGTGTGTGTCACTCTTGCAAAGCTCACTGGGTGCTGAAGATGGCGAGAGAGATCTTTCACTGCAGGCTCTTTGGCTGTGGGAGCAGAGTTCAAACGTTCGTTTCCTAAGCTGCTCTGCTCAGCCAGCTCCAGACTCCACAGATGTTGGATTCAAATGCACTTTGAGGTAGGAAAGTGAGGAGAGACAGCAATGTGTGTGTCACCCTTGCAAAGCTCACTGCGTGCTGAACATGCCCAACAACATCTTTCACCCCTGGTTCTTTACCTGTGGCAGAAGAGTTCAAACGTTCGTGCTTTACTTTGCTGAGCTCCGAGAGCACCAGGCAGAAGAGATGTTTGATTCAAATGCACTTTGAGGCAGGAAAGTGAGGAGAGACAGCAAAGAGTGAGTTATCCTAGCAAAGCCATCTGCGTGCTGAACATGCCCAGCTACACCATTCACTCCTGGTTCTTTACCTGTGGGAACCGAGATCAAACGTTCGTGCTTTACTTTGCTGTGCTCAGCCGGCACCAGGCACGAGAGATGTTGTATTCAAATGCACTTTGAGGTAGGAAAGTGAGGAGAGAGAGCAATGAGTGTGTCATCCTTGCAAAGCCCACTGTGTGCTTAACGTGCCCAGCAACATCTTTCACCCCTGGTTCTTTTCCTGTGGGAGAAGAGTTCAAACGTTCGTGCTTTACTCTGCCGTGCTCTGAGAGCACCAGGCACCAGAGAGGTTGGATTCAAATGCACATTGATGTAGGAAAGTGAGTAGTGACAGCAAAGTGTGTGCCACTTTTGCAAAGCTCACTGGGTGCTGAAGATGGCGAGAGAGATCTTTCACTCCGGGCTCTTTGGCTGTGGGAGCAGAGCTCAAACGTTCGTTTCCTAAGCTGCTCTGCTCAGCCAGCTCCAGGCTCCGCAGATGTTGAATACAAATGCACTTTGAGGTAGGGATGTAAGGAGAGACAGCAATGTGTGTGTCATCCTTGCAAAGCCCATTGTGTGCTGAACGTGCCCAACAACATCTTTCACCCCTGGTTCTTTACCTGTGGCAGAAGAGTTCAAACGTTCGTGCTTTACTCTGCTGTGCTCAGAGAGCACCAGGCACCAAAGAATTTTGATTCAAAAGCACTTTGAGGTAGGAAAGTGAGGAGAGAGAGCAATGTGAGTGTCACCTTTGCAAAGCTCACTGGGTGCTGAAGGCGCCCAGCCACGACTTTCACTCCTGCCTCTTTAGGTCTGGGAGCAGAGTTCAAACGTTCGTGCTTTACTCTGCTATGCACAGCAGACACCAGGCACCGGAGATGATTGTTTCAAATGCACTTTAAGGTAGAAAGAGAGGAGAGACAGCAATGTGTATGCCACCATTGCAAAGCTTACTGTGTGCTGAAGCCGCCCAGAAACGTCATTCGCTCCTGGATGTTCAGCTCTGGAAGCAGAGTTCAAACGTTCCTTTCCTACTCTGCTCTGCTCAGCCAGCTCCAGACTCAACAGATGTTGGATTCAAATGCACTTTCAGGTTGGAAAGTGAGAGAGAGCAATGTGTGTGTCACTCTTGCAAAGCTCACTGGGTGCTGAAGATGGCGAGAGAGATCTTTCACTGCAGGCTCTTTGGCTGTGGGAGCAGAGTTCAAACGTTCGTTTCCTAAGCTGCTCTGCTCAGCCAGCTCCAGGCTCCGCAGATGTTGGATTCAAATGCACTTTGAGGTAGGAAAGTGAGGAGAGACAGCAATGTGTGTGTCACCCTTGCAAAGCTCACTGCGTGCTGAACATGCCCAGCTACACCTTTCACTCCTGGTTCTTTACCTGTGGGAACAGAGATCAAACGTTCGTGCTTTACTTTGCTGAGCTCAGAGAGCACCAGGCAGAAGAGATGTTTGATTCAAATGCACTTTGAGGCAGGAAAGTGAGGAGAGACAGCAAAGAGTGAGTTATCCTAGCAAAGCCATCTGCGTGCTGAACACGCCCAGCTACACCATTCACTCCTGGTTCTTTACCTGTGGGAACCGAGATCAAGCGTTCGTGCTTTACTTTGCTGTGCTCAGCCGGCACCAGGCACGAGAGATGTTGTATTCAAATGCACTTTGAGGTAGGAAAGTGAGGAGAGAGAGCAATGAGTGTGTCATCCTTGCAAAGCCCACTATGTGCTGAACATGCCCAGCAACATCTTTCCCTCCTGCCTCTTTTCCTGGGGGAGCAGAATTCAAATTTTCGTGCTTTACTCTGCTGTGCTCAGAGAGCACCAGGCAGAAGAGATGTTGGATTCAAATGCAATTTAAGGTAGGAAAGTGAGGAGAGACAGCAATGTGTGTGTCATCCTTTCAAAGCTCACTGTGTGCTTAACGTGCCCAGCAACATCTTTCACCCCTGGTTCTTTTCCTGTGGGAGAAGAGTTCAAACGTTCGTGCTTTACTCTGTTGTGCTCAGAGAGCACCAGGCACCAGAGAGGTTGGATTCAAATGCACTTTGAGTTAGGAAAGTGAGGAGTGACAGCAATGTGTGTGTCACCCTTGCAAAGCTCACTGGGTGCTGAAGATGGCGAGAGAGATCTTTCAGGCCGGGCTCTTTGGCTGTGGGAGCAGAGTTCAAACGCTCGTTTCCTATGCTGCTCTGCTCAGCCAGCTCCAGGCTCCGCAGATGTTGAATACAAATGCACTTTGAGGTAGGGATGTAAGGAGAGACAGCAATGTGTGTGTCATCCTTGCAAAGTCCATTGTGTGCTGAACGTGCCCAACAACATCTTTCACCCCTGGTTCTTTACCTGTGGCAGAAGAGTTCAAACGTTCGTGCTTTACTTTGCTGAGCTCAGAGAGCACCAGGCAGAAGAGATGTTTGATTCAAATGCACTTTGAGGCAGGAAAGTGAGGAGAGACAGCAAAGAGTGAGTTATCCTAGCAAAGCCATCTGCGTGCTGAACATGCCCAGCTACACCATTCACTCCTGCTTCTTTACCTGTGGGAACCGAGATCAAACGTTCGTGCTTTACTTTGCTGTGCTCAGCCGGCACCAGGCACGAGAGATGTTGTATTCAAATGCACTTTGAGGTAGGAAAGTGAGGAGAGAGAGCAATGAGTGTGTCATCCTTGCAAAGCCCACTGTGTGCTTAACGTGCCCAGCAACATCTTTCACCCCTGGTTCTTTTCCTGTGGGAGAAGAGTTCGAACGTTCGTGCTTTACTCTGCTGTGCTCTGAGAGCACCAGGCACCAGAGAGGTTGGATTCAAATGCACATTGAGGTAGGAAAGTGAGTAGTGACAGCAAAGTGTGTGCCACTTTTGCAAAGCTCACTGGGTGCTGAAGATGGCGAGAGAGATCTTTCACTACGGGCTCTTTGGCTGTGGGAGCAGAGTTCAAACGTTCGTTTCCTAAGCTGCTCTGCTCAGCCAGCTCCAGGCTCCGCAGATGTTGAATACAAATGCCCTTTGAGGTAGGGATGTAAGGAGAGACAGCAATGTGTGTGTCACCCTTGCAAAGCTCACTGCCTGCTGAACATGCCCAGCTACACCATTCACTCCTGGTTCTTTACCTGTGGGAACCGAGAACAAACGTTCGTGCTTTACTTTGCTGTGCTCAGCCGGCACCAGGCACGAGAGATGTTGTATTCAAATGCACTTTGAGGTAGGAAAGTGAGGAGAGAGAGCAATGAGTGTGTCATCCTTGCAAAGCCCACTATGTGCTGAACATGCCCAGCAACATCTTTCCCTCCTGCCTCTTTTCCTGGGGGTGCAGAATTCAAATTTTCGTGCTTTACTCTGCTGTGCTCAGAGAGCACCAGGCAGAAGAGATGTTGGATTCAAATGCAATTTAAGGTAGGAAAGTGAGGAGAGACAGCAATGTGTGTGTCATCCTTGCAAAGCTCACTGTGTGCTTAACGTGCCCAGCAACATCTTTCACCCCTGGTTCTTTTCCTGTGGGAGAAGAGTTCAAACGTTCGTGCTTTACTCTGTTGTGCTCAGAGAGCACCAGGCACCAGAGAGGTTGGATTCAAATGCACTTTGAGTTAGGAAAGTGAGGAGTGACAGCAATGTGTGTGTCACCCTTGCAAAGCTCACTGGGTGCTGAAGATGGCGAGAGAGATCTTTCAGTCCGTGCTCTTTGGCTGTGGGAGCAGAGTTCAAACGTTCGTTTCCTAAGCTGCTCTGCTCAGCCAGCTCCAGGCTCCGCAGCTGTTGAATACAAATGCACTTTGAGGTAGGGATGTAAGGAGAGACAGCAATGTGTGTGTCATCCTTGCAAAGCCCATTGTGTGCTGAACGTGCCCAACAACATCTTTCACCCCTGGTTCTTTACCTGTGGCAGAAGAGTTCAAACGTTCGTGCTTTACTCTGCTGTGCTCAGAGAGCACCAGGCACCAAAGAATTTTGATTCAAAAGCACTTTGAGGTAGGAAAGTGAGGAGAGAGAGCAATGTGAGTGTCACCTTTGCAAAGCTCACTGGGTGCTGAAGGCGCCCAGCCACGACTTTCACTCCTGCCTCTTTAGGTCTGGGAGCAGAGTTCAAACGTTCGTGCTTTACTCTGCTATGCACAGCAGACACCAGGCACCGGAGATGATTGTTTCAAATGCACTTTAAGGTAGAAAGAGAGGAGAGACAGCAATGTGTATGCCACCATTGCAAAGCTTACTGTGTGCTGAAGCCGCCCAGAAACGTCATTCGCTCCTGGATGTTCAGCTCTGGAAGCAGAGTTCAAACGTTCCTTTCCTACTCTGCTCTGCTCAGCCAGCTCCAGACTCAACAGATGTTGGATTCAAATGCACTTTCAGGTTGGAAAGTGAGAGAGAGCAATGTGTGTGTCACTCTTGCAAAGCTCACTGGGTGCTGAAGATGGCGAGAGAGATCTTTCACTGCAGGCTCTTTGGCTGTGGGAGCAGAGTTCAAACGTTCGTTTCCTAAGCTGCTCTGCTCAGCCAGCTCCAGACTCCACAGATGTTGGATTCAAATGCACTTTGAGGTAGGAAAGTGAGGAGAGACAGCAATGTGTGTGTCACCCTTGCAAAGCTCACTGCGTGCTGAACATGCCCAGCTACACCTTTCACTCCTGGTTCTTTACCTGTGGGAACAGAGATCAGACGTTCGTGCTTTACTTTGCTGAGCTCAGAGAGCACCAGGCAGAAGAGATGTTTGATTCAAATGCACTTTGAGGCAGGAAAGTGAGGAGAGACAGCAAAGAGTGAGTTATCCTAGCAAAGCCATCTGCGTGCTGAACATGCCCAGCTACACCATTCACTCCTGGTTCTTTACCTGTGGGAACCGAGATCAAACGTTCGTGCTTTACTTTGCTGTGCTCAGCCGGCACCAGGCACGAGAGATGTTGTATTCAAATGCACTTTGAGGTAGGAAAGTGAGGAGAGAGAGCAATGAGTGTGTCATCCTTGCAAAGCCCACTATGTGCTGAACATGCCCAGCAACATCTTTCCCTCCTGCCTCTTTTCCTGGGGGAGCAGAATTCAAATTTTCGTGCTTTACTCTGCTGTGCTCAGAGAGCACCAGGCAGAAGAGATGTTGGATTCAAATGCAATTTAAGGTAGGAAAGTGAGGAGAGACAGCAATGTGTGTGTCACCCTTGCAAAGCTCACTGCGTGCTGAACATGCCCAGCTACACCATTCACTCCTGGTTCTTTACCTGTGGGAACCGAGATCAAACGTTCGTGCTTTACTTTGCTGTGCTCAGCCGGCACCAGGCACGAGAGATGTTGTATTCAAATGCACTTTGAGGTAGGAAAGTGAGGAGAGAGAGCAATGAGTGTGTCATCCTTGCAAAGCCCACTATGTGCTGAACATGCCCAGCAACATCTTTCCCTCCTGCCTCTTTTCCTGGGGGAGCAGAATTCAAATTTTCGTGCTTTACTCTGCTGTGCTCAGAGAGCACCAGGCAGAAGAGATGTTGGATTCAAATGCAATTTAAGGTAGGAAAGTGAGGAGAGAGAGCAATGAGTGTGTCATCCTTGCAAAGCCCACTGTGTGCTTAACGTGCCCAGCAACATCTTTCACCCCTGGTTCTTTTCCTGTGGGAGAAGAGTTCAAACGTTCGTGCTTTACTCTGCCGTGCTCTGAGAGCACCAGGCACCAGAGAGGTTGGATTCAAATGCACATTGATGTAGGAAAGTGAGTAGTGACAGCAAAGTGTGTGCCACTTTTGCAAAGCTCACTGGGTGCTGAAGATGGCGAGAGAGATCTTTCACTCCGGGCTCTTTGGCTGTGGGAGCAGAGCTCAAACGTTCGTTTCCTAAGCTGCTCTGCTCAGCCAGCTCCAGGCTCCGCAGATGTTGAATACAAATGCACTTTGAGGTAGGGATGTAAGGAGAGACAGCAATGTGTGTGTCATCCTTGCAAAGCCCATTGTGTGCTGAACGTGCCCAACAACATCTTTCACCCCTGGTTCTTTACCTGTGGCAGAAGAGTTCAAACGTTCGTGCTTTACTCTGCTGTGCTCAGAGAGCACCAGGCACCAAAGAATTTTGATTCAAAAGCACTTTGAGGTAGGAAAGTGAGGAGAGAGAGCAATGTGAGTGTCACCTTTGCAAAGCTCACTGGGTGCTGAAGGCGCCCAGCCACGACTTTCACTCCTGCCTCTTTAGGTCTGGGAGCAGAGTTCAAACGTTCGTGCTTTACTCTGCTATGCACAGCAGACACCAGGCACCGGAGATGATTGTTTCAAATGCACTTTAAGGTAGAAAGAGAGGAGAGACAGCAATGTGTATGCCACCATTGCAAAGCTTACTGTGTGCTGAAGCCGCCCAGAAACGTCATTCGCTCCTGGATGTTCAGCTCTGGAAGCAGAGTTCAAACGTTCCTTTCCTACTCTGCTCTGCTCAGCCAGCTCCAGACTCAACAGATGTTGGATTCAAATGCACTTTCAGGTTGGAAAGTGAGAGAGAGCAATGTGTGTGTCACTCTTGCAAAGCTCACTGGGTGCTGAAGATGGCGAGAGAGATCTTTCACTGCAGGCTCTTTGGCTGTGGGAGCAGAGTTCAAACGTTCGTTTCCTAAGCTGCTCTGCTCAGCCAGCTCCAGACTCCACAGATGTTGGATTCAAATGCACTTTGAGGTAGGAAAGTGAGGAGAGACAGCAATGTGTGTGTCACCCTTGCAAAGCTCACTGCGTGCTGAACATGCCCAGCTACACCTTTCACTCCTGGTTCTTTACCTGTGGGAACAGAGATCAGACGTTCGTGCTTTACTTTGCTGAGCTCAGAGAGCACCAGGCAGAAGAGATGTTTGATTCAAATGCACTTTGAGGCAGGAAAGTGAGGAGAGACAGCAAAGAGTGAGTTATCCTAGCAAAGCCATCTGCGTGCTGAACATGCCCAGCTACACCATTCACTCCTGGTTCTTTACCTGTGGGAACCGAGATCAAACGTTCGTGCTTTACTTTGCTGTGCTCAGCCGGCACCAGGCACGAGAGATGTTGTATTCAAATGCACTTTGAGGTAGGAAAGTGAGGAGAGAGAGCAATGAGTGTGTCATCCTTGCAAAGCCCACTATGTGCTGAACATGCCCAGCAACATCTTTCCCTCCTGCCTCTTTTCCTGGGGGAGCAGAATTCAAATTTTCGTGCTTTACTCTGCTGTGCTCAGAGAGCACCAGGCAGAAGAGATGTTGGATTCAAATGCAATTTAAGGTAGGAAAGTGAGGAGAGACAGCAATGTGTGTGTCATCCTTGCAAAGCCCACTGTGTGCTTAACGTGCCCAGCAACATCTTTCACCCCTGGTTCTTTTCCTGTGGGAGAAGAGTTCAAACGTTCGTGCTTTACTCTGCCGTGCTCTGAGAGCACCAGGCACCAGAGAGGTTGGATTCAAATGCACATTGATGTAGGAAAGTGAGTAGTGACAGCAAAGTGTGTGCCACTTTTGCAAAGCTCACTGGGTGCTGAAGATGGCGAGAGAGATCTTTCACTCCGGGCTCTTTGGCTGTGGGAGCAGAGCTCAAACGTTCGTTTCCTAAGCTGCTCTGCTCAGCCAGCTCCAGGCTCCGCAGATGTTGAATACAAATGCACTTTGAGGTAGGGATGTAAGGAGAGACAGCAATGTGTGTGTCATCCTTGCAAAGCCCATTGTGTGCTGAACGTGCCCAACAACATCTTTCACCCCTGGTTCTTTACCTGTGGCAGAAGAGTTCAAACGTTCGTGCTTTACTTTGCTGAGCTCAGAGAGCACCAGGCAGAAGAGATGTTTGATTCAAATGCACTTTGAGGCAGGAAAGTGAGGAGAGACAGCAAAGAGTGAGTTATCCTAGCAAAGCCATCTGCGTGCTGAACATGCCCAGCTACACCATTCACTCCTGCTTCTTTACCTGTGGGAACCGAGATCAAACGTTCGTGCTTTACTTTGCTGTGCTCAGCCGGCACCAGGCACGAGAGATGTTGTATTCAAATGCACTTTGAGGTAGGAAAGTGAGGAGAGAGAGCAATGAGTGTGTCATCCTTGCAAAGCCCACTGTGTGCTTAACGTGCCCAGCAACATCTTTCACCCCTGGTTCTTTTCCTGTGGGAGAAGAGTTCGAACGTTCGTGCTTTACTCTGCTGTGCTCTGAGAGCACCAGGCACCAGAGAGGTTGGATTCAAATGCACATTGAGGTAGGAAAGTGAGTAGTGACAGCAAAGTGTGTGCCACTTTTGCAAAGCTCACTGGGTGCTGAAGATGGCGAGAGAGATCTTTCACTACGGGCTCTTTGGCTGTGGGAGCAGAGTTCAAACGTTCGTTTCCTAAGCTGCTCTGCTCAGCCAGCTCCAGGCTCCGCAGATGTTGAATACAAATGCCCTTTGAGGTAGGGATGTAAGGAGAGACAGCAATGTGTGTGTCACCCTTGCAAAGCTCACTGCCTGCTGAACATGCCCAGCTACACCATTCACTCCTGGTTCTTTACCTGTGGGAACCGAGAACAAACGTTCGTGCTTTACTTTGCTGTGCTCAGCCGGCACCAGGCACGAGAGATGTTGTATTCAAATGCACTTTGAGGTAGGAAAGTGAGGAGAGAGAGCAATGAGTGTGTCATCCTTGCAAAGCCCACTATGTGCTGAACATGCCCAGCAACATCTTTCCCTCCTGCCTCTTTTCCTGGGGGTGCAGAATTCAAATTTTCGTGCTTTACTCTGCTGTGCTCAGAGAGCACCAGGCAGAAGAGATGTTGGATTCAAATGCAATTTAAGGTAGGAAAGTGAGGAGAGACAGCAATGTGTGTGTCATCCTTGCAAAGCTCACTGTGTGCTTAACGTGCCCAGCAACATCTTTCACCCCTGGTTCTTTTCCTGTGGGAGAAGAGTTCAAACGTTCGTGCTTTACTCTGTTGTGCTCAGAGAGCACCAGGCACCAGAGAGGTTGGATTCAAATGCACTTTGAGTTAGGAAAGTGAGGAGTGACAGCAATGTGTGTGTCACCCTTGCAAAGCTCACTGGGTGCTGAAGATGGCGAGAGAGATCTTTCAGTCCGTGCTCTTTGGCTGTGGGAGCAGAGTTCAAACGTTCGTTTCCTAAGCTGCTCTGCTCAGCCAGCTCCAGGCTCCGCAGCTGTTGAATACAAATGCACTTTGAGGTAGGGATGTAAGGAGAGACAGCAATGTGTGTGTCATCCTTGCAAAGCCCATTGTGTGCTGAACGTGCCCAACAACATCTTTCACCCCTGGTTCTTTACCTGTGGCAGAAGAGTTCAAACGTTCGTGCTTTACTCTGCTGTGCTCAGAGAGCACCAGGCACCAAAGAATTTTGATTCAAAAGCACTTTGAGGTAGGAAAGTGAGGAGAGAGAGCAATGTGAGTGTCACCTTTGCAAAGCTCACTGGGTGCTGAAGGCGCCCAGCCACGACTTTCACTCCTGCCTCTTTAGGTCTGGGAGCAGAGTTCAAACGTTCGTGCTTTACTCTGCTATGCACAGCAGACACCAGGCACCGGAGATGATTGTTTCAAATGCACTTTAAGGTAGAAAGAGAGGAGAGACAGCAATGTGTATGCCACCATTGCAAAGCTTACTGTGTGCTGAAGCCGCCCAGAAACGTCATTCGCTCCTGGATGTTCAGCTCTGGAAGCAGAGTTCAAACGTTCCTTTCCTACTCTGCTCTGCTCAGCCAGCTCCAGACTCAACAGATGTTGGATTCAAATGCACTTTCAGGTTGGAAAGTGAGAGAGAGCAATGTGTGTGTCACTCTTGCAAAGCTCACTGGGTGCTGAAGATGGCGAGAGAGATCTTTCACTGCAGGCTCTTTGGCTGTGGGAGCAGAGTTCAAACGTTCGTTTCCTAAGCTGCTCTGCTCAGCCAGCTCCAGACTCCACAGATGTTGGATTCAAATGCACTTTGAGGTAGGAAAGTGAGGAGAGACAGCAATGTGTGTGTCACCCTTGCAAAGCTCACTGCGTGCTGAACATGCCCAGCTACACCTTTCACTCCTGGTTCTTTACCTGTGGGAACAGAGATCAGACGTTCGTGCTTTACTTTGCTGAGCTCAGAGAGCACCAGGCAGAAGAGATGTTTGATTCAAATGCACTTTGAGGCAGGAAAGTGAGGAGAGACAGCAAAGAGTGAGTTATCCTAGCAAAGCCATCTGCGTGCTGAACATGCCCAGCTACACCATTCACTCCTGGTTCTTTACCTGTGGGAACCGAGATCAAACGTTCGTGCTTTACTTTGCTGTGCTCAGCCGGCACCAGGCACGAGAGATGTTGTATTCAAATGCACTTTGAGGTAGGAAAGTGAGGAGAGAGAGCAATGAGTGTGTCATCCTTGCAAAGCCCACTATGTGCTGAACATGCCCAGCAACATTCCCTCCTGCCTCTTTTCCTGGGGGAGCAGAATTCAAATTTTCGTGCTTTACTCTGCTGTGCTCAGAGAGCACCAGGCAGAAGAGATGTTGGATTCAAATGCAATTTAAGGTAGGAAAGTGAGGAGAGACAGCAATGTGTGTGTCATCCTTGCAAAGCTCACTGTGTGCTTAACGTGCCCAGCAACATCTTTCACCCCTGGTTCTTTTCCTGTGGGAGAAGAGTTCAAACGTTCGTGCTTTACTCTGTTGTGCTCAGAGAGCACCAGGCACCAGAGAGGTTGGATTCAAATGCACTTTGAGTTAGGAAAGTGAGGAGTGACAGCAATGTGTGTGTCACCCTTGCAAAGCTCACTGGGTGCTGAAGATGGCGAGAGAGATCTTTCAGTCCGTGCTCTTTGGCTGTGGGAGCAGAGTTCAAACGTTCGTTTCCTAAGCTGCTCTGCTCAGCCAGCTCCAGGCTCCGCAGATGTTGAATACAAATGCACTTTGAGGTAGGAATGTAAGGAGAGACAGCAATGTGTGTGTCATCCTTGCAAAGCCCATTGTGTGCTGAACGTGCCCAACAACATCTTTCACCCCTGGTTCTTTACCTGTGGCAGAAGAGTTCAAACGTTCGTGCTTTACTCTGCTGTGCTCAGAGAGCACCAGGCACCAAAGAATTTTGATTCAAAAGCACTTTGAGGTAGGAAAGTGAGGAGAGAGAGCAATGTGAGTGTCACCTTTGCAAAGCTCACTGGGTGCTGAAGGCGCCCAGCCACGACTTTCACTCCTGCCTCTTTAGGTCTGGGAGCAGAGTTCAAACGTTCGTGCTTTACTCTGCTATGCACAGCAGACACCAGGCACCGGAGATGATTGTTTCAAATGCACTTTAAGGTAGAAAGAGAGGAGAGACAGCAATGTGTATGCCACCATTGCAAAGCTTACTGTGTGCTGAAGCCGCCCAGAAACGTCATTCGCTCCTGGATGTTCAGCTCTGGAAGCAGAGTTCAAACGTTCCTTTCCTACTCTGCTCTGCTCAGCCAGCTCCAGACTCAACAGATG